>NC_083339.1:56624620-57274172 GCF_019175385.1 Lycium barbarum
TTCTCCAGATAGGAGATGCCCCTTTAGCTTGTACAATCATAGGATGAAGCTTTTTGCAATATTTGTTTATCATGAAAGAGCTCCACAATGAAGGCTTTGTTCTGAGATTCCACCATAGTTTACAGAAAAGGGCATTTGAACTTCAAATAATGATCTGAACCCCAGTCCTCCTTTATCCTTAGGCAATTACAGTGTCTCCCAGTTAACCCAATGCACATCTTTCTTGTCACCAGTGTTTGACCAGAAAAACCTTGAGAATATACTATGCATTTGTCAAATCACACCCTTTGGAGGGTTCATTCCTGATAATAGGTATACTGGCATACTTTGTAATGCATGAGATATTAGTGTTGCTCTTCTTCCATATGAGAGTAGTCTCCCTTTCCATGCATGTACCCTTTTGGAAATCTTTTTCCCAACTGGATCATAGTGTGAAATTTTATTCCTATTATAGAATATTAGGCACCCAAGATAAGTGAACGGAAAGACGCCTTTCCTAATTCTTGTGGTTTGTTTCAACCTTGAAACTAAGCCACTCTACACCTTTTCATGAACATAGAAGGCACTCTTATTCAAATTCACCAACTGCCCAGATACTTTTTCGTATCTATTTAACAATCTTATCATCAGTTTCACTGAATATTGGTCAGCAGTGACAAAGAGAATTGTGTCATCAGCATATGATAAATGATTAATCCTTGGAATCCATTTGGGCATAACATACTCAACAAACCTTGGCTTTTTGTACAATGCATTTAGTCCCCTTGATAAGGCCTCAACAGCTAAAATGAAGAGAGTAGGGGATAGAGGATCACCTTGTTTTACACCCCTTGATGACTTAAAAAATCCATGTACTTGCCCATTCAAGAGAACTGAATACTTCTTGTTTGATACTAGCCTGAACAC
This sequence comes from Lycium barbarum, assembly GCF_019175385.1. Taxonomy (NCBI): domain Eukaryota; kingdom Viridiplantae; phylum Streptophyta; class Magnoliopsida; order Solanales; family Solanaceae; genus Lycium; species Lycium barbarum. The sequence goes on from NC_083339.1 coordinate 56,625,527, forward strand.
CATGTCAATTAGCACCTCACTAAAACCCAATTTTCTAAGAACTTTTGCGAGGAAGAGCCAAGAGACTCTATCATATGCCTTGGTCATATCCAGTTTGACCACCACATTTGCAGTTTTAGTTCTCTTGTTTATATCTCTGACAAAATCTTGTGTGAGTAGTACATTCTCCCTGATACTCCTTCCTTTCACAAAAGCAGATCGATTCTCAAGAATCAATCCTGGCAGCAGTTTTACTAACCTTTCATGCAGTACCCTGCAAATGATCTTGTTTGTAAAATTGCTAAGACTGATTGGTCTCAGGTTTGAGAAACTTTTCACCTGTAATCAGGCTTGTATGAATCTTGGTAGTTCTTGCCCCACCAAGAATGCCTTCAACATATCGACCACATCGAGTTTGACTATCTCCCAGTAGGAATGAAAGAACAACCCTGTGAATCCATCAGGACCACAAGCACTTTATCCATTCAAGGCAAAAACTGTTTTTTTGACTTCTTCTGGTGGTAGCATCTCTATCTTATGATTCTGATCTTCGATGAATAGAGTAGGGATATGCTTTAATAGACCAAACTTAGAAGGGATTCTATCTTCTTCAAACTGTTTCTGATAAATTCTGATTGCTTCTTGTGAGATCTCCCCTTGATTGGTTAGCCAGTTTGCATCAGCATCTTGGATATTATCCACTCTGAGCTTCTTTCTCCTCCCCTTTACATAAGCATGGAAAAAATTTGAGTTTCTATCTCCATCTTGAAACCATGCCAGTCCTGATTTTTGTCTCAAAAACTGTTCTTCAAGTATAAGAATCTACTAAGGTCTGCCTGCACCCTATGTAGTCTTTCTCTATTTTGCACTGTAGGTGATATTTCAAACTATTCCTTATGAACTTTGATTACCTCTTCAAGTGATGCTATCTGGTGAAAAATATTGCCATATGTGTTCTTGCTTCTATTTCTCAATGCATTCTTCACTTTTTTGAGCTTATGATGAAACTTGGTAAATGGATTTCCTTTAAAATCTATACACCAGTTTGCTTGATAACCTCCTGGAAACTCTCATGTTGGACCCAAAAATTCAAAAACTTAAAAGGCTTTATGATCACCTCAGCAGTTGTGGAACACTCTAGTTCCAAAGGGGAATGATCAAATACCTTTTTTATCTGATGAGTTACATTCATGGTGGGCAGTAGATCTAAAAATTTATCATTACAAACCATCCTGTCCAACCTTTTAAAATGCATGCTTCTTCAGCTCTTCCATTCCACCATGTATATGTACTACTAACATATCCAAGATCCTGTAAACCACAACTGCTACGACAATGATTAAAATCTGCTACTTCATTGTACAAGACTAGCAGACCTCCTAATTTTTCCTCTTCTGAAGATATGACATTGAAGTCACCTCCCACTAGCCAAGGTAAATCAAAAAGATTAGAAACCTGGCCAATAGAATCCCTTAGCATTCTTCTTTCACTAGCATCACAAGAGGCATACACCACTGTTAAGACTATATGACAATTTAAAGTTTGATGAAATAGCTTCAAAGTTATCTGTTGTTCATTGTCAATCTGCACTGCACCCTGTACATCCTCTGAAAGGAATAACCAAATTTTTCCTGAGATATTGACAAAAGCTGTTTCCATACCTAACGTCTTTCTAAAATTTTCTACTTCTGCAGCATCTTCAAAAGGTTCCATCAGGCCAATAATATTGTATATGTTTCTTCTGTTCAGATTAGTTAATCTCTAAAAAGATTATTGAGTGTTAACTGATATGATATTCCACAATAATAGTTTATTCATCATGATTAAGAGAGTTTGGAGGTTGTCTGCCTCTTTGATAAATGTTTGATTAGGGGAACAAGTTCCTTCTTTCCTCCTTTTGCTTTAGAGTTTCTCATTTTCCTTGTCTGTCTAGGAGGCGAGATCTGCTTCTCTTAACACCTGATCAATTTGAACATTAAGCAAATCTTCCTTAAGATACTCATCTCTAATTTCTTGTGGGGGATTACTTCCTGGAGTCTTTGGAACTGATCCACCAGGCTCGTTTGCATAATTAAGAGAATTGATATATGAGGATTGCTTCTCAGTTTCTGAAGATGATCTTCCCTCTTCTTCTGTCTTATCCTCTTTCCACTTATCATGTCCACCCTTTTCCACCACTGCTTCCTGGCTTCTACTAGACATTTGTCCATTTGATTCTTGTCCCTCCACTAATTCTGCAGGCTTTCCATCTGACTCTTCTAACTTTGTGTCATTCTGGATTGCATTATTATTGATGACAATTTCTTCTATTTGATCAGTATTATCTACTCCCTAATTGATTGATACTACTGCCTCCTTTATCATTTTCGAACCACTGCTTCTATCTGCATCAACTATTGGTTCCTCCCACTGATTGTGTTGTATAACATCTAACAGTACCACTGGATCTTCAGTAGGAACACTACTCTTTGCTTGTTTACCAAAACATTTTTCTACCCAAGGCTTTGGTGACTCTTTTCTTGGTTCAGAGTTTCCCTTGACTTGCCTCTCCTCTTCCTCCAAGTTGATTGCCTTCTTATTTTTTTCATCTAGGACTGCAAAAGAATTATTTATTTCCACATTATTATCATTCTGAACTTTTTCCACAACATCAGATTGAGGATTATTGAAGTTTCTCTTATCCTTTACAATCCTCCAACCATTGGTCACCACTTCATGCTCCTCTTTCTCGTTCATATTCTCTTGAGTGCTCTTCTGTGCCCTTTCATTCTTCCTCCTACCATGATTCCATGCATCTTTTGATAGCACTACTTTATTCATTGCTTTCTTTCCTTTGTCCATCACCAGATTTGTGCACGTAGCATCCTTTGTCATCTGCTCTTGTTGTTTCATGTTTGCAGCAGTAAAACTTGTCTCTGTAGGTTCCTCTTCTTTGTTCTCCTTAACTGGTTTTAAATCTTGATGAAGTACAAATAATTCCTTCTCATTGTGGCCTTGTAGTCTGCATGATTTACAATATTATGGCATGTATTCATATTTAACATCAATCCAGTTTGCAAAGATCTCTCCAGTGCCCGACCTCTTCATACCAACATTTATTCTTTTCGGGAAGTCATTTAACAAATCAACCTCCACCTTCACCTTTTCAAAACTAGGTCTAGACTTGTTCTTCTTTGCCATATAAATATGTAATGGTTTCCCTACTGCTTTAGCCATCATAAAAAGAGACTCCTTAATAAACAAGTTAGGAGCTAATGAAGGAACAGATATCCATGCAAGGGCAGTCGAGGTTTCATACTCAGGATGGAACCAAGGTTCCTATTTTTGTACTCTCCTTTGATAAAATCCATCCTTAGCCTTCAAGTAGTACGCAGGTTCGGACATCACATGAATATAGTCTTCCATGGATGATAATCTGAGGAGCAGATGTCATTCACACAAGTATCCAATGGGGCACTCAGATTTAATCTCACATTGAAGAGGGATTATTTTACGTAGTTATCCAAGTTCAGGCCATCCATATGAGAACTTACCTATCACTATGTATTGGAGTTTCTCTTGTATTATCATTGCATTCACTTCCGCTTCATCCCATAACACCATGGGCTCACCATGCAGATACGTTAAAGGTTTCGCTTGAATAAGGTTTGGGTTAGGTTTTATAGTGGTTGTTTCAATCAAAGGGTTTAATATCTAGGCATATAGATGTTTTGGTAGTGGTTCTTCATGAGGCCTATGATGGTCACCCCAGATAGGAGTGGCCATGCATCGGCGGTGGCTGTAGCTATGCCGACGACTAGCACTAGGGTTTAGGGTTTTTATTTTTAGGGTTTTCTTTGGGAGCTTTTTGCTCTCTTTTTTGCGGTTTCAATCTTAATTGATTGTTGCAATTATGGAAATTTTTAGCTTAATTAGTCAATTAAAGTTCAATCACATCAATGAACTTAATTAATTTGGGCCAAATGAATTCGGCCATTTCAATTAAGGCCATAAAAAGGCTAATTTTGCAAAATTGACCCCAACTGCTTTAACCTTGAATAGATTAATTCAATTGTGTTCATAACTAATACAATTAAAAATCAATTTGCAATACTGCCCCTCTGATTGACTAATTATCCTAATTACATACTAGAAATAATTATGATTAATTTTAACAAATTATGCCAATACACAAAATTAAGGATTAAGGGGTAAAATGGCCAATTCTTTTAATTACTCAAACTCCTTAGATTAAAGGGAATAATGTATTTGCTAATTTGATTTTTGACAATTTAAACAATTTAATAAATGATTATTTTAAAAATGCTTTTCTTTGATTAAATCTAACAAATATCTCATAAATGTCATAAATGTACCAATTAATTCCTAAATGATTTATAATATCATAGAAATTATTTTATCAATTTAAAGGAGTAAAAATGTTGACCTAAGCAATTTTATAAAAATCATTTTGACCTCTAAAAATGCATGATTCATTTTGTTTGTCATCCAAGGACTCTGAGTAATTAAAATAAATTACAGTAGTTCAAAAATTAGGTGTCAACAACTACCCCTTCAGTGTTCGGGGATGGTGGGACCATCCCTAGGCAACGAAATTTGACTAACCCTAATGTTTGATTGACCTGACTCGTCTTACCTTTCAATTTCATGCAATTTTCACATACGTGATCGGGCCCTAGCTTCTGGGTTTCCTACATATCTCGAGCTATACGAGAATTCATGCCTCTTGTAGTTCGACTCAACTAAGGACTTTTAAGTGATTCGGCAGGAAAGTCCTGAGATTCCTGGCGTAGTGACCGGGTTTCTCTGGACAGCTGTTGGAATGTGAGCGACTCTCTGGTCTTGAGCCAGCCTACATATCCCTGGTCTCTGGGGATCAGGTCACATGTAGTTCGACTCACTAGAGAAGAGTATATCCCTTATGTGGGAATACCTTCGGATTTCCCGGTGTGCATCCAACCGGTCGTGGTTTTAGTAAAAAAAATAAAAACAGACAAGATTGTGGCTGAGTTTGAGATCGGATGCTTCCAAATCCTAGCCGAAGAGCTTGACTCTCATGGGCACCCTAACTTGACCTACTGCGTAAGAAAATGTTCCACGTTTGCTCCGCAATTTGTCTAGTTCTTGTTCAGCAAGCCGGCTTCTTTCTGGCGACTGTGTACCTATTTCTTGGACTTTCCAATATTATATATATTCATGATGGAATTTTAGATGAATGGCCCTTTTAGCTGTTTGAATGAATGGCCCTCTCGGCAGTTTGAATGAATGGCCCTCTCGACAGTTTTTATGAATGGCCCTCTCAGCAGTTTATATGAATGACCCTCTCGGTAGTTTTGTGTGTATGGCCATCTCTGTGGATTAAATAAATGAATGACCCTCTCAGTATGCAGATGACAGATATTGTCTTTGTGGTTGGATGATCTTTCTTTCATCCACTGGCTGTTGACCCTTTTGGTCGTATGTATTTTTGTGCTCATTCATTGTGACCCTCCTAGTTTGATATATCTTTGTCATTTGCTCTTTGTGTGACTTTTTGGTCAGATTTGTCTTTATGCTCATTCATTCTTTACATGACCCTTCATGGTCGGATTTGCTTTTGTCCATTGGTTTTGTGACCCTCGTGGTTAGATGTGTCTTGATTTCTTGTTCTCTGCTGTGACCTCTTAGTACTTTTTGGCCCGACCGAGTTTGTTTTTTGCCATTGTTGTGAGCAATCCTTGTTGATGGTGTAGTTGTCGTCCTGTCAAAAACCTACATCCAGAGAAAAAATTTGAGTTTCCTATGAGGCCGATTAGCGTCGTAGTCCTCCCGTTTGGTGTCTTCCCTTGATGCTCCTTTGAACCCACTTGGGCTCGTTATTTCGACAGATGTTTTGGCATGTACTTTTATTAATTTTAAAATTTAAAGTAAAGCTTGTAAGATGCGCGCTGTTTTCTTTTTTTAGAAATGGTTTATTTCGTTTTGTGTCACGACGTGTGTTTTCTTCAAACAATGTCTTCCGATTCTTCCCGGGGATGCGATTACTGAGTTCTGAACTGGTAGAATTTTCTAGATCTTTCGTAAAAAAATTGCCCCAGTTTCGAGTCTTACTCTGATCGACACTTGTATTGTCTTTTCATGCAGGAATTTTTTAGGTTCCCTAAAAAATTCTGCCCCAGTGTATGGCTTTGGTCTGCCCTCTTCTTTGTTAGTTTTTGATGGGAATTTTTGAGGTTTCCTAAAAAATTCTACCGCAATGTCGAGCTGATGCTGGCTGATTCTTGTCCCGACCCTTATAGCTTGATCTTGTTGATTTCTCCTACTTTATTGTCTTTGAGATTTCCTAGGGGTCTTTTTGGGTTTTTCTTTTATGACGACCGAGCTCGAAAGCGCCTACATATATTATTGCGGTAGAAATTCAGGTCTAACGTAGTTCGGAATAAAGTAACTGAGTTTTTTATTTTACTAATAATGCGACTGGGTCCAATATAGACTGCCTACGTATCCCACTGTGGGGAAGTTAGGTCATTGCGTAGTTCATTACATAGATGATTTGTGTTTTTTTTTCTATTATATTACAAAATATGATTACAAGAAAGAATACGATTACAAGGAAAGATAATGTAATTACAAGAAAATAGAATCCTAAACATAGTATCTCTTGAGTTCGTCTGCATTGATAGCTTTGGGCCACTCTTGTCCGTCCATCTCGGCTAGGACTACAACTCTTCCTGAAAGTACTTTCCTGACCATGTACGGTCCTTGCCAGTTTGGCACTAATTTTTGTTTGTATTCCTCTTGTTAGGGGAAGAGTCTCTTGAGTACGAGTTGCCCAATTTGGAAGAGTCGGGCTCTTATTCGTTAGTTGAAAGAACGAGACATCCTTTGTCTGTATAGCTATTAGTGGCATACCGCCACCATTCTCTTTTTATCTATCATGGCCAGTTGCTCGTAGCAATTTCTGACCCATTCTGCATCATTTAGCTCTGCCTCTTGGATGATACTAAGTGAAGGGATCTCCACTTCTGCGGGTATGACTACTTCGGTGCCATAGACAAAGAGATATGGGGTTGCCCCGGTGGATATCGGGGTTGTTGATCTATACCCCAACAAAGTGTAAGGCAACTGCGCGTGCCAATTCTTGTAATTGTCGATAATTTTCCCCAAGTTCCTTTTGATGTTCTTGTTGGCAGCCTCTACGGCTCCGTTCATCTGTGGCCGGTAAGCAGTAGTGTTTCTGTGAGTTATCTTGAATTGTTCACAGATGTCCCTCATCAAATGGCTGGTCAGATTTGCACCATTATATGTGATGATGGATTTAGGTACACCAAAGCGACATATCAAATTGTTCTTGACAAAGTCAGCCACAATTTTGTTAGTCACTGACTTGTGAGAAGGCACCTCCAACCATTTTGTGTAGTAGTCGATGGCAACTAAGATGAAGTTATGTCCATTGGAGGCTGGAGGCTCGATGAGTCCTATGACTTCCATTCCCTATGCCACAAATAGCCAAAGCGAGCTCATCACATGTAAGTCGGTGGGGGTAACCTTGATTAGATCTCCGTGTATCTAACACTGATGGCACTTTTGCACGAATTTACAAGATTTCTGCTCCATCGTCATCCAATAGTATCCCGTCCTCAATATTTTCTTGGCGAGGATGAATCCACTCATGTGGGGTCCGCATGCCCCAGCGTACACCACTTTCAGTAGTTTCGTAGCCTCTTCGGCGTCCACGCACCTGAGTAACCCAAGGTCAGGTGTCCTTTTGTACAACTCTTCTTTGTTCAAGAAGAACCCATAAGCCAACCTCCTGATGGTTTTCTCCTAATTTGTTGAACTCTCTTGGGGGTACTCTTCTTTCTCCAAGTATGCCTTGATGTCGGCATACCATGGTTGGCCATCCGGTTCGGCCTCGACGTGGGCACAGTGAGCCTGTTTTTCCCTTAGTGTGATCTCTAGTGGATCAATATGAGTACTCTCGGTGTGCTGGATCATGGAGGCTATCGAAGTCAATGCGTCTGCAAACTCATTTTAAGCCCTCGAAGTATGCCTGAAATTGATGTTTTTGAACCTCCCGCACGATCTCTATACCAGATTCATATATAGGAGTATCATATCATTTTTGGTTGCCTAATTTCCTTTCACTTCATTTATGAGTAAATCGAAGTCCCAGATTACCAACAACTCTTGTATGTTCATGTCCAGTGCCATCTTGAGGCCGAGGTTACACGCTTCGTGTTCTGCCATGTTGTTGGTACATCTGAAGTTGAGCTTTGCGGCCATCGTATTGTGTTGTCCTATTTTTGATATTAACACTGCCCCGATGCTTGATCCTTTGTAATTGACTGCTCCATCGAAGAACAGTCTCCAACTTGAGTAGGGCTCTGCCACCTCTTCTTCCATAGCTATCACTTCCTCATCTGGGAAGAAAGTCCGTAATGGTTCAAGATTGTCATCGACGGGACTTCTGCTAGCAAGTCAGCTAGGTATTTCCTTTTGATTTCCTTTTGCATTACGTATATAATGCCGAATTCGCTTAGTAGCATATGCTATTTAGCCAATTTTTCTACGGGCATCGATTGCTGAAAATACATCTCAATGGATCCATTCTGGATATGAGGTGAGTAGTGAACATCGATAAGTAGTGCCTTAGGATGGGAGGACTGATAAGTAGTGCCTTATGATACTAACATGTACAGTAATGGAGGGCTCCTTTGCCTGGGCGGCACTAAGATGGGAAAATTGAAAAGATATCTCTTGATTTTGTCGAATGCGTCTTGGCATTCTCTCGTCCAATTTGTGGGAGCGTCTTTCCTGAGCAATTTGAGGATTGGCTCCACAATCACAGTTGACTAGGATATGAACCGCCCAATGTAGTTTAACCTTCCTAAGAAGCTCATGACTTCTTTCTTACTCTTGGGAGGCGGAAACTCCTAAATTGCTTTTATTTTGGTAGGATCCAGTTCAATACCCCTGCGGCTGACTATGAATCCTAGCAACTTACCTACGGCACTCGAAATACGCACTTTGGAGGGTTCAACTTCAAATTGAACTTGTGAAGTCTGTCAAAGAACTTGCGCAAGTGCGTAGTATGTTCTGAGCTTTCCCTTGATTTTATGATAATATCGTCCACATAGACTTCGATTTCTCGATGCATCATATCATGCAACAGGGTATTCATGGCTCTCATGTACATGGCGCTGGTGTTCTTTAGGCCGAATGACATTACCCTGTAATGGTAGACTCCCCAAGGTGTGATGAAAGCTATTTTTTCTGCATCTTCTTCACTCATAAGTATCTAATGGTACTCGGTGAAACAATCCACGAATGACTACATCTCGTACTTGGCACAGTTATCTATTAGAATGTGGAAATTTGGGAGAGGAAAGTTGTCTTTTGGACTGGCCCAATTGATAGCTCGGTAGTCCACACAGATTCGAATCTTTCCGTCCTTTTTGGGTACTGGCACTATGTTGGCCACCCAAGTGGGGTAGGATGTTACGTCCATTATTCCAGACTTGATCTGTTTCTCTACTTCGTCCTTTCCTGATACTCATGTTTGGTTTGAATGTCCGGGTCTTTTGCTTGACCGGAGCAAAGCCCTCCTTAATAGGAAATACATGGGCTACAATTTCAGTGCTCAACCCTGGCATATCTGCGTATGACCAAGGAAAGACATCCACATATTCCTTCAACAGAGCTACAAGCTCTCCTTTTCCTTCAACAGAACTACAAGCTCTTCTTTCTGTGGTGCTCCTAAGTGAGCACTGATTCGTATCTCTTTGACATACTCTTCATCACCGAGATTAACCACCTCAGTTTCGTCCATATACATTTGGCTTCTTGTTATCTTCAAATCTTCCAACTCTTCTATCAGTCTCTCTGGCATCATTGTCTCTTCATCGTACTTTTCACACTCCTGCTGACTATTTCCCTCATTTGTTTCACGACACGTCATGACATTTTCGGTTGTTTTATTACGGTTACTAGTGAAAAGGCGAGGTAAAGTAGAGTTAGGTTTATTATTTTTCGTTATGCGTGGCTAGTTAGAAAACTTTCGTTATTATTATCTGATAAGTATAGCAGTTTTATGTAGATCAAGGCTTTTCATTAATTCAAGAGTAATCAGTTACAAACTGTGGTCCTGGTTCAGCCCAACGTCGGACAATTTCCATTTTTAAACATCACGAAGTAATTTAAAAATGGCGATCATTCAGGCCTCGGTCGATGTTGCTGCTCTTTAGCAAGAGGTTTTAAGGAAAACTCGTCTCTCTACCGAGGAGCCAAGAAAGGAGTAGATGTCCAATTATTTAAGTTCCTGGACTTAGACTGCATATGGTGAATGTCTCCTGCCTTTCCTCAATGATCGTGTAGCATCTCTCTTCTTGAAACAGCGACTCGAGACCCCCATCAACTTCTTCTCCGTTCGGTATCGACATCATTCTGGGAAATGACTGGTATGAACCCGGAATTGGTCGAGGCAAATTTCCTATTTTGGGCTCTCTCCTGATAGCCTTCGTGAGTTCGTCTTCGATAAGAGCCTACCCTAGACCAAAGTGGTAAATTTCTTTTAGGATTGGTACAAGCTCTGTTATCCCTTTAAGGTCTCTTCCTAGGACTTTTCCCGTTTCAAAACCATTTCTCAGCATGGTGGAGGCAATAATTCTGTAGACTGCTGGCATTGGCTTGTCAACCACCCCTTCTGAATTGGTGGCCCCAACGTATTCCACGACATGAAAGTTGGATCTGTGGGGACTCCCCTCAATCATCCGGTATGATATTGTAAGAATATTTCTAGGTATCCTTCTCAGCTGCGACCACAATTTCCTATCCCTGCTATTCAAATTTTTGTGGCTTGGTGTAGAGTTGATGGTACTGCACCGACAGAATGTATCTAGGGTCTTCCCAAAAGCATGTTGTAGTTGACCGTGATCGCCATGACTTGGAATTTTGCTGTGAAAGAGGCAGGCCCAACTTTTCTGTAGGTCTACTTTTCCCAGGGAATTACTTTGGGACCTATCAAATCCCCTGACATTCATCCCATTCTGGCGGATTTTACCCACGTCGTAGCCAAGCTTCGGTAATATAGTGATGGGACAGATGTTGAGTCTTGTCCATTGTCCACAAGCACTCTCCCTATTACCTTGCCGTAACATTCCACAGTGATGTTAAGAGCTCTGTTGTGGGAGGTTCCTTTCATTGGCAGTTCTTCTTTGGAGAAACAGATTTTCTGTTCTCCGATGATGTGGGCTACCAACCCAGCCAAGTCTTCGCTGCTCGTACCAGCTAATACGTGTGCATCATCCAACACTCTTATGAGGGCCTATCTGTGTGATGAGGACCTGGCCAGCAACGAAAACACCGATATTTATGTCGGTGTCTTCTTCACATGCTCAATGATGGAGTAGTCTTTTTGTTGCATACGCCGCCAGAAGTCTTTAGCTTCTCCTTCGGTTATTGCTCTCTTTTGGGTGTTTTCTTTCCTTACGGCGTTCTGAGCTAGTTCTTCAGGAGTGTAACATCTGCCTGAGCGGGTCATGCCTTGAGCCATGGTTGCTTGCACAATAATAGGCTTTTTAGGAGCAAGCACAATTTGCTATGTAGTCTGGGCTACTACGGGTGCTGGGACCAAAGTCCTGAACCCTGGTATAACCTTTAGAGCTCCTGGCACTGGGATCAAAACTTTGAAATTGGGGCGCTCCTGGAGTGTGAAGGAGGCCACTTTTTGTTCGAGAGATTCAACTGGTTTGGCGACTAACGCTCTGCAAGCTTCCCAGTCCTTGTTCCTTTCAATCATATGGACCCCGTTGTTCCCATGGTTGGGTAACAGATTTGTGTTCACATTAGGAGCTGCGGTTTCCAAGATGATTTCCCTTTTGTCGATCGGATCCTAGATTTTTTCCTTGAGATTTATGCAGCCTTTTTTGCTGTGCCTATTTCCTCATGAATGGTAGGCACAAGTCTAATCTGCCTTGTAGAATCTGTTTCCCAGCTATGCTGGTTTTGGAGAGACCTTCTGGATTAGGCTCATGACAAATAGCCTTTTGAAGAGCCGAGCCCTAGGCTCGAGAAGTGTTGTGAATTCTTTCGCTGGCTTTCTCTCGAAAGCAGGACGTGAAGCATTATATGTTGGGGGAGATAGTTGATTTTGGTAGTTCAGAGATAGATATGCTTGTGATGGGTTGTTTTGTAGTGGACGGTAGTTTTACTAAGGACGTGGTTGATATGTTTGTTGTGGTGGTGTTTGGTAAGCAGGAGCAGACATACGGACACTAGGCGAAGCCCTGTAGGCTGGTACGGTGGTGGTGAAGCTTAGTTGTGCGTAATATACAGGTGCTGGGTTGTAAGCAGGTCTGGAGTAATTTATGAGAGGCGAAGTTATGTGGGAGGATTGTGGTTCTTTTGGGCTTGGGTTTGGAATGTGCGATACGTTCGCCACGTCTTCTTTCTTCTTATGGAAGATTCCTGCGGTAGCTTATCCAGAGGTCTTGTTGAAGACACCTATGATTTTACAAGATTTGAGACAATCTTTTATGGCCTCTCTTATTTTGACCAATTCAGCAAATGGCCTTCCCGCCATGGATAGTATTCTGTCGTAGAAATCAGGCTCTTGAGACTGGATAAACTCGGAGACCAGCTCTCCTTCACACATTGGTGGTTGCAAATGGGCTACTTCATCCCTCCACCTGCTGGCAAACTCTCTATAGTTTTCTGTTGACTTCTGTTTGACCTTTTCGAGGTAGTAGTGGTCGGGTACTGTTTCGACATTAAAGCGAAATCTCTCCATGAAGGATTCTGCCATGTCCTCCCAAGTGAGCCATTGGTGCATGTCTTAGGTTGCGAACCACTCAGCGGCTTCGTCAATTAGACTACGACAGAACAATCGTATAATCAGAGGTTCATTCTTCTTAACCCCAACCAATTGGTCACAGTAGGACCGAAGATGCGCTTTGGGATTCCCTGTCCCATTGAACATTTCAAATTTTAGAATTTTTAACCTTTCTGGTAGGTCCAAATCTGAATGCATGCACAGGTCATCATATCTTAGGCCTGTAACTTTCCTTTCGGACCTGTTGGATCTTTCCAGCAACTTCCATCTTCTTTTCCATATCTCTCTCATGCTTATCCTATTCGGCCCTCCAGGACTTCTCCATTTCCTCATAATGATCTAGTTCTTTATGCCCTGGGGAGGATTTATTTAGGATGTTGGGAGTGAAGAAAGATACTTGGTGAGTGGGATGGTTGAGCGAGGCAGTGGTGGTTTGCCCAGTTGGTGGTAGGGCTGGGCATAAATACTGAAAATTGAAAAACCGAACCGAAACTTCAACAAACCGAACTAAACTAGTTTGGTTCGGTGTTTGGTGTCCACCGTAAAAAAACTGAAACCGAAATAGCCGAACCGAAGTTTGATAAAACTGAACCGAAAAATCGAACGTGCACCGAAATTTAATACATTACCCAAAAAAAATTAAAATAGTCCAGGCCCATTAAGTTTAAAACAAAAAAAACCCAATTGTAATAAGTCCTCTTTTGCATTTGTATCCCTAATTTTCCACTTCAATTGAGAAAATCAAATATCCTTAACAAAGAAAGGTAACTAGGATGTGTCTTTTAGGATTAATGTATGTCTTTTATGTGTTTTCTTAATTATTCTTACGGTATGTATATAACACCTAGTAATCCTATATCATGATTATAGTTTTTTGTTCTTGTGTATCCTGTTTGTTTGATTTTGATTTCAATTTATCAGTTTTATGTTTTATTGCTTTTGAGAATATGAATTAGTGTCAATGGAATCGCTTCTAATATTATATAAAAAAAAACGAATTGAAAAAACCGAAACCGAACCGAACCGAACCGAACCGAACTTTAAAAAACCGAAACCGAATGAACCGAACTGAACTAGTTTAGTTCGGTGTTCGGTGTCCACCTTCAAAAAACCGAACCCGAAATAGCCAAACCGAAGTTTGATAAAACCGAACCGAAAAACTGAACGCACACCCCTAGTCGGTGGGGCTAGAACACTTACTTGGTTTGCCGGTTGATGAATACCGGCTACAGAATCGGGTAAGAAGGGACCGAATGAGAGGTCTATGGGATTTTGGTGTATGTTGTTGGTGGTGGAGTGCGGTAAGAAGTACCAACGTGATTCGGGTCAGTTGGATTTAATAGTGGTGGGATGGTTCCTGTGAGTAGATGGGGAAGTGATTAGGCTTTGGAGAGCTTAGTGAAGGAAAGGAAGAAGGGGGCCTTTTTCCTTCAGTTGAGGCCTCCTTGTCCACATTGGCTGCCTTATTCCTAGCTACGTTTTCTTAAAGGGTCGTGATGGCAGTCAGTAATGTCGTGTTCATATCTTCTTGAGACGATAATTCATGTGGGTCTTGGTTATCTCCCTCACGGAGAACGAGCTGATTTCTACCATTATCAGGTGTACCAATCATTTTCTCTTTTCCTGTATCTGAGAGGGATGCTAACGCAGCTTTAGATCTCATAAATTATGCCATCTTTTGGTACTAAGCTGATTGGCCTCATTCTAAAAGATAAGCATAACTCAACGGTAGACAAACTTAGTTATTTGTCATAAAATATAAAGGCCAGATGTCACATATTGGTATTTAAAGCGCACATAGCACATAAAGTCATATATTAAAGCTTGAATATTTTTTGATCCTTTGTTCTAAAGGTTCGAACGTTTTTGGGCCTTTTATGTTTGAGCTTGGGTGAAGCCATGTTGGTCTCATTTTGCATGTATTGTTGATGGGTTGAACGTGTGTCAACATATGTAAATGAACAAAGATTGTAGAAGTATGTTTATGATGTTGCATGTTGGTATTGGACTGTTTTTCTTGAAGTTGAAGGGGGCCGTGTGTTGTAGACATAAATGGAATCATGCTTAATCTTCTTGTACATGTATTGGGAAGGAATTGAATGTGTTGTAGTGTGGATAAATGGATGAAAATTATGAAGTTGTTGTAGTTGTGTTGAAGCCGTGTAGGGGGCTGTTTTAGAGGAATTTATGGACTGTTTTGTGTCATGTTTTGATTGTTGTTGTTATGGACATTGTGGTGTATTGTATGCATTATGAATATGTGAATTGAGGTGTTAAAGAAATGAATCATGTTGAAGGGGGAAAACAGTCCAAACCGTGGACTGTTTTAATGTTAGGAGTGAATTAGTGTATGTTGAATGTTGGTTATTGTTATGAACGTATAGTGAAATTAAAGTTTAATGATTCAAGTTAAAATTTAAATGGTTTGTGGGCTGTTGTAAGAGTTAATAAGACGCTAAAACAGTTCCAATAATCGTATAAGTAATGTTGAAAACGTGTTGTTGTCGTTGTAGTTGAAGTTGGAAAATTGCGAAGCGAAAATGGTAATGTTGTGTGTGCTGTTTGGCCGTGGATAAGGGCCTGTTTTAAATGATGTACGGACTGTCCAAAGTTCCCTTAAGTCATGTTTAAACAAGTTCGGATTGATACATGAAAGAATGACTAACAATATTAGCTTGTAGTACTAGTTGGTTTGAATGCGAATGAAACGTCGTCTAAATGTTGGAAAGGGATTGTTAACGTTAAAATACATATTGAATTCCCTAGTAGACTAATTGTAGCTCTTCATATCTTGATATAGGATAAGTATTATTGGGCAGCAAGTACAAGTTATAATACGACTAAACGCTAAAGGTATGTAAAGCCTATTCCTTCTTTCTTTTGGCATGTCCAAGACGTAAGTAAGAAATGATATGAACCTTGGGGTAAATTCTACTCTTTAGTTCCAAGCATGACTTATGATTCTATTCATTCCGTAATGTTATGGTCACGAGCCTACTATATGATTGACTAATGAATGATGTATAGAAGTTCCTACTCTTAAAGAATTGCATAATTAGAGGCATACTTGACTATCAAAAGTTACACCATGTCAAATTGATACATGTACATGAAATCTGAAACGTTCTTTGCTATAACTTGTAATGAGATTTAAAAAGAACTGAATATGATTATTATCCTGACACTTTAGAGCTGGTTAGTTACTTATCTATTGAGTCTCAAAAGATGAATTGCATATATGTGGTTGCTTATTATTCTGCTCGTGCTTACCGCTATATCCTACACTGAGTCCCGGGCCAGGACACGTTTTCGTGCTCATATTTACTATATTACTCACCGAGCCCCTCACTAGAGGGCCGGGACACGTTATATATATATGATGATATGATGATATGATGATGATATGATGACATGATGATATGGAGATGGCGGCCAGGAGGGCATATATTCCTTATTACCCAGTCCCTCACTAGAGGGCCGGGACACGTATATGTTTATGTTATGATGCTATGATTATAATTACCGAGTCCCTCACTAAAGGGCCGAGACACGTTATATATGTTATATACAGAATGATTATTCAGCCTTGGTTACAAAACTCTATATTGATATTGATATGAGAATGATACAGATGAAATATGTTCAAAGGCAAGTTTTATGAAATTCTGTTTGTTGCATTGGGTCCTACACACCTTGTCTCAGTATGAGTCTATTACTATATTTCATGGTTTACATGCTCAGTACATATTCCGTACTGACCCCCTTTTCTTCGGGGGGCTGCGTTCATGCCCGCAGGTACAGACGCTCGTTTTGGAGATCCGCCAGCCTAGGATATCTATTCAGCTACTTTGAAGTGCTCCTTTGTTCCGGAGCCTAGCTTGTGGTATAACTCCCTTTTGTTGTATATGTATGTGTTTATTTGGGGTACGGCGGGGCCCTGTCCCGTCATATGACACTGTCAGAACTCTTAGAGGTCCGTGGACACATGTGTGGGTCTGTATATAGTTGATGTTGCGTTGTATGAATACGACTTATGTTTGGGGCGTACCCATTCGTAATGGCAGCCTTGTCGGCTTGCATATATATATATGTTTGGGGTGTTGCGTGTAGTGGAAGCCTTGTCAGCTTGCGTAAATATATATATGTTGTTGTTGAAGATCGTAAATCCTCAGGAGACAGGTGCCTACGACATACAGAATCGTGACAGCTTTAGAATAACGTCCTGTTTTTTTTTTATACTAATAAGTTCATAATATGCTGGTTATAAAAGATTATAGTTAACAGGTGATATGAGTGTCCAATTCGGACACTAGTCACGGCCTACGGGGTTGGGTCGTGACAGTTGTGACAGGTTGGTAGTGTTAAATTACAGGGGAAACTCTAGCGAAATTTTCGTAGAATCCCGAGTGTTTACCATTCGAGGACGAATGTTCCAAAAAGGGAGGAAGAATGTTACACCTCGGAAATTTTTCGTGAGCCAACAATGCATAGACCAACGAAGGGCATGAGTGTGTGGTGTTTTACTAAGTAGGGAATGACTATTTATGAACTTTGGAAATAAAAAAGTTGCAGAATTTCATTTCAGCCCAGTGGTCGTAAAATGGAATACGGCCTGTAAAGTGATTTACGAACCATAAATTGCCATCGTTCTTCAACATTCCAAAAATTTTAACTTTCTGCCAAATGTTAAATGGTAAAATACGACTCAGAATACGGACCGTAAATTGAAATACGGCCCGTAAACTGTGATCGTAAACCACCATGACCTACAGCAAACCTTTCTGTTTCTGATATGCTTGAATACGGTCGTGGAGGACGGACCGTAAACCAGTATACGGCCAGTAAATTGGGTTTACGGCCACTGTACACCCCGACTTCTGTTCATTAAAAACTAGATTTTGAGTTATTAAAAAGGGACCCTAAGCTCATTTTATTTCATTTCTCACCTACACGGTTCAAGAACTCTCTAGAGTACTCCAAAACACTTCATCCACAAGAATTTAAGAGAATCAAAGCGAGATTAAGATCAACAACATTAAATCTATGAAACAGTGTGTGAAACTCAAGTGAAGTTCATCCAAACCAAGAAGTTCCAAAAAAAAGAGTGAAGTAGGGTTTGGTGCTAGAGGAGCAATTCAACTCAAGACTTGTTCAACCATCATCTAAGGTAAGTTTCATGACTTTATCATGTTGTTTAAGGTATTGGAAGGTTAAGATACCCGAGTTGTAGAAAAGCATAGCAAATAGGTCATAAATGAGTGAATAGTGCCATGAGTGAATGGTAATAGAATTGAATCGTGAATGTTACTGTGTTGTGAGTATGAATACATTATAAATGACATGTAAACAACGAGATAAATGTGATACATGAGAAAATACGATAGTGAACCCAAAACCATAAATGTGTGAAAAATGAAGAGAAATGGTGGAATGCGGTTAATGCCTGTAAATGATGATTGTTGAATTCAACATTGTGGGTATCATTGTGAGCGTTTGGGAGTTGACATAGAATATGGGAGAAGTAGTACAAACAAAGGGAGTGTTGTCCAATTTTCCCTAGAGTTAGTAACGCGTTCTTATAGTCAATTAATTAACGTAAATGCAAATTCTCTTTTGAAGGTAGAGACGCGATATCGAAGAAGAACAAGCGAGCGATAGTTTAGTTAAACGTCAAAGGTATGTGAGGCTAGTCCCTTCTTTCTAATGGAATGAATCCTATAGCGTAACTTGTTTCTTATCCATGAGCCTATGTCTATAATTAGCTACACAAGGTAATGAGTTAAAGTATAGAAAGTCTAATGATGTTATTTATCGCTTACACTCACCTTATATGCTAATTCCTTCAAGGTGAGGCAGAATGTCCATGATTGTTCCATAATGCAATCGGGAGATCACGACCTTACGTCACCCCGATAGAGTATGTATTATGATAAGCTAACCATATTGTGATGAGCATATAATGATATTACTATTACACCGCGCCTATTTGGCCGTGCAGTCACCGCCAAGGCGGGCAGCTATGCGATACACCATGGCCAGATAGCATGGGTAGACACCACTAGTGGGCGGCATGAGATGTTACCCCGGACGCGGGAGGCCTGGACGCGGGCTCATGTTATGATTATCACACCGATCCGATATGGACGGGCCGTTTATACATGATGCATATATGATATGATATGATGATGAGCATGAGCAAGACAGCATGATTTGTTTTCTTATACTTGGCAGTTAGATTCCGATGTCCCATATCAGTATCTTCTCTATCTCATTGTCTTAATTCATTGTTTATGCCTCTCATACTCAGTACAATATTTTTACTGACGTCCGTTTTATTTGGACGTTGTGTTCATGCCCACAGGTAGACAGGGAGGAGAGCTCGATCCAGATCCGTAGTAGCTGTCAGCTGATTGGAAGCCCTCCATTGTCCCGGAGGTGTTTATGACTATTATTTTGTGTATATATATATATATAGCCTTGTATATGTATTTTTGGGCACGACGAGGTCTTGTCCCGTCCCTATGTTCAGTACTCCAGTAGAGGCTCGTAGATACGCAGTGCGGGTTAGATGGTCTCACGAGATCGCTGTTGTATATGTATACATATATATATATTATTTTATTTTGCTAGCGCAAGGGCACATGTGCATGAAAGTATTGTATGTTTCCATATGAGACATGATTTTGTTTCCTACGCTATGAGTATAAAGATGATAAAAAGGGTATAAAATGAGTAAAATGAGCGATAGAACGAGCGGTGCTCGTTGGTTAGCCCCGGGTACCCGTCGCGGCCCCTAGCTGGGTCGTGACGCCACATTTGTTTAAAGATTGCTTGACGGCTTCATTGCAACACGGGATGGATATTTCCCGGATACAAGCCCATGCCCAGAATTTAGAGGGGCGACAACAACCACAAAGAAGTGATCCTGATATTGCTAGAAGGCAAAGCAAGAGGGCCAGATCTATGGAGGCAGGTAGTGAGTATAGAGGGGGATCGAGGCAGACTTATTCTTGACACTCCGGCCTGTCAGTGACCAGTGGACCTCCTCTATTTACGGGTAAGAGATTTGATCGCTCCTTTCGTTTAGGACAGTGTCAGAGTTCGAGGGCCCCAGATTCTTAGTTTGGGGGAGATTATAGCCAGAGGGGACCCCCAGTACCGCAGTGCGGCCAGTGCGGTAGATTACATTCCGGATGGTGTCGCCAGGGTTCGGATGCTTGTTATGCTTGTGGCTGGGTTAGGCACATGATGAGAGATTACCCGTCGATGAGTGGTAGAGCTGGGATTCAGCCCACAGGATCAACGGCTGATTCTTCTTTAGTGCGCCCGGTAGGGCAGACTTCTCAGATTCCAGCAGGCCGAGGTAGAGGCAGAGGGGGAGCGTCTACTTCAGGTGCCACTCAGCCCCGTGTATATGCGTTACCCAGACGACAGGATCTTAAGTCCTCCCCGGATGTGGTTACAGGTGCATTATCCGTATTTTCCCATGATGTGTATGCATTGATAGATCTGGGTTCTACTTTCTCTTATGTTACTCCGTATGTTGCTGGTTATATTGGGGTGAAACCTGAGCCTATCAAACCTTTTGAGGTATCTGCTCCGGTTGGTGATCCTGTTATAGCAAGGCAAGTGTACAAGGATTGTGTAATTGTGATATATGATCGCTAGACCAAAAGCTGATTTGATTGAGCTGGAAATGTTAGATTTCAATGTAATTATGGGTATGGATTGGTTGGCCTCATGCTATGCTAATGTTCATTGCCGATTGAAAGTAGTTCGATTCCAATTTCCGGGAGAGCCTGTGCTTGAATGGAAGGGTAATGCAGCATCTCCGAAAGGTAGGCTTATTTCCTACCTTAAGGCAAGAAAGATGATAGCCAAAGGCTATATTTATTATCTTGTCCGAGTTCATGATACCGAAGCAAAGTCGTCAACTTTCCAATCAGTCCCGGTAGTGAATGAATTTCCAAATGTATTCCCAAATGAACTTCCAGGTCTTCCTCCAGAAAGATAAATTGACTTCGCCATTGATGTGTTGCCAGACACCAAGCCTATTTCTATTCCTCCTTATCGAATGGCTCAGGCGGAATTAAAAAAGCTAAAGGCGCGGTTGAAAGATTTGCTTGAAAAGGGGTTAATTAGACCCAGTTCATCCCCGTGGGGAGCACCAATCTTGTTAGTAAGAAAGAAAGACGGATCTCTACAAATGTGCATCGACTATAGACAGTTGAACAAAGTGACGGTAAAGAACAAATATCCTCTTCCAAGGATTGATGATTTGTTTGATCAACTACAGGGTGCCAAGTGATTTTCTAAAATAGACTTGAGGTCGGGTTATCATCAAGTGAGAGTTAGAGAAGAAGATATTCCCAAAACAGCTTTCAGAACGAGGTATGGCCACTATGAATTCTGGGTGATGTCGTTTGGGTTGCTAATGCTCCGGCAGTGTTTATGAACTTGATGAATAATGTATTCAGGCCTCTCTTGGATTTTTTTCTTTATAGTATTTATTGATGACATCTTGGTGTACTCTCGCACTGAATCGGAACATGCAGATCATTTACGTATCGTTCTTGCAATTCTTCGAGCCTGAGAATTGTATGCAAAATTTTCAATGTGCGAGTTTTGGCAGAATTCTGTAACCTTTTTGGGCCATATTATTTCAGACGATGGCATTCGAGTCGACACTCAGAAAATTGAAGCTGTAAAGACTTGGTCGAGGCCTACGACGCCTACAGAAGTTCATAGTTTTCTTGGTTTGGTAGGTTATTATAGAAGATTCGTAGAGGGCTTCTCATCTATTTCAGCCCCATTGACGAAGCTAACCCAGAAGTCAGCTAAATTTCAGTGGAACGATGCTTGTGAGTGCAGTTTCCAGGAGTTGAAGGACAGATTAACCTCAGCTCCAGTCTTAACACTTCCAGAAGGGCCAAATGGTTATGTGGTGTATTGTGATGATTTCGCTGTTGGCTAGGATGTGTACTGATGCAGCACGGTAGAGTTATTGCTTATGCTTCGAGACAACTGCGGAAACACGAAATGAATTACCCAACTCATGATCTTGAATTGGTTGCAGTTATTCATGCACTGAAGATGTGGAGACATTACTTGTATGGTGTGCATGTCGATATCTATACGGATCACAAAAGTCTTCAGTACATTTTCAAGCAGAAGGAGTTAAATCTGCGGCAGAGGTGGTGGTTAGAATTGTTAAAAGATTATGATGTGAACATTTTGTACCATCCCAGAATGGCAAATGTGGTAGCCGACACGCTTAGCCGCCGATCAATGGGCAGTTTATATGAAGTTGCTCCAGAAAAGAAAAACGATGGTTCACGAGCTCTATCAATTTACTAATCTTGGAGTACGTGTAATTTATTCGGGTAGTGCAGGGATTGGCATTAATGATCCCACAGTCTCGTCCTTGAATATGGAAGTGAAAGAGCATCAGTATGAAGATCCTAAACTGTGCCATTACAGAGACATATCTCATGAAAAAGAGAAGTCTCCATTTGAAGTTTCCACGGATGGAATTCATAGCAGAACTTGTAGCTCAGTGCCCAAATTGCCAACAAGTAAAAGTCAAACATCAAAAACCAGGAGGATTATTGCAAGCAATGGAAATCCCTACTCGGAAATGGGAGGTGATCAATATGGATTTTATCGTGGGATTACCCCATTCCCGAAGCAAGTATGATTCCATATGTGTGATTGTGGACAGACTCACGAAAGCAGCTCATTTTCTTTCGGTTAGAACTACCCACTCAGCAGCAGATTATGTGAGATTGTATCTCAAAGAAATTGTGCGACTTCATGGTATTCCACTATCCATTATGACAGATAGAGGAGCACAATTTATAGCCAAGTTCTGGAAGTCTTTTCAAGAAGGTCTAGGTACCCAAGTGAAGCTTAGCACGACATTCCGTCCGCAAACTGATGGGCAAGCCGAGCGTACTATTCAGACCTTGGAGGATATGCTACGAGCATGTGTGCTGGATTTCGGTGGTAGCTGGGATGATCATTTGCCTCTAATCGAATTTGTATACAACAATAGTTATCATTCAAGTATTCAAATGGCTCTCTATGAAGCTTTATATGGAAAAAAGTGTAGGTCCCCAATTGGATGGTTCGAAATAGGAGAAACACAGCTAATAGGCCCTAAATTGATTCAGCAAGCAGTGGAAAAGGTCAAGATGATTCGAGATCGATTGTTGATAGCCCAAAGTCGCGAAAAGTCTTATGCGGACAATTGCCAGCGAGACGTGGAATTTCAAATTGATGAATGGGTATTTTTGAAAGTGTCGCCAATGAAAGGGGTGGTGATATTTGGCAAGAAAGGAAAGCTAAGCCCTGGATACATTGGACCCTACAAGATTATCCGCAAGGTGGGTAATGTAGCCTACGAATTGGACTTCCCTTCAGAGCTTGAATCCGTCCATCCTGTTTTCCATGTTTCGATGCTCCGCAAGTGTGTTGGAGATCCTACGAGGATTGTCCCAATTGATGATGTGCAAGTGACAGAAAAGCTAACCTATGAAGAAGTGCCTATTGCCATCCTAGACAGGCAAGTGCGAAGACTTCGAAATAAAGAGGTAGCTTCAGTCAAAGTCTTGTGGCGAAACAACAACCGGGAAGAAATGACTTAGGAAGCGGAAGAGAAGATGAAATCCACATACCTGCATTTATTTCAGCCCCCGGAAGAAATCTATGATGAGACATGAGATTATGAGGTATGTATGCTTTTCTTTTTATGCTTTTGGTCGTGTGTGGCCATAGATATATTGCTATTATGTTGTGGCCCTGTGAGGTAGTGATATTATGGGTTGTTGTGACAGGATGGTAGTGCTATATCATAGGGGAAACTCTGGTGAAATTTGCGCTGAATCCCCGAGTGTTTAACATTCGAGGACGAATGTTCCAAAATGGGGGAAGAATGTTACACCTTGGAAAATTCCCCGTTAATGTATAGTAAATAGGCTAGCAAGGAACACGAGGTATACGATGATTCGGAGAAGTGAGAGATAGCATTCGACGACCCTAACCAAGATTCAAAGACATTAGATGTAAAGGAAGAAGTTTGGCAAAGAAAGTAAAGGATATTTCGCGTGTCGGGTAAGAATTACGAGCGACGAGTTAATGATGGCATAATGATGTCTTGGAGACGAGGGATAACGTCCCTTAGATTGGTATTGAGGTGTTAAACAAGTGCCAAGAAGGTTCCATAAGGATCGGAGATCAAATGAGTCGATGAGAACAACTCCCAGACAGCTTGACATTATACGGCCAGACAAACTGGCCGTATAAAATCCATGGACCGTATGTCCAACCGTAGATTCAGCCCAGAATGGCATACTCCACTGGACCAAAAATATACGGACCGTATGTTGGTCCGTATAAGTTGGTCGAGATAGGTTCAACATTTAATATAAGGGACCTCTCTCATTTCAGTTTCATTTCATTTTTCACTCCACAAGTCAAGAAACCTCAAGAATATTCTCTCCACTCTTCATCCACAAGAAATCAAAGGAAAACCAAGATCAACTACTTCAAATCCATGAAAACAAGTGTGTGAAACTTAGTAAAAGTTCATCTACCTCAAGAAAACCCAAGGGAAGTGAAATAGGGTTTTGGTGCTAGAAGAGTATTTCCATTCAAGGCTTTTTCATTCATTATCTAAGGTAAGTTTCATGACCATACCATGTTTTTTAAGGTATTGGAAGGCTAAGACACTTGAATTGTAGAAAGACATAGAAAATGGGTCATAAATGAGTTAATAGTGTCATTGTTGAATAGTGGTTGGGATGAATCACGAATTTTGGTAAGTTGTGATTGTGAATATGTTATAAATGACATTTAGACCATGGAATAAGTATTATATATGAGAAAACGCGATAATGAGCTATAACCAAAATTGTGGAGAATTGAAGGGAAATGGTGAATTGTGGTAAATGTAGATAAATAATGATTGTTGTTTGCGATATTGTGAATGTTGATATGAACGTTTGGGAGTTGATATAGAGTATGGGAAAAGTAGTATAAACAAAGGAAGTGCTGCCCAACCTTTCCTAGAAATAGTAACACGTTTTTATGGTCAATTAACTAACGTTAATGTGAATCCTCTTGAAGGTAGAAACGTGACATTGAAGGAGAACAAGCAAGCAATAGATTAGCTAAACATAGAAAGGTATGTGATGCTAGTCCTTTCTTTCTTTGGCATGAATCTGATGGTATGATTCTCTTTTCTCTCCACGAATCCTCTACATATATTCCGGAAGGTCAAGAGTCTATGATCATGAATAGCTATATGAGATAAGAGATATGTTATGAGTCCAATAATGATGATGATAAGCTTGTGTCTAATGATTCTAGAGTCCATGATATGACGCTCCTATAACGCTAATGATGTTGTATGTTGTAAACACTCACCTCACCCATTATTCCCTTCGAGGTGAGGCAGAATACTATTAAGTTAAGTATGTCATGCATTGTATACACTCACCTTATGTATTGTCCCTTCAAGGTGAGGCAGAGTACCATAAAGTCGATGATTTTATGCATTGTACATACTCACCTTATATACTCCTTCCTTCAAGGTGAGGCAGAATGCTTGTGAATGCTCCATAATGAAATCGGGGGATCACGACCTTACGTCACCCCGATAAAGTATAGTTGTCCTTGAGTCTTCATGCATGTACTATGATGAGCATATTATGATGAGGATACTATGATGAGTATATTATAATGAGCATATGACGATGATATTACACTGTACCTATATGGTCGGGCAGATATACACACCACTATAGTGGGCAGCTTATACCCCGGATGCGGGAGGCCTGGACGCAGGTTACTTATTATTACACCGTACCTACATGGACGGGCAGCTTATACTTATATATTTATGCATATATGATATGATGAAGAGTATGAGTAAGACAACACGATTTATTTCTTTTATGATTCACAGTCAGTTACAGATTGCTCCACATTTGATACCTTCCCATTTCATTTATGCATATATGATATGATGACGAGTATGAGTAAGACAACACGATTTATTTCTTTTATGATTCACAGTCAGTTACAGATTGCTCCTCATTTGATACCTCCCCATTTCATTGATGTTTCATTATTGTTTATGCCTCTCATACTCAGTACAATGTTCTTACTGACGTCCATTTTCTTTGGACGTTGTGTTCATGCCTACAGGTAGACAGGGAGGTGATCCTGATCCAGACTCATAGGAGCTAGTAGCTGATTTAAGAGCACTCCATTGTCCGGAGGTGCTTATGATTATCCTTTTGTGTACATGTATATGTATTTTGGGCATGACGGGGTCTTGTCCCGTCCTTATGTCTAGCACTGTAGTAGAGGCTCGTAGATACGCAGTGTGAGTTGTATGGTCTCACGAGGTTGCTACTATGTATATATAATATTTTGATGGCCGAGAGGCATATGTATAGGAAAGTAATTATGTTTTCAAAAGGAGAAATAATTTTCTTATAATTGAGTATAAAGTTGATAAAAGAGCGTTTAATGAGCATGATAAGTAGTAGAACGAGTAGTGCTCGGTTGTTAGCCCCGGGTACTCGTCGCGGCCCCTAGCTGGGTCGTGACATTTACTCTTTGATTTCCCTTGGATATATGATGATATGATGAGAGAATTGTTCTAGAACCTTCAAGACATAGAGAGAGACTGAAATTTGAAAATTTGGAGCTCAACTCGTCTATTTGTAGCTGAAGCTGGAAAGTTTCAGAGAAGTGGTTCGACAGTCACGTTGACGTGTCAACGGTCCGTCGACTTGCTCCGTCGACCTGCTTCTGCAGATCAAAAATTACTGAGTCATATTGACGGCGACGATAGATAATCGACGGCTCGTCGACGTGTCGACGGTCTGTCGATGTATCTCGTCGATCTGCTTCTGGAGAGCAAGATTTCCAGAACATAGTGACGGTGCATATTGATGGCCCGTCAACATGATCAACGGTCCGTCAATAATATCTGATGTCTGCAGACTTCCCTGAATCTGCTCCGCCTGCGTCGGTTCAATCTGGTCAACTTCTAATCCTGTAATATACCTGGAATGCCTGCTAGTACCTCCATACACGGGTTAAAAATACTTAGTATCTCAATACTCGAATACAAATATCCATTTCAAGGCATGCTTAACTAGGGAGCCGTAAGTTTTTCTTACAATGAAAATGAGAGGTGCAACATTCTCCCCCACCTTAAGAACATTCGTCCTCGAATGTTAACTTTTCAGGAATTCTACAAAAAAAATTCTAGAGTTTCCCCTGTAATACGACACTATCACCCTATCACAACAACCCACAATAACATCGCCTCATAGGGTTACAACACAATGGAAAAAAAATATGGACACACACGACCAAAAGCATTAAAAAAAACATTACATATGTCACGATCCAACCCCGTAGGCCGTGACTGGTGCCCGACCTGGACACCCGTATACATAACTATCAGATATAGTCAAACCGAAACTACGAACAATATGGAACTTTACAAAAGAACTCTGAAGGTTCATAGCGTCATCATATATGTATATTCGGATACACTGTCCCCTGACGAGTCACAACTGATCATATCGTGGAATAATACGCAAGCCGACAAGGCTACCATCACATATCAATATCATATGCAAGCCGACAAGGCTACCACTATAGACGAACATCATACCACAACACATCGTATAGACACAGCTGAACAGAACCCATAGACAACCCACACATATGTCTACATACCTCTAAGAGTACGAATAGCGAAATATGACGGGACAGGGCCCCGCCGTACTCCTGGATAACATATACATATATATATAATAAGATTCAAACCAAAAGTCTAGACTCCGGAACAACGGAGCTCTCCAAGACAGCAGAATGGGAATCCTAAGGTGGCGGATCACCAATGCGAGTATCTGCACCTGCGGACATGAAACGCAGCCCGCCGAAGAAAGGGGGTCAGTACGGAATATGTACTGAGCATGTAAAGCATGAAATAAAGTAAACAGGATCATAACAGAAATAAGAAGTACAGAAAACAAGTACAATGTCCAGAATACCAAAACACTTGCCTTTGAAACATAAATCATGCATGTCAATATCATATACATATATATATACCGTACCCGGCCCTCTAGTGAGGAACTCGGTGCATAAAGTCATCATATGCCCTCCTGGCTGCCATAACATGTCATCATATCATCATATATATATATATATACCGTACCCGGCCCTCTAGTGAGGGACTCGGTTAACAATGCAGTGAAACTATGCACGATAACATACCCGGCCCGGGACTCGGTGAAAGACATATTGAGGCATGCACGAGCAGAGTAGTGAGAAACCATATGCAATTTAAATCATTATCAAGACTCAAACAGAATAAGAAGAAAAGGTTAACACTTGAGTATTAATAGCGACAATCATATCAAGTATCCCTCCGATATCATTATAGAAAAATATCAAGAGGCTCAGAAATCATGGACACATGTCAATATAGTATGAAATAGCTTATAGAAGTCAAGGACATTAGCTATCGTAGAGTTTCTAAGAATAGGAGCTTATATATGTATCGACTACTATCCAACGTATAGAAAACTGAAGAGGACTCAATCACTTAAGAGTTCTAGCATCAAGAAGTGAATAAGAATCATGAATCACACTCGGAACTTATGAATAGAATTACCCCAAAGTGCATATCAGTCATCACTTAAGTCTAAGACATGCCAAAAGAAGGAAAGAATAGCTTTACATACCTGCTGAAGGTTAATCGCACTCTCGTTCGCTTCGTCGCTCTTTTAGCCTATTTAATACAAGAGTAATGTTATCGTCAGTAACTATACCTTCTAGTTCGTAAATCCATAGCCCATCGCTCGTAGAACTTATTCTTTAACTTATACATTCTCGTTTAGGGTTTTTCGTTAGCTAAGGGCTTAACGAAAATCGGGCAGCATTTCCCATATACATTCGCCTAACCCGAATTTCCAATTATTCTCCTGTTAACACAGAAATACCAACGATAGAGATATGAACATAAAATTCGTACAATTCAGCCCATAACAATTCCAACAACCCAACAATTTCTCTAAATCTATTTCAACCCACAATTTCCTATAACATCAATTTTTTGCATTTTCTTACTTCCGATTTCGTCCAATCCAATTTTAATAATTTCATTACAACATCATTAACACAACTACACCATAAAATAGGAAAATCTTACCACAATTTCCTCGGAGAAATTTGTACGCTCAATTGTTCCGATTTTTCAATTTCTTCTTCTCCAACTTAAAATCAAATGTTGCTATCACCTCCTTGGATTTGTATTGCACTTTAAATTGATCACAATATTCCAAGATTAATTTTTTTTTGCTCACCACCATGGCTAGCCGAGAGCATCCATGACTGATCCCTTTTTTTCCTTTGATATTTTTGCGAAAATGGATGGAAATGATAAAATTTGTTCATCAAATATATATTTATATGGATGCCTTCAAAAGGACACGTGTCCCCCCTCCTTTGTGAGTCACAATTCCACCTTTTGGATTTTTATTTTATATATATTATTATTTTTATTTTTATTTTAATTCGGGTGGGGCCCACCAAGGTAATTAATCTTAATTAATTTAATTAATCACTAATTCTTACTTAGTAATCTAATCACAATTAATTAGTTTCTAATCTCCAATAATATTGTTACACTAAATAAAAATTTATAAACAATTTATGTTTTAATTAAAATTGAAAATTAAAGATTTCTATTTCGTGTCCGAAAATAACTCCGCCTTTAACTTGAGTCGATTTTCTTGCGAATAATTCGACGTATAAATATACGGGGTATAACATCCTTCCCCCCTTTAGAACATTCGTCCTCGAATGTTAAACTGATCCTAAATTCCCAATACTTTCTCAAGTGTCCTCTTATTTAATTATGCCCTTCACATACCTCTTCCACTGGTCGATTCGATATAATTCGTTATAACACATTCCAGGCATCTACACAGTCATTCCTGTAATATTTCCTCCTTCTGTTGCTTCTCGAGGTAATTATTCCACGTCCTTGTCTCTGCCCTTCTCTTTATTTCATAGTTGGTTATCAGCTGTATTTCGGGCTGTTCTGCTGAAGTGTTACTGTCTCTGTTATCTACATACTGTTCAGTTGCACTGTCATCAATTGATTCAATATCCTTGCTTTACTCCGCTGCGACAGTCTGTATTCTAGAACCCTCAGCGTCATGTGTCACTTTCTGACTTTCTTTCAAAGGTCTTTAACTATCACTTATTTTTACTTCTTGATTTCGATCTTTGGGGTTGGCTATCAAATAGCGCTAGGGTTCCCTCATATTATAACTTTACTGTCGTCCAGTAACCAGTAATCCGCTTATTCTGATTGTCTCGGGTCGTTTCTTTATCTTTACTTCAAACTCTTCTATTGCCCCTTTACTTAAATTTGATCTTAGTTCTCCTATCACGTATCCTATTGCAATCTTTACACAAGTATGTGTAGGTGCTCAAATCAACCCAGTAAATACCTTAGCGTTGCCTCGCTTGTCTTTATACAGACCCTATATTCTTCTCTTATATCTTTCGACTGATATCAAGGCTCAACTATGGCTTTTGCCCTCAGTACTAATTATATCTCCATAGTTTAGTCTCAAACCACCTTATACCTTTCTTTGATGTACCCAAAATATCGCAACCGCATTGTTGTTACTGAATCCTTATTCTTCTTATCAGGTACTCACTTGGTCTCATTCTTAGTATACAAATATTCATAGGTTGCATAACTATTCTTGTGCAATTCGTATAAAGTGCATCCAATCTTAGTCATAGTCTTTCCTTCTCCTGGTTTATTCTGCTCTACATATCTTATTCTACTAAAACTCACTTGCTGTCTATCTTGTCGTACTCCTTTCCCTTCCTTTATTTACCATTTGATTTGTTCATATCCTACTATAGAAGATTTCCTATCCTTTCTCTTTTGCTACTTATAAGTTACAATATCATTAGCAAGCAACCCCATTGCCAACGTCTTAATCCCTAATTCAGTATAGCCTTGCTATCCTTTATAATATCTTTTAAGTTACTCGTTACCATTCTCTTGTCGTATTCTTCCCTTTTATAAGCATCCACCTCCTGATGTCATATTATCCAAGATCTTTACCAATAATTCTCAGCATTGTCTCAAATACCATCTCGGCTTTTATCCGTTTAATGTTGGCTTTCAGATTTCACTAACTTGTTTCAACAAGGGATCTCACTTGAGGTTTAAGTATCCACAATTGCAATGTCAGTTGTTTTCATCCTACACCTGCATTTCTCTCATCCGCTTCCCCCCTATTGGGTGTACTTACATCATTATCTGTTTATACTCTACTCTATGTCCCCATTTCCAATCTTCAAATTCATATGATTCTTTTCCAATACATTTGGTATACTGCACCATAACCATGTCTTCCTTTATATCATCTATAACTTAGAATACCCATGTATGAAACTCCAACACAATCATGTGGCCCTGAGAACTCTCGATATATAGTACCAAATCTTATCTGATGGTTGGTACCCGAGTAATGTAATTAATGTAGCAATATATCCGGAGCCACATTCATTCCAATCAGTAATTAGCTAATGCTTATAGTCATTTCAAATTCTCCATTCGGTATCACTTATATTCTAATGATAAGTGTCCCAAGCTTTCTTATAACACTATCTTTATCCCAACGGATATCACCTGTTTCCTCTAATAACCTCACAATACATCAGTTGTTTCGCAAATCTACAATCCTTTTCCTTTAAGGATTTCATTATTTCTGAGGTGAAGTCACATACACACAATACTCCTTTATGCTTCATGCTCTTTCGCCCTTGTTGTATACCCAACGCTAACTTCTGAGTTAATCAAAATCGTATCAAATTCGTTCTAATAGTAGTCTTATCTTACCACCTTCTTGTCGTACTACACCTTAAGTTCGTAGCTATATATTTCTTCTTTCGTTCCATACTCGTACTCAATTAATTACGTCTATCTTGGGTGCTTCCTTTAGAAGTTCCTTATCATTTCTCCCGTCTATGTCTATCTTTTATTCTATACACGAGGAATCTTATGCTATATCTGTATTCCTTCGGAACACATTACTTCCGCATAATCCTTTTCTCAAAAATTTGTTCTGTTCATCCACGTCTATTCTTATCATACCAGTCATTTCCTAGCACTCATTCTACCTCGTTACTCATCTTTCTATAACTTGGTCTTTCACAGTTCCGCCACCTATATTACTCGTGTTCTCGGCTGTACTCGTCATAACACATCGCTACACTGTAATCCCACTCGCTTTCTTCTCTTCCTGTGCTCGCGTCTACCTTCGTTACCACCTGACTTCTATTCTAAACTTTCCCTATAGGACTTGGTAAGTCTTTCTTATTCGTTCTATATTTGCTTTTTCCGTTTCACACTAATCACATAATATCCTTTAGTTACTTCCTCGCTAGGTTTTACTCATTTCTATAACAATCCTTATGGTATTCACATTACATCCTGTTCGTAGCCCATCCTATAACGTAACACTTCTTAACCTTATTCACGATTCTTACTATGTTTTAATCACACTCTATGAACTAAGCGTACTTAATCCTTCACCCTTTTTGATCAATCTTATCCTTAATGTCTCACAAACTGTCTTATCAATACCTTCATAATTTATCATAACTCTTCTTCCTCCGTACTTTTATCTCAATCCTACCACTACTCCTTTTTAATTGCGACTCATTGTAATTTATCCCTAATTATCGGTTCACTCGAT
Source organism: Lycium barbarum (assembly GCF_019175385.1). Classification (NCBI taxonomy): domain Eukaryota; kingdom Viridiplantae; phylum Streptophyta; class Magnoliopsida; order Solanales; family Solanaceae; genus Lycium; species Lycium barbarum. Next base: position 56,658,140 of record NC_083339.1, read on the forward strand.
ACCTCAACAAAATGTTTTGTTAAGAGTTGCCACCTTTTTCTAAATCATCCCTTAGTATCATAAGCCCTTCCGAATCATCCTAGCATTTCATCAATAACACGTGGAACACATGATCCATGACAGCTCACGAGTTTGAGTTTTCATTCCATGAATTCCATCTCCAATTAGTTGATTAAGAACCAATAAAATGTCACCATGAAACATTCTCCAACCGCCACCAAAAGGAAACTAGAATCCGACAAGCACCACAGGACTTCTAGTGCTTGATTCACATGGTTTACCTCCAGGTTTATTCTTGAGTCGTGAACGAATTTATTTAGTTCATAAACTACTTGCTGTATGCTATGTACTTTTCAGTAAAAGTGAAACTTGATCGCTGGATGTTTTTACCCTTCAACATGAGCTTTTCTAAGGCAAAACATGGTTGGAAAGTGTTCTGGTCCATCAAAATTAATTCCAAACCTTGTTGCTGATATACGCTTCTTCAAACAAGGTCTCCCAAACAAGAATGATGCCTCTTATGGATGACGTGGGGGTATTGCTTAATTCTTTAGTCCAACATAATAGATTTACCTTGTCGGTATCACCCTTCAAAACATATTATGAGCTTACGTCTCATTCTCTTCCTTTTTCCTGTTTCTGGGAAAATTTAGGCAGAGTTTCCTCTGTACTTCTTACTATCCCCGAACCTGCACGCAGGAAATACCAACAATTCCTCACAGGGCCAACACATATACGTATATACCATATCGTATCATAGCCACACAGGGCCCCTAATTTCCAAAAAAAAGTATAAAGGTGTCGGGACTTACCTCACATATCACACCTCGAGACGTACCTGGTCCTTTGACGGTCAATTCTGTTATACTTTCCTATCCAACTCCTCTTTCATCCTCCAACTTCACGTTTCAATCATGTTTCAATATTCTTACCTTATTCAACATGCCTCTTTCGCACCGTAACTTACCTGTGTACCTTGTAACTGCTAATATCATCGGTCGCTTTCTTCTGGCGGTGTCGTTCTTCAGCTGAAATCAATGGTTAGTGTAAGGAATTTCATTTCCTATGACTGGGCCCTATCGCACGATCTTAGAAATGAAAGAAAGGTAACATCCTAGATGTCCTGTAGCTTCCTGTTTATAGATGTGGTGCACAACACATCGATAAACAAGACTCTACTAGACACAGTCTGTAGACACTCCGAGGATGAACTGATATGATACCACTTTTGTCACGACCCAACCGCGTAGGCTGTGACTGGTGCCCGACCTGGACACCCGTATACATACCTATTAGATATAGTTAAACTGAAACTACGAACAATATGGAACTTTATAAAAGAACACTGAAGGTTCATAGCGTCATCATATATGTATATTCAGATACACTGTCCCCTGAGGAGTCACAACTGTTCATATCGTGGAATAATACGCAAGCCGATAAGGCTACCATCACATATCAATATCATATGCAAGCCGACAAGGCTGCCACTATAGACGAACATCATACCACAGCACATCGTTTAGACACAACTGAACAGAACCTATACACAACCCACACATATGTCTACAGACCTCTAAGTGTACGAATAGCGAAATATGACGGGACAGGGCCCCGCCGTACCCCTGGATAACATATATATATATATATATATATATATATATATATAATAAGATTCAAACCAAAAGTCTAGACTTCGGAACAACGGAGCTCTCCAAGACAGCAGAAAGGGAATCCTAAGCTGGCGGATCACCAATGCGAGTATCTACACCTGCGGGCATGAAACGCAGCCCCCCGAAGAAAGGGTTCAGTACGGAATATGTACTGAGCATGTAAAGCATGAAATACAGTAAATAGGATCATAACTGAAATAAGAAGGACAGAAAAAAAGTACAATGTCCAGAATACCAAAACACTTGCCTTTGAAACATAAATCATGCATGTCAATATCATATACATATATATATACCGTACCCGGCCCTCTAGTGAGGGACTCGGTGAATAAAGTCATCATATGCCCTCCTGGCCGCCATAACATGTCATCATATAATCATATCATCATATCATCATATATATATATATATATACCGTACCTGGCCCTCTAGTGAGGGACTCGGTGAACAATGCAGTGAAACTATGCACGATAACATACCTGGCTCGGGACTCGGTGAAAGACATATTGAGGCATGCACGAGCAGAGTAGTGAGAAACCATATGCAATTTAAATCATTATCAAGACTCAAACAGAATAAGAAGAAAAGGTTAACACTTGAGTATTAATAGCGACAATCATATCAAGTATCCCTCGGATATCATTATAGAATATATCAAGAGGCTTAGGAATCATGGACACATGTCAATATAATATGAAATAGCTTATAGAAGTCAAGGATATTAGCTCTCGTAGAGTTTCTAAGAATAGGATCTTATATATGTATCGACTACTATCCAACGTATAGGAAACTGAAGAGGACTCAATCACTTAAGAGTTGTAGCATCAAGAAGTGAATAAGAATCATGAATCACACTCGGAACTTATGAATAGAATTACCCCAAAGTGCATATCAGTCATCACTTAAGTCTAAGACATGCCAAAAGAAGGAAAGAATAGCTTTACATACCTGCTGAAGGTTAATCGCACTCTCGTTCGCTTCGTCGCTATTTTAGCCTTTTTAATACAAGAGTAATGTTATCGTCAGTAACTATACCTTCTAGTTCGTAAATCCGTAGCCCATCGCTCGTAGAACTTATTCTTTAACTTTTACATTCTCGTTTTGGGTTTTTCATTAGCTAAGGGCTTAACGAAAATCAGGCACCATTTCCCTTATACATTCGCCTAACCCGAATTTCCAATTATTCTCCTGTTAACACAGAAATACCAACGACAGAGATATGAACATAAAATTTTTACAATTCAGCCCATAACAATTACAACAACTCAACAATTTCTCTAAATCCATTTCAACCCACAATTTCCTATAACATCAATTTTATACATTTTCTTACTTCCGATTTCGTCCAATCCAATTTTAATAATTTCATTACAACATCATTAACACAACTACACCATAAAATAGGAAAAAATCTTACCACAATTTCCTCGGAGACATTTGTACGCTCAATTGTTCCGATTTTTCAATTTCTTCTTCTCCAACTTAAAATCAAATGTTGCTATCACCTCCTTGGATTTGTATTGCACTGGAAATTGATCACAATATTCCAAGATTAGTTTTTTTTGCTCACCACCATGGCTGGCCGAGAGCAGCCATGGTTGATCCCTTTTTTTCCTTTGATTTCTTTGTGAAAATGGATGGAAATGATAAAATTTCTTCATCAAATTTATATTTATATGGATGCCTTCAAAAGGACACGTGTCCCCCCTCCTTTGTGAGTCACAATTCCACCTCTTGGATTTTTATTTTATATATATATATTTTTTTAAATTCGGGTGGGGCCTACCAAGGTAATAAATCTTAATTAATTTAATTAATCACTAATTCTTACTTAGTAATCTAATCACATTTAATTGTTTCTAATCTCCAATAATATTTTTACACTAAATAAAATTTATAAACAATTTATGTTTTAATTAAAATTGAAAATTAAAGATTTCTATTTCGTGTCCGAAAATAATTCTGCCTTTAACTTGAGTCGATATGCTTGCGAATAATTCGATGTATAAATATACGGGGTATAACAACATACCTTACGATAATGGCATCTCATCTTGAATCTCTTCCGAGGGTGGAAACAATTGCGGATATTTGGACTTTATGTCTTCTTCCATTTCCCAATTCATTTCCTCTCGGTTATTATTTCTCCACAAGACCTTAACTGAGGCTACCTCTTTGTTTCTGAGTTTCCGCACTTGCCTATCAATTACGGCAATGGGTACCTCTTCATAAGCCAACTTCTCTATAACTTGAACGTCATCTACAGGAACGACTCTGGAAGGGTCTCCGACACATTTACGGAGCATCGACATATGAAAAACTTGATGAAATGGCTCAAGTTCTGAAGGTTAAGTCCAGCTCATAGCCACTTGGCCCACCTTGCATACAATCGTATAAAGTCCGATATATCGTGGACTAAGCTTGCGTTTCTTGCCGAATCTCATTACGCCTTTCATCGGCGACACTTTTAGGAACACTCAATCATTAATTTGAAATTTCAAGTCCCGCCGGCGATTATCTGCATATGATTTTTGGCTACTTTGAGCTGTCAACAATCGGTCTTGGATAAGTTTGACCTTTTCCATTTCATGCTGAATCAATTCTGGACCTATCATTTGGGCTTCTCTAACTTCAAACCACCCAATTGGCTATCTACATTTCCTCCCATACAGAGCTTTATACGGAGCCATCTGGATGCTAGAATGGTAGCTGTTGTTGTAGGCAAACTCAATAATTGTCAAATGATCATCCCAATTGCCTCCAAAATCTAATACACATGCCCGAACATGTCTTCCAAGTTCTGAATAGTGCATTCAGCTTGTCCATCAGTCTGTGGATGAAATGTTTTGCTGAGTTTCACTTGAGTTCCCAAACCTTCCTGAAAGGATTTCCAGAATTTAGCAATAAATTGTGCTCCTCTATCTGTGATAATAGATACTAGAATACCATGAAGTCACACTATTTCTATAAGAGACAATCTTGCATAATCTTCTGCTGAATATGTAGTTTTGACCGGAAGAAAATGGGTTGATTTTGTGAGCCTGTTGACAATCACGTATATGCAGTCATACTTGCGCCAGGAACGAGGTAAACCTACAATGAAATCCATGTTAATTACTTCCCATTTCAAAATTGGAATTTCCATCGCTTGCAATAGTCCTTCTGGTTTCTGATGTTCAATCTTCATTTGTTGAAAATTGGGACACTGGGCCACAAATACTGCTATATCTTTCTTCATTCCATCCCACAAATACTGATCGTGATACATTTTTATTGCCCCTGGATGAATAGAATATCGGGAGTAATGAACTTCTTCTAGAATCTGATGATGTAGTCCCGCAACGTCCGTAACATATAACCAGCTTCGATACTTGAGAATTTCATTTGCAGAAATCTCAAATAGTGACTTCTCTTTCTGAGGAAGTGTATCCATGTAGTGACTCATCTGGGATCTTCATATTGGTACCTTTTCACCTCCATGTCCAGGAATGAAACAGATGGGTTGTGAATATGAACTCCCACATTGCTTGAATCGATTAAACGAACTCCGAGGTTTGCTAGCTGGCGGAGCTCATAGACTAATTCTTTATTCTCTGGTTAAAGTTCAAACAAACTGCTCATGGATTTGCCACTAAGGGCATCGGCCACCACATTAGCTTTTCCCGGATGATATAGTATACTCACATCATAATGTTTCAATAACTCCAACCATTGCTACTGTCGAAGATTCAAATCCTTTTGCTTGAAAATATATTGGAGACTCTTATGATCTGTATAAATTCAGCATGTACACCGTACAAGTAATGTCTCAACATTTTTAGTGCATGAATAACCGCAGCCAATTCGAGATCATGTGTTGGATAATTCCTTTCTTGTTTCCGCAACTGCCGGGAAGCATAAGCGCGTGCTGCATGAATACACAACCCAATCCAACACTTGAGGCATCACAATACACAACATAACCTTCCGATCCTTCAGGAAGCGTCAGAAATGGGGCCGAAGTCAATCTATCTTTCAATTATTAGAAACTACGTTCACAAGCATCGGTCCGTTGGAATTTTGCTAATTTTTGAGTTAGCTTCGTTAATGGTGCTGAAATGGAAGAAAACCCTTCCACAAATCTTCTATAATAGCCTGCTAATCCCAAAAAGCTATAGACCTCTGTTGGTGTTGTAGGTCTTGGCCATGTCTTCAAGCTTCAATCTTCTGAGTATCAACTTGAATACCTTTAGTTGAGATAATTTGGCCCAGAAAAGTCACAGAATTTAACCAGAACTCACATTTCAAAAATTTGGCATATAATTCACTAGTCCGAAGAATTCCAAGGACAATACGCAAGTGATCTGCATGCTCGGTTACTGATCAAGAGTAAACCAGAATGTCATCGATGAACACGATCATAAACAGATCTAGAAAAGGCCTGAATACATTATTCATCAGTTTCATAAACACTGCTGGGGCGATAGTTAGCCCAAACGACATCACCCGAAATTCATAATGGTCATATCTAGTTCTGAAAGCCGTTTTTGGAATATCTTCTTATTTAACTCTCAGCTGATCATACCCCGACCTCAGATCGATCTTGGAAAACCACTTGGCACCTTGTAGTTGATCAAACAAATCATCAATCCTCGAAAGTGGATATTTATTCCTGATTTTCACCATGTTTAGCTGCCTATAGTCAATGCACATTCGTAGAGAACCATCTTTCTTTCTGACAAATAAGACAGGTGCTCCCTATGGTGATGAACTAGGCCTAATAAATCCCTTCTCAAGCAAATCCTTCAATTGTGCCTTTAGCTCTTTCAATTCTGCAGGAGCCATTCTGTAAGGAGGTATAGATATAGGTTTGGTATCCGACAACACATCGATAGTAAAATTAACTTCTCGTTCTGGTGGAAGGCCTGGAAGTTCATCTAGAAATACGTCCGGAAACTCATTTACTACCGGGACGGATTGAAAGGTTGGTGGCCTTGCTTTTATGTCATGAACCCATACTAGATGATAAATACAGCTTTTTGCAATCATCCTTTTTGCTTTGAGGTAGGAAATAAACCTACCCTTTGGAGACGCTGTATTGCCCTTCCATTTAAGCATTGGTTCGCTCGGGAATTGGAACCGAACTGTTATATCCCGCATTTTGCGCATTCGGATAATTCAAGACAATTGCGGGAGGTTGAGTGCAAGCCTATATTTTAACCTTGATTAGCACACAAGTTGTTTATAAGAGTTATGGATGCGGAAATATCGAGGAAGGCTAGGGGAAAAATTGGAATTTTGGAAAATAGTTTCATGAATTACAAGAATTTGTCACAAAGTAATTGGGCTTAAAAATCAAAAAAAAAAAAAAAAAAAGAGGCCCAACACTTAAGGGTGGCCGGCCATGGAGGAGTAAAAAGGGCCCAAGCCCATGTGGTAAATTAATTCATGAAATAAATAAGACAAAAGGTCCATAATTCAAGAACATTCAAGAGAAAACACAAAGAAAAGAAGAAGAGAGTAAAACTAAGGGGGGGTTTCGGCCATGGAGGAAAAAAATGGCCCCCTAGAAATCTTGTCCAAAAAAATATTTTCTCCTAGCATTCCTACTAATTCAAGGGTCCTCTTCAACGTGGCATAATCGTTGAAACAAGAAAACCGCTCTTTGTTGCAAAATCACAACTTTAGCTAAGTGGATAAGTTGAGAAGAAAAGGTAAGATTTAATCCTCTTTTATATGTTATAAAGGGTTTGTTTATGTTGTAGTATGTAGAAATGGATAGAATTTATGAAAATATGGAAGTTTGCATGGTGGTTGTGTGTATATGCATGTGGCCGTGTATATGTATATATTGTGTAGGCAAGATGAATCAATTTTATGTAGCATTCTAGTTGTGGTTGTTGTGGACTCTATATTGAAAATGGAAGTTTGATGATTTTGGTTGATGTTGTGAATGTTGGATATGGGCCGTGTGTGTGTGTTGTGTGTAGGGAGGATGGAACAATTTCTATGTAAGATGTTAGTTGATGTAGTTATGTATTTTGTGATGGAAATGAGAATTTGATAACTTAAATTGATGTTGGAATTGTTATGGTCTGATTTGGAAGTTAATGTGACTCTAGTATCATTTCTTGTATTTATGAAAATAATGTAGTTAACATGATAATTGTTAATGTGGTTCATGAATTTGGAAGGCAAAAATGTATTGGGATTGTCATTGTTGGAAATTGGAGAACTCGGGTGGAGTATGGTTTTGGTGGAAATGTTGGAATATTGTGTAGATTGTTTAAAATATTCTTGAATCATGTTTGAATGATTTGGAATTAGTAAATGAATATGTAAGCGTTGATATTGGTTCAAATGTACGTAGTTGAATTGAATATTGATGAACTATGTAGAAAAAAAGATTACTTATGTTAGAATGCATTTTGAATGGATGGTTGATGTTGTTAGTATGATACTTGGTATTGTTGTTGATGTTTTGGCCGAGTTAAATTCTCGGGGTTGGTGAAATTACAGGGGAGATGCTGCCCAAATTTCTGTAGACAAGTGTTACTGAAGATGGAATACCTAAATGCTTATGGTTAATGTTTGGTATTTGTGACCAATTGTAGATTTTGGGAAGTTCGGAACTTGAGTTTGGATTAGCGTAAGGAGCGAATAAGGTATGTAAAGCTCTACTTTTTCTTTCTTTGGAATGTCCTAGCTATGATAGGCTATGATACGAACCTCGGGGATAACTCTACTCCTTAAAATCCGAGCTTAATTTTGACCCTTATTCATTCAATGTAATTGAATTAGGTTTTGTTGGAAAAATATGTTTAAACACCTTTTTACTCCACAAAGGGTCTTGTGTCATAAAACGTTCATAACTTTCACAAAGAGCATCGGAATGCCCCGAAACTTTCGTTGACGCCTCCATAAGGCCTAAAGTACGTAATTTATGTGCGCCACCTCGACTTGACCCGAGGTGGGCCCACAATTTTCGAAACCTTCTTGTATTGTTCTACTTGACCTATTTCCGTACTATGATTAAAAGAAACTTTTGGTTATTGTTCCGACTACTAAACGATAGTTGTTTTAACTATTCCATTGAATCCTATGATATTTTGATATGTACCAATAATCTTAGCATTCTTACTTTGACATACCGTCGTAACATCCGAAAGGTACGTACTATGACTGTCGTCTGATTCCCTTTCTAATGACCTATTGTTCGGACTATTCTATCGAGTCTTTCCAAATATTTTATGATGCATATAGTTTCTCACTACTCTACTCGTGGTTGCCTCAATGCTTCCTTCACTGAGCCCGGGCCAGGATATGTTATCACACGTATTCCACTGCATTGTTCGCCGTGCCTTGATGTGAGGGGGCAGGTATGACATGTACATGGGTTGTGGAGTATGCTGTGCTATGTACATATATTCTGATATTTGATGATACGATATGATATGGCCATCTGATATGTTATGATATGTTATGATATGTTACGGAACTATTCTCTACTCTGGTGTATGATGTGTTGTGGCGCCAGTGATGGGGTGGCGACCACGTTCTGTTCACCGCGTCCCATAATGGGGCCGGATATGGCATATGTTCTGATATGCATTACCTATGTTTTATGAGTAAGCATTTTTTATACTCCGGTTATTGCACTTATTTCCTGTACTCCCTGTTCAGATTATGATTATATTTATTGTATCTCATGCTTTACATACTCAGTACCTATTCCGTACTGACCCCCTTTCTTCGGGGGCTGCGTTTCATGCCGCGCAGGTACTCCTAGATGATGTGAAGTTATTATAGACGATGTTCCAGCAGAGTTGGCAAGCTCCATTTGTTCCTGGAGTGCTGCCGAGTCAGGGTTTGTATGTTATGTTTTTCCTGGATTGATGTTAGAGACTTTGCAGACAGAGTCGTGGGTATAGTATGTCAGTTGTGTAAGCGGCTTCATCAGCCGATATGTCATTCTGTATCATGTATTAAATTCTATATGATCACAGATCCTGTTTGGTTTGGAAAGCATCGAAAAGAATATTTTGAGAGCTTATTATGTATTTTATCTTTATTTGATTTTAATAGTCTACTAAGATTATGTGCGCCCTAAAGGTCTGTGGGTTCGCTTGGCTCTGGATGTGGGGTCGGGTGCCCATCACACCCTAGTGGAATTAGGGTGTGACACGAACTATTTTGGTTCTACAATCCACACTGGCATAACAGAAAGCTAACTAGTCTATGCCCATAATAACATCGAAATCTTACATTTCCAGCTCAACCAAATCAACTCTAGTCCGACGATCACATACCACAATCACACAATTCTTATACACTTGTCAAGCTATTACCGGTTCACCCAAAGGAGTAGATAGCTCAAAGGTCTTTATTGGCTCGGGTTTCACCCCAGTACGATCAGCAATATACGGAGTGATATAAGACAACGTGGAACCCGGATCAATCAATGCATAAACATCATGAGAGAATATAGTCAGTATACCTGTAACCACATCTGGGGAGGACTCAAGATCCTGGCATCCGGCTAGAGCAGAGATACGGGGCTGGGTGCCACCTGAACTGGACGACCCCCCTATGCCCCTAACCCGGCTTGCTAGAGTCTAGGAAGTTTGCCCTACCGGGCGTACGGACGAGGAAAAACCAGTTGCTGATCCTGTGGGCTGAACCCCACTCCTACCATGCCTCGAAGGACAATCACGCATAACGTGCCCAGTCTGTCCACAAACATAATAAGCATCTGAACCTTGGCGGCATGGGCCTGAATGTAACGTTCTGCATTGACTGCATCATGGAACCGGTGGTCTCCTCTTGCTAGGATCACCCCTGAACTGGAACCTGAGACTTTCGAACTCCGACTGGGACCAGAATAAATGGGGCGATCAAATCTCCTGCCCGCAAATCGAGGAGGTCCACTAGTCGGGGACTGGCCCGAATACTTGGAATACTATTGCTGACCCCCTCTATAATCACTACTAGAAGATTTGGCCCTCTTAGTCTGCCCTCTATCAATATCGTTCTCACCCCTCTGTGGCTGTAGCTACTCTTCTAAATTCTGGCAATGGGCCTGGATACGGGAGATGTCCATCCCCTCCTGCAGTGAAGCTGTCAAGCAATCTTTGAACAAATGTGGCCCTAAGCCACTCACAAATCGATGTACTCTATCTCCCATATAGGCTATCATAGTCGGAGCAGACCGGGCCAATGAATTAAAATGGAGACTACACTCACGAGCACTCATATTTTATTGCTTTAAATTTAAAAACCTGTCAGCTCAAGCCCTTCGAACCTCGGGCGGAAAATAGTGATGAAGGAAAGCATCTACAAATTCTTGCCAAACTGGGGGAGGTGCATTTTCTTTTCTTGAAGCTATCCAATTATTATACAATAGAACCGCCGCATCACGGAGCCTATATGATGCCAACTCCATGGACTCCGTATCGGAAGCATGAATAATCCTCAGCGTCCTCAACAGCTCATCGATAAAACCTTGCGGGTCCTCATCCGGCTTTGACCCAAAAATTTCTGGCAGATTCAAACTCATAAAATCAAGGGCTCTGGCACTAGTGGCTCTACCACCCGGATCCGCACTCTGCCACTGAGCCTGGGCGGTAATTAGCTGTGTCAACAACTAAATAGCCTCGGTCATCTGTTGGCCCGAAGTAACTGGTGGAGGAACTAGAGGTACTGGGGCTGGGGCTGGGACTGAGGCCCCTTCCTGCTCCTCTAGAACAGGCGGGGTATGAGAGGTATGAGATGGAGCCTCTTTATGGGACTCACCTTCCGCTACATGTACTGATGCCTCCTGCTTAACCCGCCTTCCTGCCGCAGTCTTACCCTTCTGGGCAGCTGTCACTTTTCTCTTTACCGACATCATTGAAATCATAACGCATAATTAGGGAAAGAGGAAAATCTCATAACATAGCTCTATCACACGATCTATGAAGAAGAAAGATGGTCGTTGTTCCTAAATGTCCTGCAGCCTCTCGTTTATAAGTGTGGCACACTTCACACCCATAAACAAGACTCTACTGGACACGGCTCGTAGACAAACCCTAGGACAAAACTGCTCTGATACCACTTTTGTTCGATCTGACTAGTGGGCCATGACGGGTACCTGAAGCTGACTACCGAGCACCTCTCACTGTGCTAATCATCATACCCTACCTGAACATATACAATCTCTAGGGAAACACACACATATATATACATAATCCCTCACGACTGCAAAAATGATATACGAAGTATAATGAAGAGATCACATAACATCTACAACCTATATGTAGGTATCTACGAGCCTCTAACTGGAGTATTGGAATCAAAAGGACGGGACAGGACCCCGCCATGCCCCAATATGTACACAGAAGAATATACCAAGAAATGGCGACTCCGGAGTAGTGGAGTGCTCCTGCAACCTGCTGAAAAAGCTCCTAAGCTTCTGTACCGTCTCCCTTTCTACCCGTGGGCATAAGCACAACATCCATAAAATAAAAAGACGTCAGTACGAACAATGTACTGAGTATGCAAGGCATATACGATGACATAATAAGGAAACATAGAAATCATAAGAATAAAAGATAATTGTAGCTGCTTGCCTCTTGAGGCGGAGTCATGCATGCTCACTTGTACCTTTCAAATATATCATATATGCAGACATAATTTGTCTGAATCAGTAACATCATTAGCCCTCGTCCGGGCCTCCTGAGCCTAGGATAATCATCTCACGCCACCCATTAGTGGTGTCATGTCGGGCCAAATAAGCACGGTGTTATGATAAGCCGCCTGCCATAGTAGTGTCATGCCCGACTGTTACACCTCGAAAATTTTTCGTGAGCCAACAATGAATAGACCAACGAAAGGCATGAGTGTGAGATGTTTTACTAAGTAGAGAATGAATATTTATGAACTTTGGAAATAAGGAAGTTGCAGAATTTCAATTTTGCCCAGTGGTCGTAAAATGGAATACGGCCCGTAAAGTGATTTATGGACCGTAAAGTGCCATCGTCCTTCAACATTCCAAAAATTTCACTTTCTGCCAAATGTTAAATGGTAAAATACGACTCAAAATACGGACCGTAAATTGAAATACGGCCCGTAAACTGTGACCGTAAACCACCATGACCTACAGCAAACCTTTCTATTTCTAATATGCTTAAATACGGTCGTGGAGGACAGACGGTAAACCTGTATACGGCCCGTAAACCAGTATACGGCCCGTAAACTGGGTTTACGGCCACTGTAAACCCCGAATTTTGTTCATGATAAACCAGATTTTGAGTTATTAAAAAGGGACCCTAAGCTCATTTTATTTTATTGCTCACCTACACTGTTCAAGAACTCTCTAGAGTACTCCAAAACACTTCATCCACAAGAATTTAAGAGAATGAAAGGGAGATCAAGATCAACAACATTAGATCTATGAAACAAAGTGTGTGAAACTCAAGTGAAGTTCATCCAAACCAAGAAGTTTCAAAAAAAGAGTGAAGTAGGGTTTGGTGCTAGAGGAGCAATTCCACTCCAGACTTGTTCAACCATCATATAAGGTAAGTTTCATGAATTTACCATGTTGTTTAAGGTATTGAAAGGTTAAGATACCCGAGTTATAGAAAAGCATAGCAAATGGGTCATAAATGAGTGAATGGTAATAGAATTGAATCATGAATGTTAGTGTGTTGTGAGTATAAATACGTTATAAATGACATGTAAACCATGAGATAAATGTGATACATGAGAAAATACGATAGTGAACCCAAAACCATAAATGTGGGAAAAATGACGAGAAATGGTGGAATGCGGTTAATGCATGTAAATGATGATTGTTGAATTCAACATTGTGGGTATCATTGTGAGCGTTTGGGAGTTGACATAGAACATGGGAGAAGTAGTACAAAGAAAGGGAGTGTTGTCCAATTTTCCCTAGAGTTAGTAATGCGTTCTTATAGTCAATTAATTAACGTAAATGCGAATTCTCTTTTGAAGGTAGAGACGCGATATTGAAGGAGAAAAAGCGAGCGACACGACGATTACCAACTTTACTGCTTTTCTCGCCATTTGGAGCTTATGAATTGGGCACCCAACTTGGATTTAAGTTTCTGACCACGAGTGATGGGGGGTGGTAAGTAAATGAACAAGCCAAGCATAATATCTTTCATCTTACACTTCTGGGAATTCAAGTAAGGAATGTCATTTTGCCGTCTTGAGCTTTCATATTGCAAAGTATATGGCATTTGAACTTCTTGAGTTTGGACATCCTCTTCTTCCCCCAGATTGGAGTCAACACCAACCATATTTTTTAGAACAAAGGTTGACACTGATTTATGTTTTCCTTTGGCATCCCCAATAAACTCATCTTTCTGATTAACCCCCAACAAAGGGATTACTCTTCAACTTGAGCATTGGACAGTTCATATTGAATCTGATTTGGATCGAATGCCTATGGTGGATTTTCTTCTTTTGTCATCAAACTAAGTTGGAGACTAGTTTCCAAGTATTCTTCAAAGGATTTTTTATTTTCGTCATCCTCAGATAGCAGGCACTCCATCATGAGTTCGAACTCACCAATTTGGCCATGCTCACAATAAAAATCATTCTAAACAAGTTTTGATGGAAAGATGCCATTTTTTTATCTAAAAATAAAATAAAACACAGAAAACAACTACACAAATATTCACAGGTTCGGTTAAAATTAAGTTAGCTTATTTCCTAAATTAGACAAAATACGCCAATTGTTCCCCCGCAACGGCGCCAAAATTTGATACACTCAAATTACACCTTTTAATGGCATAACGCAGACGTTGTCAATTATAGTAACCCGACAAGGTTGGGGTCAAACCCCACAGAGAACAATATGTAGGTGTTTTAAGTAGATTACGAATTATCACCAACAACAGCTAGGCCGAACGCATCAATGGTTGTTTTTAGATAAGTTTTTGATAAAATACAAAAATATTAAATCTAATCTAGAAAGCAAGTAAATTGATCAATGGCCACAAGAATGGAATAAAGGAAACTACTTCTCAAGTAACGATCCAATATATTTCACGAATTACAGATAATGGTAATATTATGTTAATTAGCCTCGGATAATGACTCTAAATTAACTTCTCCCGAAGATTAACTAGACTACCTAATTGAATATCCCTCAAGCAATTAGGAGCATTATGAACACCCGACTATGGCCACAAGCAGTATCGCACATTCCTAGGTCAATTTCCATTAGATGGGGGTTAACGCCCCAAATTTATATCAATTATTCTATCCCAACCCCGTTCTTCCTCTTCCGAGTTTCAAACAAAGTAAATGGGCAAGTCCTAGGGTTAGCTACTCCCTTGAGAACGTTGAAGAACAAGAATAATTAAAATAACAATAAGTTACTTGATTAAAAATAATGTCGATCAATAAATAAGCACAACAAGTGTTTCCATCTCAATTCTCACCAAGAAATTCCCATAAACAAGGTTCAAATAAATAAAAAGAGTTTACCTCAGTAGGGGCAAGGTAACCATTATGGGAGAAACGATTATGGTGGTCAAACCAAGGAACCGCAATAAAATAATTTCAGAAATAGGAATTCCAATCCCTATGTTCCACCAAAGGGTCAATCGAATGAGTAAGGAGGTTCTAAGATAGAGAGCATGCTTGAGAGGGTGCTAGCTATCCAACCAAGAGAAGTCTGAGAAAACATTGAAGGGGTTGACCAAAACTGTGGGCTTATACGTTGCTTCCGTCCAAAAGATTGAGTAATAGATGAGAGAAATTTTGAGAGAGCAATACCCTCCATAAAGGGAGGTCTCCCGAGTGAGACAATTCCAAATCCCAAGAGCGGTAGAGGTAATAATCTTGAAAGGTGCGCTGCTATTATCACTCAAAGTGGGAAACTACTTCAAGGTGCAGGTAAGAAGGTGATTGAAGTGAGGCAGTTGATGAAGGGGAAGAGGGATAACTTGATGTGTCAATTGTTGTTGAAGAGGCGAAGACATATGTTCCTATATTGAAAAATGTTGACAGTTCTCCAGAAAGTTCGAAGACTCCTGAAGGGAATAGTGACATAGGCAAATCAAAGGCTACAGGGGTTTTCATCCCTTAAGTCAATTCTTTAAATCCACACCTCCTTTTCCTCAAAGGTTAGTGAAAAATATTGAGAATGCCAAGTGACAGCGCTTTAATGATCTGTTGAGGTAGCTGTTTATAAATATACCATTCCTTGATGCTTTCCAAGAAATGCTGGGTTTCGCGAAATATCTGAAGGTTCTATTGACGAAGATGTAGCCAGTCAAACATGACACTGTGAGTATGACTCATCATGTTAGCTCTATTATCTCCACTACCAAAGTATAGAAAAAAGATCCAAGGGCCTTTACTATTCCTTGCACCGTCAGTCATCATGATTTAGCAAGGGCTCTCTGTGATAATGGGGCTAGCATTAATCTAATGCCACTTGCTATCTACAATCAATCGGGATTGGGGATGCCTAGGCCTACTAGCATGTATCTACATATGGCTGACAAATAAATAAAAAGGCCAGTTGGGGTGGTTAATGATGTCCTTGTTCGAGTTGGTGAATTCCTTCTTCTGACAGATTTCATTATTCTAGATTGTGCAGTTGAACAGGATATTCCAATTATTCTGGGGAGACCTTGTATGAAGGAAGAATATCTTGCTAAGTCTCCAGTATCCAACCTTGTTAACTTTGATGCTGATGATATGGAGGTTTATGTGGAAACAATAAACTCACCTGTAGGGTTGGGCTCTTACTCATACCAACCGAAGACGTTATCTCTTGATCTAGAATATTGGACTAATCCTCCAGCGAAGCCATCTGTTATTGAGCTGCCTAAGCTTGAGCTTAAGCAGCTCCCATCACATCTGATGTATGAGTTTGTTTGTCTGGATAATACTTTATCAGTAAGTGTTTATGCCTTGCTAAATGATGAGAAGACAAAGAGGTTACTGGAAATTTTGTGAGAATATCGACGAGCTATAGGTTGGACCATAGTTGACATTCGGGGGATTCCCTCTATCATATGCGGGCTTGAAATTCAACACGAGGAAGATAATTCACCGGATGTTGAACATCAGAGATGACTGAATTCACCTATGCAAGAGGTGGTAAAGAAGGAGATTATCAAGTGGCTAGATGCTGGACTTTTGTACCCAATTGCAGATAACAAATAGGTTAGCCCGGTGCAATCTGCTCCGAAAATGAGTGGCATCACAGTGGTGCCCAATGCAAATAATGAGCTGATTTTGACGAGAATGGTTACAGGATGGAGAATGTGTATGGATTACCAAAAGCTGAACACGGCGACATGCAAGGACCATTTTGCTATGCCTTTTATTGATCAAATGCTTGAGCGACTAGCGGGAAGGTCATACTATTGCTTCTTGGATGCGTATTCCGGCTATAACAAGATAAATATTTCCCTAGAGGACCAGCAGAAGAGCACATTCACTTGTCCTTATTGGACTTTGCTTTCAGCAGGATGCCATTTGGCCTATGCAATGCTCCAGCCACTTTTTAGCGGTGTACGATGTCTATCTTTTCAGATATGGTTAAGGACTTCTTGGAGGTCTTCATGAATGATTTCTTTGTTGTTTGTGATTCATTTGATGAGATGTGAAAAAACTAACCTTGTTCTAAACTGGGAAAAATGCCACTTCATGGTGAAGTAAGGGATCGTCCTTGGCCATAAAATCTCTGAAAAAGGGATTGAGGTTGATCAAGATAGGATTGATGTTATTTCCAAGCTTCTTCTACCCATCTCTGTCAAGGGTGTTCGCAGCTTCTTGGGACATGCCGGTTTCTATTTATGTTACATTAAAGATTTCTCAAAGATTGATAATCCTATGTGCAAACTTCTTGAAAAGGATGCTAAATTCCAATTTGATGACGAGTGTTTGAAAGCGTTTGAAGAATTAAAGGAGCGGCTAACGTCGGCTCCTATTATTATGTCACCTGATTGGTCTCAGCCGTTTGAGCTTATGCGTGGTGTGAGTGGTTTTGCTATTGAAGCAGTGCTTGGTCAAAGCCACATTAAGATCATGCACCCAATCTACTATGCAAGAAAAAAACTCAATGGGGCGCATATGAATTATACTATAATTGAGCAAGAGCTGCTGATATAGTCGATGCATTAGAGAAGTTCCGGGCCTATTTGCTAGGGTCCAAAGTGGTTGTGTATACTGATCATGCGGCGTTGAGGTATTTGATGGTGAAGAAAGATATAAAGCCACTGTTGATTCGATGAGTCCTCTTTGCTACAGGAATTTGACTCTGAGTTCAAAGATTGGGAACGGTTAGAAAATCAAGTCGCAGATCATCTATCATGGCTTAAGGAAGCAGGGCGACAATTGGGAGATCTTGATATTGACGATGCATTTCCAGATTAGAGGATTTTAGTAGTTTCTTGTGATGTAGCACCGTGGTATGCTGATATAGCCAACTTTATTGTCACGACCCAACCGAGGGTCATGACGGGCACCCAGTGCTAATCTACCGACCACCTCTGAACATTCGTCTCATAATCGTTTCTAGGTGGACCACAAAGATAGCTCATGGGTATCGCAATCTGTAAGGGCATATATACCAAGATAATGGCACATCTCTATATAATCATCAACGCTATGCCAATAAACATAAGCCAACATAGCTACCAAAATGTTATACAACAATACGAACTGGTAACTGTAACACCGTAAGCTTGAAATAGGTGTGAATGTGTAAAAATCTATTTTTAAGATGATATTATATCTATATGAATCCATTCTTGATAAATTCGGGTGGAAG
Organism: Lycium barbarum; assembly: GCF_019175385.1. NCBI lineage: Eukaryota > Viridiplantae > Streptophyta > Magnoliopsida > Solanales > Solanaceae > Lycium > Lycium barbarum. The sequence goes on from NC_083339.1 coordinate 56,676,590, forward strand.
ATGGTCGTTTTGAAGTCAAACCAACAATTGAAGTTCTTAAGGGCTTTTAAATTCGCCTAAGTTTTGGTAGGTCTGTCTTCTGGGGGATTTTCATGAAAATGTGTTGCGAATTTGGAACAACTTCCTTGATGAAAGTTGTAGATATTTGAAATATCTTTCCAATGGTAGATCGCCCAGCCCACTAAAAGTTATGTACCAAAAGTTACGTCCGTTTTACTGAGGGGCGCAAAAGCTGGAGATTTCGCCCAAAGTACGCCCAGAAAGTACGGGACGTCCTTTTAGGACGTACTTCTTCCGTTCCTCACTGGTTTTGGCAGCCAAAGTACAGGCTACAAGTACGAGACATACTTTAAAGTACGAGACGTACTTTGTGGCCGTACTTTCACCGTTTCTGGCAGAAAATTGGGTTTAAAATGGGTATTGTCTTATTTTGTTCCCATTTTTTTTATCCTCCCAAACCCTGAGACAAAAATCATTCCTCCAAGTCTTCAAATCAAAGGTAAGAACACCCTTAACATTACTAATCCATTCTAACATCAAACTCATGATTCTTAAGATGATTCTTGTGACCAAAACCTAGGGTATGCAGCATAATACCAAAGTGATTCAAGTTGGGTGTTCTTCATTAGGAAAGTGAATTATTAAATTTTGTTTAATGTATTACAGTATGTCTCTTTTAAAAATCTTTTTTGACTATGAAGGTGATTTGTATGTCTATATATCAAAATTCGTCTTTTCATGTATGTCTAGCTTTTTCCAAAACTCATTATTGAAGCATGTCTATATCCCAAAAATAATCTTTTCAACTATGTCTACTTGTGAAGTACGTTTATATTGTGAAAGCGTGAATTGTATTTGATAATCCTTCCTTGATTGTTTGTATAAGTTATAACTCTTGTTTGGTGGAATTTATTTTAGAATTAAAGATGATTTCTTTTAGACAAGGTCATGCGTGTGTAGGGTCAAGCCCACATCGAACCTTATACGAACTATACTACTTTGTGAAACTCGCTTTTCCCATTATTGGATGATCGAATTTATCCTTCTAAAACCTCCGTTGCTTCCTAGCGCGGAGTATCTATTGTTGTGCTAGTCCAGAGGATGATTAGCCTCTGTAGCTTCCTAGACCGGAGTATATATGGCTGTGCTAGTCCAGAGGACGATTAGCCTCCGTTGCTTCCAAGTCCGGAGTATCTATTGTTGTGCTAGTCCAGAAGACGATTCACCTCCACGGTTTCCTAACCCAGAGTATGGATTGATTGATCTTCCTGTGAGTGGCTTGTTTCATATCTTGTTGCCTGTGAGTGGCTTGTGGTGATTTGAATTCTCCAGTGAAATACTTGGCATGGTAAATGGTATGAAATTAAGTTAATGTGTCTGTCATTGTTGGATTATTTGATTACTCTTTAATGTTGCAGACTCACTTTATTCTTGGGTTTGAACTGTTATTTTCATTTATATCATTTTATTGATTTTATTCATTATATCTTGTTTGGTTAACTATTGCCCCTCAGACACTCACTGAGTACCCAGTACTTAGGCATACCATTGTTGTTTTTGATGGTATGTTAGGTATCATTGAGGAGCAGGTTCGTGATATGCCTCCGACTTAAGAGACTTGATGCTTTCGAGACTATTCGGTGAGCCCACATGATTGTTCGTGGGGCACCCTTCTATCTTTACCTTTCGTCTTTTAGTTTCGGGCTGCGTCTCGATGATTTAGACATTGCTCATTATCTTAGAAGCTCCATAGTATACGTTCTTGTAGGTAGTTGTTGAGTTATTGATTAACTCTCGGGAACGTTATTATGTTTGACTAAGTATTTAATGAATAAAGACTTCCGCTGATTTAATTCATATATTCATGATTTGTACATTTATTTTATAGACTGTTGGAGGCAAATATTGAACTCGGCGGGTTCGAATATTGTTATTGCATCCTTTAGGTTCTTCCGATGTTATTCATGACGTCGGATGCCGGTCACGTTTAGGGTGGATTTTGGGGCGTGATTGTAACAATATGGGACACCTAGCTACATACATCTGTCTACGAGGCTCTATATAGAATACATGCATCCATAAAGACGGGGTAGCACTCTGCCATGCCCAAGTATATATAGAAAAGAGTAGGACTAATAAACTGTAGCTCCAAAGCAAATGGAGCGCTCTTGAGACTTCGTTGGTGAAGCTCCTAACGGTCTGGTCCATCTACCTGTCCACCTGCGGGCATGAACGCATTGTCCACATGAAAGGATGTCAGTATGAATACTGTACAGAGTATGTACGGCATGAATAACAACAAAACAAGAGATATAGAACATAATATGAGATAAGGATAACCTGTACATCTTATTGCCTCTTAAGGCATATATCATGCATGATTAGCTTTATTTTTTTAAAAAAACATTTTTTATACATGTATAATATAATAGTGCTGCGGAACATGCAACCCGATCTATATATATCATCATTACATATGCTGCCGAAGAAAGAACGACCCGATCCATTTAACCATATAACCCACGTTTGAGCATCCCGCGTCTGGGACGATATCATAGTTTACCAGCTGATCAGGTGGTTATGTGTATATAACAACTCACCTTTCCCCATATATCATATATAATATAAATAGCATGCACGAGACCCTAAGTAAAAGCTATCACTTTATCGGAGTGACGTAAGGTCGATAAACTTCGATTTATATTATGGAGAAATCATCATCGCTATATCTCACCTTGAAGGAACCGTTATCATAAGGTGGGATCAACAACAATTAATAAAATCAAGAAATTCATGAAATAAGCTCAATACTCTCATAATAGCATCAAGACTGTGAAATTTGGAATCCCTAGAAATGGGATCATCATCATCATCATTATCATCATAGGAAACATCTATCTTCAGCTGTTACACCTTGGAAAATTCCCCGTCAGCGTACAGTGAATAGGCTAGCGAAGAGCATGACATAGACGATGATTTGATAAGTAATATATAGCATTTGATGATCCTAATCGAGATTCAAAGACATTAGACGTAAGGGAAGAAGGTTGTCAAGGAAAGCAAAGGATATGTCGTGTGTCGGGTAAGCATTATGAGCGACGAGTTAATGATGTCTTAAAGATGTTTCAGAGACGAGTGATAACGTCCCTTAGATTGGTATTGAGGTGTTAAACAAGTGTCAAGAAGGTTCCAGAAGGATTGGAGATCAAACGAATCGATGAGAACGAAATCGGAACAGTTGGGCATTATACGGCCCAACACACTGGCCGTTACTGGCCGTATGTTAGGCCGTATAATTATCCAAGAGGGGAATCACTCACTGGACCAAACATATGGCCAAACATACGGCCCGTATAAAATGTACGGACAATGTGTTGGTCCGTATATGTTGGTCGGGATAGATTTTAGGAATTAATATAAGGACCCCTCTTTCATTTCATTTCCACTCTCCACTCTTGAAGAAACCTCTAGAACACTCTTCATTATTCATCCACAAGAAACTAAGGGAAATCCATGATCAACTACATCAAAACCACGAAATCAAGTGTATGAAACCTAACAAAAGTTCATCTACACCAAGAAAACGCAAGGGAAGTGAGTTAGGGTTTTGGTGCAAGAAGAGGAGTTCCACTCAATGGCTGTTCATCCATAATCTAAGGTGAGTTTTATGATCATTCCATGTGGTTTAAGGTATTGGAAGGCTAAGACACTTGAATTGTGGAAAGATATAGAAAATGGGTTATAAATGTGGGAATAGTGACATTGTTGGGTAAAGGTTTGGATTGAATCATGATTATAGATGTGTTGTGATTGTAAATATATTATGAATGACATTTAGAACATGGAATAAGAATTATATGTGAGAAAACATGATAGTGAACTATAACCACAATTATGGAGAAATTGAAGAGGAATTGTGAAATGCGGACAATGTAGATGAATGATGATTGTTGTTTATTATATTGTGAATGTTGTTACGAATGATTGGGAGTTGATATATAATATGGGAGAAGTTGTATAAACAAAGGAAATGCTGCCCAATTTTCTTTAGCCTTAGTAAGCACGTTTAAGTAATCCATTAGCTAATGTTCATGCGAATTCTCTTGAAGGTAGAAACGTGGGGATGGAAGGAGAACAAGCAAGCGATAAAGTAGTTAAACGAAAAAGGTATGTGACGCTAGTCCTTTCTTTCTATGACATGAATCTTATAGCATGACTTTTCCTTCCTCCTCATGAATTTCCTACATTCCGGAAAAACTGATAGCCTACGTTCACGAATAGCCACATGAGATGAGAGATATGTTATGAGTTCAATAATGATGATGATGAGTTAATTATAAGGATTCTAGAGTTTATGGTACGATGTTCCTATAACGCTAATGATGTCATTTATTGTACACACTCACCTTATGTGTTACATCTCGGAAAAATTTTCGTTCATGCCCAGTAAATAGACTGACGAAGCGTACGACGTATACGATGTTTCGATAAGTAAGAAATAGCATTTGAGGATCCTAATCATGATCCAAGGACATTTGACGTAAGGGAAGAAGGTTGTCAAAGAAAGTAAAGGATATGTTACGTGTCTGGTAAGAATTATGAGTGACAAGTTAACGATATCTTAATGAAGTTTTAGAGATGAGTTATAATTCCCTTTAGATGGTTAATGAAGTATTCAACAAGTGTTAAGAAGGTTGTATAAGGATTGGAGATCAAACGAAATGACGCGGACAACTTAGGAAAAAGCGGTGAGTTCCACGACCCCTTTCAGGGACCGTGAAACTTTCCACGGACCGTATACTGGTCCATGGAATATCGAGCTGAGATGATGGTCTTCTGGTGGTGATCCACGACCAGTTCCACGAACCGTACAATGTTCCACGGACCGTGGAAGTCCCGACAAGCTGAATAAGTTCTGATTATATATATGTGATCCCACTTCATTTATTTCCTTTCACACACACTTCTTCATATCTCAAGACCTCTAGAAGGTTACAACAACTTCATCTATAAGAATTCAAGGAAAACCATGATCAACTACACCAAATCCATGAAAACAAGTGTATGAAACCGAGCAAAAGTTCATCTACATCAAGAAAACCCAAGGGAAGTGAGTTAGGCTTTTGGAGCAAGAAGAGAAGTTCCACTGAAGGGTTGTTCATCCATCATCTAAGGTAAGGTTTATGATATTTTCATGATGTTTAATATATTGAGAAGTTGAAACACTTGGATTGTTGAAGAATATAGAAAATGGGTCATAAATGTGGGAATAGTGCTATTGTTGAGTAGTAGTTTGGAATGAATCATGAATATGGATATATTGTGATTGTAAGTATATTATGAAGGAAATTTTGAAAATGGAATAAGTATTATATGTGATAGAACGTAATAAGGAATGACGACCATGATTATGGAGAAAATGGAGTGAAATGGCGAAACGCGAATAATGTAGATGGACGATCATTGTTGTCTATTATATTGTGAATGTTGTTATGAATGTTTGGGAGTTGATATAGAATTTGGGAAAATTTGTATAAACAAAGGAAATGCTGCCCAATTTTATCTAGCTCTAGTAAGCACATTCATATAATCGATTAGCTAATGTGAATGTGAATTCTCTTGAAGGTAGAACCGTGAGCATTGAAGGATAACAATCAAGCGATGGAAATTGTTAAATGAAAGGTATGTAAGGCTAGTCCTTTCTTTCTAAGGCATGAATCTTATGGTATGAATCCTCCTATCTCTCCATGATTTTCCTACATATTGAGAACTATGAATCTACGAGTATAAAGGACTTCATATGAGATAAAGAAAAGAGATACGTTACAAGCATGACAATGTCGAAGATGAATCTAAGTCTAGAAGTCATAAAGCTCATGATATGATATTCCTACGAAGCTAATGATCCTTATATGATTCCTATGATAGTATTTTCCCTACCTCTCAATGACTTTCCTACCTTTCGGAAAACCAAGAGCCTATGTTCATGAATAGCCATATGGGATAAGATAAGAGGTAGGTTACGAATGCGATAATGATGATGATGAGTCTAAGTCTAAAGATTCTAAGGCCTATAATATTATCGCTCTACAAGGCTAATGATCCATGTTATGATCCATTGATGTTGTTCCTTGACTACACTCACCTTATATGCTAATTCCTTCAAGGTGAGGCATAATTCTTATGAATGATCCATAATGGAGTCGGGGGTTCTCGACCTTATGTCACCCCGACATTATTATGTATTTTCTATAAGCTCTGGTACATGTCCTATGACCAATGTTCCAAAAAGTTACGAGTCTATGTTCATAAGGGGTTCCAAATGAGATTAAGGTAAGAGATATGCCATAGATATGATGATAGTAATGATGAGCCTAAGCTAGAGATTACAAAGTCTATTATGCGATTGTCACGACCCGACTAGGGGCCGTGACGAGTACCCGATACTTGTACCGAGCACCCCTTATCTCGTGTCATATTCTTATTACTAGGTGGCCATATGAACTATACCATGTATATATATATTTTGTTTTTTACTTAACATTAGCATTAGCAGCATAATTATAAATACAGGCCATTAAACTTTACTAGCACCTTCTATAGTGATGAGAACCACAAAAGCACAAAACACCTGACTGTACATATCTGTCTACGAGCCTCTAAGTATAATACATAGCATCTCGAAAAGGACCGGCTACTGCCGAGTCCGGACATGTACACAAAAGTAGTACCGAATAGCTAAAGCCCCGAAAGAACTAGAGCACTCTCAATATACCGCTGGTGGAGCTCCTAAGGATCATGTCCGCCAACCTGCTTACCTGCGCAGCATGAAACGCAGCGTCCGCAGGAAGGGACGTCAGTACGAATAGTGTACCGAGTATGTAAGGCATGAATAGTAAAATAAGATCATACTAGAAAGCATAAAACATAGCATAGAGAAGGAGGGATATAATCTATACCTCTGTTTGCCTCTTAAGGCAGATACTTATGCAATTTAACTTTACCTCTAGAAATAAGATGTAGTCATCTCAAGTACACTACCCGACCGCGTAGGTACAGTGTAATACTGCCCGACCCCATAGGTACGGCGTAGTGCTGCCCGACCATAGAGGTACGGTGTAACTTTATCTCAGCATACCATGGGGTAAAGGAATAAGCTGTTCATCTGAATGCCCCTTAGGGCGAATGCCATGCATGCTAGCTTTAAAAATAATATGTAAAAATCTGTAAGTAAACTATCCGACCATATAGGTGCGGTGTAATGCTGCCCGTCCCAATAGGAACGGTGTATAGACTGCCCGTCCATATAGGAACGGTGTGTGAGCCCGCGTCCAGGCCTCCCGCGTCCGGGGTATAAGCTGCCCACTATAGTGGTGTGTATATCTGTCCGGCCGCCCGTGGGACGGCACGGTGTCATAAAATAAATAATACATAAGTATAAAGCATGCATGAGAGCCCAAGTGAAAGCTACAACCCTATCGGAGTGACATAAGGTCGGAAGCCTCTGATTGCATTATGGAATAATCATCATGACTTTGCCTCCCTTGAAGGGACTAGTAATATAAGGCGAGACTATCAACGAAGAATAACGTTAAGGGAAAACATAGGACAAGGTCATCATCATCATAAGTCACTTACTTGAAGTCTTTGGAAATTAGAGTCATAACCAAGGAGTAGCATTAAAGATCAATAACTAGCTTGACACTTTCATACTTATTTTGAGTCTTTAACTTAAGGCTCTTAGTCGTGGAATCACTCTTGTCATACTCATCATAGACATATTCTTTTCTTAACATCACCGCTATCACTTTTATCATAGAATACTCTCTTTAGAATAATTGTAACACTTATCGGGTAATAACTGAACATTAAGGAAGAATCCTGGAACAATGGGCCCACCTCGGGTCAAATGAGGCGGCGTACTAAATTTACATATGTTACGTGTCATGGCGTTACTTGTGAGGGTTTTAAGGTAATCGGGTCCTTTTTATGCAAGTTCTAGAGGTTCAAGAAGGTTTTTCAACCTTTTGCACAATTTCTAGTTCAATTCTACTGAAGGAAAAAGGGAAAACTTTAAGTGCGGATTCCGGGGAACAGGGTTGTCCCCGAGGCTCGTACCCGACTTATTACGTCTAAGACATGCCATAGAAAGAAGGGTGAAGCCTTACATACCTCTTTCCGCCCTTTTTGTTATTCCAAATTCGAGTCGCAAATCCGCCAAAATCTACAAATTGGTCAAATTTACCAAACTTCTATTAGAACTTTTAACATTGGAAATCTTAAGATAGTACTTGGCTACCGAAATTTCGGCAGCATTTTCTCTGTAAATATACCATCCTCAACATTCAACTTAGTCAAATTTTAATCAATCACAATCCGGAAATTCAAACCCGGCCAAACTATCAACATAACTCAACAACCACACTAGAAATTTCCATATTCAACTCAAGGTACATTCCAACACTTCAAGTAGCATTCTACTTCCTTAAAGACTTTCCAATTCCAATAAAACAACAACAATCTTATAATGTATATTCCAACAACATCATACCAATATCATTACATACTATCCATACAAGAACATTATTTTCAATTTACACAACTTCCAACTACTAACACTTTACCAAGCTCCTCAAATCTTTATTTGTAATATAAAATCCACAGCACAACAACTAAAATGCTAAATAAAACTTGCTCATTATTCCTTCACAATTCAACATATATGCACGGCCACACACACACCATGCACACACGGCTTCAAAGATTATGCATGCACAACTACAACTTCTCCAAAATTCATTCAACTTCCATTGTCACATAACATTCATTGCAACAATCAAGCACTAAATGAAATAATTACAACATGATTCCTACACATACATAGGCATAAATGCACGGCCAACAACACCCTCACACGGCTCAACACCAACATGCAAGGTTTCATGAATTTCATTCACTTTTGCATACTACAACATGCATAACATCCATAACATACAAAGAAAATGAATCCTCACCTTCTTCTTTGATCCTCCAACTTGTTTGAATCTCCAACTTGTGAATTCGTGTTTTTCTTATTCCAACAACAACTCCACTTTGTTAAGGACCCTCTACTTGGTAGGAAATGATTTTTGAAGGATTTTTTGTAAATTTTCTTGTTGGTTTTTGCTCTTGGCCGAAATGGCCCTTAGGTTTTTCTCCTCTCTCTCTTGTTCTTGTTTTCTTGAATTCTCTAGAAAATTTGATGAATTAAGATGACTTCCTACATATATATCCACATGTCTTTCACCAATTTTCATTATTTATAAATAGGTCCCCCAAAATAAAAATATGGTCACATGATCCCTCTCTCTCCTTTTCTAGAAGATCCTTCCATTTTCTTGGATTTTCTTAAAATAAATAAAGAAGACTAAATGTCTTCCTTTGTAAGATTTAGTCCACATTTCCTTATAGTGTGTAATTAGCCCCCACTAATTAATAAAAATGTGGGCATATGCCACCCATGCCACCCGGCCATATTGGAATTTTTCCAAGAATTCTTCTTGAACACTTGGGAAATTACCATTTTACCCTTCGTCTTCCTCCATAATTCCACGGGTCTTATTGCGCATTTCCCTTCTCGCCCCTAGCCTTTCTTAATATTTCCACTTCGAAATTCTTCATAAGCGACTCATATGCTTAACAAAATAAAAGTAAGTCCTTACTTGTCATCTCCCCGCATTCACCTTGAATTATCCGATTGTACAAAAATGCGGGATATAACATCCTCCCCCCCTTTAGAACATTCGTCCTCGAATGTTAAACTGGCCTCATAGTGTATTATAATACTTCGGGGAGGTCTCCTTTGTAGATGTTTCACATATCACTTAACGTATCCGTTTTAGGAGTTTAGGTTGCCTTTATGTCGTAAGTCAACTGAGCTAGCCCCGAACGTTGGCCCTGCGTTAATAAGTCCCCTTTTTGGTCTAACATGTTCTCCCCCCTTTATTAAGGGGGTCTACATACGCCTATGCCCCTTCAAATAATCGCCGCCTTCTACGATCTTGTACAATTGTAATTCCTTCTTCGTGGAGTCTGCCGCGTCTATCCCTTCACTAGACATGTTTCCGTATATCACCGTATTAGAGCTTTCTAGCCTTAACTAGTGTGGGTTCGGCATCGGTCTTACCCTGTGACATTTTTACTTATATCCTTCATCATGTCTTTTGAATTTTATCCACCTTGCGCATGCTATGTATCGCGACACTGCTTGTTAGGGTTCTTCAGCCACCGATAAGATGTCACGTATATATATATACATTTCCGCCACTAATTTACTTGCAGCCATTCCCAAAAGCTAATCAAACTTTCCCTGATCTTGGATACCCTTCCTGTCATGCTTTCTCCCCTTCTGCTAGTCTAGTCCGCCTCTGCCTGCAGGACTTCTGTAGGGTTCCTAACCACTCCACACACTCTAATTTACATTGGGCTACCTAATTTCACATTCGTCTCTTGTTCCCATATTTATGAAAATTTCAGCACATTTCCCAGGGGGTCACCCATCATGGAATTACTCCCACCTGAACACGCTTAACCTCGAAACTTTAACACATTTTTGTGTCTTAGTATTAGTATTTTACCCCATTCTCTCAGACTATCTTTATCACATCACTAGGGGCGGTTTGGGGTTTTGACAACTTCCGAGATGCCCTCGTAACGTATTTTCCTTTTTCATTACTATTTTAGCCTCCGTAGTCACTATTACTCACCTTTTTCCTACGTATACAGCTACTCTTCGTTCCGAATTCCCAATTTCCCATAAGTTCCGTAATATAAGAGCGGTACATGATAAGGTAGAGTCTAAATCAATTTACACACGCGTATAATAGAAAAATATCAATAGTGTACCTTTAGCCGCGTCTGGGGAAGGTTCAGGATCCTGCCGTCCTGTCAATGCATATATACGGTGCGGGGGACCGGCCGAACTGGGTGTCTCCCCTCTACCTCGGCCACGGCCTGCTGGGGCCTGGGAAGATTGTCCAGGAGCGCGCACGGACGATGATGAACCGGCTACCGATCCCATGGGCTGACTCGCACCTCTACCTCGCATCGAGGGGCAGTCACGCATCATATGCCCCATCTGCCCGCAAGAATAACAAGCATTCGAACCCAGACGACACTGTCCCGAATGCATCCTACCACACCGGTTACACTGTGGTGGGGGCGGCCTCGTCTGACCAGATCCACTGCCGTACTGGGGGCTCGAAATCCTGGACTGCTCCTGTGTCTGACCCCCTCTATACTCATTGCTGGCTCCAAAAGATCTGGCCCTTTTTCTGGAGCTCCTATCCACATGACGCTCGCTCTTCTGCAACGGATGTTGTTCCTCCAGGTTCTGGGCGTGGGCCTGAATACGAGCAATGGTCATCCCGTCCTGGAGTGAAACTGTCAAACATTCCTTAATTAAGTGTGGCCCCAATCCACTCACAAACCGGTGTACGTGATCCCCCATATTAGCTATCATGGCTGGGGCGTACCTGGCCAACGAGTTAAAGTGAAGGCTATATTCTCGGACACTCATATTTCCATGTTTAAGATTCAAAAATATATCAGCTCGAGCCCGTCGAACCTCCAGCGGTAAGAAATGTCGTAGAAATGCCTCCGTAAACTCCTGCTAGACTGGGGGAGGGGCATTTGCTCCCCTAGAGGATATCCAGCTGTTATACCACAATACTGCTACATCCCGCAACCTGTACGATGCCAATTCCACTGACTCTGCATCTGAAGCATGTATTATTCTCAGTGTCCTTAACATCTCATCTATGAAATTCTGCGGGTCTTCCTCTGGTTTCGAGCCATAGAACTCCGGAGGTTTCAGGGTGATGAAGTCGCGAGCCCTTGCACTCACCGCCCTGTCCCCCAGGTCTACATCTTGCCGCTGAGCCTGTACGGCAACTAACTGGGTTAATAACTAGATGGCCTCTGCCATCTGATGGCCCGGGGCTGCTGGCGGTGGTACTGGAGGTGCTGGGGCTGGAGCTGGAACTCCTTCCTGCTCTGCTGATACCGGGGAAGTAGGAGAAGTCCGAGGGGGAGCTTCATTATAAGACTCGTCTCCTTCTAGCTCGCGTTCAACTCTGTTTCCGGCCACCCTTTTGCCCTTCTGGGCCGCCGGAGCCTTCTTCTTCATCGGCATTACTGAAACCATAACATAGGATTAGGAAAATAACATAGAAGCCTGGTAGCATAGCTCTATCGCACGATCTAGAGTACAAAGAAGGTCATGTTTCCTAAATGCCCTGCAGCCTCCTGTTTATAAGTGTGGCGCGCTACACACCCATAAACGAGACTCTACTGGACACGGCTCGTAGACAAACCCCTAGGACGAACTGCTCTGATACCACTTCTGTCACGACCCGACTAGGGGCCGTGACGAGTACCCGATACTTGTACCGAGCACCCCATATCTCGTGTCATATTCTTATTACTAGGTGGCCATATGAACTATACCATATATATATATATATATATTTGTTTTTTTACTTAACATTAGCATTAGCAGCATAATTATAAATACAGGCCATTAAACTTTACTAGCACCTTCTATAGTGATGAGAACCACAAAAGCACAAAACACCTGACTGTACATATCTGTCTACGAGCCTCTAAGTATAATACATAGCATCTCGAAAAGGACTGGCTACTGCCGAGTCCGGACATGTACACAAAAGTAGTACCGAATAGCTAAAGCCCCGAAAAAACTAGAGCACTCTCAATATACCGCTGGTGGAGCTCCTAAGGATCATGTCCGCCAACCTGCTTACCTGCGCGGCATGAAACGCAGCGTCCGCAGGAAGGGACGTCAGTACGAATAGTGTACCGAGTATGTAAGGCATGAATAGTAAAATAAGATCATACTAGAAAGCATAAAACATAGCATAGAGAAGGAGGGATATAATCTGTACCTCTGTTTGCCTCTTAAGGCAGATACTTCTGCAATTTAACTTTACCTCTAGAAATAACATATAGTCATCTCAAGTACACTGCCCGACCGCGTAGGTACGGTGTAATACTGCCCGACCCCATAGGTACGGCGTAGTGCTGCCCGACCATAGAGGTACGGTGTAACTTTATCTCAGCATACCATGGGGTAAAGGAATAAGTTGTTCATCTGAATGCCCCTTAGGGCGAATGCCATGCATGCTAGCTTTAAAAATAATATGTAAAAATCTGTAAGTAAACTATCCGACCATATAGGTGCGGTGTAATGCTGCCCGTCCCAATAGGAACGGTGTATAGACTGCCCGTCCATATAGGAACGGTGTGTGAGCCCGCGTCCAGGCCTCCCGCGTCCGGGGTATAAGCTGCCCACTATAGTGGTGTGTATATCTGTTCGGCCGCCCGTGGGACGGCACGGTGTCATAAAATAAATAATACATAAGTATAAAGCATGCATGAGAGCCCAAGTGAAAGCTACAACCCTATCGGAGTGACATAAGGTCGGAAGCCTCTGATTGCATTATGGAATAATCATCATGACTTTGCCTCCCCTTGAAGGGACTAGTAATATAAGGCGAGACTATCAACGAAGAATAACGTTAAGGGAAAACATAGGACAAGGTCATCATCATCATAAGTCACTTACTTGAAGTCTTTGGAAATTACAGTCATAACCAAGGAGTAGCATTAAAGATCAATAACTAGCTTGACACTTTCATACTTATTTTGAGTCTTTAACTTAAGGCTCTTAGTCGTGGAATCACTCTTGTCATACTCATCATAGACATATTCCTTTCTTAACATCACCGCTATCACTTTTATCATAGAATACTCTCTTTAGAATAATTGTAACACTTATCGGGTAATAACTGAACATTAAGGAAGAATCCGGGAACAATGGGCCCACCTCGGGTCAAATGAGGCGGCGTACTAAATTTACAAATGTTACGTGTCATGGCGTTACTTGTGAGGGTTTTAAGGTAATCGGGTCCTCTTTATGCAAGTTCTAGAGGTTCAAGAAGGTTTTTCAACCTTTTGCACAATTTCTAGTTCAATTCTACTGAAGGAAAAAGGGAAAACTTTAAGTGCGGATTCCGGGGAACAGGGTTGTCCCCGAGGCTCGTACCCGACTTATTACGTCTAAGACATGCCATAGAAAGAAGGGTGAAGCCTTACATACCTCTTTCCGCCCTTTTTGTTATTCCAAATTCGAGTCGCAAATCCGCCAAAATCTACAAATTGGTCAAATTTACCAAACTTCTATTAGAACTTTTAACATTGGATATCTTAAGATAGTACTTGGCTACCGAAATTTCGGCAGCATTTCCTCTGTAAATATACCATCCTCAACATTCAACTTAGTCAAATTTTAATCAATCACAATCCGGAAATTCAAACCCGGCCAAACTATCAACATAACTCAACAACCACACTAGAAATTTCCATATTCAACTCAAGGTACATTCCAACACTTCAAGTAGCATTCTACTTCCTTAAAGACTTTCCAATTCCAATAAAACAACAACAATCTTATAATGTATATTCCAACAACATCATACCAATATCATTACATACTATCCATACAAGAACATTATTTTCAATTTACACAACTTCCAACTACTAACACTTTACCAAGCTCCTCAAATCGTTATTTGTAATATAAAATCCACAGCACAACAACTAAAATGCTAAATAAAACTTGCTCATTATTCCTTCACAATTCAACATATATGCACGGCCACACACACACCATGCACACACGACTTCAAACATTATGCATGCACAACTACAACTTCTCCAAAATTCATTCAACTTCCATTGTCACATAACATTCATTGCAACAATCAAGCACTAAATGAAATAATTACAACATGATTCCTACACATACATAGGCATAAATGCACGGCCAACAACACCCTCACACGGCTCAACACCAACATGCAAGGTTTCATGAATTTCATTCACTTTTGCATACTACAACATGCATAACATCCATAACATACAAAGAAAATGAATCCTCACCTTCTTCTTTGATCCTCCAACTTGTTTGAATCTCCAACTTGTGAATTCGTGTTTTTCTTGTTCCAACAACAACTCCACTTTGTTAAGGACCCTCTACTTGGTAGGAAATGATTTTTGAAGGAATTTTTGTAAATTTTCTTGTTGGTTTTTGCTCTTGGCCGAAATGGCCCTTAGGTTTTTCTCCTCTCTCTCTTGTTCTTATTTTCTTGAATTCTCTAGAAAATTTGATGAATTAAGATGACTTCCTACATATATATCCACATGTCTTTCACCAATTTTCATTATTTATAAATAGGTCCCCCAAAATAAAAATATGGTCACATGATCCCTCTCTCTCCTTTTCTAGAAGATCCTTCCATTTTCTTAAAATAAATAAAGAAGACTAAATGTCTTCCTTTGTAAGATTTAGTCCACATTTCCTTATAGTGTGTAATTAGCCCCCACTAATTAATAAAAATGTGGGCATATGCCACCCATGCCACCCGGCCATATTGGAATTTTCCAAGAATTCTTCTTGAACACTTGGGAAATTACCATTTTACCCTTCGTCTTCCTCCATAATTCCACGGGTCCTATTGCGCATTTCCCTTCTCGCCCCTAGCCTTTCTTAATATTTCCACTTCGAAATTCTTCATAAGCGACTCATATGCTTAACAAAATAAAAGTAAGTCCTTACTTGTCATCTCCCCGCATTCACCTTGAATTATCCGATTGTACAAAAATGCGGGATATAACAGCGATATTATTACTAAATTCATGCTACGCATACGATGCGATTCTCATAGATTGTCTTTAAATCCAAATGTATGCTCTATGAAATGATATGATAAGTTTTTGAGATATATGTGATGATAATGGTGACGATGTTGATAGTGATGTGATAATGATGACGATGTTGATAGTGATGATGATAATGATGACGATGATAATAGTGATGATGCTAAAGATATTTATGGGCTTTTATGTATATATATATATATATATATATATATATATATATATATATATATATATATATATCTGTGTGTGTGTGTATGTGTGTACACCTATGTATGACTATTATGAAACCCCGAGCTTATAAGGCCGGGTAGAATATTTATATATTTATGTAACGCGCGCACACCTCTGCAGTTGGGTATGGATAACACTGAGCCTTGGTAGGGCCAGGAAGATATAACCCTGAAGCCTTGGTAGGGCCAGGTAGATATAACCCCGAAGCCCTGTGTCACGACCCGTCTAGAGGGCCGCGACGAGCGCCCGGTGCTAGCCCACCCAGGCGCCCCTTAACTTACACTTAAGCTTACATCTAGGTGAGCCACATAATAAAACACATAATTATACTCATTCATCATGCTAGTCCCATTGGACGACGATGCCTTTATATCTTAATTGGCACTAATACCACGTCAACGTACATGAGCCAACAAGGCTATCAAAATGACATACAAAATATAGGCTAATGAATCCAGACATATCTAACCATATACACGTGACTACGAGTCTCTAAAAAGAGTATAAGATATCACATGGGCGGGACAGGACCCCGCTATGCCCATAATTATATACACAAAAGAATAAGTACAAAACCTATGGCTCCGAATGAAATGGAGCTCTGCTATGTAATCTCTGAGAAAGCAGCTATGGATCAAGCCTGTCTCCCTGTGCACATGCGGGCATGACGCAGCGTCCACAAACAAAAGGATGTCTGTACGAAGAATGTACTGAGTATGTAAAGCATGATCAATATCAATATAGAAGCATAAATGGCAACAAAAGAAATAACATATAATGGGAGATGGCAATATCGTCGTCACATGCACTTACTTGCCTTTCTTAGGAACTTTCCATTTCTAATACGTGTTTGTGTCCATACATCATTATCCGCATTCATAATAGTACCCGTACCATATTTGTGCTCCTATTCGTATACATGCCCCTTATTCACATTCATATACATAGTCATATCATATTCGTATAGCATTTACATAGCATACCCGACCACGTAGGATCGGTGTTTCATACATACTTGGCCAATCAAGGCTCAAGGTTACTCATACCTGGCCCTACCAAGGCTTCAGGGTTACATCTACCTGGCCCTACCAAGGCGTCAGGGTTGTCCGTACCATCTGCAGAGGTGTGTGCGCGTTACGTAATCATGTACATACTCATTTTCATATCTTACCCGGCCTTATAAGCTCGGAGTTCATAATAGTCATACATAGACACATATACATAATAGCTCGTAAGCATCTTTACTATCTATATCATTATCATAATCGTCATCAACATCATTATTACTACTATCGTCATCCATCACATTTACCTTAATAGGCCTACTCGTCATACGAGGAACTTAGTACAATCGTAGCATATCGAGAATCATAAGCTTAGTAGCTTTGAAGATAGAAGCATTTAGAGAATATCATAAGCTTGTAGAAGATTTAGATGATTGGCCAAAGAACCATGCCTTATGAAAGAAGGGTTAGCCTTACATACCTTTTCCGTTTAACTACTCTACACTTGAGAGTTCTCCTTCAATGCTAGCGTTTCTACCTTCATTAAAGGCATACTATCATTAGAATTGATAACTAGCATATAAGACTAAAGCTAGAGAAAATTGGACAGCATCTCCTCTATTTATACGACATTCCTCCATAACGTATATCAACTCCCAAACGTCAACAATACATTCACAATACCATAACAATAGTCATTATTCATCCACATTATCCACATTTCTCAATTTGCTTTCAATCACTCACATCTATGGCTATAACACACGACTATGTCCATTCACGTACATTACTCATCTCATGTTCTCCATATTATTTATGACACATTTGCATCACAATACTTCAAGATTCATAACTCAATTCAAACTATTTCCTAAAATGACACTATTCCATATTCATGACCCATTTTGCCATACCTTTCTACAATCCAAGTATTTCAACTCTTGAATACCTTAAACAACATAGACATATCACGAATCTTACCTTAGATGTTGTAGGAACAAGCCGTGGTTGATAATACTCCACTTGAGCAAAAACCCTAGTTTACCTCCATGAGATTTCTCGACTTTAAATGATCTTTGATGGCTTTCTTACACTTGATTCACTTGGTTTATATTGTTGATCACCAAATATCCTTGAATTCTTGTGGAATATATGTAGAGAGATGTTTTAGAGAGAAGGGGTGTGAAGTGGAAGTGAAATGAAATAACCTTGATCCCTTTATTTAATGCACCAAAAATCTGCCCCGACCACTTATACGGACCAACATACGGTCCTTATAATTTATATGGACCGTATGTCTGGTCGTATATTTCGTCCAGAAACTTTTGCCTTTCTGGGCTGATTATACGGTCCCAAACATACGGACCGTATAATTTATACGGCCAGTATGTTTGGCCGTATAATCCCCAGTGGTTCCGATGTTCGTTTCGTCGATTCGTTTGATCTCCAATCCTTATGGAACCTTCTTAACACTTGTTCAACACTTCAATGCCAATATAAGGGAAGTTATCACACTTCTTCAAGACATCATAAAGTCCTCATTAACTCGTTACTCGTATTTCCTTTGCGATGCTCATCGTATACCTTGTCTTATCTTAGCCAACTTTGTCGTCTTACATCATATGCCTTTGAAATCTCACTTAGGGTCATCAAACGTCATTTGTTACTCATGGAAACATCATACACTCGTACTCATCACTAGTTTATTCACTTGCGTACTAACGGAAGATTTTCCGAGGTGTAACACCTTGGTATGGCTAGGTAGATATAACCCTGAAGCCTTGGTAGGGCTAGGTTGATATAACCCTGAAGCCTTGGTAGGGCCAGGTAGCTATAACCCTGAAGCCTTGGTTGGCCAAGTATGTGTATGATATAAATATGTATATGCTATGATTATATATATGATATATGTATGAAAAGCCCTGAAGATATGTATGTGATATTGTCGAGCCACTACGTGCCGAATACGGATATTGTCGAGCCACTACGTGGCCTAATACGGATAATGTTTTCTGTGTATGAGCGGATACGGTACTACGATGATGAATTATATGACATAATGATATATGCGCTATGATGAGTCATGTCGACGATTATGTATATATAATATATTTATGAAAGGTATTCATCCTTAAAGGTCGCGCTGGTTTTGCCTTCACCTTCGAATTATGATTTCTCTATCATGTTTATTTCATTCATGTCTTACATACTCAGTACAATATTCATACTGGCGTCTGTTTTATTTGGACGCTGTGTTCATGCCCACAGGTAGACAGGGAGACGACGCAGACCTTTAGGAGCTATCAATAGATTTTCCAGAGCACTCCATTATTCCGGAGGTGCTAATCGGGTTTATACTTTTGTGTATATATATATATATATGTATATGTATTTTGGGTACGACGAGGTCTTGTCCCGTCTATATGTCTAGTACTCTAGTAGAGGCTCGTAGATACGCAGTGTGGGTTATATGGTCTCACGAGGTTGCTATTATGTATGTATATATGTGTATGATTTTGGTAGTCTAAAGGCTTATGTCTATAGAAGAATTTATGTTCTCTAAAGAAAAATGATTTTCTTATGCTTTGAGTATGAATTTGATAAAAGAATGTTTAATAAGTATGATGAGTAGTAGAACGAGTGGTGCTCAGTGGTTATCCCCGGGTACCCGTCACGGCCCCTAGTCGGGTCGTGACAAAAGTGGTATCAGAGCAGTTTAGTCCTAGGTAGTGTCTACGAGTCGTGTCTAGTAGAGTCTTGTTTATGTTGTGTTGCGCGCCGCATCTATAAACAGGAGGCTATAGGGCATTTAGGATGGTTACTCTTCTTTCATCTCTAAGATCGTGCGATAGAGCTAAGCCATAGGAAATGAGATTCCTTATACTAACCCTTGATTGCAGCAGAAGAATGGTAATGATAGAAGAAAGTGATTGATGACATTGAAAGTTACGGAGGTAAGCCCCTTCATTGAGGTTACGTTATCGAAGTATGTATTTATATGATAATGAATTGATTGTCATGGAGGTAAGTCAGTGTTCATATGACAGAGATATTGATTACATGTATCCCTTGATGATAAGTTCAGTTATAAGTTAAGAACCAACCAAATTGAATGAATCAAAACAAAGGTGAGCAACGGTACGAAAGATGTGTGCCGAATAAAGTAAGAATATTGAGGTATGATTGAAATGTAAAGCTAAAGGATGAAAGAGAAAGTAAATAGGAAGGGATAACAGGGCAGATTGCTAAAGGATCAGGTGTATCTCGAAGTGCGATATATGAGGTAAGTTTCGACATCTTTGTGCTCTTAGTTAAAAGTGAGAGCCCTGTGTGGCTGAGATATTATATATATATATATATATATATATATATATATATATATATATATATATATATATATATTGGCCCTGTGAGGCATTGTTGGTATTTGCTGCATGCAGGTTTCAGGAGAGTAAGAAATATAGAGGAAACTCTACCGAAATTTTCCTAGAATCCAAAGGAGATAAGATATAAGCTTGTAATATGTCCTAACAGGAAAAGATGTTGTGCAAAAAGAAAAGTAATGGCAAGACGAGATTAAATTAAGAGTATCGTTACCAACTACAAGAGATAAGTTAAGTACTATTGAATTGATAGTACCAATAGTTATAAGATCGACATTGATACGGTAAAGAGAAGTGCTTCGTAGCACTAAAATATGACATAGAAGAGAAAGGTTAACTCCAATAGAGTGTGATACGGAAGTATTAAATGGATGGATAAGTACAAGTAAAATAAGACAAGTTTATTGACAAATAGAGTAACAACTTGACTGAGGAAGGGGTACGACGAATGTGAATCCATTGGTAAAACAGCTTATATGGTAGAGTGTAAGAGGGCTGATTAGAAAGAGTAACGGGTTGAGTATGCTTACTTCGTAAGGTTTATTTTATTTTATTCTATGAGCAGGCTTGCGAACGAGGTAAAGAAGTATCACTCTATAGCGTTGATTATGATCAAGAGATAATGAGAGCGTGGAAAGAACTGTAATACAAAGTATAGCAAGGAAACGACTAAAGATGTGACATGTCCTATATGAATAAACAGTGAATTTAATTATGAAACCAACAAGCGAGCCATGGAGCAGTAGATGAGAAATCTTATAAGACCTTGTTAGGGGAAAGTCTAGCATAGGGGTTCCGCAATGACGGGAATTATAGCAAGTAAGCTTGAAAAACAAAAGGAAGAGAGGAATCAGAGAAATGTGATGTGGAAGAGTAGTAGTAGTTTGTGATTTGTACAATTTAGAGCATGAATGATATTTTTAGCTGGATGTAAAAGACCAAGAATATGGAAAGATGAATAACGAAATAGGACGATTGTTAGGAAAAGGATCAACACAATAAGGATGAGAGGGGATGATCAGAATGAACAGAATGAGTTTTGGAAGCAATGAAGGGATTGTACAAAGGTAGTATATTCTAAAGGACAAGCAGTACTAAGTTAAGAATAGGTTCCGACGTGCGAAGAATAAAGGATTGATTAT
The DNA here is from genome assembly GCF_019175385.1 of Lycium barbarum. Lineage (NCBI taxonomy): Eukaryota > Viridiplantae > Streptophyta > Magnoliopsida > Solanales > Solanaceae > Lycium > Lycium barbarum. Next base: position 56,698,127 of record NC_083339.1, read on the forward strand.
AAAATGGAAAGAAATAAGATAAATTGAGAATGGTACAAGTAAAACCCTTAAAGGGGGGAAACAAGTAAAGAGAATACGAGTGTAGAGATCGAAATGATGGACCCTAAGATGTGACAGATATAGACTCTAAAACAAAGAAGTGAGAGTTATGGAGAAATCAGTCTAATGACTGGTAAGTAAACGAATACGAATTGAGCAGGCATCTGCGGCTGCACTAGAAATCATCCGCGAAGAACTTGAACCACGTGACATTGACAGCAAATATCTCAAGGGGTATTGGAAAGGATGGCGGTGTGATACTAGACTGGAGGCAAAGGCACTAACGGTAGAGTCGTTGTTAATGATATTGTTATTTATAAGTGACAAAGAAGAAAGAGACCTAAAGTTTTTTTAGTAGAACATAAGATACGATAATCAAGAGAAAAATAAAGGAAGGAAGAGAGCATGACGAGATAAGTTGCTATAGATAGACAAAAGAGTTTTGGTATGAATGATCACCGAGCCTAGTCATGGTCGGGTACGCGAAACACCGAACATACGTGGTCGGGCATGCTATGTAAATGACATGTATATGAATATGACTGTGGATACGATATGTAAACGAGTACGATTATGAATACAGAGACGGATATGGATACATGTATATGTATAAGTGTGTATGTAGACGAATCACGCAAGAACGATTATGTAACTTGCAAGTATTTATACGTCGCCGATGAAACCAAGTGGGTACCTAAAAAGAGGAGTAAGAGGTAAGAAAGAATAGTGTGGTCATGATACTCTGGGTCAGTTGAAGGAAAATATATGGTGAAATTTTCATGGAATCCCGGATAGCTTAACATTCGAGGACGAATGTTCCCAAGGGGCGAAGAATGTTACACCTCGGAAAATATTTCGTTCATGCACAGTGAATAGACTGACGAACGGTACGACATATACGATGTTTCGATAAGTAAGAAATAGCATTAGAGGATCCTAATCAACATCCAAGGACATTTGATGTAAGGGAAGAAGGTTGTCAAAGAAAGTAAAGGATATATTACGTGATGGGTAAGAATTATGAGTGACAAGTTAATGATAGCTTAATGCAGTTTTAGAGAAGAGTTATAATTCCCTTTAGATGTTTAATGAAGTATTAAACAAGTTTTCAGAAGGTTGTATAAGGATTGGAGATCAAACGAAACGACGCGGACAACTTCGGAAAAAGCTGTGAGTTCCACGAACCCTTTCACGGACCGTGAAACTTTCCACGGACCGTATACTGGTCCGTGGAATATTGAGCAGAGATGATGGTCTTCTGGTGGTGATCCACGACCAGTTCCACGAACCATACAATGTTCCACGGACCGTGGAAGTGTCCGTGGAAGTCCCGACGAGCTGAATAAGTTCTGATTATATATATGTGATCCCACTTCATTTATTTCATTTCACACACACTTCTTCATCTCTCAAGACCTCTAGGAGGTTACACCAACTTCATCTACAATAATTCAAGGAAAAACATGATCAACTACACCAAATCCATGAAAACAAGTGTATGAAACCTAGCAAAAGTTCATCTACATCAAGAAAACCCAAGGGAAGTGAGTTAGGGTTTTGGAGCAAGAAGACAAGTTCCACTCATGGGTTGTTCATCCATCATCTAAGGTAAATTTTATGATATTTTCATGATGTTTAATATATTGAGAAGTTGAAACACTTGGATTGTTGAAGAATATAGAAAATGGGTCGTAAATGTGGGAATAGTGCTATTGTTGAGTAGTAGTTTGGAATGAATCATGAATATGGATATGTTGTGATTGTAAGTAGATTATGAAGGAAATTTAGAACATGGAATAAGTATTATATGTGAGAGAACGTAATAAGGAATGACGACCATGATTATGGAGGAAATGGACTGAAATGGGGAAACAAGAATAATGTAGATGGACGATGATTGTTGTCTATTATATTGTGAATGTTGTTATGAATGTTTGGGAGTAGATATAGAATATTGGAAAAGTTTTATAAACAAAGGAAATTCTCCCCAATTTTGTCTAGCTCTAGTAAGCACATTCATATAATCGATTAGCTAATGTGAATGCGAATTCTCTTGAAAGTAAAAACGTGAGCATTGAAGGAGAACAATCAAGCGATGGAAATTGTTAAATGAAAGAGGTATGTAAGGCTAGTCCTTTCTTTCTAAGGCATGAATCTTATGGTATGAATCCTCTTATCTCTCCATAATATTCCTACATATTGAGAACTATGAATCTACGAGTATAAAGGACTTCATATGAGATAAAGAAAAGAGATACGTTACAAGCATGACAATGTCGAAGATGAATCTAAGTCTAGAAGTCATAAAGCTCATGATATGATATTTCTACGAAGCTGATGATCCTTATATGATTCCTATGATAGTATTTTCCTTACCTCTCCATGACTTACCTACCATATGGAAAACTAAGAGCCTATGTTCATGAATAGCCATATGGGATAAGATAAGAGGTAGGTTACGAATGCGATAATGATGGTGATGAGTCTATGTCTAAAGATTCTAAGGCGTATAATATTATGGTTCTACAAGGCTAATGATCCATATTATGATCCATTGATGTTGTTCCTTGACTACACTCACCTTATATGCTAATTCCTTCAAGGTGAGGCATAATGCTTATGAATGCTCCATAATAGAATCGGGGGTTCTCGACCTTATGTCACCCCGACAGTCACGACCCAGCTAGGGGCCGTGACGGGTACCCGGGGCTAACCACCGAGCACCGCTCGTGCCATCACTTATTAAGCTTATTTAGCAGGCATTTATCTGATTCGTGCTTAATATATAACAAAATCCATTTTCATTTAGAACGAAATGCTTTTATACATACGAGCCCTTAGGCTAGAAAAATAATATACATATATATATATATATACATAATGACCATGCCATGAAACCACATGACCCACGTCGAGTATCTACGAGCCTCTAAGAGATGACACCTACAAATGTACACAAAAGAATCATCATAGGCACCTCCGGGACAATGGAGGGCTTCCGATCAGCTATCAGCCTCTAAGAATCCGGAGCGAGATCTCCTCCCTGTCTACCTGTGGGCATGAACACAGCGTCCATAGAAAAAAGCACATCAGTACGAATATTGTACTGAGTATGTAAGGCAGGAATGAAATAAACAAACATAATAGAAAGATCATGAGTCATGGGACAAAGATATAACCTGCACACATGTCATAGGCAATCATATTACTATTATATTTCCCAGTTTACACAATCATAGTACCCATGTTATCACATCCCATACATCATCACGTACGTCATTATATACCTCATCACAACATAATTTGTGTCGTTACCCGCGTCCGGGTAACCCTCATATGCCGCCCACTAGTGGTGATCATGCCCGGCCTTCTCGGGTCGGTGTAAACATCGCAGCCCGCATTAGCGGTGACATGCCCGACCATATAGGTGCGATGGAATCATACGCAGCCCGCATTAGCGGTGACATGCCCGGCCATATAGGCGCGGTGGAATCATATCATCATAACACGTCATTATTATACATCTCAAGCCATAGCATCGTGTTATCATTTCTTAGTGTCCCATGTACCCCATAGTGTTACAAGTTAGTATTACTTACCATCTTATTGTCATAACATACATTAGCATTAAGATCATTCATTAGGCTTTAAGACAACCATACTATGTCGGGGTGACGCAAGGTCGTGAACCCCCGATTGTATTATGGACATTTATGAGTATCATGCCTCGCCTTGAAGGGAATAAAACATAAGGCGAGTGTTTACAGTAATAACATCATTAGCATTGTAGGAACAACATGCCACAATTTCTTGAATCTCTATACTCTAGCTCATTGTCATCACTATCATGCTCATAGAGGATTCAATATATGGAAGGGCTCTTAAGCTTCATCTTATAGAAGGATTTATGAAAAGCTTGAAGGATTCATGCCTTTTGAAAGAAGAGTTAAGCCTCACATACCTTTGTTGTTTAAGCAATTTAGTGTCTGCTTATTCTCCTTCAACGTCACGCCTCTACCTTCAAGAAGAAGATTCATACTAACATTAGTCATTTAGCCATAAGAAGGCATTACTATTTCTAGAGAAAATTGGGCAGCACTTCCTTTGGTTATACTACTTCTCCCATCTTTCGTATCAACCCCCAACACTTACAACAACAATCACAATATAGCAATCACCAATCATCATCTATATACTTTAAACAAAATTCACCATTTCTCCCCCCTTTTTCCCGCATTTATGGTTTTAGGTTCGCTATCTTATTTTCCACGTATCACACTTATCTCACGGTCTACATGTCATTTATAACATATTCATACCCACAACACACTAGCATTCATGATTCAATTCCACTATCATTCAATGGTGACACTATTCACCCATTCAAGACCCATTTCCCATGTCTCTCTAAAATTCAAGCTTCTTAGTCTCCTAATACCTTAAACAACATGATAAAATCATGAAACATACCTTAGATGATGGTTGAACAAGTCTTGAGTTGAAATACTTCACTTGCACCAAACCCTAGTTCCACCTTCTATAGGATTTCTTGACTTAAATGACCCTTTGATGTGTTTCTTACACTTGGTTTTAGTGGATTGATGAAGTTGATCTTAATTCTTCACTTGAATTCTTTGTTTGTAAGAGTTTGGAATGTTCTAGAGAGAGATGGGGTCGTGGAGTGAGAAGGAGAAATGAATAAAATGAACTTGGATCATTTTTTTTATAAAGTTGAAATCTGTCCCGATGCCATTATACGGTCCATTATACGGTCCGTATAATCGACCGTAAAACTGCTCCAGTGGCTGCCCTTTCCTGTGTCAACTTGACGGTTCATTTTACGGGCCGTATAATTTTATACGGTCCGTATAATCTACCGTAAAACCCGCTTTTTCTCAACCTATTCTGTGACACTTCTACGGTTCATTATACGGCCGTAAAACCATTATATGGTCCGTATAATCGACCGTATAATCCACTAGTTAATTGAATCTTATTTCTGTCACTTCGTTAAATCTCCGATCCTTATGGAACCTTCTTAACAATTGTTTAACTCTTCGATACCAATCTAAGGGACGTTATCACTCGTCAAAACACCATATATCGGCCTAATTACTGCACACTAGCGGGGGAATTTCCCAGGTGTAACATTCTTCCCCCCTTTTGGAATATTCGTCCTCGAATGTTAAACACTCGGGATTCTACAAACATTTTGCAAGAGTTTCCCCTGTAATCTGGCACTACTAACCTGTCACAACAACCCATAATATCATCGCCTCTGAGGGCTACATCACAATATCAACACATCTATGGCCACACACGACCAAAGGCATAAAAATAAAGCATACATACTTTATATCGTCGACGCTTCATCTTGAATCTCTTCGAGGGGTTGGAACAAATGGGGGTACTTGGATCTCATTTTCTCTTCCGCTTCCCAAGTCATCTCTTCCCGATTGTTGTTCCGCCATAGAACTTTTACTGATGATACCTCTTTATTCCGAAGCCTTCGCACTTGCCTATCTAGAATAGAAATAGGCACCTCTTCATATGTTAGCTTCTCTGTCACTTGCACATCCTCTATCGGGACAATCTTTGTGGGATCTCCGATACACTTACGGAGCATCGAAACATGGAATACTGGATGGACTGATTCAAGCTCCGAAGGCAATTTCAACTCATAGGATACCTGACCCACCTTACTAATGATTTCATAGGTTCCGATGTATCTAGAGCTTAGCTTCCCTTTCTTGCCAAATCTCATCACCCCTTTCATCGGTGATACATTCAGAAACACCCAATCGCCATCTTGAAATTCCAGGTCTCGTCGGCGATTGTCTGCATAAGACTTTTGGCGGCTTTAAGAATCCCATCAATAGAAACTTCAAACGGGGACTTTTCTTTCTCATGAGATGTGTCTCTATAATGACATAACTGAGGATCTTCACACTGCCGTTCTTTCACTTCCATATCCAAGGACGAAATTGTGGAATCTTTGATACTAATACCCGCATTACCGGAATCAATTACACGCACTCCAAGATTAGTCAATCGATGAAGTTCTTGAACCATCTCTTTCCTTTCCGGAGGGACTTCACATAAACTGCCCATTGATCGGCGGCTAAGTGCATCGGCTACTATATTCGCCTTCCCGGGGTGGTATAAAATGTTAACATCATAATCTTTTAATAATTGTAACCACCGCCTCTGCCGCAGGTTCAACTCCCTTTACTTGAGGATGTACTAGAGGCTCTTGTGATCTGTATAGATATCAACATGCACACTATAAAAATAATGCCTCCACATTTTCAGGGCATGAATAACCGCAGCCAATTCAAGATCATGCGTCGGATAGTTCTTTTCATGTTTACGCAATTGTCGCGAAGCATATGCAATAACTTTACCATGCTGCATCAACACACATCCTAATCCCACACCGGAAGCATCACAATACACAACGTAGACATCTGGCCCTTCTGGAAGTGTCAACACTGGAGCTGAAGTTAATCTGTCTTTCAACTCTTGAAAGCTACGTTCACAAGCATCACTCCATTGGAAGTTTGCCGACTTTTGGGTTAGCTTTGTTAATGGGGCTGAAATGGATGAGAAACCCTCTACAAACCTTCTATAATAGCCTGCTAAACCCAGAAAACTATGAACTTCCGTAGGCGTCGTAGGCTTTGGCCAAGTCTTCACTACTTCAATTTTCTGAGTGTCGACTCAAATACCGTCATTGGGAATAACATGGCCCAGGAATGTCACCGAGTTCAGCCAAAATTCGCATTTTGAAAATTTTGCATACAGCTCCCGAGCTCGAAGAATACCAAGAACGATCCTCAAATGATCTGCATGTTCTGATTCTGTGCGAGAGTACACCAGGTATCATAAATAAACACTATCACAAACAAGTCCAAGAGAGACCTGAATACGTTGTTCATCAAATTCATAAATACATCCGGAGCATTAGTCAGCCCGAATGACATCACTCGAAATTCATAGTGGCTGTACCTTGTTCTAAAGGCTGTTTTTGGAATATCCGCTTCTCTAATCATCACTTGATGGTAGCCTGACCTCAAATCTATTTTTGAAAACCACTTGGCACCTTGCAATTGATCGAATAAATCATCAATCCTTGGGAGAGGATATTTGTTCTTTATCGTCACTTTGTTCAATTGCCTGTAGTCGATACACATTCGTAGAGATCCGTCTTTCTTTCTCACAAACAAGACCGGTGATCCCCACCGTGATGAGCTGGGTCTAATAAATCCCTTTTCGAGCAAGTCTTTCAGCTGCGCCTTTAGCTCTTTTAATTATGCCGGAGCCATTCGATAAGGGGAATAGAAATAGGCTTTGTGTCCGGCAATACGTCAATAGCGAAAAATCAATTTCCCTTTCTGGTGGAAGACCGGGAAGTTCATCTGGAAATACGTCTGGAAACTCATTCACCACCGGAACTGATTGGAAAATTGGTGGCTTTGCCTCGGTATCATGAACCCGAACTAAGTGGTAAATATAGCCCTTGGCTATCATCTTCCTTGCCTTGAGGTAGGAAATAAACCTATCCTTCGGGGATGCTGTATTACCCTGCCATTCGAGCACGGACTCTCCTGGAAATTGGAATCGAACCACTTTTGTGCGACAATCAACATTTGCATAACACGAGGCCAACCAATCCATACCCATGATTACATCGAAATCTACCATTTCTAACTCAATCAAGTCAGCTTGGGTTTGACGATCGCATATAACAATAACACAATATTTGTACACTTGTCTTGCTATCACAGGATCACCAACTGGAGTGAGTACCTCAAAGGGTTTAATTGACTCGGGTTTTACCCCGATACAACCAGCAACATATGGAGAAATATAAGAAAATTTAGAACCCAGATCTATCAACGCATACACATCACGGGAGAATATAGATAATATACCTGTGACTACATCCGGAGAGGACTCGAGATCCTGTCGTCCCGTTAAAGCGTATACACGGGGATGAGTTGCACCCGAAGTAGATGCTGCCCCTCGGCCTGCTGTCATCTGAGAAGTCTGCCCTGCGGGGCGTGCAGATGAGGAATCCACTGCTGAGCCTGTGGGCTGAACCCCACCTCTACCATATCGCGAGGGACAATCTCGCATCAAATGTCCAGGCTGCCCACAAACATAGCAACAATCAGTGTCCTGACGACACAGCCCTGAATGTAATTTACGGCACCGACTACATCGGGGAACTGGTGGTCTCCTCTGACTATAATCACCCCCAAACTGAGAACCCGAATCTCTCGAGCTCTGAACCTGCCCCGAAGGAAAAGAGCGATCAAATCCCCTATCTGCGAACCAGGGAGGTGCACTAGTCGCTGACTGGCTTGAATGTCGGGAATAAGCCTTCCTTGAACCCCCTCTATAATCACCACATGTGCCCTCAGATCTAGCCCTTTTGTATTGCCTCCTATCACTGTCGCGATCGCCCCTTTGTTGTCGTTGTCGTCCCTCTAAGTTCTGAGCATGGGCTTGTATCCGGGAAATATCCATCCCGTCTTGCAAGGAAGCCGTCAGACAATCTCTGAATAGATGCGGTCCCAGAACACTCACAAATCTATATACCCGATCTCCCATGTCGGCCACCATAGTCGGAGCATATCTAGCCAAGGAATTGAACTGCTTGCTATAGTCCCGGGCACTCATGTTTCCTTGCCTCAAATTCAAAAATCTATCCGCTCTCGCCCGGCGGACCTCGGGTGGTAAATAGTGGCGAATGAAAGCATCTACGACCTCTTGCCAAACCGGAGGAGGCGCGTTCTCTCCTCTTGATAATAACCAATTGTTGTACCACAACACCGCCACATCCCGGAGCCTATAGGATGCCAACTCCACGGATTCGGTTTCGGAGGCATGGACAATCTTCAACGTCCTCAATATTTCATCAATAAAAATTTGGGGGTCTTCCTCCGGCTTTGACCCGAAGAATTCCGGGGGATTTAGACTCATAAAATCACGGGCCTTTGTACTTGCTGCCCGATCACTGGAACCCACATTTTGTCGCTGTGCTTATGCGGCAACCAACTGGGTCAATAACTGAATAGCCTCGGTCATTTGTTGACCCGAAGCAACCGGTGGAGGGATCGGAGCTGGGGCTCCTCCTTGCTCTCCTACATCGGGCGGGGTAGAAGAAGTATTTGACAAGGCCTAGTTGTGTGATTCGCCTTCCTCTACATTCACCGGAGGCTCTCTTTCTACCCGCCTCTTTGTCATAATCTTACCCTTCTAGGCGGCGGTAGCTTTTCCCTTTGGCGGCATTCTGAAATCATAACACACTATTAGGGAGGATAACATCGTATACGCGGCTCTATCGCACGATCTCATAGAAGAAAGATGGTCATTTTTGCTAAATGCCCTGTAGCCTCCTGTTTATTGATGTGGCGCGCTACACACCATAAACAAGACTCTACTAGACTCGGCTTGTAGACACTTTCTAGGACCGAACTGCTCTGATACAACTTTTGTCACGACCCAGCTAGGGGTCGTGACGGGTACCCGGGCTAACCACCGAGCATCGCTCGTGCCATCACTTATTAAGATTATTTAGTAGGCATTTATCCGATTCATGCTTAATATATAATAAAATCCATTTTCATTTAGAACGAAATGCTTTTATACATATGAGCCCTTAGGCTAGCAAAATAATATACACACATATATATATACATAATGACCGTGCCATGAAACCACAAGACCCACGTCGAGTATCTACGAGCCTCTAAGAGATGACACCTACAACTGTACACAAAAGAATCATCATAGGCACCTCCGGGACAATGGAGGGTTTCCGATCAGCTAGCAGCCTCTAAGGATCCGGAGCGAGATCTTTTCCCTGTCCACCTGTGGGCATGAACATAGCGTCCATAGAAAAAAGGACGTCAGTACGAATATTGTACTAAGTATGTAAGGCAGGAATGAAATAAACAAACATAATAGAAAGATCATGAGTCATGGGACAAAGATATAACCTGCACACATGTCATAGGCAATTATATTTCACAGTTTACACAATCATAGTACCCATGTTATCACATCCCATACATCATTACGTACGTCATTATATACCTCATCACAACATAATCTATATCGTTACCCGCGTCCGGGTAACCCTCATATGCCGCCCACTAGTGGTGATCACGCCCGGCCCTCTCGGCTCGGTGTAAACATCGCAGCCCACATTAGCGGTGACATGCTCGGCCATATAGGCGCGGTGGAGTCATACGCAGCTCGCATTAGCGGTGACATGCCCGGCCATATAGGCGCGGTGGAATCATATCATCATAACATCAATCATAACACGTCATTATTATACATCTCAAGCCATAGCATCATGTTATCATTTCTTAGTGTCCCATGTACCCCATAGTGTTACAAGTTAGCATTACTTATCTTATTGTCATAACATACATTAGCATTAAGAGCATTCATTAGGCTTTAAGACAACCATACTATGTCGGGGTGACGTAAGGTCGTGAACCACCGATTGTATTATGGACATTTATGAGTATCATGCCTCGCCTTGAAAGGAATAAAACATAAGGCGAGTGTTTACAGTAATAACATCATTAGCATTGTAGGAACAACATGCCACAATTTCTTGAATCTCTATACTCTAGCTCATTGTCATCACTATCATGCTCATAGAGGATTTAATATATGGAAGGGCTCTTAAGCTTCATCTTATAGAAGGATTTATGAAAAGATTGAAGGATTCATGCCTTTTGAAAGAAGAGTTAAGCCTCACATACCTTTGTCGTTTAAGCAATTTAGCGTTTGCTTATTCTCCTTCAACGTCACACCTCTACCTTAAAGAAGAGGATTCATACTAACATTTGTCATTTAGCCATTAGAACGTATCACTATTTCTAGAGAAAATTGGGCAGCACTTCTGTCACGACCCGACTAGGGGGGTGGAGGGGGCGACGAGCACCCGGTGCTAGCCCACCCAGGCACCCCATAGCTTACACTTGGGCTTGCATCTAGGTGAGCCACGTCATTAATCATACATTTCTAAGCATCAGTCATACTAGTCCCATTGGACGACAACATCTTCAATCATCATAGGCATCTATGCCACCACAATGTACATGGGCCGACGAGGCCAACAAAATGATATACAAAATATAGGCCGACAAGGCCAGACATATCCAACCACATACACGTGACTACGAGCCTCTAAGAAGAGTATAACATGTCACATAAGAGGGACAGGACCCCGCTATGCCCATAATTATATACACGAAAGAATAAGTACCCAAAAGCGATGGCTCCGAAGGAAATGGAGCTCTTCTATGCAATCTCTGAATAAGCAGCTATGGATCAAATCTGTCTCCCTGTGCACCTGCGGGCATGATGCAGCGTCCACAAACAAAAGGACGTCAGTACAAAGAATGTACTGAGTATGTAAAGGATGATCAACATCAATATAGAAGAATCATAGACAATATATGAAGTGGCATAGGAGGGAAGACAATAATATCATCATCATGGCACTTACCTGCCTTTCATAGGAACTTTCCATTTCTCATGCGTATTTCATAATAGTGCTCGTATTCGTATACATGCCCCTATTCGCATTCATATTCATATTATATACATAACCATACACTTATATACATACATAGCGTACCCGACCATAAGGTTCGGTGTTTCATACATACTTGGCCAACCAAGGCTCAATGTTATATCTACCTGGCCCTACTAAGGCTTCAGGGTTATCCGTACCATTTGTATATGTGTGCACGCGTTACGTAATCATATACATACATATATAGAAACATATACTCTACCCGGCACCATAGGCTCGGGGTTTCATTATAGCCTTTCATAGGCACACATACATCTAATAGCCCGTAGGCACCTTTAGCATCATTATTATTATCATCATCGTTACTACCATCATCATTATCGCTACGTCTATATTATAGGGTTACTCGTTATATGAGGAGCGTAGTACAAATGTAGTACATATCGAGGATCGTGAGCTTATGAGCTCGGAAGGTCAATCATTTGGAGACAACATACTTGTATAGAGGATTTAGAAATTTGGCCAAAGAACCATGCCTTACGAAAGAAGGGTTAGCCTTACGTACCTTTTCGTCGCACTATTCTACACTTGCGCGTCCCCCTCCAACGTTAGCGTTTCTACCTTCATTAACATCATAACAATGGCCATTAGTCATTCATATTAACCAACTTCCTTAATTTACTCCTAGTTCACCCATATTCATGGTTGTAACCTTCGACCTCGTCCACTCATATACAATGTCTATTCCATGATCTTAACGTCGTTTATAACACATTTATATCATAACTCAACAACAATCATAAGTCAATTCAAACTATCACTCAAAATGTCATTATTCATCATTCATGACTCATTTTACCATATTTTCTACAATCCATGTATTTCAACTCTCCAATACCTTAAACATCATATAAATATCATGAATCTTACCTTAGATGTTGTAGGAGCAAGCTTTAGTTGATAATACTCCACTTTGGGCAAAACCCTAGTTTTCCTCCATTTGGATTTCTTGGCCTTGGAGGATCTTTGATGGTTTCCTTACTCTTGATTCACTTATTTTTAAGTTGTTGACCACTAAATATCTTTGAACTCTTGTGAAATAAATGTAGAGAGATGTTTTAGAGAGAATGGGTGCAATGTTGAAGTGAAATAAAATAGGCCTTGGTCCCTTTATTTAACAACTTAAAAATCTGTGTTGAAGTGAACAGTGGTCGTAAACATGGTTCATGACCCGTATTCCATTTTACGGACCGTCCTCCATGGGCGTATTTAACCATATCAGAACCAGAAACTGAGACTGCAACTATGGTGATTTACGACAATGGTTACGGGTCGTAAATCACTTTACGGTCCGTAAACAAGGTCGTATTTTACCATTTCCTCGACTGACAGAAAGTTGAAGTCTTGCATGCCAATTTACGACCTGCCAGTTTACGGACCGTATACCATTTTACGGTCTGTATTTGCACTTTACGACCACTGGGCAGATTGCAAATCTGAAACTTTTCATATTTCTTAGGCTTTTCATTCCAATCATCCACATCCATTTGCATGCATTGCTCACCTCATACCTTGCCTTATCTTAGCCAACTTTCTCATCTTACGTCGGATACCTTTGAAATCTCACCTAAGGTCATCAAACGTCGTCTCTTACTTATGGGTCATCATGCACTCGCACGCCTCACTAGTTCATTTACTTGCGTTCCAACGGGAAATTTTCCGAGGTGTAACATTCTCCCCCCCTTAAGAACATTCGTCCTCGAATGTTAAAGTCTTCGGGGTGATACAAAATATCATCAGCCACAACATTTGCCTTTCCGGGGTGATACAAAATATCAACATCATAGTCTTTCAGCAATTCTAGCCATCGTCGTTGTCGCAAGTTCAACTCTTTCTGCTTGAAGATATACTGAAGACTCTTATGATCTGTATAAATATCCACGTGGACACCATATAAATAATGTCTCCATATCTTTAGCGCATGAACCACCGCGGCCAATTCTAGATCATGGGTGGGATAATTCTGCTCATGTTTCCGCAATTGTCTTGAAGCATACGCAATCACTTTGCAATGTTGCATCAATACACAGCCTAGCCCGACTCCGGAAACATCACAATAAACAACGTATCCTTCCAATCCCTCTGGAAGTGTCAAGACTGGTGTAGAAGTCAACCTACCTTTCAACTCTTGGAAACTACCTTCGCAAGCATCTGTCCATTGAAACTTTACAGATTTCTGGGTCAACTTTGTGAGTGGTGCAGAAATAGAAGAAAAACCTTCAACGAACCTCCTATAATAACCTGCTAAGCCCAGAAAGCTAAGAACCTCCGTAGGAGTTGTAGGCCTTGGCCAAGTATTCGCGGCCTCAATCTTTTGACTATCCACTCGAATACCATCGGCTGCCGCAATATGCCCTAAAAATGCCACTGAGTTCAACCAGAACTCACATTTGGAAAACTTTGCAACCAATTCTCGAGTTCGAAGAACTCCAAGGACAATACGCAAATGATCCGCATGTTCTGCTTCGGATCTAGAATACACCAAAATATCATCAATGAATACGATTACAAATAAGTCCAGAAAGGGCCTGAACACATTATTCATCAAATCCATAAATACCGCTGGCGCATTAGTTAGCCCAAATGACATCACCCGGAATTCAAAATGACCATATCTTGTCCGGAAAGCTGTCTTGGGGATATCTTTCTCCCTTACTCTCACTTGATGATACCCGGACATCAAATCAATCTTTGAAAACCATTTGGCACCTTGTAATTGATCGAACAAGTCATCAATCCTCGGGAGAGGATATTTATTCTTAATCGTCACCTTATTCAACTGCCTATAATCAATGCATATTCTAAAGGAGCCATCTTTCTTTCGGACGAACAATATGGGTGCTCCCCACGGGGATGAACTAGGCCTAATGAAGCCTTTCTCGCGCAAGTCTTTCAATTGCTCCTTCAACTCTTTCAATTCTGCGGGTGCCATTCTATAGGGAGGAATAGCTATAGGTTTAGTGCCTGGCAACACATCAATGGCAAAATTAATCTCCCGCTCGGGAGGAAGGCATGGAAGATCTTCCGGGAACACATCCGGAAATTCATTCACTACGGGAACTGACTGAAGAGTCGGCGACTCAGCTTCTACGCTTGAACTCGCACTAGGTGATAAATACAACCTTTTGTGATCATCTTCCTTGCCTTTAGATAGGAAATAAATCTATCTTTTGGTGACGCCGTATTCCCTTTCCATTCTAAGACTGGTTCTCCCGGAAATTGGAAACGAACAATCTTCATTCGGCAATCAACATTGGCATAACAAGAAGCCAACCAATCCATGCCCATAATGACATCAAAATCTACCATTTATAGCTCATGCAAATCAATCATAGTACGACGATCACAAATTACAATCACACAATTTCTATATACTCGGCTAGCTATTACTGATTCACCCACAGGTGTAGACACCTTAAAAGGTTTGATAGACACCGGCTCAATTATAAATCGACCCGCAATATATGGAGTAACATATGATAATGTGGAGCCCGGATCAATCAAAGCATATACGTCATGAGAGAATACCGATAATATACCTGTGACCGCGTTAGGAGAAGACTCAAGATCTTGGCGTCCAACCAATGCATAAATACGGTGCTGAGGACCGCTGGAAGTGGGAGCTCTCCCTCTACCTCTACCATGGCCGACTGGTGCATGTGAACCTGGCCCCGTAGGGCGTACATATGCTGATGATTCGGCTGCCGACCCTAATGGCTGGGTCCTACCTCTACCCTGTACCGAGGGGCAATCACGCATGATATGGCCTGGCTGACCACATCAACCATCCGAGCCCAATCGGCATCGACCCCAACGCAAATTCCCACACTGGGAACATCGTGGTACAGGTGGCCTTGACTGGCCTGAATCATCTCTGAACTGAGGTCCTGAATAACTGGGACTCGGCCCTGAACGAGCAGATCTATCAAGGGTCTAGCCTGGAAATCGTGGAGATGCACAGGTCATAGAATAGCTTGAAGGTCTAGGGAACTGCTGCCTGTGTCCGCCTCTAAACTCGTTTGTCGGACCCGAAGATCTAGCTCTCTTGCTATGTCCCCGATCTTGCTCACGCTCACCTCTCCGCTGTTGTAGGCTTTCTTCTAAGTTCTGAGGATGTGCCTGAATGCGTGCAATATCCATACCGTCCTGAAGGGACGCAGTCAAGCATTTATCCATCAAGTGTGGCCCTAGGCCCTTTACAAATTGGTGTAGCCGATCGCCCATATCAGCTACCATGGCCGAAGCATACCTAGCCAGGGAGTTAAAGCGGAGGCTATACTCTAGGGCACCCATACTACCTTGCCTCAAGTTCAAAAATTTATCGGACCTAGCTCGCCCAACTTCCGGAGGCATATAATGACGGAGAAAGGCATCAAAAACTCTTGCCATACCGGGGGAGGTGCATTGGCCCCTCGTGAAGCCATCTACACCGTAAACCACTGGATCGAGACATCTCTCAATCTATATGACGCTAACTCCACCAACTCGGTGTCTGAAGCATGTATCAATCGGAGTGTCCTCAACATACCGTCAATAAAGTCCTGAGGGTCCTCCTCCGGCTTTGACCCAAAGAATTCCAGAGGGTTCAAAGTAATGAAATCACGGGCCCTCGCACTAACAGCCCTATCACCAAGCCTTGAACTTTGCCTCTGAGTCTGGGCCGCAACCAACTGAGTCAACAAATTAATGGCCTCTTTCACATCTTGGCCAGAAGCATCTGATGGAGGAGCTGGAGCTGGGGCTGAGGCTCCCTCACGCTCCCCAGTAATAGGCACTGTCTGGGAGAATGGAGATTGAGCCGCACTCTGGCACTCACTTTCCTCTACTACCTATCGCGGTGCTCTTGTATCCCGCTTTTTTGCCACCGTCTTGCCCGTTTTGGCCGCTGTAGCCTTTTTCTTTTTAGGAAACTCTGAAATACACAACACACGATTAAGGAACAAGAATTTCTTACATCATAGCTCTACCGCGCAATTCTTATGAAGAAAGAAGGTCATTTATTCCAAAAATGTCCGCAGCTTCCTGTTTATAAGTGTGGCGCGCAACACACCCATAACCAAGACTCTACTAGACACGGCTCGTAGACACACCCTAGGACAGAACTGCCCTGCTACCACTTTTGTCACGACCCGACTAGGGGGGGCCGCGACGAGAACCCGGTGCTAGCCCACCCAGGCACCCCTTAGCTTACACTTGGGCTTGTATCTAGGTGAGCCCCATCATTAATCATACATTTCTAAGCATCAGTCATACTAGTCCCATTGGACGACAACATCTTCAATCATCATAGGCATCTATGCCACCACAATGTACATAGGCCGACAAGGCCAACAAAATGATATACAAAATATAGGCCGACAAGGCCAGACATATCCCACCACATACACGTGTCTACGAGCCTCTAAGAAGAGTATAACATGTCACATAAGCAGGACAGGACCCCGCTATGCCCATAATTATATACACAAAAGAATAAGTACCCAAAATCTATGGCTCCGAAGGAAATGGAGCTCTGCTATGCAATCTCTGAATAAGCAGCTATGGATCAAATCTGTCTCCCTGTGCACCTGCGGGCATGACGCAGCGTCCACAAACAAAAGGACGTCAGTACGAAGAATGTAATGAGTATGTAAAGAATGATCAACATCAATATATAAGCATCATAGACAATAAATGAAGTGGCATAGGAGGGAAGACAATAATATCATCATCATGGCACTTACCTGCCTTTCATAGGAACTTTCCATTTCTCATGCGTATTTCATAATAGTGCTCGTATTCGTATACATGCCTCTATTCGCATTCATATACATAGTCTTTTCACATTAATATTCATATTATATACATATCCATACACTTATATACCTACATAGCGTACCCGACCATAAGGTTCGGTGTTTCATACAAACTTGGCCAACCAAGGCTCAAGGTTATATCTACCTGGCCCTACCAAGGCTTCAGGGTTATCCGTACCCTCTGCAGATGTGTGCGCGCGTTACGTAATCATATACATACATATATATAAACATATACTCTACCCGGCACCATAGGCTCGGGGATTCATTATAGCCCTTCATAGGCACACATACATCTAATAGCCTGTAGGCACCTTTAGCATCATTATTATTATCATCATCATTACTATCATCATCATTATCGCTACGTCTATATTATAAGCTTACTCGTTATATGAGGAGCGTAGTACAAACGTAGTACATATCGAGGATCGTGAGCTTATGAGCTCGGACGGTCAATCATTTGGAGACAACATACTCGTACAGAGGATTTAGAAATTTGGCCAAAGAACCATGCCTTATGAAAGAAGGGTTAGCCTTACATAACTTTTCATCGCACTATTCAACACTTGCGCGTCCCCCTCCAACGTTAGCGTTTCTACCTTCATTAACATCATAACAATGGCCATTAGTCATTCACATTAACCACCTTCCTTAATTTACTCCTAGTTCACCCATATTCATGGTTGTAACCTTCGACCTCGTCCACTCATAAACAATGTCTATTCCATGATCTTAACGTCGTTTATAACATATTTATATCACAACTCAACAATAATCATAATTCAATTCAAACTATCTCTCAAAATGTCACTATTCATCATTCATGACCCATTTTACCATATTTTCTACAATTCATGTATTTCAACTCTTGGATACCTTAAACATCATATAAATATCATTAATCTTACCTTAGATGTTGTAGGAGCAAGCTTTAGTTGATAATACTCCACTTTGGGCAAAACCATAGTTTTCCTCCATTTGGATTTCTTGGCCTTGGAGGATCTTTGATGGTTTCCTTACTCTTGATTAACTTGTTTTTATGTTGTTGACCACTAAATATCTTTGAACTCTTGTGAAATAAATGTAGAGAGATGTTTTAGAGAGAAGGGGTGCGATGTTGAAGTGAAATAAAATAGGCCTTGGTCCCCTTATTTAACAACTTGAAAATCTGTGTTGAAGTGAACAGTGGTGGTAAACATGGTTTACGACCCGTATTCCATTTTACGGACCGTCCTCCATGGGCGTATTTAACCATATCAGAACCAGAAACTGAGACTGCAACCATGGTGATTTACGACCATGGTTTACGGGCCGTAAATCACTTTACGGTCCGTAAACTAGGTCGTATTTTACCATTTCCTCGACTGGCAGAAAGTTGAAGTCTTACATGCCAATTTACGACCTGCCAGTGAACGGACCGTATACCATTTTACGGTCCGTATTTTCACTTTACGACCACTGGGCAGATTGCAAATCTGCAATTTTTCATATTTCTTAGGCTTTTCATTCCAATCATCCACGTCCATTTGCATGCATTTCTCACCTCATACCTTGCCTTATCTTAGCCAACTTTCTCATCTTACGGCGGATACCTTTGAAATCTCACCTAAGGTCATCAAACGTCGTCTCTTACTTATGGGGCATCATTCACTCGCACGCCTCACTAGTTCATTTACTTGCGTTCCAACGGGAAATTCTCTGAGGTGTAACAACTTCCTTTGCTTATACTACTTCTCCCATCTTCCGTATCAACTCCCAACACTTACAACAGCAATCACAATATAGCAATCACCAATCATCTTCTATATACTTTAAACAAAATCCACCATTTCTCCCCTCTTTTTCCCGCATTTATGGTTTTAGGTTCGCTATCGTATTTTCCACGTATCACACTTATCTCACGGTCTACATGTCATTTATAACATATTCATACCTACAACACACTAGCATTCATGATTCAATTCCACTATCATTCAATGGTGACACTATTCACCCATTCAAGACCCATTTCCCATGTCTCTCTACAATTCAAGCTTCTTAGTCTCCTAATACCTTAAACAACATGATAAAATCATAAACATACCTTAGATTATGGTTGAACAAGTCTTGAGTTGAATTACTTCACTTGCACCAAACCCTAGTTCCACCTTCTATGGAATTTCTTGACTTAAATGACCCTTTGATGTGTTTCTTACACTTGGTTTTAGTGGATTGATGAAGTTGATCTTAATTCTTCACTTGAATTCTTGGTTTGGAAGAGTTTGGAATGTTCTAGAGAGAGATGGGGTCGTGGAGTGAGAAGGAGAAAGGAAAAAAATGAACTTGGATCATTTTTTTTATAAAGTTGAAATCTGTCCCGATGCCATTATACGGTCCGTATAATCGACCGTAAAACTGCTCCAGTGGCTGCCCTTTCCTGTGTCAACTTGACGGTTCATTTTACGGGCCGTATAATTTTATACGGTCCGTATAATCTATCGTAAAACCCACTTTTTCTCAACCTATTCTGTGACACTTCTACGGTTCATTATACGGCCGTAAAACCATTATACGGTCCATATAATCGACCGTAAAATCCACCAGTTAATTGAATCTTATTTCTATCACTTCGTTAAATCTCCGATCCTTATGGAACCTTCTTAACAATTGTTTAACTCTTCGATACCAATCTAAGGGACGTTATCACTCGTCAAAACACCATATATGTCATACCTTTCATCGGCCTAATCACTGCACACTAGCGGAGGAATTTCCAAGGTGTAACACCGACATTGTTATATATTATCTATAAGCTCTAGTACATGTCCTATGACCAATGTTCCGAAATGTTACGAGTCTATGTTCATAAGGGGTTCCATATGAGATTAAGGTAAGAGATATGCCATAGATACGATGATAGTAATGATGAGCCTAAGCTAGAGATTACAAAGTCTATTATGCGATATTATTACCAAATTCAGGCAATGAATACGATACGATTCTCATAGATTGTCTTTAAATCCAAATGTATGCTCTATGAAAGGATAAGATAAGTTTATGAGATATATGTGATGATAATGATGACGATGTTGATAGTGATGATGATAATGATGACGGTGATAATAGTGTTGACGCTAAAGATATTTACGGACATTTATGTATATATATATATATATATATATATATATATATGTGTGTGTGTGTGTGTGTGTGTGTGTGCCTATGTATGACTATTATTCAATCCCGAGCTTATACGGCCGGGTAGAATATGTATATATTTATGTAACGTGCGCACACCCCTGCAGTTGGGTACCGATAACACTGAGCCTTGGTAAGGCGAGGCAGATATAACCCTGAAGCCTTGGTAGGGACAGGTAGATATAACCCTGAAGCCTTTGTAGGGCCAGGTAGATATAACCCTGAAGCCTTGGTAGGGCCAGGTAGATATAACCTTGAAGCCTTGGTAGGGCCAGGTAGCTATAACCCTGAAGCCTTGGTTGGCCAGGTATGTGTATGATATAAATATGTAGATGCTACGATTATATATATGATATATGTATGAAAAGCTCGGAAGATATGTATGTGATATTGTCGAGCCACTACGTGGCCGAATACGGATATTGTCGAGCCACTACGTGACCGAATACAGATATTGTCGAGCCACTACGTGGCCGAATATGGATAATGTTTTATGTGTATGAGCAGATACGGTACTACGATGATGAATTATATGACATAATGATGTATACGCTATGATGAGTCATGTACGACGATTTTGTATATCTAATATTTGTATGAAAGGTATTCATCCTTAAAGGTCGCGCTGGTTTTGCCTTCACCTATGAATTATGATTTCTCTATCATGTTTATTTCATTCATGGCTTACATACTCAGTACAATATTCGTACTGACGTCCGTTTTCTTTGGACGCTGTGTTCATGCCCACAGGTAGACAGGGAGACGGCGCAGACCTTTAGGAGCTATCAGCAGATTTTTCGGAGCACTCCATTATTCCGGAGGTGCTAATCGGGTTTATACTTTTGTGTATATATATATATATATATATATGTATATGTATTTGGGGCACGACGGGGTCTTGTCCCGTCCATATGTCTAGTACTATAGTAGAGGATCGTAGATACGCAGTGTGGGTTATATGGTCTCACGAGGTTGCTATTATGTATGTATATATGTGTATGATTTTGGTAGCCTAAAGGATTATGTCTATAGAAGAATTTATGTTCTCAAAAGAAAAATGATTTTCTTATGCTTTGAGTATGAATTTGATTAAAGAATGTTTAATAAGTATGATGTGTAGTAGAACGAGTGGTGGTCGGTGGTTAGCCCCATGTTATACCTCGTATATTTATACGTCAAATTTTTCACAAGCAAGTCAACTCAAGTTAAAGGCGGAGTCATTTTCGGACACGAGATAGAAACATTTAAATTTCAATTTTAAATTAGAACATAAATTATTTATAAATTTTATTTGGTGTGGAAATATTATGGGATATTAGGAACTAATTAATTATTATTAAATTATTAAGTAGGGATTAGGGATTAATTAATTAATTAATTTAATTTTTAAACTGTGGGCCCCACCCGTTTTAATTAAAAAAAAACAAATCAGAAAACTAACATTGGTGAGTCATAGGGGGAGGTAGCACGTGTCCAATAAGTGGACACCATATAAAAGTACATGCCAAATGATCAAATTGTTGGCATTTCAACATTTGCAAGTTGGAAAATTAAAAAAAAAAAAAAAAAAGGAGAGAGCAAGGCCATGGCTGCTGCTCACGGCCAGCCATGGCCAAGGAAATTGGGTTGCCTTTTTTCTTTGGTTTAATTTCTAGATGATTTGCAAGTTCGCGGTGGTGATAGCAACGTTGGATATTGAATCGGGGAAGAAGAAATTGCGAAATTGGAACAATTAAGAGTAGAAATTCCTCCGAGAATATTACGGTAAGATTTTCTTGTCTTGTGGTGTAATTATGTTAATGGTGTTGTAATGGGAGGATTAAAATTGGATTGGACGAAATTGGAATTAAGAAAGTGCATGAAATTGATGTTATAGGAAATTGTTGGCTGAAATGAATTTAAAAAAAAGTTGTTGGGTTGTTAGGAATATTATGGGCTGAGTTGTGAGAATTTTATGTGTATGTCGTTGTTGTTGGTATTTCGGTGTTGACAGGAGGACAATTAGAAATTCGGGTTAGGCGAATATATAGGGGAAATACTGCCCGATTTTCGTTAAGTCTTTAACTAATAGAAAACCCTAAACGAGAATATATAAGCTGAAATATAGGTTCTATAAGAAATGGGCTATAGATTTTTGAACTAGAAAATATAGTTACTAACGATAACGTTACTCTTATATTAAATAGGCTAAAAGAGCGACGAGACGAACGGGTTACGAATAGCCGCTAACTGGTATGTAAAGCTGTCCCTTCTTTCTTTTGGCATGTCTTAGATTTAAGTGATGAATGACATGAACTTTTGGGTAATTCCATTCATAGACTTCGAGTGATATTTATGATTCTTATTCACTTCTTAATATTGAAATTCTCAAGTGATTGGGCCTCCCTTTTCAGATTTCTGTACGTTGGATAATAGTCAATATATATCTGTTCCTAATCTTGGGAACTCCATGTTAACTAGTGACTGGATTTCTATAAGGTGTTTCATACTATAGTGACATATTACTATGATCCTTAAGGCTTTGTGATATACCTAGGATGACGATCAAGGGATGATTGATATGTTTCCAAGTGTCATTCGAAAGGTATTTGATACGACTGTTGTCTTAATTTTCAAATGGTAATTCGTGTTGATTATTCTATTGAGTCTTTGAAAATGTTTTAAATTGCATATAGTTTCTCACTACTCTGCTCGTGCGTGCCTCAATATGTCTTTCACGGAGTCCCGGGCCAGGATATGTATTCGTGCACAGTTTCACTGCATTGTTCACCGAGTCCCTCACTAGAGGGCCGGGTACGGTATATATATATTATGATGTTATGCTGTGTTACGGAGTTATGCTGTGTTACGGAGTTATGTTGTGTTATGAAGTTATGCTGTGTTCTGGAGTATGTTGTGTTATGGCGCCAAAGACGGGGTGGCAACCATGTTCACCGAGTCCCATAATGGGCTGGATACGATATATGATATTGACATGCATAATTTATGTATCAAAGGCAAACATTTTGGTATTCTGGTTATTGTACTCGTTTTCTGTACTCCTTATTTCGGTTATGATCCTGTTTACTGTATTTCATGCTTTACATGCTCAGTACATATTCCGTACTGACCCCCTTTGTTTCGGGGAGGGAGGGGGGCTGCGTTTCTTGCCCGCAGGTGCAGATACTCGCTTTGGTGATCCGCTAGCTTAGGACTCCCTTTCTGCTGTCTTGGAGAGCTCCGTTGTTCCGGAGTCTAGACTTTTGGTTTGAATCAATGATATAGGTCTTAGAGGTCTGTAGACATATGTGTGGGTTGTGTATGAGTTCAGTTCAGCTGTGTCTATACGATGTGCTGTGGTATGATGTTCGTCTATAGCGGCAGCCTTGTCGGCTTGCATATGATATGGATATGTGATGGCAGCCTTGTCGGCTTGCGTATTTTTTCATCATATGATTAGTTGTGACTCCTCAGGAGACAATTTATCTGAATATACATATATGATGACGCTATGAACTTTGGAGTTCCTTTATAAGTTTCCGTATTGTCGTAGTTTCAGTTTGATGTTATATGTCACGGGTTGGTATACAGGTGCCCAGTTCGGGCACCAGTCACGGCCTACGGGGTTGGGCCGTGACAAAAGTGGTATCAGAGCAGTTCATTCTCGGAGTGTCTACAGACCGTGTCTAGTAGAATCTTATTTATCGGTGTGTTGTGCACCACATCTATAAACAGGAAGCTACAGGACATTTAGGATGTTACCATTCTTTCATATCTAAGATCATGCGATAGAGCCCAGTCTTAGGAAATGAAATTCCTTATACTAACCTTTGATTTCAGCTGAAGAACGACATCGACAGGATAAAGCGACCGATGATATTGGCAGTTACAAGGTACACAGGTAAGTTACGTTGCGAAAGAGACATGTTGGATAAGGTAAGAATATTGAAACATGATTGAAACGTGAAGTTGGAGGATGAAAGAGGAGTTGGATAGGAAAGTATAACAGAACAGATCGTCAAAGGATCAGGTACGTCTCGAGGTGCGATATGTGAGTTAAGTTCTGACGCGTTTATACCTTTTACTTGAAATTGGGAGCCCTGTGTGGCTATGATACGATATGATATATGTGTACATATGTTGGCCCTGTGAGGCATTGTTGGTATTTCCTGCATGCAGGTTCTGGGATAGTAAGATGTACTGGGGAAACTCTGCCCAAATTTTCCCAGAAATAGGAAAAAGGAAGAGAATGAGACATAAGTTCATAATGTGTTTTGAAGGGTGATACCGACAAGGTAAATCAATTATGTTGGACTAAAGAGTTAAGAAATACCCCCACGTCATCCATAAGAGGCATCATTCTTGTTTGGGAGAACTTGTTTCGAAGAAGCGTACATGAGCAGTAGAATTCGGAATTCATTTGAATGGACGAGAATACCTTACAGCCACATTTTTGCCTAAAAAAAAAAGAAAAAAAATCTTAGGGTAAAGGGCAAAACCGTCCAGCAATTAAATTCCACTATTGGAAGAGTACAAAGCATACCACAAGCAGTTTGTGAACTAAATGGTTCGTTCACGACTCAAGAATAAACTTGGAGGTAAACCATGTGAATCAAGCACTAAGAGTCATGTGGTGCTTGTCAGATTCTAGTTTTCTTCTGCTGGTGGTTGGAGAATGCTTCATAGTAACCTTGTATTAGTTCATTAATACAACTAATTGGAGATGGAATCTGTGGAAGGAAAACTTAAACCTGTGGGCTGTGTAGGATCATGTATTTCACATGTTGTTGGTGAGATGCTAGGATGATTCGGAAGGGCTTATGATACTAAGGGATGATTTAGAAAAAGGTGGTAACTCGTAACGGAACATTTTACTGAGGTATCGAGTGAACCGATAAGTAGGGATAAATTACGACGAGTTTACAGTTAGAAAGAGTAATAATATGATTCAGATAAAAGTACGGGGAGGAAGAATTATGAAAAGTTATGAAGGTATTGATAAGACAGCTTGTGAGATACTATGGGTAAGATTGATCAGAAAGGGTGAAGGGTTAAGTACGCCTATTCCACAGAGTGTAATTAAAACATAGTAAGAATCGTGAATAAGATTAAGAAGTGTTATATTATAGGATAGATTACGAACAAGATGTAATGTGAATACCATAAGGATTGCTATAGAAATGAGTAAAGCCTAGCAAGGAAAAGGATATGATGTGATTAGTGTGCAACGGAGAAGCAAATATAGAACGAACAAGAAAGACTTATAAAGTTCAATAGGGAAACTTCAAAATAAAAGTCAAGTGGTAACAAAAGTGAAAGCGAGCACAGGAAGAGAAGAAGTAATTGAAAGAAGAAGATAGAAAGAAAACGAGTAGAATTATAGTATAGCGATGCATTATGACATGTATAGCTAAGGAAACGAGTAAAATAAGCGACAAAATTGTGAAGGACCAACCTAAAGGAAGGTGAGCAACGAGACAGAAGGAGTGCCAGAAATGACTGGGATGATAAGAACAAATAGAGATGAACAGAATATGTTTCGAAGATGAGAAAGGGGTTATGCACAAAATAAAAAGATGGACATAGACTGGAGAAATGAAAGGAATACTAAAAGAAGCACCCAAGACAGACGTAACTAATTGAGTATGAGTATAGGATAAAAGGGAAATATATAGCTACGGACTTAAGGTGTAGTACGGCAAAAAGGTAATAGACAATGTCACGACCCATCCCCGAAGGCCGTGACTAGTGCCCGAGCTGGGCACCCCTACGCGCTCATGTACCATATTCAGCATACAGACGACTTGTACATAATGAATATCACATGTGGCTCCACACTGGTGCCTGCAACCATATATACTGCATAGAATCCGGCAAGGCTATCATACTATACATAACGAACCCAAGTATACATACACACGGCCGATAGGGCTGCCACGGCGGATGAGCCGCCCAAACCCAATTCACACAACGCGTCCAAACAAAACTGTACATTACCCACGTCTATGTCTACAGACCTCTAATACGGAACAACAGAATCAGATGGCGGGACAGGGCCCCGCCGTACCCTGAATAAACATAAGCATATACATCGGAAGAGTATGTACCCAAAATGTCGGCTCCGGAACAAAGTGAGCACTCCGAACTGCAGAATGGAAATCCTACGCCAGTGGGTCACCAAAACGTGAGTCTGTACCTGCGGGCATGAAACGCATCTCCCGAAGAAAGGGGGTCAGTACGAAAGATATACTGAGTATGCAAAGCATGAAGTACAGAAAACGAAGTCATAACCGAAGTACAATGTACAGAGGGTGAGCACAATGACCAGAATACCAAAGTGTTGCATCTGACGTACAAATCATACATAAGAGGTTCCGGAAGACCAATACGGCAATCAGAATGCTAAAATGCTTTGCTTTCCTTCGAAAAACATTTCCGTCTCATACACATAGAAAATCAAACACACATTTGCCGCGGCCAAAAGTCCAGCGGTCACTATCACACATACCGCGGCCAAGTACCCAGCGGTTAATATCCCAAACCCGACATACCGCGGTCAGGAGTCCAGCGGTCAATGTCGCAGATACCGCGGTTAGGAGTCCAGCGGTCAGTGTCACAAATGCGGCATACCGCGGTCAGGAGTCCAGCGGTTAATGTCGCACACACCGCGGTCAGGGGTCCAGCGGTCAGTATCACATAGTGCGCACAATAATATAACCGGCCCGGGACTTAGCGAAAGAGGTAATAACAGAATGCACGGGCGGAATCGTAAATAACCATATGCATACAAATCTCTTAGCACGACCCAATAGGATAATCAAAACGAATTGTTAGTTCAAAACCGGAACAACAGTCAAATCAGACTTTCTTCCAAGTATCACTCGGGAACATATTAAACCGAACTTCAGAAATCATAAGTATACGAATCGCCGTTTCAAACTCAACAGATAAATACATAATCACAACGAACTCAGAACAATATCCAAAAGTTTTTCCTTAATTATTATACGGAATGAACCAGATAGGACAACACAAGTAGGTCTCGGGGATTGTGGGCCCACCTCGGGTCAAGTCGAGGTGGCGTACACAAATTACGAACATTAAACTTTATGGAATCACTCTTGAAGATCTTAGTGTCATTCGGTTTCATTTGGGAAAATTATAGGTGTTTCAACACTTATTCCAACAAGGCATAAAGAATTTGATTCAATTCTATTGAATGAAAACGGGTCAAATTCAAACTCGGATTTCTAGGAATGGAATCGTCCCCGAGGCCCGTATCCAACCCTATTATGTCTAAGACATGCCAAAGAAGGAAGGATAAAGCCTTACATACCTTGTCCGCTTCCTAAGCTACGCTTATTTGTCCAAGCTTGCAAGTCTACATTTAAGAGGATTTACACAAACATTAGCCTCTTCATCACACATTCGTACCATATTTCAAATTATACTATTTTTATTTTCTGCCGAAAATCGGGCAGCACCTCCCCTGTTTATATGCCTAGCCCAAATTCTTAATTCAGCAACCAACAACAACAACAATACCAACATCAATTATAATGTTTCCAACTCCAAAATATCTCATAAAACAGCCCACACGCTGTTTTACAACTTTTATAACTAATTAACTCAGTATACAATCATTTAATCACGTCTTCTTCGTAAATAAACTGATATTAACACAAATAGGAAGAGATTCATACCTTTCTCCCTTTAATATTGTTGTATCTCCACCTTTTCACGCTAATTTCAGGCCACCACACGCCCGCTATATGATTTTGCAGCAAAAACTATACGCTATCCGGACTGGAATTGGGAAATTATACTTGGTTTGGGCTAAAATTTGGTGGTGGGGAGTTGGGGAATTTTCTGGAATATTGGAGTGTTTTTTGTGTGTGTTGATCTGAAAAATGGGGGATAACCCCCTTTTAATAACGTTCCAGGTTCGGCTGGAACCGACATAAAATTTCTTCTACGCGTTCGCGCCCCCTTTGGGCGCGTTCGCGCAGGTTTAAATAAATTCCTTCTGCGCGTTCGCGCAGGTCTAAATTTTCTGACTGGATGTTCGTTTAGTAAAATGGTCATAACTCTTGATCCCGATATCGTGTGAGGGCCCACGACCTATGGTTGGAAAGCTAATGCAATTATCTACAACCTTTATCTGGGGGTTTTCCCAAATTCCAAACTTATAATGCCGATTTTGCCCATCCAAGTCGGATCACCCAAAAACGTTTTCTTGAATCGTCCCTTTGGAGGGTCTATACTCATTTTTGGCCTATGGATCCTTCTTAAGAGTTACTCAACTTTCCATATACCACTCACATGTCCCTTCTCACGTCTTTCATAAAACTCCGACATGTGGGTCCCACTTAGCTCGCGGCAGCGAGGGCTTTTCGTCAATTAACATATGAACTAATTTACACCATGTGGCTTCCAAATGTCATATATATCCTATTATTACCTTCTTATAACCCAACCTTCATTCCGAACTTGATTTTCAATTTTTGTTCAGCGCGTTAGCACCACGTGGGGGCGCGTTCGCTGTATTGGCCCTTTGGCCCGTACTAAGACGTCTACAGTTTTGATAACGCGATTTTTTTTTTCGGGGTGTAACAGACAAGACCACTATTAAAACGAATTTGATATGATTTTGAGTAAGTTAGAAGTTAGCGTTGGGTATACGACAAGGATGAAAAACCAGGAGGCATAAAAGAATAACACGTGTATGTGACTTCACCTCGGAAACTGTGAAATCCTTAAAGGACAAGAATCGTGAATTTGCAAAACAACCGATGTATTGTAAATATATTAGAAGAAACAGACGATATCCGTTGGGATAAAGATAGTGTTATGAGAAAGCTTGAGATACTTATCATTAGAATATAAGTGCTACTAAATGGAGAATTTGAGACGACGATAAGCACCACCTAACTACTGATTGGGGTGAATGGAATGTGGCTTCGGACAAATTGCTACATTAATTACATTACTCGAGTACCAACCATCAGATTAGATTTTGTACTATATGTCGAGAGTTCTCATCACCTCGTGATGGTGTTGGGATTTCATACATGGGTAATCTAAGTTGTAAGTGCTATTAAGGAAGACATGGATATGGTGCAGTATACCAAATGCACTGGAAAAGAATCATATGAATCTGAAAATTTGAAATGGGGACATAGAGTGGAATGGAAATAGATAATAGTGTGAGTACACCCAAAAGGGGGGAAGCAGATGGGAGAAATGAAAGTGTAAGATGAAAGCAACTGATATTGCAATACATTTAATGTGTAAACTTAAACCTAAAGTGAGATCCCATGTTGAAACAAGCTAGTGAGATCTGAAAGCAGCGACAAACGGATAGAAGCCAAGATGGTAATTGAGATAGTGTTGAGAATTATTGGTACAGACTTTGGATAATATGACATCAGAAGGTGGATGCTTATAAAACGGAAGAATATGACAAGAGAATGGTAAAAAGTAACTTAAAAGGATATTATAAAGGATAGCAAGGCTGTACTGGATTAGAGGTTAAGATGTTGACAACAGAGTTATTGGCTAATGATATCGTGACACATAGGTAGCAAAGGGGAAAGGATAGGAAATCTCTCATGTAGTATGAGAAAAACCAAATGGTGAATAGAGGAAGGGGAAAGAATATGGCAAAATAGGCAGCAAGTGAGTGTTAGTACAATAAGATGCGTAGGGCAGAATAAGCCAGGAGAAGGAAAGACTATCACTAAGATTGGACGCATTTTGTACAAATTGTACAGGAATAGTTATGCAACCTACGAATACTTGTATACTAAGAACGAGGCCAAGTGAGTACTTGATAAGGAGGGTAAAAATTCAGTAACAACAATGCGGTTGCAAAGTTTGGGTGCATCAAAGAAAGGTGTAAGAGGGTTTGAAGCAAAACTATAGAGATGAAATTAGTACTGAGGGCAAAAGCCATAGTTGAGCCTTGACATCAATCGAAAGATATAAGAGAAGAATATAGGGTCTACATAAAGACAAGCGAGGCAACGCTAAGGTATTTACTAGGCTGATTTGAGCACCTACACATACTTGTGTAAAGATTGCAATAGGATGTGTGAAAGGAGAGCTAAGAGCAATTTTGAGCAAAGGGGCAATAGAAGAATTTGAATCAAAAATAAAGAAATGACACGAGGTAATATGCCTAAAGTATTACCAGTTACGCTAAGAGAAATTACGAAATGATTTAACCGAGACAATTAGAACAAGCGGGTTACTGGTTATTGGATGACAGTAAAGTTATAATATGAGGGGACCCTAGCGCTATTTAATATCCAACCCTAAAGATCGAAATCGAGAGGTAAAACAAATGATAGTTAGAGACCTTCAAAAGAAAGTCAGAAGGTAACACATGATGCTGAGGATTCCAGAATACGAACTATCACAGCGGAGTAAAGCATGGATATTGGAGTACAAAAAATGTCACCCTCTGGGAAATTTCATTTTACTCGTAGAACCTGCGAAGGATCCACAGGATACCAGAAACATGCGATACTCCAGGGATATTAAAGTGTAAAGAGCTGATGAGGGACATCTGCGCGTTACAAGATCTTGTTTAAAGATAAGAAGGTGGAGTGAAGTGAACGATACATCATCTTAAGAGAATAACTATAGAAAAAGAAAAGGTCGAGTCATGACTACACGCATCATGAGTACAAGTCTTAATCAATTGATTACAATACAATTGAGCAGTATGCAGATAAGAGAGACAGTAACATTTCAGCAGAACAGCTCGAAATACAGCTGATAACCAACTACGAAATAAAGAGAAGAGTAAAGACAAAGGCATGTAATTATTACCTCGAGAAGTAACAGAAAGAGGAGATATTATAGGAATGACTAAGTAAAGACCTGGAATGTGTTATAATGAATTATGGTGAATCGACCAATGGAAGAGGTATGTGAAGGGCGTGATTGAATAAGAGGACACTTGAGAAAGTATTGGGAATTCAGAATCAGTTTAACATTCGAGAACGAATGTTCTACAAGGGGGGGGGGGGGGGGGAGGATGTTATACCTCGTACATTTATACATCAAATTATTCACAAGCAAGTCGACTCTAGTTAAAGACGAAGTCATTTTCGGACACGAGATAGAAACATTTAAATTTCAATTTTAAATTAGAACATAAATTATTTATAAATTTTATTTTGGTGTGGAAATATTATGGGAGATTAGAACTAATTAATTATAATTAAATTATTAAGTAGGGATTAGGGATTAATTAATTTAATTTTTAAACTGTGGGCCCCACCCGTTTTAATTTTAAAAAATATCAGAAAACTAACTTTGGTGGTTCATAGGGGGAGGTAGCACGTGTCCAATAAGTGGACACCATATAAAAGTACATGCCAAATGATCAAATTGTTGGCATTTCAACATTTGCAAGTTGGAAAATTAAAAGAAAAACAAAAAGGAAGAGCAAGGCCATGGCTGCTGCTCACGGCCATGGAAATTGGGTTGCCTTTTTGCTTTGGTTTAATTTCAAGATGATTATCAAGTTCGCGGTGGTGATAGCAACGTTGGATATTGAATCGGGGAAGAAGAAATTGCGAAATTTGAGCAATTAAGAATAGAAATACCTCCGAAAAATATAAGGTAAGATTTTCTTGTCTTGTGGTGTAATTATGTTAATGGTGTTGTAATGGGAGGATTAAAATTGTATTGGACGAAATTGGAATTAAGAAAGTGCATGAAATTGATATTATAGGAAATTGTGGGCTGAAATGAATTTAAAAAAAAGTTGTTGGGTTGTTATGAATATTATGGGCTCAGTTGTGAGAATTTTATGTGTATGTCATTGTTGTTGGTATTTCGGTGTTGACAGGAGGACAATTACAAATTCGGGTTAGGCGAATATATAGGGGAAATGCTGCCCGATTTTCGTTAAGTCTTTAACTAATAGAAAACCGTAAATGAGAATATATAAGCTGAAGTGTAGGTTCTATAAGAAATGGGCTATAGATTTGTGAACTATAAAATATAGTTACTAACGATAACGTGACTCTTATATTAAATAGGCTAAAAGAGCGACGAGATGAACGGATTACAAATAGCCGCTAACAGGTATGTAAAGCTGTCCCTTCTTTCTTTTGGCATGTCTTAGATTTAAGGGATGAATGACATGAACTTTGGGGTAATTCCATTCATAGACTTCCAGTGATATTTATGATTCTTATTCACTTCTTGATATTGCAATTCTCAAGTGATTGAGCCTCCCTTTTCAGTTTTCCGTACGTTGGATAATAGTCGATATATACCCGTTCCTAATCTTGGTAACTCCATGATAACTAGTGACTGGACTTCTATAAGGTGTTTCATACTATAGTGACATATTACTATGATCCTTAAGGCTTTGTGATATACCTACGATGACGTTCAAGGGATGTTTGATATGTTTCCGAGTGTCATTCGAAAGGTATTTGATACGACTATTGTCTTAATTTTCAAATGGTAATTCATGTTGATTATTCTATTGAGTCTTTGAAAATGTTTTAAATTGCATATAGTTTGTCACTACTCTGCTCGTGCATGCCTCAATATGTCTTTCACTGAGTCCCGGGCCAAGATATGTATTCGTGCACAGTTTCACTACATTGTTCACCGAGTCCCTCACTAGAGGCCGGGTACGGTATATATATATTATGGTGTTATGATGTGTTATGGTGTTATGCTGTGTTATGGAGTCATGATGTGTTACGGAGTTATGCTGTGTTATGGAGTTATGCTGTGTTCTGGAGTATGCTGTGTTATGGCGCCAATGACGGGGTGGCGACCATGTTCACCGAGTCCCATAATGGGCCGGATATGATATATGATATTGACATGCATGATTTATGTTTCAAAGGCAAGGATTTTGGTATTCTGGTTATTGTACTCGTTTACTGTACTCCTTATTTCGGTTATGATCCTGTTTACTGTATTTCATGCGTTACATGCTCAGTACATATTCCGTACTGACCCCCTTTCTTCGGGGGGGCTGCGTTTCATGCCCGCAGGTGCAAATACTCGCTTTGGTGATCCGCCAGCTTAGGACTCCCTTTCTGCTGTCTTGGAGAGCTCCGTTGTTCCGGAGTCTAGACTTTTGGTTTGAATCTTATGATATATATATATATGTATATGCTATCCAGGGGTACGACGGGGCCCTGTCCCGTCATATTTCGCTATTCGTACTCTTAGAGTTCTGTAGACATATGTGTGGGTTGGGTATGAGTTCTGTTCAGTTGTGTCTATACGATGTGCTGTGGTATGATGTTCGTCTATAGTGGCAGCCTTGTCGGCTCGCATATGATATTGATATGTGATGGCAGCCTTGTCGGCTTGCGTATTATTTCATGATATGATTAGTTGTGACTCCTCAAGAGATAATTTATCTGAATATACAAATATGATGACGCTATGAACTTTGGAGTTCCTTTATAAGTTTTCGTATTGTCGTAGCTTCAGTTTGATGTTATATGTCACAGGTTGGTATACGGGTGCCCAGTTCGGGCACCAATCACGGCCTACGGGGTTGGGTCGTGACACCCTGGGTACCCGTCACGGCCCCTAGTCGGGTCGTGACATTATGTATACTATTTCCTTCAAGGTGAGGCAAAATACTTATAAATGTTCCATAATGAAATCGGGGGTTCACGACCTTATATCACCCCGATAGAGTATAATTGTCTTAAGTTTCCAGTCATGCATTATGATGATAATATGATAAGTCTATGATATTTACATGATAATATTACACAGCGCCTATATGGCCGGGCAGACACCGCTGAGGCGGGCAGCGTATACACCATGTCTAGATGGAATGGGCAGACGCCACTAGTGGGCTGCATGAGATGATATTGTACCCCAGACGCGGGAGGCCTGGACGCAAGCTAATGATTATCACACCGATCTGATATGGACGGGCAGCTTATACATTTATGCATATATGATATGATGATGATTATGAAGTAAGCCAGCATGTGTTATTTCTTTCATAAGTGACTGTCATATACAGTTGCTCCCTTATTGTTGCTTCATTTATCTCATTACCGTATTTTCATTACTTA
This sequence comes from Lycium barbarum, assembly GCF_019175385.1. Lineage (NCBI taxonomy): Eukaryota > Viridiplantae > Streptophyta > Magnoliopsida > Solanales > Solanaceae > Lycium > Lycium barbarum. Next base: position 56,732,830 of record NC_083339.1, read on the forward strand.
TGCCTCTCATACTCAGTACAATGTTCATATTGACGTCCGTTTTCTTTGGACGCTGTGTTCATTCCCACAGGTAGACAGGGAGGTGAGCTTGATCCAGACTCGTAGGAGCTATCAGCTGATTTGAGAGCACTCCATTGTTCCAGAGGTGCTACTTGGTTTATTCTTTTGTGTATATATATATATATATATATATATATATATATATATATATGTATATGTATTTTGGGCACGACGGGGTCTTGTCCCGTCCATATGTATAGTACTCTAGTAGAGGCTCGTAGATACGCATGTGTGGGTTGTATGGTCTCACGATGCTATGATTGTATACATATTATTATTTTGAAAGCCGAAGGGCTTGTGTATATAAAATTAATTATGTTTTAAAATGAAAAATGGTTGTCTTATGATTATGAGTAAATAAATGGGAAAATAGGTGTATAATGACTATGACGAGTAAGGAAATGAGTGGTGCTCGGTGGTAGCCCCGGGTACCCGTCACGCCCCCTAGTCGGTTCGTGACAAAAGTGGTATCAGAGAAGTTCAGTCCTAGGAAGCGTCTATGAGCTGTGTCTAGTAGAGTCTTGTTTATGGTGTGTTGCGTGCCACACTAATAAACAAGAGGCTACAGGGCATTTATGAAAAATGACCATCTTTCATCTTAAGACATCGTGCGATAGAGCTGTGTTATAAGATTTTTCCCCTCTTAATAGTGTGTTATGATTTCAGAAATGCCGCCATAGAGAAAAGCTACAACCGCCCAGAAGGGCAAGACTACGACAAAAACGCGGGTAGAAATAGAGCCGCCAATGAATGTAGAAGAGGGAGAGTCACATAATGAGGCCTTATCTAACACATCCTCTACCCCGCCCAATGTAGAAGAACAAGCGGGAGCTTCATCTCCATTTCCTCCACCGGTCGCTTCGGGTCAACAAGTCACCGAGGACATTCATCTATTAACACAGTTGGTTGCCGCCCAGGCACAGCGGCAGAATGTGAGTTCAAGTGATCGGGCAGCTAGTACCAGAGCCCGTGATTTTATTAGTTTGAATCCTCTGGAGTTTTTCGGGTCAAAGCCGGATGTAGACGCGCAAGGTTTTATTAATGAGATGCTGAGAACATTGAGGATCATTCATGCCTCCGAGACTGAATCTATGGAGTTGGCATCTTATAGACTCCGAAATGTGGCGGTATTGTGGTACAATAATTGGCTAGCATCAAGAAAAGAAAATGCACCTCCTCCCGTGTGGCAAGAATTTGTAGATGCTTTCATCCGTCACTATTTACCACCCGTCTGCCGAGCTAGAGCGGATAGGTTCTTCAATTTAAAGCAAGGAAATATGAGTGCCCGGGAGTATAGCCTTCAATTCAATTCCTTGGATAGGTATGCTCCAACTATGGTAGCGGATATGGGAGATAGAGTGCATCGCTTTGTGAGTGGCTTAGGGCCACATCTATTTAAAGATTTCTTAACGGCTTCATTGCAAGACGAGATGGATATTTCCCGAATACAAGACCATGCCCAGAACTTAGAGGGATGACAGCAACTGCAAAGGGGTGATCGTGATATTGATAGAAGGCAAAGTAAGAGGGCCAGGTCTATGGGGGCAGGAAGTGATTACAGAGGGGGATCAAGGCAGACACATTTTAGACACTCAGGCCAGTCGGTGACTAGTGCACCTCCTCGATTTACGGGTAGGAGATTTGATCGATCCTTTCATTCAAGAAAGGGTCAGAGTTCGAGGGCCTCAGATTCTCAGTTTGGGGGAGATTATACTGGGGGAGACCCCCAATACCGTGATGCAGCCAGTGTGGTAGATTACATTCCGGACAGTGTCGTCAGGGCTCAGATACTTGCTATGCCTGTGGCCAGGTTGGGCTCATGATGCGAGATTGCCCGTCGATGAGTGGTAGAGTTGGGGTTCAGCCCACAGGATCCGTGGCCGGTTCATCTTCAGCGCGCCTCTTAGGGAAGACTCCCCAGATATCAGCAGGTCGAGGTACAGGCAGAGGGGAAGCATCTACTTCAGGTGCCACTCAGCCCCGTGTCTATGCTTTAGCCGGACGACAGGATCTTGAGTCTTCGCCGGATGTGGTTACAGGTACATTATCCATATTTTTCCATGATGTATATTCCTTGATAGATCCGGGTTCTACTCCCTCTTATATTACACCATATGTTGCTGGTAGTATTGGGGTGAAACATGAGCCAATTAAACCTTTTAAGGTATCTACTCCGGTTGGTGATCCCGTGATATCTAGACAAGTGTATAAAAATTGTGTACTTGTGATATGCAATCGCCAGACCAAAGCTGATTTAATCGAGCAGGAAATGTTAGATTTCGATGTGATCATGGGTATGGATTGGTTGGCTGCATGTTATGCTAATGTTGATTGCCGAATGAAAGTAGTTCGATTCCAATTTCCGGCAGAAGCCGTGCTTGAATGGAAGGGTAATACAACATCTCCAAAAGGTAGGTTTATTTCCTACCTTAAGGCAAGAAATATGATAGCTAAGGGCTATATTTATCACTTAGTCCGAGTTCATGACACTGAAGCAACATCGCCAACCTTCCAATCTGTTCCGGTAGTGAATGAATTTCCGGATGTATTTCCAAATGAACTTCTAGGCCTACCTCCATAAAGAGAGATTGATTTCGCTATTGATGTGATGTCGGACACCAAGACTATTTCTAATCCTCCTTATCGAATGGCCCGACAGAATTGAAAGATCTAAAGGCACAGTTGAAAGATTTGCTTGAGAACGGGTTTATTAGACCAATTTCATCACCGTGGGGAGCACCAGTCTTGTTTGTGAGAAATAAAGATGGTTCCCTACGAATGTGCATCGATGATAGGCAATTGAACAAGGTGACAATAAAGAACAAATATCATCTCCCAAGAATTGATGATTTATTTGATCAACTACAGGGTGCCAAGTGGTTTTCTAAAATAGACTTGAGGTCGGGTTATCATCAAGTGAGAGTTGGAGAAGAAGATATTCCCAAAACAGCCTTCAGAACGAGATATGGCCATTATGAATTTCAGGTGATGTCGTTTGGGTTGACCAATGCTCCGGCAGTGTTCATGAATTTGATGAATAATGTATTCAGGCCACTCTTGGATTTATTCGTGATAGTATTCATTGATGATATTCTGGTATACTCTCGCACTGAAGCAGAACATGCAGATCATTTACGTATTGTTCTTGGAATTCTTCGAGCTCGAGAATTATATGCAAAATTTTCAAAGTGCGAGTTTTGGCTAAATTCTGTAACATTTCTGGGCCATGTTATTTCAGATGATAGCATTCGAGTCGACACTCAGAAAATTGAAGCTGTGAAGACTTGGCCAAGGCCTACGATGCCTATAGAAGTTCGAAGTTTTCTGGGATTGGCAGGATATTATAGAAGGTTTGTCGAGGGATTTTCCTCTATTTCAGCTCCATTGACGAAGCTAACCCAGAAGTCGGTTAAATTTCAATGGAATGATGCTTGTGAACGCAGTTTCCAAGTGTTGAAGGACAGATTAACCTCAGCTCCGATCTTAACGCTTCTAGAAGGGTCAGATGGTTATGTAGTGTACTGTGATGCTTCCGGCGTTGGGTTAGGATGCGTGTTAATATAGCACGGTAGGGTCATTGCTTGTGGTTCGAGACAGCTGCGGAAATATGAAAATAACTATCCAACTCATGATCTCGAATTGGCTGCAGTCATTCATGCATTGAAAATATGGAGACATTACTTGTATGGTGTGCATATCGATATTTATACAGATCACAAGAGTCTTCAGTACATCTTCAAACAAAAGGAGTTGAATCTGCGATAGAGGCGGTGGATAGAGTTGTTGAAAGATTACGATGTGAATATTTTATACCACCCTGGAAAAGCAAATGTAGTAGCCGATGCGCTTAGCCGTCGATCAATGGGCAGCCTATGTGCAGTTTCCCCGGAAAAGAAAGAATTGATTCATGAGCTCCACCAATTAGCCAATCTTGGAGTACGTGTGATTGATTCAGGCAGTGCAGGGATTAGTATAAGTGATCCCACAGTTTCGTCCCTGAATATGGAAGTAAAAGAGCGTCAGTATGCAGGTCCTCACTGTGCCATTACAGAGACACATCTCATGAAAAAGAGAAGTCCCCATTTGATGTTTCCATGGATGGAATTCTTAGATACCGAGGCAGGCTATGTGTTCCGAATGTTGCAGAATTGCATCGTAGAATTTTAGAAGAAGCCCATTATTCTCTGTATTCTATTCACCCAGGTGCAACAAAGATGTATCATGATCTCAAATTGATATATGGTGGGATGGCATGAAGAGAGACATAGCAGAATTTGTAGACCAATGTCCAAATTGCCAGCAAGTAAAAATCGAACATCAAAAGCCAGGAGGATTACTGCAAGTAATGGAAATGGGAAGTAATCAACATGGATTTTATTGTGCAGTTACCTCGTTCTCAAGGCAAGTATGATTCCATATGGGTGATCGTGGACGGACTCACGAAAGCAGCTCATTTTCTTCCAGTCAGAACCACATACTCGGCTGAAGATTATGCAAGGTTGTATCTCAAGGAAATTGTGCGACTCCATGGTATTCCAATATCTATTATCACAGATAGAGGAGCGCAATTTACAGCCATTTCCTCCGCAGACTGATGGGCAAGCCAAGCATACTATTCAGACCTTGGAAGATATGCTACGAGCATGTGTGATAGATTTCGGTGGTAGTTGGGATGATCACCTACCCCTTATTGAGTTTGCATACAACAATAGCTACCATTCTAGTATTCAGATGGCTCCGTACGAAGCTTTGTATGGAAGGAAGTGTAGGTCTCCAATTTGATGGTTTGAAATAGGAGAAGTACAGCTAATAGGACCTGAATTGATTCAGCAAGCGGTAGAAAAAGTCAAGGTGATCCGAGATCGATTGTTGACAGCCCAAAGTGGCAAAAAATCTTATGCGGACAACCGCCAGCGAGACTTGGAATTTCAGGTTGATGACTGGGTATATTTCAAAGTGTCGCCAATGAAAGGGGTGATGAGATTTGGCAAGAAATGGAAGTTAAGTCCTCGATACATTGGACCTTATAAAATCATCCGCATGGTGGGTCATGTAGCCTATGAATTGGACTTGCCTTCAGACGTTGAATCGGTTCATCCAGTCTTTCATGTCTCAATGCTCCACAAATGTGTTGGGGATCCTACGAGGATTGTTCCAATTGATGATGTTCAAGTGACAGAAAGTCTAGCATATGAAGAAGATCCCATTGCCATATTAGACAGGCAAATACGGAGACTTCGAAATAAGGAAGTAGCTTCAGTCAAAGTCTTGTGGCGAAATGACAACCGAGAGGAAATGACCTGGGAAGCAGAAGAGGGTACGAAGTCCAAGTACCCACACTTATTCCAACCCCCAGAAGAGATTCAAGATAAAACACTAACAATATGAGGTATGTACGCTTTCTTTTCATGTTTTTGGTCGTGTGTGGCCATTTTATATTGTTATTGTGTTGTGGCCCTATGAGGAAATACTATTATGGGTTGTTGTGATAGGATAGTAGTGCCATATTATAGGGGAAACTCTGGCAAAATTTTCGTAGAATTCCCGAGTGTTTAACATTCGAGGATGAATGTTCCAAAAGGGGGGAAGAATGTTACACCTTGGAAAATTGCCCGGCAGCATACAGTGAATAGGCTAACGAAGAGCACGACGTAGACCATGATTTGATAAGGAAGAGATATCATTTGATGATCCTAATCGAGATTCAAAGACATTAGACGTAAGGGAAGAAGGTTGTCAAGGAAAGCAAAGGATATGTCGTGTATCAGGAAAGAATTATGAGCGACGAGTTAACGATGGCTTAAAGATGTTTCAGAGACGAGTGATAATGTCCCTTAGATTGGTATTGAGGTGTTAAACAAGTGTCAAGAAGGTTCCATAAGGATTGGAGATCAAACGAGTCGACGAGAACGAAATCGGAACAGCTAGGCATTATACGGCCCAACATACTGGCCGTATAAATTATACTGGCCGTATGTTAGGCCGTACAATTAGCTAAGAGGGTAATCACTCACTAGACCAAACATAAGGCCCGTATAAAATGTACTGACCGTGTATTGGTCCGTATATGTTGGTCGGGACAGATTTTAGGAATTAATATAAGAACCCCTCTCTCATTTCATTTCATTTCCACTCTCCACTCTTCAAGAAACCTCTAGAACATTATTCATTATTCATCCACAAGAAACCAAGGTAAATCCATGATCAACTACATCAAAACCACGAAATCAAGTGTATGAAACCTAACAAAAGTTCATCTACACCAAGAAAACTCAAGGGAAGTGAGTTAGGGTTTTGGTGCAAGAAGAGGAGTTCCACTCAAGGGTTGTTCATCCATCATCTAAGGTGATTTTTATGATCATTTCATGTTGTTTAAGGTATTGGAAGGCTAAGACACTTGAATTGTGGAAAGATATAGAAAATGGGTTATAAATGTGGGAATAGTGACATTGTTGGGTAAAGGTTTGGATTGAATCATGATTATAGATGTGTTGTGATTGTAAATATATTATGAATGACATTTAGAACATGGAATAAGAATTATATGTGAAAAAACGCGATAGTGAACTATAACCACAATTATGGAGAAATTGAAGGGGAATTGTGAAATGCGGACAATGTAGATGAATGATGATTGTTGTTTATTATATTGTGAATGTTGTTACGAATGATTGGGTGTTGATATAGAATATGGGAGAATTTGTATAAACAAAGGAAATGCTGCCCAATTTTCTTTAGCCTTAGTAAGCACGTTTAAGTAATCGATTAGCTAATGTTCATGCGAATTCTCTTGAAGGTAGAAACGTGGGCATAGAAGGAGAACAAGAAAGCGATAGATTAGTTAAACGAAAAAGGTATGTGAGGCTAGTCCTTTCTTTCTATGGCATGAATCTTATAGCATGACTTTTCCTTCATCCTCATGAATTTCCTACATTCCGGAAAAACTAATAGCCTATGTTCACGAATAGCCACATGAGATGACAGATATGTTATGAGTTCAATAATGATGATGATGAGTTAAGTATAAGGATTCTAGATTTTATGGTGCGATGTTCCTATAACGCTAATGATGCCATTCATTGTATACACTCACCTTATCTATACTATTTCCTTCAAGGTGAGGTACAATACTTATAAATGTTCCATAATGAAATCGGGGGTTCACGACCTTATGTCACCCCGATAGAGTATAATTGTCTTAAGTTTCCAATCATGCATTATGATGATAATATGATAAGTCTATGATATGTACATGATGATATTACGCCGCGCCTCCATGGCCGGCAGACACCGCTGAGGCGGGCAGCGTATACACCATGTCTAGATGGCATGAGCAGACATCACTAGTGGGCGGCATGAGATGATATGGTACCCCGGACGCGGGAGGCCTGGATGCAGGCTAATGATTATCACACCGATCCGATATGGACGGGCAACTTATACATTTATGCATATATGATATGATGATGATTATAAAGTAAGTCAGCATGTGTTATTTCTTTTATAAGTGACAGCCATATACACTTACTCCCTTATTGTTGCTTCCTTTATCTCATTGACGTATTTTCATTACTTATGCCTCTCATACTCAGTACAATGTTCGTACTGACGTCTGTATTCTTTGGACGTTGTGTTCATGCCTACAGGTAGACAGGGAGGTGAGCTTGATCCAGACTCGTAGGAGCTGTCAGCTGATTTGAGAGCACTCCATTGTTCCGGAGGTGCTACTTGGTTTATTCTTTTGTGTATATATATAAATATGTATATGTATTTTGGTCACGACGGGGTCTTGTCCCGTCCATATGTCTAGTACTCCAGTAGAGGCTCGTAGATACGCATGTGTGGGTAGTATGGTCTCACGATGCTACGATTGTATACATATTATTATTTTGAAAGCCGAAGGGCTTTTGTATATAAAATTAATTATGTTTTCAAATGAAAAATGGTTGTCTTATGATTATGAGTAAATAAATGGCAAAATAGGTGTATAATGACTATGACAAGTAAGAAAATGAGTGGTGCTCGGTGGTAGCCCCAGGTACCCATCTCGGGCCCCTAGTCGGGTCGTGACAACAGCAATATAAGAACTTTAAGAATCATGAACTTCTAGCTTTTTGGGAATAAGGATATTATGGAAAACATTTGTGGGTTCATAAGAAAAGAATCATGCCTTTAAAAAGAAAGCAACTAGCCTTAACATACCTTTTCGGTCTCCTTCACTACTTAATGCTTGTCCTCCCAAACTCGTAAATCTACATTCAAGAGAATTGATACTATAGCTAGGCTTATCGTCATATGCTAGTCTTAAGCCTTCAACTTAAATCCTTTTAGAGTTGCAATATCTTCAATATCTGCCTTGTATCCAAGCCAAGATTCACCGCAACATGATATTATAATCAGAACTATATGCCATCCGAACCTATATCCCGAGATTACACTTGATTTGCGATAAAATTTTATGGACGGAAGTTAGGGGAAGGTTCTAGAGAGTTTGGGATGGTTTTAGGGGTGTTTGGATGAAAAAATAAGGGTTAGAACTTTTTTTATAGTGCTCTAGAGTCGGTTTGCACCGACCTAGAATGTTCGCCCACTGTAGCAACGCGTTTGCGCATTGTAGCAGCGCATTGTAGTTGTGCATTCGCACACTGTAGCTGCGCGCCTCTGCTCCACCGGTCCACCATAACTCTCTACTCTGATGTCATATCGACGAGCCGTTTGTTGCGTTGGAAACTAGAGTCAATGAACTTCAATTTAGGCTTTTGTTTCAGATCAAAACTCCTGATATACTAGGAGATATACTTCTTTAAAGTTGGTCCAAAATTCTGCCAAATTTTCCCAAATTTTAGACAATCTTTTTTTTCTTCGATTTGCTTGATCCCAGAACCTTTAGACACTTGATTAACACTTAGTAAGAGTATTCCTTAACCTTATAAGGGTTCCATGACCTCTCCGATCTTACGTTAGTTTACTCACGACGCAAATGACGCGAAAGTTTTTGATGTGTAACATTATCCGCCATATTAAAACATTCGTCCTCGAATGTTAAACTCTCAGAGATCTTATGGAAGTTTCGGCAGAGCTTCCTCTGTAGCTGTAATACTACCAACCTGAAGGTTATACTGTCTTAATCTAGAACTCCTTTAGTAATGGAGATAAATGCAGATACTTGGATCTCATATTGTTCTTAACTTCTCAAGTCATCTCTTTTACCATCACATTCGTTCATAGTACTATTACCAGGGCTACATCTCCGGTTTTCAATCCACAATCTGGAACTTAGTGATCTGATAGGGTAGTAGAAACTTTCTCGAATGACAATTGTTCTGAAACCTAAAAATCATCAACTGGTGCAACTCTAGATGAATTCCTAACACGTTTACAAGCCATGGACATATGAAAGACTTGATGTACAGATTTCTATTCTGAACTTGGCTCATCTTGCGCATAATCTCATGAAGTCTAAAGTATCAGGGGTAAACTTGTCTTCCTTGTCAAATTTCGTAAACCCTTTCAAAATGGACATCGAAATCTCAAACCATTTGACATTCTTTCATTCTTATAGGGTTTCATATAGGTCATCTGAACATTGGAATGGTGACTAGAACACACTAACTGGTTATCCTGACTTCCTTATAGCTGTAATATCCATACTGATCATTCCTTCATTCCTCAACAACATATCTATATGGTCCTCGGTCTTTCCGGTTTTTTGTTTATTTATTAGCGGACTATGAACTCTGCAATATTTATTCTTTTGATCCATCAAGGTCATGATACATCTTTATTGCCTCTGAATAGATCATCTACCTTAGCTACACTTGATATAGGTTCGACCTTGATATATTAGGAATCCACCTTACCGAGATACTCTTTCCTTACTACCCTCTCAAACTTTGGTTTTTAGAGATATGCCATTTGTAGAATACTATATCTTTATTCAAGTTTTTCAACTTGTTTAATTTTATTTTCCATTGCTATCCTCAACTACATTACGATTCACCAGTTGAAGCTCTATAATAATCTTGACAAGCTTCTCATATACTTGTATCATCTTTAAGATACATCATTATATACTGTTTTGTTACCTCCCAGAATGAACGTATCCGTCTTGATGCTAGATTTACCTTATTCTTCTTAATACAACCAAGTCATTTTATGCAAAGTTATTCATCGTTATCCTTCGTCATTACCACTACCAGCCTTTAGTCCCTCATTTAGGTCTATCTGGTTCCATCTTACTTGCAGCATGACTTTAATTCTTTTACATCCTGGATCTTCTGTACCTAGGATCCTCATATCATCTATAAGCTTTTGCTTCCATGTTGTCGCAGCCAATCCTTCTTTTTTTCTTCATTACTGGACCTTTCGTAGCATCTTTATCTTGGAATTTCGGGTAAGATTTTCCATGGACTCTTATCTCCCAACCTTATCCTTTTTGAGGTGGTTCCCGATTCCTCTTTGTTACTATGTTTCTAGCTTCTAACAAGCATACTCCTCATTCAATACTTTTTTGTCTCATCTCCCCCCCCCCCCCTTTGGGGGGTCAGCCCATTATTCTATATTTAATATTCCATTAGTTCTCCTTTCTCTTGCAAGTACATGCTCGCCTCGAATCCGCAGCTAATCTTAGTTTTGACTATTAGTCATCTGGATTTATCGAGTCAGTTGAAAATATTTGTTACGAGTCACATATTCTCGTAGACGTACTGATCCTGGATAGGCCTAAGCTTTCAGCAAAAGGATCTTCATAGTTTCTTTATTGTTCTTCCAAGATCACCTTTCTCCTATTATTAACTTTCCCATTTCATCACCGTGATGGTATCTGGCCTCAATTTTATTCTCAAAATCTTCCCTGACTATTAACGTTTCTCCTTTTCTTCGCTACATAAACACTAGGTCTTTAAACAAGCCTCTTTTAAACTACAAGTTCATCTCCTTAATGAAGGGTACATCTTATATCAACTCGTGACTTCCAATTCATTCATCTACCATCATATAGCCAATTCCTTCGATGCCTCGTTCACATCCTTCATTAGCTATTCAGCCTTATATTACTAACTCAATAATCTTATGAAAAGAGGACTCTTAAAAAAGAATCTTTCTGTACCTTAGTCCTAACTTTGTCTTATATGCATATATCCTTATACTCGTACCTCCGTACAACATCCTTGCAAATATACTTTATACGATAAAAAGCTCTTGTCGATATCTAGCTCTTTTAGTAACGTACATCGTTCTCATACCTCTTCTACCCACTTGTACTCATAAATCATTAGCATATTTATACTCGAGGGTCATATTTATACAGATACTTATCCCTTCCATTTCTTGCTTCGAGAAAAAGTTACAATCCCCATCTAATCATACTGACATCTCATTAAGGAAACACTTTGAAAGGTTTAATCAACTCAAGTTTCACCCCAATCCGACCAGCAATATAAGGAGTAACATATAGCAATGTAGAACTAGGATGAATTAATGCATACACATTATGAGCAAATACTAATAGTATACCTGTGACAACATCGGGGAAAGACTCAAGATCCTACCGCCCAGCTAGTGCATACATACGGTTCTGAGGGCCGCTCGAACTAGGTGCTCCCCCTCTACCTCTACCACGGCCTACTGGCACCTGTGAACCTTACCCCAAAGGGCGTACGGACGATGAAGAACCAACTGCTAATCCCACGGGCTAAACCTTATCTCTACTGTTCCTCAATGGACAGTCACGCATCATATGACCAATCTGACTGCAGACATAACAAGCACCTGAACCTAAGAGGCATTGTCCAGAATGACGCCTACCACACTGCGCACATCAGGATGAAAGTGGTCTCATCCGGCTTGACTCATCCCTATACTGGAAACCCGAGGCTTTAGAACCCTGTGTCACGACCCGTCTAGGGGGCCGCGATGAGCGCCCGGTGCTAGCCCACCCGGGAACCCCTTGGCTTGCACTTACACTTACATCTAGGTGAGCCACATAATTAAACATACATTTCTATTCATCAGTCATACTAGTCCCATTAGACAACAATGCCTTTATACCATTATTGGCATCTATACCACGTCAATGTACATGAGCCGACAAGGCTAACGAAATGATATACAAAATATAGGCCGACAAGGCCAAACACATCTAACCACGTACACATGTATACGAGCCTCTAAGGAGAGTATGTCATATCACATAAGCGGGACAGGACCCCGCTATGCCCATAATTATGTACACAAAAGAATAAGTACCCAAAAACTATAGCTCCGAACGAAATAGAGCTCCGCTATGTAGTCCCTGAGAATGTAGCTATAGATCAAGCCTGTCTCCCTGTGCACCTGCGGGCATGATGCAGCGTCCACAAACAAAAGGACGTCAGTACGAAGAATTTACTGAGTATGTAAAGCATAATCAATATCAATATAGAAGCATAATGAACAACATGAGGAATAGCACAAGATGGGAGATGGTAATATCATCGTCATAGGCACTAACTTGCCTTCAATAGGAACTTTCCATTTCTAATGTGTATTTGTGCACATACATCCATGTTCGTATCCATAATCGTATCTGTTCCATATTTGTACTCATATTTGTATACATACCCTTATTCACATTCATAACATATAATATTCGTATTCGTACTCGTATCTATATCATATACATAATCATATCATATACAAAGCATTTACATAGCATACCCGACCATGCAGGATCGGTGTTTCGTACGTACTTGCCTAACCAAGGCTCCAGGTTACACATACCTGGCCCTACCAAGGCGTCAGGGTTACACCTATCTGGCCCTACCAAGGCGCAAGGGTTATCCGTACCATCTACAGAGGTGTGCGCGCATTACATAATCATATACATACTTATTTACATATCCTACCCGGCCTCATAAGCTCGGGGTTCCATAATAGTCATACATAAATACATATACATAATAGCTCATAAGCGTCTTTACTATTATAGTTACTATCATCATCGTCATCGTTATCGTCATCGCTATTCCCACCATAGTCGTCTTCCGTATCATTGTCACTATTATCGTCATTCATCACATCTATCTTTATAGGCTTACTCGTCATACGAGGAACTTAGCACAATCGTGGCGTATCAAGAATCATGAGCTTACAAGCTTGGAAGATCAAATCATTTGAAAGATATCATAGTCTTATAGAAGATTTAGAAATTTTGCCAAAGAACCATGCCTTATGAAAGAAGGGTTAGCCTTACATACCTTTCCGTTAAACTATTCTACACTTGCACATTCTCCTCCGAAGCTCACGTCTCTACCTTCATTAAAGTCATACTATCATTAGAATCGATAGCTAGCATACATGAAAAAAACTAGAGAAAATTGGGCAACGTCTCCTCTATTTATACGACATTCCTCTATAGCATATATCAACTCTCAAACGTCAATAATACTTTCACAATACTATAACGATAGTCATTATTCATCCACATTATCCATATTTCTAGACTTACTTTCAATCATCCATATCCATGGACATAACGCACGACGACGTCCATTCTCATACATTGCTCATCTCATGTTCCCAACATCATTTATAGCATATTTACATCACAACACATCAAAAATCATAACTCAAGTTAAGCTATTTCTCAAAATGGCACTATTCCACATTCATGACCCATTTTTCTATACCCTTCTACAATCCAAGTATTTCAACTCTCAAATACCTTAAACAACATAGAAATATCATAAATATTACCTTAGATGTAGTAGGAAGAAGCCTTGGTTGATAATACTCCATTTGAGCAAAAACCCTAATTCACCTCCAATGAGATTTCTTGACTTGTATGCTCTTTAATGGGTTTTCTTACACTTGATTCACTTGGTTTATGTTGTTGATCACTAATAATCCTTGAATTCTTGTGGAATAAATGTAGAGAGATGTTTTACAGAGAAGGGGTGAATTGTGGAAATGAAATAATAAACTTGGTCCCCTTTTTTATAACCCAAAATCTGATCTGGAATGAACAGTCGTCGAAAGTGCAATAGTGGTCGTAAACTCAGTTTACGGTCCGTATTCCAGTTTACGGGCTGTATTTCGTCGACGTATTTAATCATAACAGAACCAGAAGGTTAGGCTGAGACATGGTGATTTATGAACACAGTTTACGGGTCGTATTTCAGTTTACGGTCCGTATTTCAAGTCGTCTTTAACCATTCAAGCATTTGACAGAAAGTTGAAGTTTTGGAAGTTGAAATACGACATGGCAGTTTACGACCCGTAAACTACTTTACGGTCCGTATTTCATTTTACGATCAGCTGGCCAAAGTGCAAATCTGCAACTTTCCACATTTTCAGAACCTATAGTTAGTCATTATGGAGCATAACCTATGTCTTATTGCAATTGCCTTTGGAATCTTACTTAGGGTCGTCAAACGTCGTTCCCTTCTTATTAAAACATCGTACACGCTATGCCCTTTGTTAGCCTATCCACTGCACGTTCGCGGAGAAATGTTCAAGTTGTAACATTCTCCCCCCTCCCTTTTGGAACATTCGTCCTCAAATGTTAAACACTTGGGATCCTGCGAAAATTTCGCCAAAGTTTCCCCTGCAATTTGGCACTACCAACCTACCACAACAACCCATAATATCATCGCCTCATAGGGCTACATCACAATATTAACATATCTATGGCCACACACGACCAAAATCATGAAAAGTAAGCATATATACCTTATATCATTAGTGTTTCAACTTGAATCTCTTCTGGGGGTTGGAATAAATGCGGGTATCTGGATCGCATACTTTCTTCCGCTTCCCATGTCATTTCCTATCGTTTACTACTCCCCCATAGAACCTTAACTGAGGTCACCTCTTTGTTTTTAAGCCTCCGTACTTGCCTATCTAGTATGGCAATGGGTACTTCTTCATAAGTCAACTTTTCTGTCACATTCACATCACTTATTGGCACGACCATAGTAGGGACTCCAACACATTTCCGAATCATCGAGACATGAAAATCTGGATGGACTGACTCCAAATCCGGAGGTAACTCTAGCTCATAGGCCACTTTGCCTATCTTCCGTACAATCTCATAGGGCCCAATGTATCGGGGACTAAGCTTCCCCTTTTTGCCAAATCTCATGACGCCCTTCATTGGCGACACTTTCAAGAATACCCAATCTTTCACTTGGAACTCTCAGTCTCTTCGACGATTATCCGCATAGGACTTTTGACGACTTTGGGCTGGTAACAACAGATCTTGTATGAGCTTGACTTTCTCTATAGCTATTTGGACCAAGTCTGGCCCTATCAACTTAGTCTCTCCTGGTTCAAACGACCCAAATGGGGATCTACACTTCCGCCCATATAGGGCTTCATACGGTGCCATTTGAATGCTAGAGTGATAGCTATTATTGTAAGCAAATTCAATAAGCGGCAAATGGTCATCCCAATTACCTCCAAAATCTAGCATACATGCCCGTAACATATCTTCAAGAGTCTGAATGGTGCATTCAGCTTGCCCATCGGTCTGCGGGTGAAATGTCGTGCTAAGGCTCACTTGGGTCCCTAAACCCACTTGGAAAGACTTCAAAAAATTTGCTGTAAACTGAGTCCCTCTATCAGAGATAATAGATGCTAGAATACCATGGATTCTCACTATCTCTTTAATATAAAGCCTTGCATAATCTTCTGCCACATAGGTTGTTCTGACCGGTAAGAAATGAGCTGACTTTATGACCCTATCCACAATCACCCATATACAATCATACTTACATCGAGAACAGGGTAAGCCTGCAATGAAGTCCATGTTAATTACTTCCCACTTCCAAGTTGGAATTTTTATGGCTTGCAACAATCCACCCGGCTTTTGGTGCTTGATTTTCACTTGCTGACAGTTGGGACATTGAGCTACGAATCCCGCTATATCTTTCTTCATTCCATTCCACCAATATATAGACTTAAGTTCGTGATACATTTTCGTCGCACCGGGGTGAACAGAATAACGGGAACAATGAGCTTCTCTCAATATTTGGTGGCGTAAACCTGCCACATTGGGAAGGCATAATTTGCATCGACATCGGAGAACTCCGTCTCCTGAAAGCTCAAATGATGACTCCTCTTTCTGAGGGAGTGTATCCCTGTAATGCATTAGTATGAAATCTTCGTATTATCGCTTTTTCACTTCTTCTACTAGCGACGAGACTGCTGAATTCTGAATAGTAGTTCCCTTGCTACCCGAGTCCACTACTCGAACTCCTAGACTAGATAGTTGTTGGAGCTCACGAACCATTTCTCTTTTCTCTAGTCTTACATCACATAAACTTCCCACAGATCTACGGCTAAGGGCATCAGCCAAAACATTTGCCTTTCTGGGGTGATACATGATATCGACATCGTAGTGTTTTAGAAACTCCAATTCAACTCTTTCTGCTTGAAGATATACTGAAGACTCTTATGATCTGTATAAATATCCACATGGACACCATATAAATAATGTCTCCATATCTTTAATGCATGAACCACTGCGGCCAATTCTTGATCATGGGTAGGGTAATTCCTCTAATGTTTCCGCAATTGCCTTGAAGCATACGCAATCACCTTACCACGTTGCATCAATACATAGCCTAGCCCAACACCTGAAGTATCGCAATAAACAACATATCTTTCCACTCCATTTGGAAGTGTCAAGACTGGGGCGGAAGTCAATCTACCTTTCAACTCTTGGAAGCTACGTTCACAAGCATCTATCCATTGAAACTTTACTGATTTCTGGGTCAACTTTGTGAGCGGGGCAGAAATAGAAGAAAAACCTTCAATAAATCTCCTATAATAACCTGCTAAGCCCAGCATGCTACAAATCTCCGTTGGAGTTGTGAGCCTTGGCCAAGTCTTCACGGCCTCAATCTTTTGACTATCTACTCGAATACCATCTGCGGCAACAATGTGCCCCAGAAATGCCACTGAGTTCAACCAAAACTCACACATGGAGAATTTTGCAACCAACTCTCGAGTTCGAAGAACTCCAAGGATAGTATGCAAATGATCTACATGTTCTGCCTCTGATCTAGAATACACAAAGATATCATCGATGAATACAATCACAAATAAATCCAGAAAGGGCCTGAACACATTGTTTATCAAATCCATAAACACTACCGGTGCATTAGTTAGCTCAAATGACATTACCCGGAACTCAAAATGGCCATACATTGTTCTGAAAGCTGTCTTAGGGATATCTTTCTCCCTAATTCTCACTTGGTGATATCTGGATCTCAAATCTATCTTCGAAAACCATTTGGCGCCTTGCAATTGATCAAATTAGTCATCAATCCTCGGGAGAGGATATTTATTCTAAATCGTCACCTTATTCAAATGCCGATAATCAATGCGCATTCTCAAGGAGCCATCTTTCTTTCGGACAAACAATGCGGGTGCTCTCCACGGGGATGAACTAGGCCTAATAAATCCTTTCTCAAGCAAGTCTTTCAACTGCTCCTTCAACTCTGTCAATTCTGTGGCTGCCATTCTATAGGGAGGAATAGATATAGGCTTAGTGCCTGGCAACACATCAATAGAAAAATCAATCTCCCACTCGGGAGGAAGGCCTGGAAGCTCTTCCGGGAACACATCCGAAAATTCATTTACTACAGGAACTGACTGAAGAGTCGGTGATTCAGCTTCTACATCTTGAACCCGAACTAGATGGGAAATGAAACCTTTCGTGATCATTTTCCTTGCCTTTAAATAGGAAATAAACATACTTTTTGGTGACGCCGTATTTCCTTTCCAATCTAAAACTGGTTCTCCCGGAAATTGGAAATGAACCATTTTCATTCTACAATCAACGTTGGTGTAACAAGAAGCCAACCAATCCATGCCCATAATAACACCAAAATCCACCATTTCTAACTCATGCAGATCAATCATGGTACGATGATCACAAATCACAGCTACACAATTTCTATATACTCGGCTAGCTATTACCGATTCACCAACTACACCTCAAAAGTTTTAATCGACTCCGGTTCGACTCTAAATCGACCCGCAATATATGGAGTAACATATGACAATGTGGAACCCGGATCAATCAAAGCATATAAATCATGATAGAATACCGATAATATACCTGTGACCACGTTAGGAGAAGACTCAAAATCTTGGCGTCCAGCCAAAGCATAAACACGGCGCTGAGGACCACTAGAACTGGGAATTCTCCCTCTGCCTCTACCATGGCCAACTGGCGCATGTGAACCTGTCCCCATAGGGCGCACAGATGCTGAAGACCTGGCTACCGACCCTGAAGGGTGGGTCCTACCTCTACCATGAACTGAGGGGCAATCACGCATGATATGACCTGGTCGACCACATGAATAGCAAACATCCGAACCCAATCGGCATCGACCCTAACGCAACTTTCCACACTGGGAATATCGTGGTACGGGTGGCCTTGCCTGACCTGAATCATATCTGTACTGAGACCCCAAAAAACTCTGACTCGGCCCGGAATGAGTAGATCTATCAAATCTCTAGCCTGAAAACCGTGAAGGCGCACTAGTCATAGAATAGCCTGAGTGCCTACAAATTTTTTGTCTGTGCCCACCTCTAAACTCACTCATCGGACCTGAAGATCTGGCCCTCTTTCTATGACCCCTATCCTGCTCGCGTTCACTTCTCTGCTGTTGTAAACTTTCTTCTATGTTCTGAGCATGATCCTGAATGCGTGCAATATCCATATTGTCCTGAAGGGATGCAGTCAAGCACCTATCCATCAAATGCGGCCCTAGGCCTTTCACAAATCGGTGCACTCGGTCACCCATATCCGCTACCATGGCCGAAGCATACGTAGCCAAGGAATTAAAGCGGAGACTATACTCTAGAGCACTCATGCTACCTTGCCTCAAATTTAGAAACTTATCGGCTCTAGCTCGCCGAACTTCTGGAGGCATATAGTGTCGGAGGAAAGCATCAACAAACTTTTGCCATACTGGGGGAGGTGCATTGGCTCCCCGTGAAGCCATCCAAACCGTGTACCGTTGGATCAAGACATCTCTCAATCTATACGACGCTAACTTCACCGATTCGGCATCCGAAGAATGTATCAGTCGAAGCGTCCTCAACATACCATCAATAAAATCCTGAGGGTCCTCCTCCGGCTTTGGTCAAAAGAATTCCGGAGGGTTTAAGGTAATGAAGTCATGGGCCCTTGCACTAACAGCCCTATCACCCTGCCCTGTACTTTGCTGCTGAGTCCGGGCAGCAACCAACTAAGTAAGCAAATGTATGGCCTCTTTCATATCTTGGCCTGAAGCATCCGGTGGAGGAGCCGGAGGTGCTGGACCTGGGGCAGAGGCTCCCTCACGCTCCTCTAATATAGGTACTAAACGAGGACACTGAGATTGAGCCGCACACTGGGACTCACTTTCCTCTACTACCGGTGGCAGTGCTCTTTCAGCTCGCTTTTCTGCCATCGTCTTTCCCTTTTGGGCTACTGTAGCCTTTCTCTTTACAGGCATTTCTGAAATACACAACACACGATTAAGGAACAAGAATTTCTTATATCATAGCTCTATCACACGATTCTTATGAGTAAAGAAGGTCAATCATTCCTAAAATGCCCGCAGCTTCTTGTTTATAAGTGTGACGCGCAACACACCCATAACTAAGACTCTACTAGATACGGCTCGTAGACACACCCTAGGACTGAACTGCTCTTATACCAGTTTTGACACGACCCGTCTAGGGGGCCACGACGAGCGTCCGGTGCTAGCCCACCCGGGCACCCCTTGTCATACACTTACACTTACATCTAGGTGAGTCACATAATTTAACATACATTTCTATTGATCAGTCATACTAGTCCCATTGGACAACAATGCCTTTATATCATCATTGGCATCTATACCACGTCAATGTACATGAGCCGACAAGGCTAACAATGTTATATCCCGTATTTTTGTACGTTGGATTATTCGTAAGCTAATCGACATAAGTTTAAGGACGAGATTATTTTTGGGATATGAGGCAAGGACTTTTAATCCCGATTTTTAATATGGCACGGCTTGCTTGTAAATTCCAATTAGTGTAGAATTATTAATGGAGATTAGGGAGTAATTAACTATGATTAGATTATTAAGTGGGGATTAGTGATTAATTAAGTTACTTCACCTTCTCATTTTGTTGAAAACAAATTCATAGTTTAGCCATGGCTGCTCACGGCCATGGCAATCCTCTTTAAAAAAACAATTAATCCTAAGGTACTTTACACGTCCAAGGAGGTGGTAGCAACATAAGGAATTGAATTGAGGAAGAGGAAATAGTGCAATTGGTGCAAGTGAGTGTAGAATTTGCTCCAATTAAATTAAGGTAAGACCTTCTCTTTTTATGGTGTAATTGGATTAGATGATGTTGTAATCGAGAGATTAACTCTCATTAAGTGGAATTGGATGCAAGAAATTATATACGTAAACGTTAAGGTTCCGTTTGGACCGTGTTGGTGTTGTTCCAATTTAGCAACGATGGGTTAAATTTGATTAGTGTTGTCGTTATTGTTGTATGGTAATTGAAGATAATTTGTTTATGTTGAGGGGCTGGAAATTTAGTGATAAATACGTATAAGTGCTGCTGTCCATGACAAAATTATACTCTTCTCCGTGTGGTTGTAGTTTTGCGAAGTAAAGGTCGAAAATTATATTTTTGATGTTGTAGTCTTAGTGGGTTGTTTCGGATTGCTATTGCAATGGTATTGGATAAATTTTCTTGTACATGGATGGTAGTTGGTTGTTGTTGTGTTGCTGTTAATGTGGCTCGTAAATTTGGAAGAAAACAAGTGCATAAGGTGTCGTATACAAAGCGTATAATGATCTGCTTATTGTATAACCTTAAATTTTTAAAGACGTAAGTTGAAAAAGAATTAAGAGAGGTTATTTTGTTGCTATTGTTGTTGTTGGTATTGCTGTGCTAATCGGAGATTAATTGGAACTTCGGGTTAGGCAAGATATATAGAGGAAATGCTGCCCGATTTCCATCAAGTTCTTAACTAATCAAAATCCTAATCAAGAAGTATGAACTAAGAAATGATTCCTATAAGTGGTTGGTTGTAGATTTATAAGCTAGAAAGTTGTAGTTTACTAACAATAGTGTTACTTTCATATTAAATAGGCATGATCCATGTGAAACAAACAGACGACAAATGTATAACTTCAAAGAAGTCCCTATTCTTAGAGCCACTAGGATGGCTATGTTCTTGATTTCCAAAAGCTATTTCATTGTGTCTTGATACGTGTCTATGATTCCAGAAGTTCTATTTTGATATAATCCATAGTAACATTCGAAGGGTACTTGATATGACTGTTGTCTTGATTATCAAATGATGGTTCATTTTGATTATTCTATCGAGTCTCAGATGTGACTTAGTTTTCATATGGTTGCTCACTACTCTGCTCGTGCATGTCTCAATATATCTTTCACTGAGTCCCGAGCCGGGTATGTTTTCGTGCACAGTTTCACTGCATTGTTCACCGAGTCCCTCACTAGAGGGCCGGGTACGGTATATATATATATATGTGTGTGTGATGATATAATGATGTGATGATATGATGATATGATGACATGATGATGTGATTATGGCGCCAAGGATGGCATGTGATGACTTTACTCACCAAGTCCCATAATGGGCCGGGTATGATATATGATATGGATATGCATGATTTACATTTCATAAGGCAAGTGTATTGGTATTTTGAATGTAATACTTGTCTCCTGTGATCCTTATTTCAGTCATGATCCTCTTTATTGTATTTCATGCTTTATATACTCAGTACATATCTCGTACTGACCCCCCTTTCTCCGGGGGGCTGCGTTTCATGCCCGCAGGTACAGATACTCGATTTGGTGATCCTCCAGCTTAGGATTTCCACTCAGCTGTCTTGGAGAGCTCCATTGTTCCGGAGCCTAGAATTTTGGTACAGATCTTTTGATGTATATATATGTTTATCCAGGGGTACGGCGGGGCCCTGTCCCGTCATATTTCACTATCGATACTCTTAGAGGTTTGTGGACATATGTGTGGGTTGTGTATAAGTTTTGTTCAGCTGTGTCTATACGATGTGCTATGGATATGTTCGTCTGTAGTGGCAGCCTTGTCGGCCTGCGTATGGTACTGATATGTAGTGGCAGCCTTGTCAGCTTGCGTATCATATTGACATGTAGTGACAGCCTTGTCGGCTTACGTATCATATTATGTTTTGATTAGTTGTGACTCCTCAGGAGACTGGTTATCGGGATATATATATATGACGACGTTACGAACCTTTGGAGTTCTTTTGCATGTTTCCATATTGTTCTGAGGTCCAGTTTGACTATATCTAACAGGTACGTATACGAATATCCAGCTCGGGCACTAGTCATGGCCCACGGGGATGGGTCGTGACAAAAGAGGTATCAGAGCAGTTCATCCTCGGAGTGTCTACAGACCGTGTCTAGTAGAGTCTTGTTTATCGGTGTGTTGTGCACCATATCTATAAATAGGAAGCTACAGGACATTTAGGATATTACTTTTCCTTCTTATCCTAGATCGTGTGATAGAGCTGTATTATCAGGATAATCCCTTCCTAACAAATTATTGTGTTTACAGCTATGCCTTCAAAGAAAGCGACAGCTGCCCAGAAGGGCAAATCAGTAGCAGGAGATACTAGCCAGACCCGAAAAGTTACTAGGGCCTGTGCCCAGCTTATGCCTGAGATTGTGCTTCAGTCTGCGAGTTCTGCTACACCGCCACTTCCAGAGGAACCTAGAGCAGCAGCAGCTCCAGATCAGGGGGCAACCCCACCGCCAGCTCCCGAGGCCCCAGTACATGAGCCTCCAGGTCCTCAGCCAGGGGCGGAGGATAGGGCCATAAGAGATGCAGTTCAGTTGATGACCAGATTAGTGGTAGGGCAGGCTCGCAGCCATGGACTAGGAGTTGAGCATGCGGATAGACATGACAGTTTGAGGGCCCGCGACTTCTTAAGTTGTAATCCTCCAGAATTTTTCAGGTCAAAGCCCGAGGACAATCCGCAGGAGTTTATTCGGCAGATGCAGCGTACATTGAGAATAATCAAGGCTTCTGAGACTGAGTCTATTGAGTTGGCTTCGTATAGGTTGCGTGATGTAGTTGTTAATTGGTATGAGTCGTGGGAGTTATCTAGGGGCGAGGATGCTCCTCCAGCAGTATGGGATGAGTTTGTGGAGGCCTTCCTTGGCCACTTCCTGCCTCCAGAGATGAGGCGAGCTAGAGTTGATAGATTGTTACATCTGAGGCAGAGTGGCAGGAGCGTTCGAGAGTACAGTCTTGAGTTTGATTCATTGGCTAGATATGCACCTACTATTGTACCTGATATGGCTGATAGAGTGCATCGTTATGTGATGGGGCTGGATCGTTACTTGACCGATGGCTGTATGGCAGTGGCCCTTCAGCCAGGTATGGATATTGCCCGGATACAGGCATATGCACAGGGAGTAGAGGATCGACACAGAGGACGTCAGCCAGATAGAGATTATGACAGAGGCCAGCATAAGAGGGCTAGATCGGCTGGTTATCCTAGTGAGTATCGAGGCAAGCAGCCTCAGCAATATAGCAGATATCCTACCCAGCCAGCACGGAGTGCACCCCCACAGTTTACAGGCAGGAGACTTGATAGTACAAGGTATTCAGGAGCCGGTCAAAGCTCCAGGGCTTCAGGTTCGCAGGTGAACAGGGGTTCGAATCAGTCGAGGCCACCTTTGCCTCGGTGCTCTCGGTGTGGTAGGCCCCATTCTGGGGAATGCCGTTTTGCTATAGGTACTTGTTTTTCTTTCGGCTGCCAAGGCCATATTATGAGAGAGTGTCCGTATGGTGGTGGGTCGGGTGGTGTGGCTCAGCCCACTGGATCGGTTGCTGGTTCATCTTCTTCTGTAGCTATGAGCCCTATGGGGCAGGGTATTCAGACACCAGCAGGCCGTGGTAGAGGTCATGGCGGAGCTTCCAGTTCTAGCGGTCCTTCGAACGTCACCAAATGTGGTTACAGCTATATTATCGATTTTCTCTCGGGACGTATATGTATTGATAGATCCAGGCTCCACCTTATCATATATCTCTCCCTTTGTTTCTAGTAGAATCGGGATAAAATCTGAATTGATAGAACCATTTGAGGTAGCTATATCGGTAGGAGATTCTGGTATAGCAAAGCAAGTATATAGAGATTGTTTGGTGACTATATGTAGCCATCACACCAAGGCATATTTGATAGAGTTAGATGTGACTGAGTTTGATGTTATTATGGGTATGGATTGGCTAGCTTTTTGTTATGCTAACATTGATTGTCGAGAAAAGATAGTTCGATTTTAGTTCCTAGGAGAGCCGATTATAGAGTGGATGGGGAATACAGTATCGCCAAGAGGTAAGTTTATTTCATACCTCAAGGCAAAGAAGATGGTTAGAAAGGGTTATATTTATCATTTAGTTCGGGTGCATGACCTGAAAGCAGAGGTGCCGACTCTTCAGTCAGTTTCGATAGTTAATGAATTCCCAGATGAACTTCCAAGTCTTCCTCCTGAGCGGGAGATAGAATTTACTATAGATGTGTTGCCAGATACTCAGCCCATATCTATTTCTCCTTATAGAATGGCACCTGCAGAACTGAAGGAGTTAAAGGAGCAACTGAGAGACTTATTAGAAAAGGGCTTCATCAGGCCCAGCACATCACCTTGGGGAGCACCAGTACTATTTGTGAGGAAGAAAGATGGGTCGCTGCGGATGTGTATTGATTATAGGCAACTGAATAAAGTGACGATAAAGAATAGATATCCCCTCCCCAGAATTGATGATCTATTTGACCAATTGCAGGGTGCTAAGTGTTTCTCGAAGATAGACTTGCAGTCAAGCTATCACCAGGTGCGGGTAAAGGAGACAGATATTCCGAAGATTGTATTCAGGACCCGATACGGGTATTATGAGTTTAGAGTGATGTCTTTTGGGCTGACCAATGCTCCAGCAGTATTTATGGATTTAATAAACGGAGTGTTCAAGCCGTTCCTAGATATATTCGTGATTGTATTTATCGATGATATTCTGGTCTATTCACGATCAGAAGAGGATCATGCAGACCATTTGAGGACGATACTTAGGGTGCTCCAGCACCAGAAGTTGTATGCTAAGTTTTCTAAATGTGAATTCTGGTTGACTTCAGTAGCATTCTTGGGGCATATTATTGGAGCTGATGGCATTCGGGTAGATACACAGAAGATTGAGGCGGTAAAGACTTGGCCTAGACCTATGACACCTACTGAGGTACGTAGTTTTCTTGGGCAAGCAGGATATTACAGGAGATTCGGGGAGAAGTTTGCCTCGATTTCAGTTCCTTTAACAAGGCTAACTCAGAAGGTAGAGAAGTACAGCTAATAGGCCCTAAATTGATTCAGCAAGCGGTAGAAAAAGTCAAGGTTATCCGAGATCGATTGTTGACAGACCAAAGTGGTCAAAAATCTTATGCGGACAACCGTCAGCGAGACATGGAATTTCAAGTTGATTACTGGGTATATTTGAAAGTGTCGCCAATGAAAGGGGTGATGAGATTTGGAAAGAAATGGAAGTTAAGTCCTCGATACATTGGACCTTATAAAATCATCCACAAGGTGGGTCATATAGCCTATGAATTGGACTTGCCTTCAGAGCATGAATCATTTCATCCAGTCATTCATGTCTCAATGCTCCGCAAATGTGTTAGGGATCCTACAAGGATTGTTCTGATTGATGATGTTCAAGTGACAGAAAGGCTAGCATATGAAGAAGAGCCCATTGCCATATTAGACAGGCAAATACGAAGACTTCGAAATAAGGAAGTAGCTTCAGTCAAAGTCTTGTGGCGAAATGACAACCGAGAGGAAATGACCTGGGAAGTAGAAGAAGGTACGAAGTCCAAGTACCCGCACTTATTCCAACCCCCATAACAGATTCAAAATAAAACACTAACAATATGAGGTATGTACACTTTCTTTTCTTTTCATGTTATGGCCCTGTGAGGAAATATTATTATCGGTTGTTGTGACAGGATAGTAGTGCTATATTACAGGGGAAACTCTGGCAAAATTTTCGTAGAATTCCCGAGTGTTTAACATTCGAGGACGAGTGTTTAACATTCGAGGATGAATGTTCCAAAAGGGGGGAAGAATGCTACACCTTAGAAAATTCCCCGTCAGCGTATAGTGAATAGGCTAGCGAAGAGCACGACGTAGACGATGATTTGATAAATAAGAGATAGCATTTGATGATCGTAATCGAGATTCAAACACATTAGACGTAAGGGAAGAAGGTTGTTAAAGAAAGCAAAGGATATGTCGTGTATCGGGTAAGAATTATGAGCGACGAGTTAACGATGGCTTAAAGATGTTTTATAGACTAGTGATAACGTCCCTTAGATTGGTATTGAGGTGTTAAACAAGTGTCAATAAGGTTCCATAAGGATTGGAGATCAAACGAGTCGACGAGAACGAAATCGGAACAGCTGGGCATTATACGGCCTAACATACTGGCTGTATAAATTATACTGGTCGTATGTTAGGCCGTATAATTAGCCAAGAGGGGAATCACTCACTGGACCAAACATACGGCCCGTATAAAATGTACGGACCGTGTGTTGGTCCGTATATGTTGGTCGGGACAGATTTTAGGAATTAATATAAGGACCCCTCTCTCATTACATTTCCACTCTCCACTCTTCAAGAAACCTCTAGAACACTCTTCATTATTCATCCACAAGAAACCAAGGGAAATCCATGATCAACTACATCAAAACCACGAAATCAAGTGTATAATACCTAACAAAAGTTCATCTACACCAAGAAAACTCAAGGGAAGTGAGTTAGGATTTCGGTGCAAGAAGAGGAGTTACACTCAAGGGTTGTTCATCCATAATCTAAGGTGAGTTTTGTGATCATTCCATGTTGTTTAAGGTATTGAAAGGCTAAGACACTTGAATTGTGGAAATATATAGAAAATGAGTTATAAATATGGGAATAGTGACATTGTTGGGTAACGGTTTGGATTGAATCATGATTATAGATGTGTTGTGATTGTAAATATGTTATGAATGACACTTAGAACATGGAATAAGAATTATATGTGAGAAAACGCTATAGTGAACTATAACCACAATTATGGAGAAATTGAAGAGGAATTGTGAAATGCGGACAATGTAAATGAATGATGATTGTTGTTTATTATATTGTGAATGTTGTTACGAATGATAGGGAGTTGATATAGAATATGGGAGAAGTTGTATAAACAAAGGAAATGCTGCCCAATTTCTTTAGCCTTAGTAAGCACGTTTAAGTAATCGATTAGCTAATGTTCATGCGAATTCTCTTGAAGGTAGAAACGTGGGCATTGAAGGAGAACAAGCAAGCAATACATTAGTTAAATGAAAAAGGTATGTGAGGCTAGTCGTTTCTTTCTATGGCATGAATCTAATAGCATGACTTTTCCTTCCTCGTCATGAATTTCCTACATTCCGGAAAAACTAATAGCCTATGTTCACGAATAGCCACATGAGATGAGAGATATGTTATGAGTTCAATAATGATGATGATGAGTTAAGTATAAGGATTCTAGAGTTTATGGTACGATGTTCCTATAATGCTAACGGTGCCATTTATTCTATACACTCACCTTATGTATACTATTTCCTTCAAGGTAAGGCAGAATACTTATAAATGTTCCATAATGAAATCGGGGGTTCATGACCTTATGTCACCCCGATAGAGTATAATTGTCTTAAGTTTCCAGTCATGCATTATGATGATAATACGATAAGTCTATGATATGTACATGATGATATTACACCGCGCCTCTATGGCCGGCAAACACCGCTGAGGCGGGCAGCGTATACACTATGTCTGGATGGCATGGGCAGACACCACTAGTGGGCGGCATGAGATGATATGGTACCCCGGACGCGGGAGGCCTGGACGCAGGCTAATGATTATCACACTGATCCGATATGGACGAGCCGCTTATACATTTATGCATATATGATATGATGATGATTATGAAGTACGCCAGCATGTGTTATTTCTTTTATAAGTGACTGTCATATACACTTGCTCCTTTATTGTTGCTTCCTTTATCTCATTGACGTATTTTAATTACTTATGCCTCTCATACACAGTACAATGTTCGTACTGGCATCCGTTTTCTTTGGACACTATGTTCATGCCCACAAGTAGACAGGGAGGTGAGCTTGATCCAGACTCGTAGGAGCTGTCAGCTGATTTGAGAGCACTCCATTGTTCCGGAGGTGCTACTTGGTTTATTCTTTTATGTATATATATATAAATATGTATATGTATTTTTTTCACGAGGGGGTCTTGTCCCATCCATATGTCTAGTACTCCAGTAGAGGCTCGTAGATACGTATGTGTGGGTAGTATGGTCTCACGATGCTACGATTGTATACATATTATTATTTTGAAAGCCGAAGGGATTGTGTATATAAAATTAATTATGTTTTCAAATGAAAAATGGTTGTCTTATGATCATGAGTAATAAATGGGAAAATAGGTGTATAATGACTATGACAAGTAAGGAAATGAGTGGTGCTCGGTGGTAGCCCCAGGTACCCGTCACGGCCCCCTAGTCGGGTCGTGACATCAACAATATAAGAACTTTAAGAATCATGAACTTCTAGCTTTTTGGGAATAAGGATATTATGGAAAACATTTGTGGGTTCATAAGAAAAGAATCATGCCTTTAGAAAGAAAGCGACTAGCCTTAACATACCTTTTTGGTCTCCTTAACTACTTAACGCTTATCCTCCCAAACTCGTAAATCTACATTCAAGAGAATTGATACTATTGCTAGGCTTATCGTCATATGCTTGTCTTGAGCCTTCAACTTAAATCCTTTTAGAATCTGCTGAACTTTGGGCAGCATCTCCCCTGTTTTTACCCCTAGCCCGAAATCAAAATACCAACAACCAATAAGAATAACAACAACACTAACATCAACAACATCATCATCATTACCAAAATACTCCATAAAACATCCCTCCCGATGTTTATTCGATTTCTCAACAAACTAGTTCATTATATGACCATTTAGTAGCTCCATCTTCGTAAATACACCTAAATCACTATCAATAAGGAAAGATTCTTACCTTATTCCCACTAGAGCTACAATATCTTCAATATCCTCCTTGTATCTAAGCCAAGATTCACCGCAACTTGATATTATAATCACAACTATATGCCATCCGAACCTATATCCCGAGATTACACTTGATTTGCGATAAAATTTTATGGACGGAAGTTGGGGGAATGTTCTAGAGAGTTTGGGATGGTTTTAGGGGTGTTTGGATGAAAACATAGGGGTTAGAACCCTTCTTATAGTGCTCTAGAGTCAGTTTGCACCGACCTAGAATGTTCGCCCACTGTAGCAGCGCGTTTGCGCAATGTAGCAGCACATTCGCGCACTGTAGCTGCGCGCCTCTGCTCCACCGGCCCAACTTGTAACGTCCATAACTCTCTACTCTGATGTCATATCGACGAGCCGCATGTTGCCTTGGAAACTAGAGTCAATGAACTTCAATTTAGGCTTTTGTTTCACATCAAAACTCCTGATATACTAGGTGATATACTTCTTTAATGTTGGCTCAAAATTCTGCCAAATTTTCCCAAATTTTCGACAATGTTTTTTTCTTCGATTTGCTTGATCCCAGAACCTTTAGACACTTGCTTAACACTTAGTAAGAGTATTCCTTAACCTTATAAGGGTTCCATGACATCTCCGATCTTACGTTAGTTTACCCACGACGCAAATGACGCAAAAAATTTTTATGTGTAACATTATACCCCCTATTAAAACATTCGTCCTCGAATGTTAAACTCTCAGAGATCTTATAGAAGTTTCGGCAGAGCTTCCTCTGTAGCTGTAATACTACCAACCTGAAGGTTATACTGTCTTAATCTAGAACTCCTTTAGTAATGGAGATAAATGCAGATACTTGGATCTCATATCGTTCTTAACTTCTCAAGTCATCTCTTTTACCATCACATTCGTTCATAGTACTATTACCAAGGTGACATCTCTGGTTTTCAATCCACAATCTGGAACTTAGTGATCTGATAGGGTAGTAGAAACTTTCTCGAACGACAATTGTTAAGAAACCTAAAAATCATCAACTGGCGCAACTCTAGATGAATTCCCAACACATTTACAAGCCATGGACATATGAAAGACTTGATGTATAGATTTACATTCTGAACTTGGCTCATCTTGCGCATAATCTCATGAAGTCTAAAGTATCAGGGGTAAACTTGTCTTCCTTGTCAAATTTCGTAAACCCTTTCAAAATGGACATCGAAATCTCAAATCATTTGACATTCTTTCATTCTTAGAGGGTTTCATATAGGTCATCTGAACATTGGAATGGTGACTAGAACACACTAACTGGTTATCCTGACTTCCTTATAGTTGTAATATCCATACTGATCATTCCTTCATTCCTCAACGACTTATCTATATGGTCCTCGGTCTTTCCGGCTTTTTGTTTATTTATTAGCGGACCATGAACTCTGCAACATTTCTTCTTTTGATCCATCAAGATCATGATACATCTTTATTGCCTCTGAATAGATCATCTCCCTTAGCTACACTTGATATAGGTTCGACCTTGATATCTTAGGAATCCACCTTACCGAGATACTCTTTCCTGACTACCCTCTCAAACTTTGGTTTTTAGAGATATGCCATATCTAGAATACTATATCTTTATTAAAGTTTTTCAACTTGTTTAATTTTATTTTCCATTGCTATCCTCAACTACATTACGATTCACTAGTTGAAGCTCTATAATAATCTTGACAAGCTTCTCATATACTTGTATCATCTTTTGGGTACATAATTATATACTGTTTTGTTACCTCCCAGAATGAACCTATCCGTCTTGATGCTAGATTTACCTTATTCTTCTTAATACAACCAAGTAATTTTATGCAAAGTTATTCATCGTTATCGTTCGTCATTGCCACTACCAGCCTTTAGTCCCTCATTTAGGTCTATCTGGTTCAATCTTACTTGCAGCATGACTTTAATTCTTTTACATCCTGGATCTTCTGTACCTAAGATGCTCATATCATCTATAAGATTTTGCTTCCATGTTGTCACACCCAATCCTTCTTTGTTTCTTCATTACTGGACCTTTCGTAGCATGTTTGTCTTGGAATTTCGGGTAAGATTTTCCTTGGACTCTTATATCCCAACCTTATCCTTTTTGAGGTTGTTCCCGATTCCTCTTTGTTACTATGTTTCAAGCTTCTAACAAGCATACTCCTAATTCAATACTTGTTTGTCTCATCTCCCCCCTGTCACGACCCAACCCCGTGGGCCGCGACTGGTGCCCTACTTAGGCACCCCAAACAGACTCACAAACTAGATCATCATATTAAGACTCATTCAGACTTAACATACGTTGTTCGAACTGAAACTAATAGCAGACGTCACACAAACATTGATCGAACACTTATCTTAAGCGGTCGCCCGTGCAGAACAGTCATATCAAAATCAGAAAGGTGGCGGAATATACATCGCCCAAATGCACACACACACGTACAAACACATGGGCCGTCTTGGCTATAGTAGCATACGGGCCGCTTAAGAACGCAAAACAGATCCACATACAAACACACCGAACCCACGACCCACAAATATGACTACAGGCCTCTAAAACAAAACAGAACATACGAACATATGACGGGACAGGGCCCCGCCATACCCACACAGCCACAAATGTACAGAAACACACACAGCAAAAGGTATGTACCAAAAGTTAAGCTCCGGATCAAGGGGAGCTCTCCAAAATAGCAGAATAGGTAGCCTAAACCGGAGGATCACCCAAACGAGCTTCTGTACCTGCGGACATGAAACGCAGCCCCCGAAGAACAGGGGGTCAGTACGGGAGAAGTACTGAGTATGTAAAACATAAGGTACAGAAATCACAATCCTAACTGGAGTCAGAAGGAACAAACACAAACGTCAAAGTAGCAAATCAAACCTGTACGGAAGATAAATGTACAAATGCAAATAAAAAATCATGTATAGGGCTTAGGAACGTGGTCACCCCCGACGCTGGTGCCACAACACATCATACTCCAGAAGTTTTTCAAATCTCCGTACAGTCTCCAGACAAATCGTATCACACACATATCACATCATCAGAACATATCAAATGCCATATCACATCATAACTCCATAGACGGTAACTGGCCCTATGGCGAGGCCTCGGAAACCGTAACACATCATACTTCCGAATATGGTATAGCGCGCACGATCACAAAGCCGGCCCGGGTACCGACGAACGAAATCATAGCGAATGGCACGAACGGAGTAGTGCAGAGACCATATGCATATTAAAAGTAAATTACAGGACTCGACATATAATTACATATAGGCATATACCGACGCCAGAAGGCTCGGGGTAGGAGTCAGGGCGATCAAAATTTATATATAGAAGTTACGAAGTTCCAAATTGCAAAACATTTGAAAAGCAATTCACAGATCATTTTCCGAAAATCTAACATCATTCATAGTGCAAAACGTTCAATAACGATATAGGAAATTTCAAACGGGCCTTTGAGTCATAGGCAAATGATTACTTTTCATATCGAACGAAAATGAGCCAAACAAACCAAATAAGGGAAGCCTCGGGGCTTGCGGGCCCACCTTGAGTCAAATCGAGGCGGCGGACACAAATCACAAACTTTAGCCTCCATAAAGCCATCTACGAAAGTTTCGGAGAGATTCGGACACAATAGCAAAAGTTATGAAGGTTTGAACATTCTTTCAACCAAATGTAAGGAATATGTTTCAATTGCACTGAATGAATAGTGCCCAAACTTGAACTCGGATTTCCAAGAGCAAAATTATCCCCGAGGGTCCGATCTTGACCTAGTGTAACTAGGACATGCCAAAAGAAGGAAAGGTAAGCTTTACATGCCTGGATTGCGCCTTACGCTCGTCAAATCTCAATTCCCGTTTCGTCCAAAAACTGCAAATGGTCACTTTTACCAGTTACTATTCATGAAAGTTAACATCTTAATCTTTGGGTTATACTTGGCTACCGAAATTTCGGCAGCATTTCCCCTATAAATCTAACACCCCCGAGACTTAGGTCGGCTCAAAATACATCAACAACAACAACTCAAACATCACAAGCAACATAAATCACAATCAAATCATTCTAACTTCAAAGTTCTACCTTACTACACAAGTTGACAACCTTCATTCAAACTTCACAATTCCAAACTTACGCCCACATTATTGTATTCATTCACCCATTCAAGATTATTCAAACCCATCCCAATTACACTCCAACAATATACAAAATTTCCCGAAGTTCATTACTTTCCATATTTCATCCAAAACATCAAAACTTACGGCGAACATTCTAACTCGCATTGTTTCATTCCAAATTCATTAACATCAACCATAAGTCATATTTAAAGTCTTTAGCATCATAGATATACAATGATATACACAAATATACCAAAGATATATACTTTCCCATAATGTTCCGAAATCCTTTTCCAACGCCAATTCAATTCATTAAACAATCATTTAAGTTATAAAGTCCACAACGACGCAACTAACAAACTTAAACAAAATCAAATTCATCCTGTCCTCCACAATTCATGGCTCACGGCCACATACCAACACATGCACACACACGGCTTTCTACACACACATCCAAGTTACGGGATTCTCGTCTATTCTCAATCCTTAACACATTCATATCAATTCCATAACATTAGAGGGGCAAAATTCTTACCATTTCTTAAGTTTCCGACTTGTCGCAAACGCGCACCTTCCGCCAAACTAATTGTACCCCGTCGGAGAGCGTCTTGAGTACTTTACAATATGTGAAGAACAAGGATTTTTGGATCAAACACAAGGCTTTGGAATTTTTTTTTTCTTATAGGGGTTCTCGGCCGAGAGCCTTTCTTTGGTGTTGCTCATTTTTTTTTTTGTGTTTTGTTTTAGTTCTTGATAACTCCAAAGGGAATATGGATATATATCTAATTATAGGTCATGTGTATATCACATGACCTTTAAAAAATGTGGGCTTGGACCTTGTCTTGGCCGGCCACTTCAAGGCTTTGGGCCTCAATTTTTTTGTTGTCCAATTCTTGGCCCAATTCATTAAAAGTCCCGTTTTGTAATTCCCGAAACAAATTTCCGAAATTCCAAATTTACCCTCGGCCTTCCCCAATGTCTTGACATTAATGATTTCATAACCAACATAGTCACATCAACTAGAATCAAAATATTTCCTCATAACACACGAGTCTTAATTATTTCTCGATTTCCAATTATACGAAAACACGGGGCATAACATTCTCCCCCCCTTAAGAACATTCGTCCTCGAATGTTAAGTTGACCTCATGGGGCGTCATACTACTTCGGAAGGGTTCTCTTTATAGTTGTCCTTTGTTGCTTTTCCGACATGGGTTCTTTATCAACATTAGGGGGGGGGGGGTAAATAAAAATTTTCACATCACTGATTCAAATGCCTTCCTAATACATTTTCTCATACCCCACGTAATCACCGAACCATACGCTATATTCTTGTAATGGACAAACGTTTCCCAGACATTATAATCAATATCATTTCTCGTTATACTTCTGAGTTTCTTACCACATCGTCATAATCCCACTTCACTTCATACCAGACACTTTATGCCAAACAGATTCAGAGCTAGGGCCGGACGCGTATAAGCATATCGGACGGATTCATAGTCAACGTCAGAGGTACGGAAGTATGTCAGACAAATCTGAGATCGGAGTCAGACGTACAGAGAGGTATCAGACAGATTCGAAATCTGAATCAGACGTACAAAATTGTATCATACAGAGTCGTGATCGAAGTCAGACAGACCAAAATGTATCAGACATACGAAGATGTATCAGACAGACGCGTGATCAAAATCAGACGTACAAAAGCATATCAGGCGGATTTATATCCAGAGTCAGACATACAGGGGTGTGCCAGACAGAAACGTATTCAGAATCAAACGTACAAAAATTCATCAGATGGGAACATAATCAAGCTCAGAAATACAGAGGCGTACTAGGCAGAGCCTTATCGGAATCGGGAGTGTAGAAGTACAGCAGATAGAATATCGAATTAGAATCAAATCGCTCCTATTAAGGCCCCAATGATTCATGAGAATTTCCCTTTATTTGTAAACTTGTTTACCAAGTGATCATACAAATTGTCTTGTGTGTCGCTCATCGGCTCCTTCAGAGGTTCCGCTTATTCACACTCTTATTCTTCATTACTCACAATATTAGTCGCCTGGACTCGGCTATTGTTCCATATGGACACCAAACGAAAATCATACACACACACTTACTAATACCTTACTGGCGAACGTCTCAGACTGTTGTTCAAATTCGTTCAATTTCCCAAGCGGTGGTGTACCCTTTTCTTTTTGCCCATTTAGTCCGCCTCGTTCTGCGCGACTCCTGTAAGGGCACTAATTACTCCACACATTCTATTTTCCTTTTGGTTACCCCAAATTTCCATTTATATTTATCATACTTTCACTTGTGAGAAACTTTGCATTACTTCCCAGGGGGTCACCCATCCCAGATTTGCTCTGGCTTGAGCACGCTTAACCCCGAAACTTTCATGCATTTTGACGCGTTAGGGCTGATATAATTTCGTCAATTGCCCCGCACGACCTTTGTCACGTAATTTTGGGGCCAATCGGAGTCTTAGCAAATTTTTCGGGAAGTTTTCGTAGCGGGTCCCACTCCGACCCAAAGAGGTCGTTTGCTCTTCTGGCTATATGGTTTATCGCTTTAGCCTGTCAAATTCCCTATATTCGCCTCCCACATGAATAGATGGCTGCCTCAAATATTTTCATTAATTCGGATTCTTACCCTACTTTTACGGACACGCAGAAAGAGAATATCGCGTAATATACTGGAATACAGACCTATCATTCCACATATTCATTCAGGAAAAGGTTAGTAATATACCTGGGTCTGCGTCTGGTGATGCCTCTGGGTCCCGCCGACCAGTCAAAGCGTATATGCGGTTCGAGGGACCGCTAGAATCTGAACCCCCACCACGGCCTCTACCGCGGCCCGCTGGTGCTGGCATACCTCGCCCCGTGGAGCGCGTGGCCGAAGGGGTAGATGGCGAACCAGCAACGGATCTCGTTGGCTGTGCTGCGCTACCAGAACCGCCTGCCCACGGACAATCTCGCATGATATGGCCCAGGCGGCCGCAAGCAAAACAGGCCCCTGTGGCCCTGAAGCACTCACCTGGGTGCGATCTTCCACAATACGAACACGGGGGCATAGGTGGCCTAGTCTAACCGGGACCCCTGCTCGCCTGAGGACCTGGGGCTCTGCAACTCTGGTCTGCCCTGGACGGTCCTGCGCCATCAAATCGCTTACTAGCAGACTGTGTGTCCCGGCCTAACGGAGGGAAGTATCCATTGGACTGATACTGAGGCTGCCCGCCCCGAGAATCTCCAGAATACCCCGCTGATCTGGCCCTCTTGGGTCGTCTCCCATCATACTCTCTGCTGGGCCGATCTGCTCGGTGCCGGTTCTCCATCCCCTGGGCGTAGGCCTGTAAACGGGCAATGTCCATATCTGTCTGCAATGACTCCGCCATACAGCCGTATATCAAGTAACGATCCAACCCCATAACATATCTGTGCATCCGATCGGACATATCTGCTACCACGGCAGGTGCATACCGGGCCAGGGAATCAAACTCCAGATTATATTCACGAACGCTTCGACCCCTCTGCTGCAGATGTAAAAACCGATCAGCTCGCTCTCGTCGTAACTCTGGGGGCAGAAAGTGGCGGGTGAAAGCAGTCACAAACTGATCCCACATAGCTGGAGGAGCACCCTCACCCCTGGATAACTCCCAAGTCTCATACCAGTGAGCGGCAACATCCTGAAGTCTATGCGAGGCCAGCTCAACCGACTCGGTCTCTGAAGCCCTGACCAAGTCTAATGCACTCCGCATCCCCCGAATAAAGTCATGGGGGTCCTCGTCGGGCTTAGACCCGAAAAACTCTGGAGGGCCACATAATAAGAACTCCCGAACTCTCAGGCTGTCCCGCCTGTCATCATCATCATCGTCCCTCCGCCCGCGTCTGCGAGCCTGTCCCGCTACTATTGTGGTCAACAACTGTACAGCCTCCCTCAGGGTCCTATCCTCCGCCCCTGGCTGAGGAGGTGGAGTCTCAGGAGCGGGTACACGGACCTCTGGAACTGCTGAAGGTCCTGCTCCAGGCTGTACTAGTGGGGGTGTAGCAGACCCCTCAGAATGAAGCATAACCACAGGCAAATCATAAACACGAGCCCGGGTAGCTTGATGTGCCTGACTAGTCTCTCCCATCCTCGCCTTGCCCTTCTGGGCCGCCGTTGCCTTCTTCGGAGGCATCACTGCAAACACAATAACGGGTCACATCAGCATCACCCTAATAGCACAGCTCTATCGCACGATCTAAGATTCCAAGGAAGAGTAACACCCTAAATGCCCTGTAGCCTCCTGTTTATAGATGTGGTGCACAACACATCGATAAACAAGGCTCTACGAGACACGGCCTGTAGACATTCCGAGGACAAACCGCTCTGATACTACTTCTGTCACGACCCAACCCCGTGGGCCGCGACTGGTGCCCTACTTAGGCACCCCAAACAGACTCACAAACCAGATCATCATATTAAGACTCATTCAGACTTAACATACGTTGTTCGAACTGAAAACTAATAGCAGACGTCACACAAACATTGATCGAACACTTAACTTAAGCAGTCGCCCGTGCAGAACAGTCATATCAAAATCAGAAAGGTGGCGGAATATACATCGCCCAAATGCACACACACACGTACAAACTCATGGGCCGTCTTGGCCATAGTAGCATACGGGCCGCTTAAGAACGCAAAACAGATCCACATACAAACACACCGGACCCACGACCCACAAATATGACTACAGGCCTCTAAAACAAAACAGAACATACGAACATATGACGGGACAGGGCCCCGCCGTACCCACACAGCCACAAATGTACAAAAACACACACAGCAAAAGGTATGTACCAAAAGTTAAGCTCCGGATCAAGGGGAGCTCTCCAAAATAGCAGAATAGGTAGCCTAAACCGGAGGATCACCCAAACGAGCTTCTGTACCTGCGGGCATGAAACGCAGCCCCCGAAGAACAGGGGGTCAGTACGGGAGAAGTACTGAGTATGTAAAGCATAAGGTACAGAAATCACAATCCTAACTGGAGTCAGAAGGAACAAACACAAACGTCAAAGTAGCAAATCAAACCTGTACGGAAGATAAATGTACAAATGAAAATAAAAAATCATGTATAAGGCTTAGGAACGTGGTCACCCCCGACGCTGGTGCCACAACACATCATACTCCAGAAGTTTTTCAAATCTCCGTACAGTCTCCAGACAAATCGTATCACACACATATCACATCATCAGAACATATCAAATGCCATATCACATCATAACTCCATAGACAGTAACCGGCCCTATGGCGAGGCCTCGGAAACCGTAACACATCATACTTCAGAATATGGTATAGCGCGCACGATCACAAAGCCGGCCCGGGTACCGACGAACGAAATCATAGCGAATGGCACGAACGGAGTAGTGCAGAGACCATATGTGTCACGACCCAACCCCGTGGGCCGCGACCAGTGCCCGAGCTGGGCACCTATACGTACCCGATACCCCAAATTAGCATATTAACAGAATAATAATATAATTATAATATTAGTGGTCGCTACAGAATTTAGCAGAAAAGCAGACTTGGCACACATAGGCCGATAAGGCCATCACAGAACAGAATATCCCAAACATATGTATAGAACCCACACAGATGTATCCACAGACCTCTACAGAACATATCATAATCATAAGACAGGACAGGGCCCCGTCATACCCTGAACAAAGTACATATCCAGATAACAGTGACAGACTGTACCAAAAGATGGGCTCTGTAGAAGAGAGCGCCCCAAATAGCAGAAATAGGATCCTAAACGTGTGGATCAGCGAACCTGTCGTCAGTACCTGCGCGGCATGAAAACGCAGCCCCCGAAGAAAGGGGGTCAGTACGAAATATGTACTGAATATGTAAAGCGGAATCACAGAAGTCAAATCATAATGGTTACAGAAAATGAGTACAGAATCCAGAGTGTCAAATGCATATTTCCAAAACAGACAGAAACATATGTCATATCATATCATATCCGGTCCCTGACACGGTACTCGGCAGACAGAATGTGGCCACCCTCCCGACGCTGGTGCCACTATACAGAGGAATCAGAAAAAGGGGCGTGGCCCCGTATCATAAAATGTCATATCAGAATGGTCATAACAGATCAGATCATAATAGGCGGACATGGCACATCATACTCCACAGACCCATGTATGCGTATACCTGCCCCCTCACATCGGGGCGCGGCGAACAATGCAGAGAATTACGCTTG
This sequence comes from Lycium barbarum, assembly GCF_019175385.1. Taxonomy (NCBI): domain Eukaryota; kingdom Viridiplantae; phylum Streptophyta; class Magnoliopsida; order Solanales; family Solanaceae; genus Lycium; species Lycium barbarum. Next base: position 56,772,417 of record NC_083339.1, read on the forward strand.
ACAACATATCCTGGCCCGGGCTCAGTGTGGGAAACATTGGGACATCCACGAATGGAGTAGTGAGAGACTAATGCAATTTAAAAATATCATAAATGTTTTCAAAGACTCGATGAAGCGTATCAAAGACAAACCAATCCAATGGAGTCGGACGGAATCATAATAAATGTATTTCGGATATCATAATAAATTACAGAAGTATAACTTTCCCGAAGTCATTCCGAGTGTCAAAATAATTTATAATATTTAACATAATATTTAAAATAATATTCGTTAAGCGATTAGTAGGGTAATTAAAACATTTCTTTCAAAAATCGCTTAAAAAGGAAGCTTTAACACATTAGGGGCAAAACCGTAAATAGCGGGCCCGCCTTGGGACAAACAAGGCGGCGGGCTCAAATTGTGCCCTCTAAGCATATAGTATCACCTAAAAAGGTTATACAAACATTCTATGACTTTCTGAATAATTTAGAGCAAAATTGCATAATTTCAGAAAAAGCGTATCAAAATGGTTCAATTCTACTGAAGGAAAAACTGAAATTTTGTCTTGCGGATTCCGAGGGCCAAGAGGTCCTTCGAGGCCCGGATCCGACCCTAACACACTAGGGGCATGCCAAGGGAAGAATTGGGGTTGCTTTACATACCTTTCGCGCTCCTTAAGCCTTTCCAAACTCACTTCCCGTTTCGTCGAAAAACTGCAATTGGTCAAGTTTACCAATTGTGAATTATTAATGCCATTATTTCAACTTTAAGCATATTTGGCTACCGAAATTTCGGTAGCACTTCCCCTATACATATGACACCCCGAGAATTCAACTCGGCTATAAATCATCAACAACAACCCAAACGACAACAACAATATCAACAATGAACATTAAAACACAAATATCCTTCAACTAGTCATTTTTCTCACAAGTTGACATAATCTTCAATTCAACCCAACTTTCAACTAAGATCAATAATTTCATATTCAACAACCATCATGATCATCACCATATAGTTCTAGAAACATTTCATATCGTTTTCCTTAAGATATACACTCGATATACATGATATACAATCTTCCGCCAAAATCATAACTTATGCAAAACATCAAATCTTTGGCATACAACTTCATAACAAATTTCCAACTTCCAAATTCATCAACCATAATCATAATTCACATCTTAACAACTTCATTTCCATAATATCACAAAATTATTCTAAAGTGACATAATCATCTATATTACAACTTCAACCAAAATTCATTCAACTTTCATTCCCAATATAATTTCCATCATAACCACAACTAGAATGCAACATAAAATTCAACTCATATATGTATACAACATATATACACCCATGGCTACATATATATATACATACCCACTTTGCAAACTTCCTTATTTCCATAATTTCTACTCATTTCCACATACCACAACATAAACAAACCTTCATAACATAAGAAAAAGGAATTGATTCTTACCTTTTTCTACAAACATCTTCACTTGAACAAGTTGTCAACTTGAAGAAATAAGTGCTCCTTCTTCCAAAACAATTACACCAAGTTGTAGAGGACACTTAATTTAGTAGGAATTCAACAAGAAAATAATTTTAGAGGCAAGATTTTGAGGGGTGATTTTTCTATGGCCAAACCCGAAATGCCCTCTTTTTGTTCTTGTTTTTCTCTTGTTTTTCCTCCTATTCTTTCTCTTGAAAGTTCTATGGAATTTGGATGATTAAGTGGTCTTTTATTCTATGACCACATGACTTAATTCCATGGGCTTGGATCCTTTTTATGGACCATGGCCGAATGGCTCCTCACTTGGGCCTGATTTTTTTTTTTTCATTTTTTTGGGCCAACTCGGTTGGTCCCGAGTTGGGCCTAGCCCACTGACCTTTCGACCTTAAAACGTTCATATCTCCTTGTACCGACGTCACCTGGGAACCCACGACCTATGGATGGAAAGCTAATTCAATTATCTACAACTTCTATTTCAAGGTATTTTCGAAATTCCAAACTTACAATACAGGTTTTGCCCCCCAAAGTCAGGTCACCCGAAAACGTTTTCTTAAAAATATTCGTTTGGAGGGTTTCCACTTTGATTTGGTCCAAAGGTACTTCATGAGTTGTGTTTAACTTTACATATGTGATTCATATGACTTTTCAGATGTTCCGAAAAAAATCTCGGTATGTGGGCCCCACCCCAGCCGATGCTCCGAGGTTCAAAAATACGGGATATAACATCCTCCCCCCCTTTAGAACATTCGTCCTCGAATGTTAAATTAATCTCATAGGGTTTGAAAATACTTTGGGGGAGTTCTTGTTTACAGACATCACATATGACACACGATTGATATTGGAATAAATTAAAGCAGGGATTTAAGGTTACCTGTGGGTATAGAGAACAAATGAGGATATTTCTTCTTCATTTCCTCTTCGGCCTCCCATGTCATTTCCTCCCTATTATCGTTCCGCCACAGTACCTTAACAGAGGCTACATCTTTATTCCGAAGCCTCCTTACCTGACGATCTAAAATAGATACGGGCTGCTCCTCGTACGATAGTTGCTCTGTCACCTGAATATCATCAGCAGGGAATACTCTGGAAGTGTCACCAACGCATTTGCGGAGCATAGACACATGGAATACCGGATGTACCGCTTCCAAATCAGATGGCAAATCTAACTCATAGGCGACATTTCCAACCTTCCGAACAATCTGATAAGACCCAATATAACGCGGACTGAGCTTACCCTTTCTGCCGAACCGCATCACGCCTTTCATAGGCGATACCTTCAGGAATACCCAATCGCCTACCTGAAACTCCAACGGTCGACGCCGTTTATCCGCGTATGACTTCTGTCGACTCTGGGCTGCCAACAGTCGCTCCCGAATAAGTTTTACCTTGTCCACGGCCTGCTGGACCATATCTGGGCCAATCAACTCTGACTCGCCAATATCAAACCAGCCAATCGGCGATCTGCATTTCCTGCCATATAGAGCCTCGTACGGAGCCATCTGGATGCTGGAATGGTAACTGTTATTATATGCAAACTCAATCAATGGCAAGTGATCATCCCAGCTGCCTCTGAAATCAATAACGCAGGCCCGCAACATATCCCCCAGCGTCTGTATAGTGCGCTCGGCCTGTCCGTCGCTCTGAGGATGAAAGGTTGTGCTCAGACTCACCTGAGTCCCTAGACCCTCCTGAAACGACCTCCAGAAACGCGCCGTAAACTGGGCGCCTCTGTCAGAAATAATAGATATAGGAACTCCGTGAAGCTTCACAATCTCTCTAATATAGAGCCTGGCATAATCCTCGGCGAAATAAGTAGTCCTGACGGGAAGAAAATGGGCTGATTTCGTCAGCCTATCAACAACGACCCAGATGGAATCATACTTCCGTGGAGTGCGAGGCAAACCTGTAATGAAGTCCATATTAATAACCTCCCACTTCCAAGTCGGGATTTCCATCTCCTGCAACAGTCCACCCGGCTTCTGATGCTCAATCTTGACCTGCTGACAATTAGGGCACTGGGCGACGAACTCTGCAATATCCCGCTTCATGCCGTCCCACCAGTATAAGCAACGGAGATCATGGTACATCTTCGTAGACCCAGGATGGACCGAATAGCGAGCATAATGTGCCTCGCTCATAACCTGTTGCCGAAGGCCTGCAATATCAGGTACACACAACCTGCCTCTGTATAACATAGTGTCGTCCGATGAAAACTCGAACAGAGTCCTCTCCTTATCATAGGCTGTGTCCCTGTACCGAGCTAAGACAGGATCCTCAAAGTGATGCCGCTTAATATCGTCCCTGATAGATGACTCAGAAACCCCTCATAGACTGATCCTCAGTGCCTGGCCGTGGAGCTGGAGGCTCAGGTACTGGAACTGCGGGAGCTGGCAGTGGAGCCGTCCCCCGATCTGCAGCTACGGCTGCCCCAATCTCCTCCACGAGTGGCGGTGTAGAAGAACCCTCTGTCTGGGGCAAAGTCTCCGGAGCAATATATACCTGGGCCCTGGTAGTCCTCTGGACCCGGCTAGTCTCTCCTACGGCAACTGACTTGGCCTTTTGGGCCGCTGTCGCCTTTTTTGGAGGCATATCTGCAAATATAGCCACTCGTTAGGAAGGGGTCATCCTGATAACACAGTTCTATCGCACGATCTAAGATAGAAAGAAGGGTAGTATCCTAAATGCCCTGTAGCCTCCTGTTTATAGGCGTGGTGCACAACACACCGATAAACAAGACTCTACTAGACACGGTCTGTGGACATTCCGAGGACGAACTGCTCTGATACCACTTTTGTCACGACCCAACCCCGTAGGCCGTGACTAGTGTCCGTGCTGGACACCCAAACGTACCCAATAACCCAAACCAGCAGACTAGCAGATTATATAAATATAAAAGTCAGTCGACGTTACTAGTGTCACAGAGGAACATATATAGCACATGGAAGCCGATAAGGCTATCACAAATCATAGCAACACAAAACATATACAGAACCCACATGTATGTCTATAGACCTCTACAGAACATAACAGAATCATATCAGATGGCCATGTACACACATTCTGATATGATATGATCTGATATGGCCATCTGATATGATTCTGTTATGTTCTGTAGAGGTCTGTAGACATACATGTGGGTTCTGTATATGTTTTGGGTTGCTATGATTTGTGATAGCCTTATCGGCTTCCATGTGCTATATATGTTCCTCTGTGACACTAGTAACGTCGACTGACTTTTATATTTATATAATCTGCTAGTCTGCTGGTTTGGGTTATTGGGTACGTTTGGGTGTCCAGCACGGACACTAGTCATGGCCTACGGGGTTGGGTCGTGACAATATGCATATTAAAAGTAAATTACAGGACTCGACATATAATTACATATAGGCATATACCGACGCCAGAAGGCTCGAGGTAGGAGTCAGGGCGATCAAAATTTATATATGGAAGTTACGAAGTTCCGAATTGCAAAACATTTGAAAAGCAATTCACAGATCATTTTCCGAAAATCTAACATCATTCATAGTGCAAAACGTTCAATAACGATATAGGAAATTTCAAACGGGCCTTTGAGTCATAGGCATATGATTACTTTTCATATCGAACGAAAATGAGCCAAACAAACCAAATAAGGGAAGCCTCGGGGATTGTGGGCCCACCTTGAGTCAAATCGAGGCGGCGGACACAAATCACAGACTTTAGGCTCCATAAAGCCATCTACGAAAGTGTCGGAGAGATTCAGACACAATAGCAAAAGTTATGAAGGTTTGAACATTCTTTCAACCAAATGTAAGGAATAGGTTTCAATTGCGCTGAATGAATAGTGCCCAAACTTGAACTCGGATTTCCAAGAGCAGAATTATCCCCGAGGGTCCGATCTTGACCTAGTGTAACTAGGACATGGCAAAAGAAGGAAAGGTAAGCTTTACATACCTGGATTGCGCCTTACGCTCGTCAAATCTCAATTCCCGTTTCGTCCAAAAACTGCAAATGGTCACTTTTACCAGTTACTATTCATGAAAGTTAACATCTTAATCTTTGGGTTATACTTGGCTACCGAAATTTCGGCAGCATTTCCCCTATAAATCTAACACCCCCGAGACTTAGCTCGGCTCAAAATACATCAACAACAACAACCCAAACATCACAAGCAACATAAATCACAATCAAATCATTCTAACTTCAAAGTTCTACCTTACTACACAAGTTGACAACCTTCATTCAAACTTCACAATTCCAAACTTACGCCCACATTATTGTATTCATTCACCCATTCAAGATTATTCAAACCCATCCCAATTACACTCCAACAATATACAAAATTTCCCGAAGTTCATTACTTTCCATATTTCATCCAAAACATCAAAACTTACGGCGAACATTCTAACTCGCATTGTTTCATTCCAAATTCATTAACATCAACCATAAGTCATATTTAAAGTCTTTAGCATCATAGATATACAATGATATACACAAATATACCAAAGATATATACTTTCCCATAATGTTCCGAAATCCTTTTCCAACGCCAATTCAATTCATTAAACAATCATTTAAGTTATAAAGTCCACAACGACGCAACTAACAAACTTAAACGAAATCAAATTCATTCTGTCCTCCACAATTCATGGCTCACGGCCACATACCAACACATGCACACACACGGCTTTCTACACACACATCCAAGTTACGGGATTCTCGTCTATTCTCAATCCTTAACACATTCATATCAATTCCATAACATTAGAGGGGCTAAATTCTTACCTTTTCTTAAGTTTCTGACTTGTCGCAAACGCGCACCTTCCGCCAAACTAATTGTACCCCGTCGGAGAGCGTCTTGAGTACTTTACAATATGTGAAGAACAAGGATTTTTGGATCAAACACAAGGCTTGGGATTATTTTTTTTTCTTATAGGGGTTCTCGGCCGAGAGCCTTTCTTTGGTGTTGCTCAATTTTTTTTTTGTGTTTTGTTTTAGTTCTTGATAACTCCAAAGGGAATATGGATATATATCCAATTATAGGTCATGTGTATATCACATGACCTTTAAAAAATGTGGGCTTGGACCTTGTCTTGGCCGGCCACTTCAAGGCTTTGGGCCTCAATTTTTTTGTAGTCCAATTCTTAGCCCAATTCATTAAAAGTCCCATTTTGTAATTCCCGAAACTAATTTCTGAAATTCCAAATTTACCCTCGGCCTTCCCCAATGTCTTGACATTAATGATTTCATAACCGACATAGTCACATCAACTAGAATCAAAATATTTCCTCATAACACACGAGTCTTAATTATTTCTCGATTTCCAATTATACGAAAACACGGGACATAACACCCCCCCCTAGGGGGGTCAGCCCATTATTCTATATTTAACATTCCATTAGTTCTCCTTTCTCTTGCAAGTACATGCTCGCGTCGAATCCGCAGCTAATCTTAGTTGTGACTATTAGTCATCTGGATTTATCTAGTCAGTTGAAAATATTTGTTACGAGTCACACATTGTCATAGACGTACTGATCCTGGATAGGTCTAAGCTTTCATCAAAAAGATCTTCATAGTTTCTTTACTGTTCTTCCAAGATCACCTTTCTCCTATTATTCACTTTCCCATTTCATCACCATGATGGTATCTGGCGTCAATTTTATTCTCAAAATCTGCCCTGACTATTAATGTTTCTCCTTTTCTTCGCCACATAAACACTAGGTCTTTAGACAAGCCTCTTTTAAACTACAAATTCATCTCCTTAATGAAGGGTACATCTTATATCAACTCGTGACTTCCAACTCATTCATCTACCATCATATAGCCAATTCCTTCGATGCATTGTTCACAACCTTCATTAGCTATTCAACCTTATATTGCTAACTCAATAATCTTATGACAAGAGGACTCCTAAAAAAGAATCTTTCTGTACCTTAGTCCTAACATTGTCTTATATGCATATATCCTTATACTCGTACCTCCGTACAATATCGTTGCTAATATACTTTATACGATAAAAAGCTCTTGTCGATATCTAGCTCTTTTAGTAACGTACATCGTTCTCATACCTCTTCTACCCCCCCTTGTACTCATAATTCATTAGCATATTTATACTCAAGGGTCATATTTATACATATACTTATCCCTTCCATTTCTTGCTTTGAGAAAAAGTTACAATCCCCATCTAATCATATTGACGTCTCATTAAGGAAACACTTTGAAAGGTTTAATCAACTTAAGTTTCACCCCAATCCGACCAGCAATATAAGGAGTAACATATAGCAATGTAGAACCAGGATGAATTAATGCATACACATTATGAGCAAATACTAACAGTATACCTGTGACAACATCGGGGAAAGACTCAAGATCCCATGGGCTAAACCTTATCTCTACTGTTCCTCAATGGACAGTCACGCATCATATGACCAATTCGACTGCAGGCATAACATGCACCTGAACCTAAGAGGCATTGTCCAGAATGTGGCCTACCATACTGCGCACATCGAGGTGAAGGTGGTCTCATCCGAATTGAATCATCCCCATACTGGAAACCCGAGGCTTTAGAACCCTGTGTCGCGACCCGTCTAGGGGGCCGCGACGAGCACCTGGTGCTAGCTCACCCGGGTACCCCTTGGCTTGCACTTACACTTACATCTAGGTTAGCCACATAATTAAACATACATTTCTATTCATCAGTCATACTAGTCCCATTGGACAACAATGCCTTTATATCATCATTGGCATATATACCACGTCAATGTACATGAGCCGACAAGGCTAACAAAATAATGTACAAAATATAGGCCGACAAGGCCAAACACATCTAACCACGTACACATGTCTATGAGCCTCTAAGGAGAGTATGTCATATCACATAAGCGGGAGAGGACCCCGCTATGCCCATAATTATTTACACAAAAGAATAAGTACCCAAAAACTATAGCTCCGAATGAAATGGAGCTCCGCTATGTAGTCCCTGAGAATATACCTATAGATCAAGCCTGTCTCCCTGTGCACCTGCGAGCATGACGCAACGTCCACAAACAAAAGGACGTTTGAACGAAGAATGTACTGAGTATGTAAAGCATAATCAATATCGATATAGAAGCATAATGAACAACATGAGGAAAAGCACAAGATGGGAGATGGTAATATCATCGTCATAGGCACTTACTTGCCTTTCATAGGAACTTTCCATTTCTAATGTGTATTTGTGCACATACATCCATGTTCGTATCCAAAATCGTATCCGTTCCATATTTTTACTCATATTTGTATACATACCCTTATTCACATTCTTATTCGTATTCGTAGTCGAATCTATATCATATACATAATCATCTCATATACATAGCTTTTACATAGCATACCCGACCATGCAAGATCGGTGTTTCATACGTACTTGGCCAACCAAGGCTCAATGTTACACATACCTGGCCCTACCAAGGCGTCAGGGTTACACCTACCTGGCCCAACCAAGGCGTCAGGGTTATCCGTACCGTCTGCAGAGGTGTGCACGCATTGCATAATCATATACATACTTATTTACATATCCTACCCGGCCTCATAAGCTCGGGGTTCCATAATATTCATGCATAGATACATATACATAATAGCTCATAAGAGTCTTTACTATTATAATTGCTATCATCGTTGTCATCGTTATCGTCATTTCTATTACCACCATAGTCGTCTTCCATATCATTGTCAATATTATCATCATTCATCACATCTATCTTTATAGGCTTACTCGTCATACGAGGAACTTAGCACAGTCGTGGCGTATCAAGAATCGTGAGCTTACAAGCTCGGAAGATCAAATCATTTGAAAGATATCATAGTCTTATAGAAGATTTAGACGTTTGGCCAAATAACCATGCCTTATGAAGGAAGGGTTAGCCTTACATACCTTTCCGTTTAACTATTCTACACTTGCACGTTCTCCTCCGAAGCTCACGTCTCTACCTTCATTAAAGTCATACTATCATTAGAATCAATAGCTAGCATACATGACAAACACTAGAGAAAATCGGGCAACGTCTCGTCTATTTATACGACATTCCTGTATAGCGTATATCAACTCTCAAACGTCAATAATACTTTCACAATACTATAACGATAGTCATTATTCATCCACATTATCCATATTTCTAGACTTACTTTCAATCATCCATATCCATGGCCATAACGCACGACGATGTCCATTCTCATACATTGCTCATCTCATGTTCTCAACATCATTTATAACATATTTACATCTCAACACATCAAAAATCGTAACTCAAGTTAAGATATTTCTCAAAATGGCACTATTCCACATTCATGACCCATTTTTCTATACCGTTCTACAATCCAAGTATTTCAACTCTAAAATACCTCAAACAACATAAAAATGTCATAAATCTTACCTTAGATGTCGTAGGAACAAGCCTTGGTTGATAATACTCCACTTGAGCAAAAACCCTCGTTCACCTCCAATGAGATTTCTTGACTTGTATGATCTTTAATGGGTTTTCATACATTTGATTCACTTGGTTTATGTTGTTGATCACTAATAATCCTTGAATTCTTGTGGAATACATGTAGAGAGATGTTTTAGAGAGAAGGGATGAAGTATGGAAATGAAATAATAAACTTGGTCCCCTTTTTAATAACCCAAAATCTGATCTGGAAAGAACAGTCGTCGAAAGTGCAACAGTGGTCGTAAACTCAGTTTACGGTCCGTATTACAGTTTACGGGCCGTATTTAATCATAACATAACCAGAAGGTTAGGCTGAGACATGGTGATTTACGAACACAGTTTACGGGTGGTATTTCAGTTTACGGTTCGTATTTCAAGTCGTCTTTAACCATTCAAGCATTTTGGAAGTTGAAAAACGACATGGCAGTTTACGACCCGTAAACTACTTTACGGTCTGTATTTCATTTTACGATCAACTGGCCAAAGTGCAAATCTGCAATTTTCGACATTTTTAGAACCTATCTTGGCCAATTTCAATCAACAACAATCCGGGAATTCAACCCGGCCAAACCAACAACAATGCTAGCAATTTCTTCTAGCAACACTCCAACATTCAATTCAATTCAATTCAATTCAACTCAATTCAATTCAACAACCCCAACCTTACAATCTTCCAACCACATCCTTTACTTCTAAATTCATGAGTTATACACTAACAACATTACCTTCCATGCATGCAAGAACATTATGTCCAATTTACATAACCCTCTAAAACAAGTCTCCAACTACTACAACTTTATTAAGATCATTAAGCTTTTATTCGCAACATAAAATCCACAACACAACAACCAAAGTACTAAATAAAATCAATTCACTTATCTTACACAACCCCACCATTTTCGGCCACCATACCACATACATGGCCACAACTTCAACATGCATGATCTCATGTTCTTCATCCATTTTACATTATGGAATTCAAAACATAACAATCAAACTACTAAAATAAAATTAATTCATCATTTCTACACAACAACTACTCCATTCGGCCAACACCATACATACACATACTTCATGAATTTCATTCATTTCCACATGCTACAACATACATAAACATCCATAACATGTAAAAGATCATGAATTCTTACCTTCTCCTCTTATCTTCCTTCTTGGCCAAGATTGTAACTTTCAAGAATTTGTGTTTTTCTTGCTCCAATGAACACTCTACTTTGCTAAGGACCCTTCAATTAGTTGTTTGGCTAGGAGATAATAATTTTTGGTGAAAAATTATCCAAGGTTTTTGTTGGTGGGGAGGGGGCCGAATAGCCCCTTAGTCTTTCTCCTTTTTTTTTTTTTTTTTTTTTTTGTTGTTGTTCTTGCTTGTCTTGAATTAAAGGGTAAGCTCTCATATATATATAAGTAATTCCTTAAGCATGTGAGGGGCACATGCCTCTCTCTCAATTTCTCTAGAAATTTCTTTCTTTTTTCATGAATTTTTCTCAATTGGTCAAAGAAGACTAATTGTCTTCTTATGCAAGCTTTGACCCCATGTGTTTTTATTATTTACAATTATCCCCCACTTAATATGAAATGGCCACATGTCTCCCTTTCTTTCTTTTCCTAGAGTTTTCTTCTTTTTTTCTTGAATTTTTCTTAAAGAAATAAAAGATGACTCATTGTCTTACCATGTACACTTTAGTCCATATATTTCCATCACATGGACAATATGCCCTTTTTGGAACCTTCATGAACTCCTTTTGTAAAATTCCCGTTTTGCCCGCGACTTTCCTTAATATTACCATTTCGCCCCTAGCCTTCCACATTATTACCATGTACCATTTTGTGAGTTTCTCTTTTTACCCTTAACCTTTCTCAATATTTCCATAACACTAATGTTCATAAATAATATTCAAAACCACATGTACGTTAAAATAATTTTTTGGAAAATGGTCTCGCCCTTAACTTTCCACGACAACTTTGAAATATCCAAGCGTACAAAATACGGGCTAAAACAGTAAATTGGTATACGGTCCGTAAACTGGCAGTCGTAAATTACCATGCAAGACTTCGACTTTCTGCCCAATTGAGAAATGGTAAAATACGACCAGGAGGACGGACCGTAAAGTGATTTACGGCCCGTAAACCATGGTCGTAAATCACCATGCATGCAGCCAAAGTTTCTGGTTCTGGAAATGGTTAAAGACGACCACGAGAGACGGTCCGTAAAGTGGAATACGGACCGTAAACCTCCATGGACGACCACTGTTCACCCAACACAGATTTTTGCAATTCATTAAATAAGGGAACCAACACTTAGTTTATTTCATTACAACATTACACCATTTCTCTCTAAAACCTCTCTCTACATTGATTATACAAGTTTTCAAGGATATTTAAGGATCAACAACATAAAACAAGGTGAATCAAGAGTAAGAACATCATCAAAGATCATCTAGGTCAAGGAATCCAAATGGAGAAAAACTAGGGTTTTGCTCAAAGTGGAGTATTATTAATCAAAGCTTGTTCCTACAACTTCTAAGTTAAGGTTCATGATTTTTACATGATGTTTAAGGTATTGAAGAGTTGAAATACATGGATTGTAGAAAATATGGTCAAGTAGGTCATGCATGATGAATGCATTATAAATGGTACTAAGATCATGAACTAGACACTTTAGACGAATGGACGAAGTTGGATGTTATAACCATGAATATGGGTGATTTAGAGGCAAATTAAGGAATCTAGATAATGTGAATAATGTGAATGACTAATGGCCATTGTTATGATATTAATGAAGGTATAGACGCTAGCATAGGAAGGAAGCGTGCAAGTGTAGAATAGTCCGACGAGAAGGTATGTAAGGCTAACCCTTCTTTCATAAGGCATGGTTCCTTAGCCAAACTCTTAAATCCTCTATATGAGTATGTTGTATTCAAACGATTGACACTCCGAGCTCATAAGCTCACGATCCTCGAGATGTGCTACGATTGTACTACGCACCCCATATGACGAGTAAGCATAAGATATAGATGTAGCGAAAGTGATGATGATAGTGATGACGATGATAATAATAATGATGCTAAAGGTGCCTACGGGATATTATACTTACATGTGCCTATGAAGGGCTATAATGACACCCCGAGCTTATAACGCCGGGTAGGACATATGTATATGAATATGTATAAAGTATGTATACGATTACGAAACGCGCGCACACCTCTGCAGATGGTACGGATAACCCTGAAGCCTTGGTAGGGCCAGGTATGAGTAACCTTGAGCCTTGGTTGGCCAAGTATGTATGAAACACCGATCCTATGAGGTCGTGTATGCTATGTAAATGCCATGTATATGAAATGACTATGTATATAATATGAATATGAATGTGATAAGACTATGTATAAGAATACGAATAAGGATATGTATACGAATATGAGCACAAGTAGGGTACGAGTACTATTATGGAATACGGATGATGACGTAGGTGTACAAATACGTATGAAAAATGGAAAGTCCTACGAAAGGCAGGTAAGCGCTATGACGATGATATTATTATCTCCCCCCTCCTATGCTATTTCATATGTTGTTCATGATACTTATTTATTGATGTTGCTCATGCTTTACATACTCAGTACATTCTTCGTACTGACGTCCTTTTGTTTGTGGACGCTGCGTCATGCCCGCAGGTGCATAGGGAGACAAACTTGATCCATAGCTGCCTATTTGGAGATTACATAGAGATCTTCATTTCCTTCGGAGCCATATCTTTTGGGTACTCATTATTTTGTGTATATAATTATGGGCATAGCGGGGTCCTGTCCCGCTAATGTGATATGTTATACTCTTAGAGGCTCGTAGACATGTGTGTGTGTGTGGGTAGATATGTTTGGCCTTGTCGGACTATGTTTTGTACATCATTTTGTCAGCCACGTTGGCCCATGTACATTGATATGGCATAGATGCCTACGATGATATAAATGTGTTGTTGTCCAAATGGGACTAGTTGACGAATGAATGGAAATGCATGTATAATTATATGGATCACCTAGATGTAAGCATAAGAGTAAGCTAAGAGGGTGCCAGGGTCGGCTAGCACCAGGTGCTCGTCGCGGCCCCGAGTCGGGTCGTGACAAAAGTGGTATCAGAGCAGTTCAGTCCTAGGGTGTGTCTACGAGCCATGTCTAGTAGAGTCTTGGTTATGGGTGTGTTGCGCGCTACACTTATAAACAAGAAGCTGCGGACATTTTAAGAATAAATGACCTTCTTTCTTCATAAGAATCGTGCGATAGAGCTATGATGTAGGATTTTCTTGCTCCTAAATCGTGTGTTGTGTATTTCAAAGATGCCTAAAAAGGGAAAGACTATGGCAGCCCAAAAGGGAGAGACGGTGGCAGAGAAGCGGGCTATGAAAGCACCGCCACCGGTAGTAGAGGAAAGTGAGTCCCAGGGTGCGGCTCAATCTCAGTCCTCCCAGACAGGGCCCGTCTCTGAGGAGCGTGGGGAGCCTCAGCCCCAGCTCCAGCACCTCCATCTCCTCCACCAAATGCTTCGGGCCAAGATGTAAAAGAGGCCATTACTTTATTGACTCAATTGGTTGCGGCCCAGGCTCAGAGGCACAGTTCAGGGTATGGTGATAGGGCTGTTAGTGCAAGAGCCCGTGATTTCATTACTTTGAACCCTCCGGAATTCTTTGGGTCAAAGACGGAGGAGGATCCTAAGGATTTCATGGATGGTATGCTAAGGACGCTCCGATTAATACATGCTTCAGACACCGAGTCGGTAGAGCTAGCGTCATATAGATTGAGAGATGTCTCGATCCAGTGGTATACAGTATGGATGGCTTCACGGGGAGCCAATGCACCTCCCCCGGTATGGCAAGAGTTTGTTGATGCTTTTCTCCGTCATTATATGCCTCTAGAAGTTCGGCGAGCAAGGGCCGATAAATTCTTGAACTTGAGGCAAGGAAGCATGAGTGCCCTAGAGTATAGCCTCCGTTTTAACTGTTTGGCCAGGTATGCTTCGACCATGGTAGCAGATATGGGCGGCAGGGTACACCGATTTGTAAAGGGCCTAGGGGCCCATCTGATGGACAAATGCTAGACTGCGTCCCTTCAGGACGGTATGGATATTGCACGCATTCAGGCACATGCTCAGAACTTAGAGGAAAGCCTACAGCAGCGGAGAAGTGAACGTGAACAAGATAGAGGACATAGCAAGAGGGCCAGATCTTCGGGCCCAATAAGTGAGTCCAGAGGCGGACACAAGCAACAGTTCCCTAGACATTCGGGCTATTCTACTACCAGTGCACCTCCATGGTTTTCAGGCCAGAGCCTTGATAGATCTACTCATCCCGGGCTGAGTTAGAGTTATTCGGGGTCCCAGTTTAGAGGTGATTCAGGCCAGTCAAGGCCACCTATACCACGATGTTCCCAGTGTAGGAAGTCGCATTGGGGTCAATGCCGATTGGGTTCGGATGTTTGCTATTCATGTGGTCGACCAGGCCATATTATGTGTGATTGCCCCTCAGTACATGGTAGAGGTAGGACCCAACTATCAGGGTCGGTAGCCGGATCTTCGGTATCTGTACGCCCTACGGGGCCAGGTTCACATGCGCCAGTCGTCCAGGGTAGAGGTAGAGGCAGAGCTCCCAGTACTAGCGACCCTCAGCATCGTATTTATGCCTTGGCTGGACACCAAGATCTAGATTCTTCTCCTGACGTGGTCACAGGTATATTATCGGTATTCTCTCATGATGTATATGCTTTGATTGATCCGGGCTCCACGTTATCATATGTTACTCCTTATATTGCGGGTCAATTTATAGTTGAGCCGGAGTCGATCAAACCTTTTGAGGTGTCCACACCTGTGGGTGAATCGGTAATAGCTAGCCGAGTATATAGGGATTGTATAGTCACGATTTGTGACCGTCGTACCATGATTGATTTGCATGAGCTAGAAATGGTAGATTTTGATGTTATTATGGGCATGTATTGGTTGGCTTCTTGTTATGCCAATGTTGCTTGCCGAATAAAGATGGTTCGTTTTCAGTTTCCGGGAGAACCAGTCTTAGAATGGAAAGGGAACGCGGCATCACCAAAAGGTAGATTTATTTCTTATCTAAAGGCAAGGAAGATGGTCACGAAAGGATGTATTTATCATCTAGTGCGAGTTCAAGATGTAGAAGCTGAATCGCCGACTCTTCAGTCAGTTCCCGTAGTGAACGAATTTCCGGATGTGTTCCCGGAAGAGCTTCCAGGCCTTCCTCCCGAACGGGAGATTGATTTTTTCCATTGATGTGTTTCCAGGCACCACACCTATATCTATTCCTCCATATAGAATGGCACCCGCAGAATTGAAAGAGTTGAAGGAGTAATTGAAGGACTTGCTTGATAAAGGCTTCATTAGGCCTAGTTCATCCCTGTGGGGAGCGCCCGTATTGTTCGTCCGAAAGAAAGATAGCTCCCTGAGAATGTGCATTGATTATAGGCAATTGAATAAAGTAATCATCAAGAATAAATATCCTCTCTTAAGGATTGATGACCTGTTTGATCAATTGCAAAGCGCCAAATGGTTTTTAAAGATTGATTTGAGGTCCGGGTATCATCAAGTGAGGGTTAGGGAGAAATATATCCCTAAGACAGCCTTCAGAACGAGATATGGTCATTTTGAATTTCGGGTGATGTCATTTGGGCTAACTAATGCGCCAGCGGTATTTATGGATTTGATGAATAATATGATCCGGTCCTTTCTGGACTTATTTGTAATCGTATTCTTGATGATATTTTGGTGTATTCTAGATCCGAAGCAGAACATCCGGATCATTTGCCTATTGTCCTTGGAGTTCTTCGAACTCTAGAATTGTTTGCAATGTTTTCCAAATGTGAGTTCTGGTTGAACTCAGTGGCATTTTTAGGGCATATTGTGGTAGCCGATGGTATTCGAGTGGATAGTAAAAAGATTGAGGCCGTGAAAACTTGGCCAAGACCCACAACTCCTACAAAGGTTCGTAGCTTTCTGGTCTTAGCAGGTTATTACAGGAGATTCGTTGAAGGTTTTTCCTCTATTTCTGCACCACTCATAAAGTTGACACAGAAATCAGCCAAGTTTCAATGACAAACGCTTGCGAACGTAGCTTCCAAGAGTTAAAGGGTCGATTGACTTCTGCCCCAGTTCTGACACTTCCAGAGGGATTGGAAGGATATGTTGCATATTGCGATGCTTCAGGTGTTAGGCTAGGCTGTGTGTTGATGCAACATGGCAAGGTGATTGCGTATGCTTCAAGGCAATTGCGGAAACATGAGCAGAATTATCCTACCCATGACTTAGAATTGGCCGCGGTGGTCCATGCATTAAAGATATGGAGACATTACTTATATGGTGTCCACGTGGATATTTACACAGATCATATGAGTCTTCAATACATCTTCAAGCAGAAAGAGTTGAATTTGCGGCAACGACGATGGCTAGAGTTGCTAAAAGACTATGATGTTGAGATCCTGTACCACCCCAGAAAGGCAAATGTGGTGGCTGATGCTCTTAGCCATAGGTCGATGGGAAGTCTAAGTGATGTACGACCAGAAAAGAAAGAGATGGCCCGTGAGCTTCAACAGTTAGCTAGCCTAGGAGTCCGAGTAGTGGACTCAGGTAGCAGCGGAGCTACTATCCAGAATACCGCAGTCTCGTCGCTAGTGGCAGAAGTGAAAGAGCAACAATATGAGGACCCCATGCTAATGCAGTACAGAAATACACTCCCTCTGAAAAAGGAGTCATCATTTGACATTTCAAGAGACGGAGCTCTCCGATGTAGAGGAAGATTATGTGTTCCCAATGTGGCAAGTTTACGCCACCAGATTTTAAGAGAAGCTCATAGTTCCCGTTATTCTGTTCACCCCGGAGCGACGAAGATGTATCATGATCTTAAGTCTACATATTGGTGGAATGGGATGAAGAAAGATATAATGGAATTCGTAGCTCAGTGACTTAATTTCCAACAAGTGAAGATTGAACACCACAAGCCGGGTGGATTGTTGCAAGCTATGGAAATCCCAACTTGGAAGTGGGAAGTGATTAACATGGACTTCATTCAGGCTTACCCCGTTCTCGACGTAAGTATGATTCCATATGGGTGATTGTGGATAGACTCACCAAGTCAGCTCATTTCTTACCGATCAGGACGACCTATGAGGCAGAAGATTATGCGATGCTTTATCTTAAAGAGATAGTAAAACTCCATGGCATCCCGGTATCTATTATCTCCGACAGAGGGACTCAGTTTACAGCTAAGTTTTGGAGGTCTTTCCAAGAGGGTTTAGGGACCTGAGTTAGCCTTAGCACAACATTTCATCCCCAGACCGATGGACAAGCTGAACGTACTATTCAGACTCTTGAGGATATGTTACGAGCATGTATGATAGATTTTGGAGGGAATTGGGATGATCATTTGCCACTCATTGAATTTGCTTACAATAATAGTTATCATTCCAGCATTCAAATGGCACCATATGAAGCTTTATATGGGCGAAAGTGTAGATCCCCAATTGGGTGGTTTGAAACTGGAGAAACTAAATTGATAGGGCCAGACTTGGTCCAGCAAGCTATAGAGAAGGTCAAGCTTATACAAGATCGGTTGTTAGCAGCCCAAAGTCGTCAGAAATCCTATGCGGATAATCGTCGAAGAGACTTGGAGTTCAAAGTGAAGGATTGGGTATTCTTGAAAGTGTCGCCAATGAAAGGCGTTATGAGATTTGGCAAAAAGGGGAAGCTTAGTCCCCGGTACATTAGACCATATGAGATTGTGCGCAGAATAGGCAAAGTGGCCTATGAGTTAGATCTACCTCCGGAATTGGAGTCAGTCCATCCAGTATTTCATGTCTCGATGCTTCGAAAATGTGTTGGAGATCCCACTAGGATCGTCCCAGTAAATGATGTGCAAGTGACAGAGAAATTGACTTATGAAGAGGTACCCACTGCCATATTAGACAAGCAAGTACAGAGGCTTAGAACCAAATGGGTGGCCTCGGTTAAGGTTCTATGGAGAAGCAGTAAACGAGAGGAGATGACATGGGAATCAGAAGAAAGTATGCGATCCAAATACCCAAATTTATTTCAGCCCTTGGAAGAAGCCCAAGATAAGACGTCAAGATCATAAGGTATGTATATTTCCTTTTATGCTTTTGGGTCATGTGTGGCAAAACAAATTTATGTTGGTATGTTGTGGCCCTGTGTGGTATCGATATTATGGGTTGTTGTGGCAGGATGGTAGCGCCATATTATAAGGGAAACTCTGGCAAAATTTTTGTAGAACTCCCGAGCACTTTAACATTCGGGGACGAATGTTCTTAAGGGGGGGAGAATGTTACACCTCCGAAAAAATTTCCGTTGGTACACAAGTGAATGAACTAGTGATAGGTATGGGTGCATGATGTCCATGAGCAAGAAACGACGTTTGATGACCTTAGGCGAGATTTTGAAGGTATCCGATGTAAGATGAGAAAGTTGGCTAAGTTAAGATGAGATATAAGGTGAGCAATGCATGTGCATGGACGTAGGTGATTAAAATGAGAAGTCTAAGAGATATGAAAAGTTGCAGATTTGAAATCTGCCCAGTGGTCGTAAAGTGCAAAATACGGACCATAAATTGGTATACGGTCCGTAAACTGGCAGTAGTAAATTACCATGCAAGACTTCGACTTCGACTTTCTGCCCAGTTGAGAAATGGTAAAATTCGACCAGGAGGACGGACCGTAAAGTGATTTACGGCCCGTAAACCATGGTCGTAAATCACCATGCATGCAGCTAAAGTTTCTGGTTCTGGAAATGGTTAAAGACGACCATGAGGGACGGTCCGTAAAGTGGAATACGGACCGTAAACCTCCATGGACGACCACTGTTCACCCAGCACAGATTTTTGCAATTCATTAAATAAGGGAACCAACACTTATTTTATTTCATTACAACATTACACCACTTCTCTCTAAAACCTCTCTCTACATTTATTATACAAGTTTTCAAGGATATTTAAGGATCAACAACATAAAACAAGGTGAATCAAGAGTAAGAACATCATCAAAGATCATCTAGGTCAAGGAATCCAAATGGAGAAAAACTAGGGTTTTGCTCAAAGTGGAGTATTATTAATCAAAGCTTGTTCCTACAACTTCTAAGGTAAGGTTCGTGATTTTTACATGATGTTTAATGTCACGACCCAACCCTGTAGGCCATGACTAGTGCCCGATCTGGGCCCTCAAACGCATTCTAGTATATGGCAGAAGCCGACAAGGCTTTATTTCAAATTTAGCTAATTTTTAGAAAAATTTCGGCAGAGTTTCCTTTGTTTTACGGGCTATCCCATATATCCTGCACGCAGAAAATACCAACAAAGGCCACACAGGGCCAACAAAGCAACATTTACATATATGCGGACCGGCCGCCGCGGCGAATGGGATCGCCCAATCACAACATAAGCACCCCATTGTACAGAAAGATCCCGACCCACAACATGTCCACAGACCTCTAACAAACCGACAGAATCATATGACGGGACAGGGCCCCGCCGTACCCATGAATGAGAATATACATGTATAGAAGTGACAGACTATACCAAAAGATGGCTCTGAATAAAAGAGCGCACCAAGAATAGCAGAATGAGATCCTAAGCAGACGGATCAGCAAACCTGTCGTCGGTACCTGCGCAGCATGAAAACGCAGCCCCCGAAGAAAGGGGGTCAGTACGAAATATGTACTGAATATGTAAAGCCTGAGTTGCAGAAACAAAATCATAACTGGTGCAGAACATACAGAAAGTAAACGAAAAATCCAAAGTGTCAGATACATATTTCCAAAACATGCAGAGTGTGTACAGAACATATGTCATATCAAATCCGGCCCCTGCCAAGGGACTCGGCAGACCGAACGTGGCCACCCTCCCGACGCTGGTGCCACAACACAGAAGAATCAGAATAGGGGCATAACCCCGTAACATAATATGTCATATCAGATGGCCATAGTAAATCATATCAGAACAAAAGTACATGGCACATCATACTCCACAAACCCATGTACGCATATACCTGCCCCCTCACATCGAGGCACGGTGAACAATGCAGGGGATTACGCTTGACAACATATCCTGGCCCGGGCTCAGTGTGGGAAACATTGGGGCATCCACGAATAGAGTCGTGAGAAATTAATGCAAGTAAAATATCATAAATGTTTCCATAGACTCGATGAGGCATATCAAAGACAAACCGATCCGATGATGTCGGAAGGGATCATAGTAAATGAGTTTCGAGTATCAAAACAATTTATCAGACTTAATGGAATATTTAAAACCATATTAGTTAGGTAATTAAAAGGGTAGTTGAAACGTTTCTTTCAAAAATCGTTCAAAAAGGGGACTTTAGTACATTAAGGGCAAAACCGGGAATAGCGGGCCAACCTCGGAACAAGCAAGGCGGTGGGCTCAAATTACGCCTTTTAAGCTTATGGGGTCACCTATAAAGGTTCTACGGACATTCTATAGCTTTTCAAGGAGTTTAGAGGAAGTCTACATACTTTCAGGAAAAGCATATCAAAATGGTTCAATTCTACTGAAGGAAAAACTGAGATTTTCTATTGCGGATTCCGATGGCCAAGAAGGTCTTTTGAGGCCCGAATCCGATCCTAAAACACTTAGACATGCCAAAAGAAGGATCGGGGTAGCTTTACATACCTTTCAAGCTCCTTACGCCTTTCCAAACTCACTTCCCGTTTCGTCAAAAATCTGCAAATGGTCAAGTTTGCCCATTGTAAGTTATAGATGCTACAAATTCAATTCAACTCTTATTTGTCTACCGAAAGTTCGGCAGCACTTCCCCTATACATATAGCACCCCCGAGAACTTAACTCGGCTCACAATCATCAACAACAACCCAAGCAACAACATCAACATCAACAACAATCATTAGAAACACAATATGGCAACACTAGTTCTACTTGCCGACATAATGTCATAACCTTTACTTTAACCTTAACTTTCAAACTATTCTCAACAATTTCACATTCATTATCGATCTAGATTACCACAACATAGTTTAAAAGCATTTCATATCGTTTTCCACAAGATATTCATACGATATACATAATATACAAACTTTCCGCCAAAGTCATAACGCATTCGAAACTTCTAATCTTTGACTTACGTATTCATAACATGATTCCATCTTCCAAATTCATCAATACCCGTCATAATTTGCAACCTAATAACTTCATTTTCATAATGTCGCAAAATCATACTTAAACGACATAAGTTTTCTACATTCCATTTCAAAGCAAACTCATATCGTTTTACTTTCATTTACATTGCAAGAATCACAATAACACAATTAACACACTAGACAAACTTAATCCATTTCCCTTCCACACACCCCATACCACACGGCCAAACACCCCACTACCAACTACTATCCAATTCATTCAATTTTCATTTCCAAGATGCATTTCATCCCAACCACAACTAGAATATGATATAAATTCAACACCTTACAATTATACACATACATATATATACACGGCCACATGCCTATATACATATCCACTTGGTAAACTTCTATTTTTCCGTACAATCAACTCATTCTCACATACTACAACACAAACAAAACTTCATAACACAATAAAAAGGAATGAATCCTTACCTTTTTCTCTAGTCTTCTTTACTTGAACTAGTGATCAAATTGAGGAACCAAGTGCTTCTTCCTCCAAGACAACTACACCAAGTTGAAGAAGCTACCCAAATTAGTAGGAAAACCACAAAATATAAATTTTTGAAGCAAGATTTTTGTGGCTTATTTTTGCACTCCAAACCCGAAACCCTCTTCTCTTTCTCCTCTCTTGCTTTGTTTTTCTTGTCTTCTAAGTTTTTCTTGAACTCTCCAATGTATATAATATCCCCTTAATTAAATTGTCATATGGTTGCCATGTGACTTGGGTTTAGGCCAAGTATGTTGGCCGGCCACCCCATTTGAGTTGGGCCCAAATTTTTCTTTCAATTATTTGGGCCCAATGGATTATAATTCCCGTTTTGTAATTCCCGAAACTAATTTTCAAAATCCCAAATTTGCCCTTAGCGTTCCTCGACACTTCCATATTAATATTCTTTCATAACAACTCAAGGGTTACATAAATTCAATTATGACCTTATTTCATACAAGTCCAAATTATTTCCAATTTTCCAAAGGTGTGAAAACACGGGATATAACATCCTCCCCCCCTTTAGAACATTCGTCCTCGAATGTAAAATTAATCTTATAGGGTTTGAAAACACTTTGGGGGAGTTCATGGTTACAAGCAACACATATGACATACGATTGGCATTGAAATGAAATTAAGTAGGGATTCAAGGTTACCTGTGGGCATAGGGAACAGATGAGGATATTTCTTCTTCATTTCTTCCTCGGACTCCCAGGTCATTTCCTCCCTATTCTCGTTCTGCCACAGTACCTTAACAGAGGCTACATCCTTATTACGGAGCCTCCATACCTGACGGTCCAAAATAGCCACGGGCTGCTCCTCATAAGATAACTGCTCCGTCACCTGAATATCATCCGCAGGGAATATTCTGGAGGGATCACCAATGCATTTGCGGAGCATAGACACGTGGAATACCGGATGTACTACTTCCAAATCAGATGGCAGGTCTAACTCATAGGCGACATTTCCGATTTTTCGCACGATCAGATAAGGCCCAATATAACGCGGACTAAGCTTACCCTTTCTGCCGAACCGCATTACGCCTTTCATAGGCGATACCTTCAGAAATACCCAATCACCAACCTGGAATTCCAAACGACGACGTCGTTTGTCAGCGTATGATTTCTGTCGACTCTGGGCTGCCAATAGTCGTTCCCGAATAAGTTTCACCTTATCAACGACTTGCTGGATCATATCTGGGCCGATTAATTCTGTCTCGCCAATATCAAACCAGCCGATAGGTGACCTGCATTTCCTACCATATAAAGCCTCGTACGGAGCCATCTGGATGCTGGAATGGTAGCTGTTATTATAAGAAAATTCAATCAATGGCAAGTGATCCTCCCAGCTACCTCTGAAATCAATAACACAGGCTCGCAACATATCTTCAAGCGTCTGGATAGTGCGCTCAGCCTGTCCGTCACTCTGAGGATGGAAAGCTGTGCTCAGGCTCAGCTGAGTCCCTAATCCTTCCTGAAAAGATCTCCAGAAGTTCGCCGTGAACTGAGCACCTCTGTCAGTGATAATAGATATAGGAACTCCATGAAGCTTCACTATTTCTTTAATATAAAGCCTGGCATAATCCTCGGCGGAATAAGTAGTCCTGACGGGGAGAAAATGGGCTGATTTTGTCAGCCTATCAACAATAACCCAGATGGAATCATACTTCCGTGGAGTGCGAGGCAATCCCGTAATGAAGTCCATATTAATGATCTCCCACTTCCACGTCGGAATTTCCATTTCCTGCAATAGTCCACCCGGTTTCTGGTGTTCAATTTTGACCTGCTGATAATTTGGGCACTGGGCGACGAATTCTGCGATATCCCGTTTCATACCGTCCCACCAGTATAAGCATCGGAGATCATGGTACATCTTCGTAGACCCAGGATGGACCGAATAGCGAGCATAATGTGCCTCGCTCATAACCTGCTGCCGAAGACCTGCAATATCAGGTACACACAACCTGCCCCTGAGTAATAAAGTCCCGTCCGGAGTGAACTCGAATGGAGTCTTCTCCTTATCATAGGTTGTGTCTCTGTATCGTGCCAAAACAGGATCTTCATATTGATGCCGTTTGATATCTTCCTTAATAGATGATTCAGAAACCCCTCGGACAGAAATCCGTGTACCTCCAGAATCGGCCAGACGAACCCCAAGATTAGCCAACTGATGAATGTCACGTACTATCTCTCTCCTGTCTGGTTGTAAATCGACCAAGCTGCCCATAGATTTCCGGCTAAGCGCATCTGCAACAACATTAGCCTTGCCCGGATGATACAGAATATCCACATCATAGTCTTTCAGGAGCTCCAGCCACATCCGCTGCCGCAAATTAAGCTCTTTCTGCCTGAAACTATACTGGAGACTCTTATGATCTGTATAGATATCAACATGAACGCCATATAAATAATGTCTCCATATCTTCAGGGCATGGATCACCGCTGCAAGCTCCAGATCGTGAGTAGGATAATTCTTTTCATGCTTTTTCAATTGCCGAGAAGCATAAGCTATAACTCTGCCGTGCTGCATCAATACACAGCCCAATCCCACGCCAGAAGCGTCACAATAAATAACATATCCATCGGGTCCCTCTGGAAGAGTCAGAACTGGGGCTGTAGTCAGCTTCTCTTTCAGCAACTGGAAGCTTCGTTCACAAGTTTCAGTCCATTGGAACTTGGCTCCCTTCTGAGTTAGCCTTGTCAAAGGCGCTGAAATCGAAGCAAACTTTTCCACAAATCTTCTGTAATAGCCTGCTAACCCCAGGAAACTACGTACCTCTGTGGGCGTCGTGGGTCTGGGCCAATTTTTCACGGCATCAATCTTCTGTGTATCCACCCGGACACAATCAGCTGCAATAATATGGCCCAGGAATGCCACTGAAGCCAACCAGAATTCACATTTAGAAAATTTTGCATATAATTTCTGATGCCGAAGTACCCCTAATACCGCTCTCAGATGATCCGCGTGCTCTGCCTCGGACCGAGAATAGACCAGGATGTCATCGATAAATACAATTACGAACATATCCAAGAATGGCCTGAATACCCGGTTCATTAGATCCATGAATACCGCAGGAGCATTTGTCAGCCCAAAAGACATAACTCTGAATTCATAATGCCCATATCTGGTTCGGAATGCTGTCTTAGGAATATCGGCCTCCCGTACCCGTACCTGATGATAGCCAGACCGAAGATCTATCTTCGAAAAATACTTGGCGCC
Source organism: Lycium barbarum (assembly GCF_019175385.1). Lineage (NCBI taxonomy): Eukaryota > Viridiplantae > Streptophyta > Magnoliopsida > Solanales > Solanaceae > Lycium > Lycium barbarum. Next base: position 56,798,301 of record NC_083339.1, read on the forward strand.
CTGCAACTGATCAAACAAATCGTCAATTCTGGGGAGGGGGTATTTATTCTTTATGGTTACCTTATTCAGCTGTCGATAATCAATACACATACGCAACGACCCGTCTTTCTTACGCACAAATAATACCGGGGCTCCCCAAGGCGAAGTGCTGGGTCTAATGAAGCCTTTTTCTAATAGATCCTTCAACTGCTCTTTCAGTTCTTTCAATTCTGCCGGTGCCATTCTGTACGGGGGAATAGATATCGGCTGAGTATTTGGAAGCAAATAAATAGTAAAATCTATCTCCCGCTCTGGAGGAAGGCCTGGAAGCTCTTCTGGGAACACATCTGGAAATTCATTAACCACGGGAACTGACTGAAGAGTCGGCGTTTCTGCTGCCAAGTCTTGTACCCGAACCAGATGATAAAAATAACCCTTTCTGATCATTTTCTTTGCCTTAAGGTATGAAATAAACTTACCTTTCGGCGATGCTGTATTACCGGCCCATTCTATAACTGGCTCCCCAGGAAACTGGAAACGAACTACCTTATTTTGGCAATCAACATTAGCATAACAGGAGGCTAGCCAGTCCATTCCCATAATAACATCGAACTCGACCATATCTAACTCCACCAGATCTGCCTTAGTGTCACGGCCACATACAATTACAGAACAGTTCTTATATACCTGTTTTGCTACAATAAAGTCCCCAATCGGTGTGGCTACCTCAAACGGCTCTATAGGTTCAGATGTTATACCAATTTTACAAGCAACCAGAGGTGAAATATATGACAAAGTCGAACCTGGATCAATCAATGCATACACAGACCGAGAGAAAACCAATAATGTACCTGTAAAGACATTAGGCGATGCCTCCTGATCATGGCGGCTGGACAGAGCATAAATACGGTTCGAAGGACCGCTAGTACTAGAAGCTCCACCACGGCCTCTGCCGCGACCCGCTGGTGCTGAAGTACCTGGCCCCGTAGGGCGCATAGCCACTGATGAAGATGAAGACCCGGCGGCTGATCCGGTAGGCTGCGCTGCACCACCCGAACTACCCTTATACGGGAAATCTCTCACAGAATGGCCCTGACGCCCACAAGAAAAACATGCACCGGTGGCTCTGTAGCACTCCCCAGGATGGTATCTGCCACAATAAGAACACTGAGGCCTAGGTGGCCTCGTCTGACCAGAACCCCTGTCTGTCCGCAAACCTGAAGCCCTGGAGCTCTGACCTGCTCCTGAATAACCTGAGCTATCAAATCTGCGACCTGTAGGCTGTGGAGGTGCGCTCTGTGCCGGCTGGGATAGATGTCTGCTAGGCTGCTACGGCTGCTGAGGCTGCTGAGGCTGCCTGCCCCGAGAATCTCCAGAATACCCAGATGATCTGGCCCTCATGGGCTGTCTCCGATCCTGGCTCCTATCAGGCTGACGCTCCCTATGACGGTCCTCCATGCCCTGGGCGTGGGCCTGAATCCGGGCAATATCCATGCCGGGCTGAGCAGCCAATACCAAACAACTATCCTCAAAATAACGGTCCAGCCCCATAATGTACCTGTGCATCCTGTCAGCCATAGTAGCTACCACAGCAGGTGCGTATCGGGCCAATGAGTCGAACTCCATACTATACTCTCGAACACTGCGACCCCTCTGCCTCAGCAATAAGAATCTGTCAGCCTTGGCCCGCCGTAACTCCGGAGGCAGAAAGTGGCTAAGAAAAGCCTGAGAAAAATCATCCCAAACTGCTGGGGGAGCGCCGTCGCCTCTGGATAACTCCCATGACTCGTACCAATTTGCCGCTATATCACACAACCGGTAAGAAGCCAATGTGACTGACTCTGTCGCGGAAGCATTAATAAACTGTAAGGTGCGCCGCATCTTCCTGATGAACTCCTCAGGATCCTCCTCGGGCTTTGTCCCGAAGAACTCTGGAGGGCCACAAGTCAAGAACTCATGGGCTCTCGAACTGTCACGCCTGTAAGCCCGGTCACCTCCCAGTCCGTGCCCCTGAACCTGTCCTGCCACAAGTCTAGTAAATAGCTGGACTGCCTCTCTCATAGTCTGATCCTCAGTCCCTGGCCGTGGAGCTGGAGGCTCAGGTACTGGAATCTCGGGAGCTGGCGGTGGAGCCGCCCCTCGACCTGCAGCCGCTGCTGCTCCAATATCCTCTACGTGTGGCGGGGTGGAAGAGCCCTCTGCCAGGGGCAAAATATCAGGAGCAATATGAGCATGGGCCCTGGTAACCCTCTGGGTCCGACTAGTCTCTCCCACAGCTGCTGCCTTGGCCTTTTGGGCCGCTGTCGCCTTTTTTGGAGGCATAACTGCAAATGTAACAATTCGTTAGGGAGGAATCATCCTGATAACACAGCTCTATCGCACGATCTAAGACAGAAAGAAGGGTAGTATCCTAAATGCCCTGTAGCCTCCTATTTATAGGTATGGTGCACAACACACCGATAAACATGACTCTACTAGACACGGTCTGTAGACATTCCGAGGACGAACCGCTCTGATACCACTTTTGTCACGACCCAACCCCGTAGGCCATGACTAGTGCCCGATCTGGGCACTCAAACGAATTCTAGTATATGGCAGAAGCCGACAAGGCTTTATTTCAAATTTAGCTAATTTTTAGAAAAATTTCGGCAGAGTTTCCTTTGTTTTACGGACTATCCCATATATCCTGCACGCAGAAAATACCAACAAAGGCCACACAGGGCCAACAAAGCAACATTTACATATATGCGGACCGGCCGCCGCGGCGAATGGGATCGCCCAAACACAACATAAGCACCCCACTGTACAGAAAGATCCCGACCCACAACATGTCCACAGACCTCTAACAAACCGATAGAATCATATGACGGGACAGGGCCCCGCCGTACCCATGAACGAGAATATACATATATAGAAGTGACAGACTATACCAAAAGATGGCTCTGAATAAAAGAGCGCTCCAAGAATAGCAGAATGAGATCCTAAGTAGACGGATCAGCAAACCTGTCGTCGGTACCTGCGCGGCATGAAAACGCAGCCCCCGAAGAAAGGGGGTCAGTACGAAATATGTACTGAATATGTAAAGCCTGAGTTGCAGAAACAAAATCATAACTGGTGCAGAACATACAGAAAGTAAACGGAAAATCCAAAGTGTCAGATACATATTTCCAAAACATGCAGAGTGTGTACAGAACATATGTCATATCAAATCCTGCCCCTGCCAAGGGACTCGGCAGACCGAACGTGGCCACCCTCCCGACGCTGGTGCCACAACACAGAAGAATCAGAATAGGGGCATAACCCCGTAACATAATATGTCATATCAGATGGCCATAGTAAATCATATCAGAACAAAAGTACATGGCACAGCATACTCCACAAACCCATGTACGCATATACCTGCCCCCTCACATCGAGGCCCGGCGAACAATGCAGGGAATTACGCTTGACAACATATCCTGGCCCGGGCTCAGTGTGGGAAACATTGGGGCATCCACGAATAGAGTCGTGAGAAACTAATGCAAGTAAAATATCATAAATGTTTCCATAGACTCGACGAGGCATATCAAAGACAAACCGATCCGATGAAGTCGGAAGGGATCATAGTAAATGAGTTTCGAGTATCAAAACAATTTATCAGACTTAATGGAATATTTAAAACCATATTAGTTAGGTAATTAAAAGGGTAGTTGAAACGTTTCTTTCAAAAATCGTTCAAAAAGGGGACTTTAGTACATTAAGGGCAAAACCGGGAATAGCGGGCCCACCTCGGAACAAGCAAGGCGGTGGGCTCAAATTACGCCCTTTAAGCTTATGGGGTCACCTATAAAGGTTCTACGGACATTCTATAGCTTTTCAAGGAGTTTAGAGGAAGTCTACATACTTTCAGGAAAAGCATATCAAAATGGTTCAATTCTACTGAAGGAAAAACTGAGATTTTCTATTGCGGATTCCGATGGCCAAGAAGGTCTTTTGAGGCCCGAATCCGATCCTAAAACACTTAGACATGCCAAAAGAAGGATCGGGGTAGCTTTACATACCTTTCAAGCTCCTTACGCCTTTCCAAACTCACTTCCCGTTTCGTCAAAAATCTACAAATGGTCAAGTTTGCCCATTGTAAGTTATAGATGCTACAAATTCAATTCAACTCTTATTTGTCTACCGAAATTTCGGCAGCACTTCCCCTATACATATAGCACCCCCGAGAACTTAACTCGGCTCACAATCATCAACAACAACCCAAGCAACAACATCAACATCAACAACAATCATTAGAAACACAATATGGCAACACTAGTTCTACTTGCCGACATAATGTCATAACCTTTACTTTAACCTTAACTTTCAAACTATTCTCAACAATTTCACATTCATTATCGATCTAGATTACCACAACATAGTTTAAAAGCATTTCATATCGTTTTCCACAAGATATTCATACGATATACATAATATACAAACTTTCCGCCAAAGTCATAACGCATTCGAAACTTCTAATCTTTGACTTACGTATTCATAACATGATTCCATCTTCCAAATTCATCAATACCCGTCATAATTTGCAACCTAATAACTTCATTTTCATAATGTCGCAAAATCATACTTAAACGACATAAGTTTTCTACATTCCATTTCAAAGCAAACTCATATCGTTTTACTTTCATTTACATTGCAAGAATCACAATAACACAATTAACACACTAGACAAACTTAATCCATTTCCCTTCCACACACCCCATACCACACGGCCAAACACCCCACTACCAACTACTATCCAATTCATTCAATTTTCATTTCCAAGATGCATTTCATCCCAACCACAACTAGAATATGATATAAATTCAACACCTTACAATTATACACATACATATATATACACGGCCACATGCCTATATACATATCCACTTGGTAAACTTCTATTTTTCCGTACAATCAACTCATTCTCACATACTACAACACAAACAAAACTTCATAACACAATAAAAAGGAATGAATCCTTACCTTTTTCTCTAGTCTTCTTTACTTGAACTAGTGATCAAATTGAGGAACCAAGTGCTTCTTCCTCCAAGACAACTACACCAAGTTCAAGAAGCTACCCAAATTAGTAGGAAAACCACAAAATATAAATTTTTGAAGCAAGATTTTTGTGGCTTATTTTTGCACTCCAAACCCGAAACCCTCTTCTCTTTCTCCTCTCTTGCTTTGTTTTTCTTGTCTTCTAAGTTTTTCTTGAACTCTCCAATGTATATAATAGCCCCTTAATTAAATTGTCACATGGTTGCCATGTGACTTGGGTTTGGACCAAGTATGTTGGCCGGCCACCCCATTTGAGTTGGGCCCAAATTTTTCTTTCAATTATTTGGGCCCAATGGATTATAATTCCCGTTTTGTAATTCCCGAAACTAATTTTCAAAATCCCAAATTTGCCCTTAGCGTTCCTCGACACTTCCATATTAATATTCTTTCATAACAACTCAAGGGTTACATAAATTCAATTATGACCTTATTTCATACAAGTCCAAATTATTTCCAATTTTCCAAAGGTGTGAAAACACGGGATATAACATCCTCCCCCCCTTTAGAACATTCGTCCTCGAATGTAAAATTAATCTTATAGGGTTTGAAAACACTTTGGGGGAGTTCATGGTTACAAGCAACACATATGACATACGATTGGCATTTAAATGAAATTAAGTAGGGATTCAAGGTTACCTGTGGGCATAGGGAACAGATGAGGATATTTCTTCTTCATTTCTTCCTCGGACTCCCAGGTCATTTCCTCCCTATTCTCGTTCTACCACAGTACCTTAACAGAGGCTACATCCTTATTACGGAGCCTCCGTACCTGCCGGTCCAAAATAGCCACGGGCTGCTCCTCATAAGATAACTGCTCCGTCACCTGAATATCATCCGCAGGGAATATTCTGGAGGGATCACCAATGCATTTGCGGAGCATAGACACGTGGAATACCGGATGTACTACTTCCAAATCAGATGGCAGGTCTAACTCATAGGCGACATTTCCGATTTTTCGCACGATCAGATAAGGCCCAATATAACGCGGACTAAGCTTACCCTTTCTGCCGAACCGCATTACGCCTTTCATAGGCGATACCTTCAGAAATACCCAATCACCAACCTGGAATTCCAAACGACGACGTCGTTTGTCAGCGTATGATTTCTGTCGACTCTGGGCTGCCAATAGTCGTTCCCGAATAAGTTTCACCTTATCAATGGCCTACTGGATCATATCTGGGCCGATTAATTCTGTCTCGCCAATATCAAACCAGCCGATAGGTGACCTGCATTTCCTACCATATAAAGGCTCGTACGGAGCCATCTGGATGCTGGAATGGTAGCTGTTATTATAAGAAAATTCAATCAATGGCAAGTGATCCTCCCAGCTACCTCTGAAATCAATAACACAGGCTCGCAACATATCTTCAAGCGTCTTGATAGTGCGCTCATCCTGTCCGTCACTCTGAGGATGGAAAGCTGTGCTCAGGCTCAGCTGAGACCCTAATCCTTCCTGAAAAGATCTCCAGAAGTTCGCCGTGAACTGAGCACCTCTGTCAGTGATAATAGATATAGGAACTCCATGAAGCAAATCAATAGTAAAATCTATCTCCCGCTCTGGAGGAAGGCCTGGAAGCTCTTCTGGGAACACATCTGGAAATTCATTAACCACGGGAACTGACTGAAGAGTCGGCGTTTCTGCTGCCAAGTCTTGTACCCGAACCAGATGATAAAAATAACCCTTTCTGATCATTTTCTTTGCCTTAAGGTATGAAATAAACTTACCTTTCGGCGATGCTGTATTACCGGCCCATTCTATAACTGGCTCCCCAGGAAACTGGAAACGAACTACCTTATTTTGGCAATCAACATTAGCATAACAGGAGGCTAGCCAGTCCATTCCCATAATAACATCGAACTCGACCATATCTAACTCCACCAGATCTGCCTTAGTGTCACGGCCACATACAATTGCAGAACAGTTCTTATATACCTGTTTTGCTACAATAAAGTCCCCAATCGGTGTGGCTACCTCAAACGGCTCTATAGGTTCAGATGTTATACCAATTTTACAAGCAACCAGAGGCGAAATATATGACAAAGTCGAACCTGGATCAATCAATGCATACACAGACCGAGAGAAAACCAATAATGTACCTGTAACGACATTAGGCGATGCCTCCTGATCATGGCGGCTGGACAGAGCATAAATGCGGTTCGAAGGATCGCTAGTACTAGAAGCTCCACCACGGCCTCTGTCGCGACCCGCTGGTGCTGAAGTACCTGGCCCCGTAGGGCGCATAGCCACTGATGAAGATGAAGACCCGGCGGCTGATCCGGTAGGCTGCGCTGCACCACCCGAACTACCCTTATACGGGAAATCTCTCACAGAATGGCCCTGACGGCCACAAGAAAAACATGCACCGGTGGCTCTGTAGCACTCCCCAGGATGGTATCTGCCACAATAAGAACACTGAGGCCTAGGTGGCCTCGTCTGACCAGAACCCTTGTCTGTCCGCGAACCTGAAGCCATGGAGCTCTGACCTGCTCCTGAATAACCTGAGCTATCAAATCTGCGACCTGTAGGCTGTGGAGGTGCGCTCTGTGCCGGCTGGGATAGATGTCTGCTAGGCTGCTGCGGCTGCTGAGGCTGCTGAGGCTGCCTGCCCCGAGAATCTCCAGAATACCCAGATGATCTGGCCCTCTTGGGCTATCTCCGATCCTGGCTCCTATCAGGCTGACGCTCCCTATGACGGTCCTCCATGCCCTGGGCGTGGGCCTGAATCTGGGCAATATCCATGCCGGGCTGAGCAGCCAATACCAAACAACTATCCTCAAAATAACGGTCCAGCCCCATAATGTACCTGTGCATCCTGTCAGCCATAGTAGCTACCACAGCAGGTGCGTATCGGGCCAATGAGTCGAACTCCATACTATACTCTCGAACACTGCGACCCCTCTGCCTCAGCAATAAGAATCTGTCAGCCTTGGCCCGCCGTAACTCCGGAGGCAGAAAGTGGCTAAGAAAAGCCTGAGAAAAATCATCCCAAACTGCTGGGGGAGCGCCGTCGGCTCTGGATAACTCCCATGACTCGTACCAATTTGCCGCTATATCATACAACCGGTAAGAAGCCAATGTGACTGACTCTGTCGCGGAAGCATTAATAAACTGTAAGGTGCGCCGCATCTTCCTGATGAACTCCTCGGGATCCTCCTCGGGCTTTGTCCCGAAGAACTCTGGAGGGCCACAAGTCAAGAACTCACGAGCTCTCGAACTGTCACGCCTGTAAGCCCGGTCACCTCCCAGTCTGTGCCCCTGAACCTGTCCTGCCACAAGTCTAGTCAATAGCTGGACTGCCTCTCTCATAGTCTGATCCTCAGTCCCTGGCCGTGGAGCTGGAGGCTCAGGTACTGGAATCTCGGGAGCTGGCGGTGGAGCCGCCCCTCGACCTGCAGCCGCTGCTGCTCCAATATCCTCTACGTGTGGCGGGGTGGAAGAGCCCTCTGCCGGGGGCAAAATATCAGGAGCAATGTGAGCATGGGCCCTGGTAACCCTCTGGGTCCGACTAGTCTATCCCACAGCTGCTGCCTTGGCCTTTTGGGCCGCTGTCGCCTTTTTTGGAGGTATAACTGCAAATGTAACAATTCGTTAGGGAGGAATCATCCTGATAACACAGCTCTATCGCACGATCTAAGACAGAAAGAAGGGTAGTATCCTAAATGCCCTGTAGCCTCCTATTTATAGGTATGGTGCACAACACACCGATAAACAAGACTCTACTAGACACGGTCTGTAGACATTCCGAGGACGAACCGCTCTGATACCACTTTTGTCACGACCCAACCCCGTAGGCCATGACTAGTGCCCGATCTGGGCACTCAAACGCATTCTAGTATATGGCAGAAGCCGACAAGGCTTTATTTCAAATTTAGCTAATTTTTAGAAAAAATTCGGCAGAGTTTCCTTTGTTTTACGGACTATCCCATATATCCTGCACGTAGAAAATACCAACAAAGGCCACACAGGGCCAACAAAGCAACATTTACATATATGCGGACCGGCCGCCGCGGCGAATGGGATCGCCCAAACACAACATAAGCACCCCACTGTACAGAAAGATCCCGACCCACAACATGTCCACAGACCTCTAACAAACCGACAGAATCATATGACGGGACAGGGCCCCGCCGTACCCATGAACGAGAATATACATATATAGAAGTGACAGACTATACCAAAAGATTGCTCTGAATAAAAGAGCGCTCCAAGAATAGCAGAATGAGATCCTAAGCAGACGGATCAGCAAACCTGTCGTCGGTACCTGCGCGGCATGAAAACGCAGCCCCCGAAGAAAGGGGGTCAGTACGAAATATGTACTGAATATGTAAAGCCTGAGTTGCAGAAACAAAATCATAACTGGTGCAGAACATACAGAAAGTAAACGGAAAATCCAAAGTGTCAGATACATATTTCCAAAACATGCAGAGTGTGTACAGAACATATGTCATATCAAATCCGGCCCCTGCCAAGGGACTCGGCAGACCGAACGTGGCCACCCTCCCGACGCTGGTGCCACAACACAGAAGAATCAGAATAGGGGCATAACCCCGTAACATAATATGTCATATCAGATGGCCATAGTAAATCATATCAGAACAAAAGTACATGGCACAGCATACTCCACAAACCCATGTACGCATATACCTGCCCCCTCACATCGAGGCACGGCGAACAATGCAGGGAATTACGCTTGACAACATATCCTGGCCCGGGCTCAGTGTGGGAAACATTAGGGCATCCACGAATAGAGTCGTGAGAAACTAATGCAAGTAAAATATCATAAATGTTTCCATAGACTCGATGAGGCATATCAAAGACAAACCGATCCGATGAAGTCGGAAGGGATCATAGTAAATGAGTTTCGAGTATCAAAACAATTTATCAGACTTAATGGAATATTTAAAACCATATTAGTTAGGTAATTAAAAGGGTAGTTGAAACGTTTCTTTCAAAAATCGTTCAAAAAGGGGACTTTAGTACATTAAGGGCAAAACCGGGAATAGCGGGCCCACCTCGGAACAAGCAAGGCAGTGGGCTCAAATTACGCCCTTTAAGCTTATGGGGTCACCTATAAAGGTTCTACGGACATTCTATAGCTTTTCAAGGAGTTTAGAGGAAGTCTACATACTTTCAGGAAAAGCATATCAAAATGGTTCAATTCTACTGAAGGAAAAACTGAGATTTTCTCTTGCAGATTCCGATGGCCAAGAAGGTCTTTTGAGGCCCGAATCCGATCCTAAAACACTTAGACATGCCAAAAGAAGGATCGGGGTAGCTTTACATAATTTTCAACCTAATAACTTCATTTTCATAATGTCGCAAAATCATACTTAAACGACATAAGTTTTCTACATTCCATTTCAAAGCAAACTCATATCGTTTTACTTTCATTTACATTGCAAGAATCACAATAACACAATTAACACACTAGACAAACTTAATCCATTTCCCTTCCACACACCCCATACCACACGGCCAAACACCCCACTACCAACTACTATCCAATTCATTCAATTTTCATTTCCAAGATGCATTTCATCCCAACCACAACTAGAATATGATATAAATTCAACACCTTACAATTATACACATACATATATATACACGGCCACATGCCTATATACATATCCAATTGGTAAACTTCTATTTTTCCGTACAATCAACTCATTCTCACATACTACAACACAAACAAAACTTCATAACACAATAAAAAGGAATGAATCCTTACCTTTTTCTCTAGTCTTCTTTACTTGAACTAGTGATCAAATTGAGGAACCAAGTGCTTCTTCCTCCAAGACAACTACACCAAGTTCAAGAAGCTACCCAAATTAGTAGGAAAACCACAAAATATAAATTTTTGAAGCAAGATTTTTGTGGCTTATTTTTGCACTCCAAACCCGAAACCCTCTTCTCTTTCTGCTCTCTTGCTTTGTTTTTCTTGTCTTCTATGTTTTTCTTGAACTCTCCAATGTATATAATAGCCCCTTAATGAAATTGTCACATGGTTGCCATGTGACTTGGGTTTGGGCCAAGTATGTTGGCCGGCCACCCCATTTGAGTTGGGCCCAAATTTTTCTTTCAATTATTTGGGCCCAATGCATTATATTTCCCGTTTTGTAATTCCCGAAACTAATTTTCGAAATCCCAAATTTGACCTTAGCGTTCCTCGACACTTCCATATTAATATTCTTTCATAACAACTCAAGGGTTACATAAATTCAATTATGACCTTATTTCATACAAGTCCAAATTATTTCCAATTTTCCAAAGGTGTGAAAACACGGGATATAACATTTAAGGTATTGAAGAGTTGAAATACATGGATTGTAGAAAATATGGTCAAGTAGGTCATGAATGATGAATTGTGACATTTTGAGGAATAATGTGAATTGAATCATGAATGTTGTCGTGTTGTGATATTAATGCATTATAAATGGTACTAAGATCATGAACTAGACACTTTAGACGAATGGACGAAGTTGGATGTTATAACCATGAATATGGGTGAATTAGAGGCAAATTAAGGAATATAGATAATGTGGATAATGTGAATGACTAATGGCCATTGTTATGATATTAATGAAGGTATAGAGCTAGCATTGGAAGGAAGCGTTCAAGCGTAGAATAGTCCGACGAGAACGTATGTAAGGCTAACCCTTCTTTCATAAGGCATGGTTCCTTGGCCAAACTCTTAAATCCTCTATATGAGTATGTTGTATTCAAACGATTGACACTCCGAGCTCATAAGCTCACGATCCTCGAGATATGCTACGATTGTACTACACACCCCATATGACGAGTAAGCATAAGATATAGATGTAGCGAAAATGATGATGATAGTGATGACGATGATAATAATAATGATGCTAAAGGTGCCTACGGGCTATTATACTTACATGTGCCTATGAAGGGCTATAATGACACCCCGAGCTTATAACGCTGGGTAGGATATATATATATGAATATGTATAAAGTATGTATACGATTACGAAACGCGCGCACACCTCTGCATATGGTACGGATAACCCTGAAGCCTTGGTAGGGCCAGGTATGAGTAACCTTGAGCCTTGGTTGGCCAAGTATGTATGAAACACCAATCCTATGAGGTCGTGTATGCTATGTAAATGCCATGTATATGAAATGAATATGTATATAATATGAATATGAATGTGATAAGACTATGTATAAGAATACGAATAAGGATATGTATACGAATATGAGCACAAGTAGGGTACGAGTACTATTATGGAATACGGATGATGACGTAGGTGTACAAATACGTATGAAAAATGGAAAGTCCTACGAAAGGCAGGTAAGCGCTATGACGATGATATTATTGTCTCCCCCCTCCTATGCTATTTCATATGTTGTTCATGATGCTTATTTATTAATGTTGCTCATGCTTTACATACTCAGTACATTCTTCGTACTGACGTCCTTTTGTTTGTGGACGCTGTGTCATGCCCGCAGGTGCATAGGGAGACAGACTTGATCCATAGCTGCCTATTTGGAGATTACATAGAGAGCTCCATTTCCTTCGGAGCCATATTTTTTAGGTACTCATTCTTTTGTGTATATAATTATGGGCATAGCGGGGTCCTGTCCAGCTAATGTGATATGTTATACTCTTAGAGGCTCGTAGACATGTGTGTGTGTGTGGGTAGATGTGTTTGGCCTTGTCGGCCTATGTTTTGTACATCATTTTGTCAGCCACGTTGGCCCATGTACATTAATGTGGCATAGATGCCTACGATGATATAAATGTGCTGTTGTCCAAATGGGACTAGTTGACGAATGAATGGAAATGCATGTATAATTATGTGGGTCACCTAGATGTAAGCATAAGAGTAAGCTAAGAAGGTGCCCGGGTGGCCTAGCACCGGGTGCTCGTCGCGGCCCCGAGTCGGGTCGTGACATAGTTATTCCCTTAAGGTATCGTTCTTTTATCTTACCTCTCAATCTTTAAATAAGATTTTTATAACGCGTAGACGTCCCTCGTCGGTTTATTAGACTTTAATATCCCTGGGGTATCGCATGCCTTTGGTAACCTGTGAACCCTTCACAGGTTCTACGAGTAAAACGAAATTTCCCATAGGGTAATATTTTTGTACTCCGATATCCTTGCTTTACTCCGCTTTTACAGTCCGTATTCTGGAATCCTCAGCATCATGTGTCACTTTCTGACTTTCTTTTAATGGTCTTTAACTATTACTTGCTTTTACTTCTTGATCTCGATCTTTAGGGTTGGCTATCAAATAGCGCTAGGTTTCACTCATATTACAACTTACTGTCATCCAGTAACCAGTAACCCGCTTGTTCTGATTGTCTCGGTTAGATCATTTGGTAATTCTCCTTATCCTTAATTGGCAATGCATTAGGCATATTATCTCGTGTCGTTTATCTATTTTTGATTCAAACACTCCCATTGCCTCTTCACTCAAATTTGCTCTTAGTTCTCCTATCACATATCCTATTGCAATCTTTACACGAGTATGTGTAGGTGCTCAAATCAGCCCAGAAAATACCTTAGCGTCGCCTCGCCAGTTTTCATGTAGACCCTATATTCTTCCCTTATATTTCTCAATTGATACCGAGGCTCAACTATGGCTTTTTCCCTCAGTACTAATTATATCTCTGTAGTTTTTCCTCAAACCATCTTATACCTTTCCTTGATGTATCCAAAATATCACACCTACATTGTTGTTACTGAATTCTTACTCTTCTTATCAGGTACTCACTTGGTCTCATTCTTAGTATACCAATATTCATAGGTTGCATAACTATTCTTGTACAATTCGTATAAAGTGCATCCAATCTTAGTCATAGTCTTTCCTTCTCCTGGTTTATTCTGCTCTACATATCTTATTGTACTAAAACTCACTTGCTATCTATTTCGCCATACTCCTTCCCCTTCCTCTATTTGCCATTTGTTTTTTTTTCTTATCCTACTATAGGAGAGATTTCCTATTCTTTCTCCTTTGCTACTTATGTGTCACAATATCATTAGCCATAACTCCATTGTCATCATCTTAACCTCTAATCCAGTATAGTCTTGCTATCCTTATAATATCCTTTTAAGTTACTGTTTACCATTCTCTTGTCGTACTCTTCCTTTTTATAAGCATCCACCTTCTGATGTCATATTATCCAAAGTCTTTACCAATAATTCTCAGCACTGTCTCAGATACCATCTTGGCTTCTATCCGTTTGTCGTTGTCTTTCAGACCTCACTAACTTGTTTCAGCATGGGATCTCACTTGAAGTTTAAGTATTCACATCAAACATGTTGCAGTGTCAGTTGATTTCATCATACACTTGCATTTCTCTCATCCGCTTACCCCCTTTTGGATGTACTCACATCATTATCTATTTATATTCCACTAAATGTCCCCATTTCCAGTTTTCAAATTCATATGATTCTTTTCCAATACATTTGGTATACTGCCCCATAACCATGTCTTCCTTTATATCATCTATAACTTAGATTACCCATGTATGAAACCCCAACACAATCACGAGGCGATGAGAACTCTCGATATATAGTACAAAATCGAATCTGATGGTTGGTACTCGAGTATTGTAATTAATATAGCAATTTATCCAAAGCCACATTTCATTCATTCCAATCATTAATTAGCAAGTGCGTATAGTCATTTCAAATTCTCCATTCGGTAGAACTTATATTCTGATGACAAGTGTCTCAAGCTTTCTCATAACACTATCTTTATCCCAACGGATATCGTCTGTTTCTTCTAATAAATTTAAAATACATCAGTTGATTCGCAAATCCTTATCCTTATCCTTTAAGGATTTCACCATTTTCGAGGTGCAGTCATACACATGCAATACTTCTTTATGCCTCCTGCTTTTTCATCCTTGTTGTATACCCAACGCTAACTTCTAACTTACTCAAAATCGTATCAAATTCGTCTTAATAGAGGTCTTGTCTTATCACCTTCTCGTCATACTACACCTTAAGTTCATAACTATATATTTCCCTTTTGTCCTATACTCATACTTAATTAATTACGTCCGTCTTGAGTGCTTCCTTTAGTATTCCTTTCATTTCTCCAGTCTATGTCCATCTTTTATTCTGTACACGAGGATTCTTACACTACTCCTGTATACTTCAGAAAACACTACTTCTACATAACCCCTTTCTTATTTTCATAGTATATTCTATTCATCCCTATTTGTTCTTATCATACCAGTCATTTCTGGCAATCATTCTGTCCCGTTGCTCATCTTCCTTTAGTTTGGGCTTTCACAATTTTGTCGCTTATATTACTCATTTCCTTATCTATACACGTCATAACACCTCGCTACACTGTAATCCCACTCGCTTTCTTTCTATCTTCTTCTTTCAATTAACTCCTTCTCTTCCTGTGCTCGCTTCCACTTTCCTTACCACTTGATCTCTATTCTGAACTTTCCCTGTAGAACTCTGTAAGTCTTTCTTATTCGTTCTACATTTGCTTTATCCGTTTCACACTAATCACGCTGTACTCTTTAGTTACTTCCTTGCTAGGCTTTACTCATTTCTAGAGCAATCCTTATGGTATTCACATCACATCCTGTTCGTAATCCATCCTATAACGTAACACTTCTTAATATTATTTGCGATTCTTACTATGTTTTAATTACATTCTGCGGACTAGGCGTACTTAATCCTTCACCCTTTCTGATCGATCCTACCCTTAGTATCTCACAAGCTGTCTTATCAATATCTTCATGACTTGTCATAACTCTTCCTTCTCCGTACTTTTATCTCACTCATACTGTTACTCCTTTTAATTGTAAATTCGTCGTAATTTATCCCTACTTATCGGTCCACTCGATACCTCCGTAAAATATTCTGTTACGAGTTGCCACCTTTTTCTAAATCATCCCTTAGTATCACAAGCCCTTCCGAATCATCCTAGCATTTCACCAACAACATATGAAATACATGATCCTAGACAGCCCACAAGTGTGAGTTTTCCCTCCACAAATTCCATCTCCAATTAGTTGATTAAGAACTAATAAAATGTTACTATGAAGCATTCTCCAACCACCCCAGAAGAAAACTAGAATCCGACAAGCACCACAGGATTTCTAGTGTTTGATTCACATAGTTTACCTCCATATTTGTTCTTGGGTCGTGAGCGAACTATTTAGTTCACAAACTACTTGTTGTATGCTTTGTACTCTTCCAATAAGGTGAAACTTAATTGCTGGACGTTTTTTTTTCCCTACAACATGAGCTTTTTCTAAGGAAAAATGTGGTTGGAAGATATTCTGGTCCGTCCAAATGAATTCTAAACTTTGCTGCTCTTATATGCTTTTTCGAAATAGATTTTCCAAATAAGAATGATGCCTCTTACGGATGACGTGGGGGGTATCTCTTAAAGCTTTAGCCCAGCATAATAAATTTGCCCTATCAGTATCGACTTTCAAGACATATTATGAACTTATATCTCATTCTCTTCTTTTTCCTATTTCTGGGAAAATTTGGGCAGAGTTTCCTCTGTACTTCTTACTATCCCAGAACCTACACGCAGGAAATACCAACAATGCCTCACAGGGCCAACATATATACACATATATCCTATCGTATCATAGCCACACAGGGCTCCCAATTTCCAGTAAAAGTATAAAGGTATCAGGACTTACCTCACATATTGCACCTCGAGACGTACCTGATCCTTTAACGACCTGTCCTGTTATACCTTCCTATCTACCTGCTCTTTCATCCTTCAACTTTACATTTCAATCATATTTCAATATTCTTACCCTATCCTACATGCCTCTTTCGCACCATTGCTTACCTGCGTACTGTGTAGCTTCCAATATCATCGGTCGCTTGATTCTGTCGATGTCGTTCTTCAGCTGAAATCAAAGGTTAGTATAAGGAATTTCATTTCGTATGGCTGGGCTCTATCGCACGATCTTAGATTGGAAAGAAAGGTAACATCCTAAATGTCCTGTAGCTTCCTGTTTATAGATGTGGTGCACAACACACCGATAAACAAGACTCTACTAGACACGGTCTGTAGACACTCCGAGGATGAACTGCTCTGATATCACTTTTGTCATGACCCAACCCCGTAGGCCGTGACTAGTGCCCGAATTGGACACCCGTACATGAACGTGTTAAAAATAATCAAACCGAAACTACGACAATACGGAAACTTATAAAGGAACTCCAAAGTTCGTAACATCGTCATATATATATATTTCTAGATCAATTGTCTCTTGAGGAGTCACAACTAATCATATCATGAAATAATACGCAAGACGACAAGGCTGCCATCACATATCAATATCATATGCAAGCCGACAAGGCTGCCACTATAGACGAATATCATACCACATCACATCGTATAGACACAGCTGAACAGAACTCATACACAACCCACACATATGTCTACAGACCTCTAAGAGTACGAATAGCGAAATATGACGGGACAGGGCCCCGTCGTACCCCTGAATAACATATACATATATATATATATATCATAAGATCTGTACTAAAAGTCTAAACCCTGGAACAACGAAGCTCTCCAAGATAGCTGAGTAGAAGTCCTATGGTGAAGGGTCACCAAACCGACTATCTATAATTGCGGGCATGAACGCAGCCCCCCGAAGAAAGGGGGTCAGTACGGAATATGTACTGAGTATATAAAGCATGAAATACAGTAAAAAGGATCATAACTGAAATAAGGAGTACAGAAAACAAGTACAATGTCCAGAATACCAAATCGCTTGCCTTTGAAACATAAATCATGCATGTCAATATCATATATCATACCCGGCCCATCATGGGACTCGGTGACATAATGATATCATCATCATATACATATATACCGTACCCGGCCCTCTAGTGAGGGACTCGGTGAATAAAGTCATCGTATGCCCTCCTGGCCGCCATAACATATCATCATATCATCATATATATATATATACCGTACCCGACCCTCTAGTGAGGGACTCGGTGAACAATGCAGTGAAACTGTGCACGATAACATACCCGGCCCGGGACTCGGTGAAAGACATATTGAGGCATGCACGAGTAGAGTAGTGAGCAACCATATGTAATTTAAATCATTATCAAGACTCAAACAGAATAAGAAGAGGAGATTAACACCTGAGTATCAGTAGCGACAATTATAGCAAGTACCCCTCGAATGTCATTATAGTTCATATCAAAAGAGTCTTAGGAATCGTAGACACATGTCAATATAGTGTGAAATAGCTTATAGAAGTCAAGGACACTAATCATTACAGAATTCTTTAAGAATAGGAATTTTCACGCATCAACTACTATCGAACGTACAAAGGACTCGAGGGGAAAACCCAATCACTTAATAGTTCTAGCATCAAGAAGTGAATAAGAATCATGAATCACATTCGTAACATATGAATAGAGTTACCCCAAAGTTCATATCATTCATCATATACATCTAAGACATGCCAAAAGAAAGAAGGGGCAGCTTTACATACCTGCTGAAGGTTAATCGCACTCTCGTTCGCTTCGTCGCTCTTTTAGCCTATTTAATACAAGAGTAATGTTATCATCAGTAACTATACTTTATAGTTCGTAAATTCGTAGCCCATCTCCCGTAGAACTTATTCTTTAACTTATATATTCTCGTTTAGGGTTTTTCTTTAGTTAAGGGCTTAACGAAAATCGGGCAGCATTTCCCCTATATATTCGCCTAACCCGAATTTCTAATTGTTCTCCTGTCAACACAGAAATACCAACAACAACAATATACACATAAAATTCTCACAATTCAGCCCATAAAAATTCTAACAACCCAACAACTTCTCTAAATCCATTTCAACCCACAATTTCCTATAATATCAATTTCAAGCATTTTCTTAATTCCAATTTCGTCCAATCCAATTCTAATAATTCCATTACAATACTATTGACACAATTACATCATAAAACAAGAAAATCTTACCTTAATTTTCTCGGAGGAATTTCTACTCTTAATTGCTCCAATTTCACAATTTCTTCTTCCCTGATTCAATATCCAACGTTGCTATCACCTCCTTGAACTTTTAAATCACCTCGGAATTGATTCAAAGTAAGAAAACACATTTTTGTTTTATGATCTGCCATGGCCGTAGCAGCCATGGCCATAGCTTCATATATATATATATATATATATATTTGTTTCAATTAATATTGAAGGTGAAGATGAAAATGATTTACATTGTCATCCAATTTCTTTTATATGTTGCTGCCCATGTGGACAACTTGTTGCCACTAACCATTGCTCAATTGGTGCCACGTGGCAGCCCTTTAATTAATTTTTTTATTAAACACTAATCCCTTACTTAAAAATTTAACCATCATTAATTAATTCCTAATCCCCAATAATATTTTTACACTAAATAAAATTTATAATTAATTTATATTCTAATTTAAAATCGAAATTTAAAGGTTTCTATTTCGTGTCCGAAAATGACTCCGCCTTTAACTTGAGTCGACTTGCTTGCGAATAATTCGACGTATAAATATACGGGGCATAACAGCCAAATCTCATGACGCCCTTCATTGGCGACACTTTCAAGAATACCCAATCTTTCACTTGGAACTCTAAGTCTCTTCGAAGATTCTCCGCATAGGACTTTTGACGACTTTGGGTTGCTAACAACCGATCTTGTATGGGCTTGACTTTCTCTATAGCTTGTTGGACCAAGTCTGGCCCTATCAACTTAGTCTCTCCTTGTTCAAACCACCCAATTGGGGATCTACACTTCCGCCCATATAGGGCTTCATACGGTGCCATTTGAATGCTAGAGTGATAGCTATTATTGTAAGCAAATTCAATGAGAGGCAAATGGTCATCCCAATTAACTCCAAAATCTAGCATACATACCCGTAACATTTCTTCAAGAGTCTGAATGGTGCGCTCAGCTTGCCCATCAGTCTGCGGGTGAAATGTCGTGCTAAGGCTCACTTGGGTCCCTAAACCCTCTTGGAAAGACTTCCAAAAATTTGCTGTAAACTGAGTCCCTCTATCAGAGATAATAGATGCTGAAATACCATGGAGTCTCACTATCTCTTTAATATAAAGCCTTGCATAATTTTCTGCCACATAGGTGGTTCTGACCGGTAAGAAATGAGCTGACTTTGTGAGCCTATCCACAATCACCCATATAGAATCATACTTTTGTCAAGAACGGGGTAAGCCTGCAATGAAATCCATGTTAATTACTTCCCACTTCCAAGTTGGAATTTCTATGGCTTGCAACAATCCACCCGGCTTTTGGTGCTCGATTTTCACTTGTTGACAGTTGGGACATTGAGCTACGAATCCCGCTATATCTTTCTTCATTCCATTCCACCAATATATAGACTTAGGATCATGATACATTTTCGTCGTACCGGGGTGAACAGAATAACGGGAACAATGAGCTTCTCTCAATATTTGGTGGCGTAAACCTGCCACATTGGGAACGCATAATCTGCCTCGACATCGAAGAACTCCGTCTCCTAAAAGCTCAAATGATGACTCCTCTTTCTGAGGGAGAGTATCCCTGTAATGCATTAGCATGAAATCTTCGTATTGTCGCTTCTTCACTTCTGCTACTAGCGACGAGACTGCTGAATTCTGAATAGTAGTTCCCTTGCTACCCGAGTCCACTACTCGAACTCCTAGACTAGCTAGTTGTTGGAGCTCACGAACCATTTCTCGTTTCTCTGGTCTTACATCGCATAAACTTCCCATAGATCTGCGGCTAAGGGCATCATCCACAACATTTGCCTTTCCGGGGTGATACATGATATCGACATCGTAGTCTTTTAGCAACTCCAACCATCGTCGTTGCCGCAAATTCAACTCTTTCTGCTTGAAGATATACTGAAGACTCTTATGATCTGTATAAATATCCACATGGACAACATATAAATAATGTCTCCATATCTTTAATGCATGAACCACTGTGGGCAATTCTAGATCACGGGTAGGGTAATTCCTCTCATGTTTCCGCAATTGCCTTGAAGCATACGCAATCACCTTACCATGTTGCATCAATACACATCCTAGCCGAACACCTGAAGCATCGCAATAAACAGCATATCCTTCCACTCCCTCTGGAAGTGTCAAGACTAGGGCGGAAGTCAATCTACCTTTCAACTCTTGGAAGCTACGTTCACAAGCATCTGTCCATTGAAACGTTACTGATTTCTGGGTCAACTTTGTGAGCGGGGCAGAAATAGAAGAAAAACCTTCAACAAATCGCCTATAATAACCTGCTAAGCCCAGAAAGCTACGAACCTCCGTAGGAGTTGTGGGCCTTTGACAAGTCTTCACAGCCTCAATCTTTTGACTATCCACTCGAATACCATCTGCGGCAACAATGTGCCCCAGAAATGCCACTGAGTTCAACCAAAACTCACACTTGGAGAATTTGGCAACCAACTCTCGAGTTCGAAGAACTCCAAGGACAGTACGCAAATGATCCGCATGTTCTGCCTTGGATCTAGAATACACCAAGATATCATTGATGAATACAATCACAAATAAATCCAGAAAGGGCCTGAACACATTGTTCATCAAATCCATAAACACTGCAAAATCAATCTCCCGCTCTAGATCCAAGGCAGAACATGCGGATCATTTGCGTAACTCTCACTTGGTGATATCCGGATCTCAAATCTATATTCGAAAACCATTTGGCGCCTTGCAATTGATCAAATAAGTCATCAATCCCCGAGAGAGGATATTTATTCTTAATCGTCACCTTATTCAATTGTCGATAATCAGTGCACATTCTCAAGGAGCCATCTTTCTTTTAGACAGACAATACGGGTGCTCCTTACGGGGATGAACTAGGCCTAATAAAGCCTTTCTCAAGCAAGTCTTTCAACTGCTCCTTCAACTCTGTCAATTCTGCGGGTGCCATTCTATAGGGAGGAATAGATATAGGCTTAGTGCCTGGCAAGACATCAATTACAAAATCAATCTCCCGCTTGGGAGGAAGGCCTGGAAGCTCTTCCTGGAACACATCCGAAAATTCATTTACTATAGGAACTGACTGAAGAGTCGGTGATTCAGCTTCTACATCTTTAACCCGAACTAGATGGTAAATGCAACCTTTCGTGATCATTTTCCTTGCCTTTAAATAGGAAATAAACATACCTTTTGGGGACGCCGTATTTCCTTTCCATTCTAAAACTGGTTCTCCCGGAAATTGGAAACGAACCAGTTTCATTCTACAATCAACGTTGGTGTAACAAGAAGCCAACCAATCCATGCCCATAATAACATCAAAATCCACCATTTCTAACTCATGCAAATCAATCATGGTATGACGATCACAAATCACAACTACAAAATTTCAATATACTCTGCTAGCTATTACTGATTCACCAACGGATGTAGACACCACAAAAGGTTTGATCGACTCCGGTTCGACTCTAATTCGACCCGCAATATATGGAGTAACATATGACAATGTGGAACCCGGATCAATCAAAGCATATACATCATGAGAGAATACCGATAATATACCTGTGACCACGTTTGGAGAAGACTCAAGATCTTGGCGTCCAGCCAAAGCATAAACACGGTGCTGAGGACCGCTAGAACTGGGAATTCTCCCTCTGCCTCTACCATGGCCGACTGGCGCATGTGAACCTGGCCCCATAGGGCGCACAGATGCTGAAGACCCGGCTACCGACCCTGAAGGTTGGGTCCTACCTCTACCATGAACTGAGGGGAAATCACGCATGATACGGCCTGGTCGACCACATGAATAGCAAACATCTGAACCCAATCGGCATCGACCCCAAGGAAACCTTCCACACTGGGAACATCGTGGTACGGGTGGCCTTGCCTGACCCGAATCATCTCTGATCTGAGATCCCGAAAAACTCTGACTCGGCCCGAAACGAGTAGATCTATTGAATCTCTAGCCTGAAAACTGTGAAGGCGCCCTAGTCATAGAATAGCCCGAGTGCCTACAAATTTACTGTCTGTGCCCACCTCTAAACTCACTCATCGGACCTGAAGATCTGGCCCTCTTGCTATTGTCACGACCCGACTAGGGGCCGTGACGAGTACCCGATACTTGTACCGAGCACCCCTTGTCTATCATATTACCTTTATCTATTAGCAAGCCATATAAGCAGTGCCATTTTTTTTTTAACATTAACATTAGCGGCGTCATTATGAACATAGATTAGTAAACTTCGTTATCACTTTATACAACAACCATGCCAAGACACCATATATCTAACCGTACCTGACTGACTGTACATATCTGTCTACGAGCCTCTAGACATAGTTCACTTATACATAGAAAGGGCCGAATACTATCGTGCCCGACTAGACATACCCAAAATAGTACCGCTGGAGTGAGGCTCCGAAACAACTGGAGCACTGTAGAGTACTGCTGGTAAGCTCCTAAAGATCAAGTCCACCTGTCTGCTGACCTGCGCGGCATGAAACGCAGCGTCCACAAGAAGTGACGTCAGTACGAATAGTGTACCGAGTATGTAAGGCATGGAAAATAATGCAAGCAGTAACATAGAGTACGATTAATAGTATCACGGAGTCACAGGGCATATAACGAGGCAAGGAAGTAACCTGTACATAGGAAGGCCCCTTTTCAGGCCGGCTGTCATGTAGGCTTGTCCTTTCGTCTTTGAAACGTTTCTTTTCATAGCATAGAAATTAACATTTATATATTACTTATTCTCGTGTGCAGAAAACAGTACATTTCTGTAACGGTACCTTTTGCTCACATTTACAGACGCCGAATACAATCGGCCCCACCCCCACGGTGTCTCTTATTCTCGTATATGGAAAACAGTACAATTTAGTAAACAGTATCTTTTATTCACATTTACAGACGCCGAATACAATCGGCTCTCCCAACCCCCTCCCCGACGGTGTCCCATCATATCATATCATACATATACCATACATTATGTATATACAGACGCCACGTACGGCTCTCCCATATCCCGCGTCCTAGCATCCCGCGTCCAGTATGGAATCCAGCTGAATCAGGCGGTGATATAACAGTGGCCCTTCCCCTTTCCCCATACACATATACATATACATTTGCTTATCTGTTATACATATACACGTCTCATATACAATTACTTATCTTATTTATATATACATATCCATACACATATACCTGTTTATTATACATATATCATATAAGCACACAAGAGCCAAGGAAAATCATATATCCATCGGAGTGACGTAAGGTCGGTGACCTCC
Organism: Lycium barbarum; assembly: GCF_019175385.1. NCBI lineage: Eukaryota > Viridiplantae > Streptophyta > Magnoliopsida > Solanales > Solanaceae > Lycium > Lycium barbarum. The sequence goes on from NC_083339.1 coordinate 56,822,589, forward strand.
GATTACGTTATGGAATGCTAGTTATAACTTTGTCTCACCTTGAAGGAACAAATATTTTAAGGCGAGACTATCAACGGAGAATAGTGTTACAGTAACCGCGGAATGAAATCGGGGACATTATGGATGACGGTTATAGGCCTTGGAGTCTTAGAAAATAAAGTTATAACTAGGAAACATAAATACGATTTAGAAATTAGTCTATCAATTTCACATTCATATTGGATACTTAGTTTAGAAATCTCAGTCATAGGATCGTTCCGGTCGTACTTATCATGCGCACATTCTCTTGTCTAACATTGTCGTTATCATTATCCCCATTGAAACATTCTCGGAAGATTAGTCATAGTACTTATCATTCGGTAAGGAGATCGGGATCAAAAGCCCCCTTTGGACTCACTTCGAGTAAATTAACCAGGATTATAGGAAAATCCGGGGGTAACGGGCCCACCTCGGGCCGGATGAGGTAGCGTGTACGATTTACGCATGTCACGTGTCACAGCGTTGCTTGTGAGGGTCTTAGGGTAATCGGGTCCCATTTATACACGTTATAGGGGTCTAGGAGGTCTTTTAATCATTTGGCACCTTTCTAGTTCAATTCTAGTGAGCAAAAAGTAGAAAACTTTAGGTGCGGGTTCCGGGGAATAGGGTTGTCCCCGAGGCTCGTACCCGACTTAGTACAACTAAGACATGCCATAGAAAGAAGGGTGAAGCCTCACATACCTCTTTCCGCTCCTTTTGCTATCCCAAATTCACGTCACAATCTCGTCGAAATCTGCGAATTGGTCATTTTTACCAAAACTTTCATTAGTATACTTTTAGTTAAAATCTTAAGGAAACACTTTGCTACCGAAATTTCGACAGCATTTTCTCTGTAAGTGTACCAATCCCGAGAATAAGGCTCGGCCCCAAATCAACAATAACCATCCGGGAATGTAACCCAGCCAAACCAACAATGATATTAACAACACCAATAAGAGGTTCAAAGCTCATTCTAACATTAATAACTCTTTATTATACCATTCGACGCTATTTCGTTTTCATTCAATCAACCGCATACGATCGACCCAACACCCACGCTCATACGTTCAAGTACCAACATAAACCATTTGAACAAGATTCAAAAATGCCTCGGAAAAACCACAAAATAGTCAAGCAATTCAAACAACGCACCATAGAATCCAAAATCTTCCAACTTCCATAGGAACCATCACAACACATTTCTTTCTCCAAAATTTCACAATCTATACCCACAAACCATACTTTTACCACATTATTATCAAAATTACAAGAACTATATTTGGCTCACATTAGTTTCCACAACAAACCATAAACTACTATAATCTCAACTTTGAATCATCAAACTTCTTTTTGCGTTATAAAATTCACAACGACACAACTAATATACTAAATAAAATTAATTCATCCTTCCTTCAATAAACAACATCACACACGGCCTCAACACTACATACACATTTTCATGCATTCCATCCATTCCTCCATTCTACAACATATACAAATCACCCATAACACAAACAATAATCACAATACTAAATAAAACAATTGAATCATTGCCTTGCAACTATCCATACACACGGCCACACATCAACACACACATATTTCACAAATTTCACTCATTTTTACATACTACAAAACTTCAACAACATTCATAACACATAAAAGAGGGTTAGTTCTTTACCTTCATTCTTCAACTTTTCCACTTGGTTAAAGCTCATAAACCATCCATATAAGTGTTCTACTTCTTCCAACAACTCCACCATGTTAACAAGCACGTTCCACTTAGCAAGAAAACCAAAAGAAAATGATCCTTGATGAACAAAATAGAGGGGCTGGTTTCGGCCAGCCTCTAGCCGAACCCTCACCCTATTTTTTTTTGTTTTCTCTTCTTTTCTCATGTCTTGAATTAATTAGGCACTCATATATATATATACATATAATTCAAGCATGTGAGGGGAACATGCCCCCCCTCTCTAGAAGATTCTTTAATTTTCTTGAAATTTTCCTTGAATTAAAAGATGAATCAAGTCTTGACATGTGCACTTTGACCCCTATGTTCTCCAACAAATGGCCAATGTGGCCCTCTGAACCTTCATGAATTTTTTTGTGAAATTCCCATTTCGTCCCTCGACTTTTCTCAATATGACCATTTTACCCCTAACCTTCCACATTGTTTCTATTGATCATTTTGCAATTTCTCTTCTTGCCCTTAGCCTCTCACAATATTTTCATACTAATAATGGTCATAAATAGTATTCTTAACGACTTGTGCATTAATGTAATATTCGAAAAGGTTTTCGTCCTTGACTTTCCGCGACGGCTTTGAAATATTCAAACGTTCAAAATGCGGGCCATAACAGCTATGACCCCTATCTTGCTCGCATTCACTTCTCTGCTGTTGTAAACTTTCTTCTAAGTTCTGAGCATGTGCCTGAATGCGTGCAATATCCATATTGTCCTGAAGGGACGCAGTCAAACACCTATCTATCAAATGCGGCCCTAGGCCTTTCACAAATCGGTGCACTCGGTCACCCATATCCGCTACCATGGCCGAAGCATACCTAGCCAAGGAATTGAAATGGAGACTATACTCTAGAGCACTCATGCTACCTTGCCTCAAATTTAAGAACTTATCGGCTCTAGCTCGCCGAACTTCTGGAGGCATATAGTGTCGGAGGAAAGTATCAACAAACTCTTGCCATACCGGGGGAGGTGCATTGGCTCCCCGTGAATCCATCCAAACCGTATACTATTGGATCGAGACATCTCTCAATCTATACGACGCTAACTCCACTGATTCATCGTCCGAAGCATGTATCAGTCGAAGCGTCCTCAACATACCATCAATAAAATCCTGAGGGTCCTCCTCCAACTTTGATCCAAAGAATTCCGGAGGGTTTAAGGTAATGAAGTCACGGGACTTTGCACTAACAGTCCTATCACCCTGCCCTGTACTTTGCCGCTGAGTCTGGGCAGTAACCAACTGAGTAAGCAAATGTATAGCCTCTTTCACATCTTGGCCTGAAGCATTCGGTGGAGGAGCCGGAGGTGCTGGATCTAGGGCTGAGGCTCCATCACGCTCCTCTAATAAAGGTACTGAACGAGAGCACTGAGATTGAGCCGCACACTGGTACTCACTTTCCTCTACTACCGATGGCGGTGCTCTTTCAGTCCGCTTTTCAGCCACCGTCTTGCCCTTTTGGGCTGCTGTAGCCTTTCTCTTTACAGGCATTTCTGAAATACACAACACACTATTAAGGAACAAGAATTTCTTATATGATAGCTCTATGGCACGATTCTTATGAGGAAAGAAGGTCAATCATTCCTAAAATGCCCGCAGCTTCTTGTTTATAAGTTGTGGCGCACAACACACCCATAACCAAGACTCTACTAGACACAGCTCGTAGACGCACCCTAGGACTGAACTGCTATGATACCACTTTTGTCACGACCCATCTAGGGGGACCGCGACGAGCGCCCGGTGCTAGCCCACCCGGGCACCCCTTGGCTTGCACTTACACTTACATCTAGGTGAGCCACATAATTAAACATACATTTCTATTCATCAGTCATACTAGTCCCATTGGACAACAATGCCTTTATATCATCATTGGCATCTATACCACGTCAATGTACATGAGCCGACAAGGCTAACAATGTCACGACCCAACCCCGTGGGCCGCGACTGGTGCCCTACTTAGGCACCCCAAACAGACTCACAAACCAGATCATCATATTAAGACTCATTCAGACTTAACATACGTTGTTCGAACTGAAAACTAATAGCAGACGTCACCCAAACATTGATCGAACACTTATCTTAAGCGGTCGCCCGTGCAGAACAGTCATATCAAAATCAGAAAGGTGGCGGAATATACATCGCCCAAATGCACACACACACGTACGAACTCATGGGCCGTCTTGGCCATAGTAACATACGGGCCGCTTAAGAACGCAAAACAGATCCACATACAAACACACCGGACCCACGACCCACAAATATGACTACAGGCCTCTAAAACAAAACAGAACATACGAACATATGACGGGACAGGGCCCCGCCGTACCCACACAGCCACAAATGTACAGAAACACACACAGCAAAAGGTATGTACCAAAAGTTAAGCTCCGGATCAAGGGGAGGTCTCCAAAATAGCAGAATAGGTAGCCTAAACCGGAGGATCACCCAAACGAGCTTCTGTACCTGCGGGCATGAAACGCAGCCCCCCCGAAGAACAGGGGGGTCAGTACGGGAGAAGTACTGAGTATGTAAAGCAGAACGTACAGAGATCCAAATCATAACTGGAGTCAGAAGGAACAAACACAAACATCAAAGTAGCAACTAAAACCTGTGCGGAAGATAAATATACAAATGCAAATAAAATCATGTATAGGGCTTGGGGACGTGGTCACCCCCGACGCTGGTGCCACAACACATCATACTCCAGAAGTTTTTCAAATCTCCGTACAGTCTCCAGACAAATCGTATCACACACATATCACATCATCAGAACATATCAAATGTCATATCACATCATAACTCCATAGACGGTAACCGGACCCTATGGCGAGGCCTCGGAAACCGTAACACATCATACTTCCGAATATGGTATAGCGCGCACGATCACAAAGCCGGCCTGGGTACCGACGAACGAAATCATAGCGAATGGCACGAACGGAGTAGTGCAGAGACCATATGCATATTAAAAGTAAATTACAGGACTCGACATATAATTACATATATGCATATACCGACGCCAAAAGGCTCGGAGTAGGAGTCAGGTCGATCAAAATTAATGTATAGAAGTTACGAAGTTCCAAACTGCAAAACCTTTGAAAAGCAACTCCCAGATCATTTTCCGAAAATCTAGTATCATTCATAGTGCAAAACGTTCCATAATGGTGTAGGAGATTTCAAACGGACCTTTGAGTCATAGGCAAACAATTACTTTTCATATCGGACGGAAGTGTGTCAAACAAATCAAATAAGGGAAGCCTCGGGGCTTACGGGCCCACCTTGAGTCAAATCGAGGCGGCGGACACAAATCACAGACTTTAGGCACCATAAAGCCATCTACGAAAGTTTCGGAGAGATTCGGACACAATAGCAAAAGTTAGGAAGGTTTGAACATTCTTTCAACCAAATGTAAGGAATAGGTTTCAATTGCGCTGAATGAATAGTGCCCAAACTTGAACTCGGATTTCCAAGAGCAGAATTATCCCCGAGGGTCCGACCTTAACCTAGTATAACTAGGACATGCCAAAAGAAGGAAAGGTAAGCTTTACATACCTGGATTGCGCCTTACGCTCGTCAAATCTCAATTCCCGTTTCGTCAAAAAACTGCAAATGGTCACTTTTACCAGTTACTATTCATGAAAGTTAACATCTTAATCTTTGGGTTATTCTTGGCTACCGAAATTTCGGCAGCATTTCCCCTATAAATCTAACACCCCCGAGACTTAGCTCGGCTCAAAATACATCAACAACAACAACCCAAACATCATCAAAAAACATAAACCACAATCAACGCATTCTAACTTCATAGTTCTACCTTACTACACAAGTTGACAACTTTCATTCAAACTTCACAATTCCAAACTTATGCCCACATTATTGTATTCATTCACCCATTCAAGATTATTCAAACCCATCCCAATTACACTCCAAACAATATACAAAATTTCCCGAAGTTCATTACTTTCCATATTTCATCCAAAACATCAAAACTTACGACGAACATTCTAACTCTTCCAAATTCATTAACATCAACCATAAGTCACATTTAAAGTCTTTAACATCATATATATACAACAATATACACAATTATACAAAAGGTATACACTTTCCCATAATGTTCCGAAATCATTTTCTAACACCAATTCAATTCACTAAACAATCATTTAAGTTATAAAGGCCACAACGACGCAACTAACAAACTTAAACGAAATCAAATTCATCTTGTCCTCCACAATTCATGGCTCACGGCCACATACCAACACATGCACACACACGGCTTTCTACACACACATCCAAGTTACGGGATTCTCGACTATTCTCAATCCTTAACACATTCATGCCAATTTCATAACATTTGAGGGGCAAAATTCTTACCTTTTCTTGAATTTCCGACTTGCCGCAAACGCGCACCTTTCGCCAAACTAATTATACCCCGTTGAAGAGGGTCTTGAGTACTTTACAAATATGGGAAAACTAAGATTTTTGAGCCACAAACACAAGCTAGGAATTTTTTTTTCTCTTGTATGGTTCTCGGCCGAGAGCCTTTTTTTGGTGTTCTTCAATTTTTTTATTTTTTTTTTGGTTTCTTGATAATTCAAAGGGGCATATGGATATATATCAACTTAAGGGTCATGTGAAACTCACATGACCACTTAATAAGAGGCTTGGGCCTAGCCAAGTGGCCGGCCACCTCCATACTTTGGGCCTCAATTTTTGTGTTCTAATTTCTTGGCCCAATTCATTAAACGTCCCGTTTTGTTATTCCCGAAACTAATTTCCGAAATTCCAAATTTACCCTCGGCCTTCCCCAATGTCTTAACATCAATGATTTCATAACCAACATAGTCACATCAACTAGAATCAAAATATTCCCTTATAACACACAAGTCTTAATTATTTCTCGATTTCCAATTATATGAAAACACGGGACATAACATTCTCCCCCCCTTAAGAACATTCGTCCTCGAATGTTAAGTTGACCTCATGGGGCGTCATACTACTTCGGAAGGGTTCTCTTTGTAGTTGTCCTTTGATAATTTTCCGACGTGGCTTCTTCACCAACATAATGGGGTAAATTTTTCCCACATCACTGATTCAAATGCCTCCATAATACATTTTCTCATACCCCACGTAAGCACCGAACCATACGCTATATTCTTGTAATGGACGAACGCTTTCCAGACATTATAATAAAATATCATTTTTCGTTACACTTCTGTGTTTCTTACCACATCGTCGTAATACTTCATACCAGGCACTTTATGCCAAACAGATTCAGATCTAGGGCCGGACGCGTATAAGCATATCGGACGGATTCGTACTCAACATCAGAGGTACGGAAGTATGTCAGACAAATCTGAGATCGGAGTCAGACGTACAGAGAGATATCAGACAGATTCGAAATCAGAATCAGACGTACAGAATTGTATCATACAGAGTCGTGATCAAAGTCAGACAGACCGAAATGTATCAGACATACGCGTGATAAAAATCAGACGTACAGAGGTGTGTCAGACAGAAACGTATTTAGAATCAGACGCACAAAAATTCATCAGATGGGAACATAATCGAGCTCAGAAATACAGAGGCGTACTAGGCAGAGCCTTATCGGAATCGGGAGTGTAGAAGTAGAACAGATAGAATATCGAATTAGAATCAAATCGCTCCTATTAAGGCTCCAATGATTCATGAGAATTTCCCTTTATTTGTAAACTTGTTTGCCAAGTGATCATACAAATTGTCTTGCGTGTCGCTCATCGGCTCCTTCAGAGGTTCCGCTTATTCACACTTCTTATTCTTCATCCCTCACAATATTAGTCGCTTGGACTCGGCTCTTGTTCCATATGGACACTAAACGAAAATCATACACACACACATACACACACTTACTAATACCTTACTGGCGAACGTCTCAGACTGTTGTTCAAATTCGTTCAATTTCCCAAGCGGTAGTGTACCCTTTTTTTTTTTTTTTGCCCATTTAGTCCGCCTCGTTCTGTGTGACTCCTGTAAAGGCACTAATTACTCCACACATTTTATTTTCCTTTTGGTTACTCCAAATTTCCATTCATATTTATCATACTCTCACTTGTGAAAAACTTTGCATTACTTCCCAGGGGGTCACCCATCCCAGAATTGCTCTGGCTTGAGCACGCTTAACCCCGAAACTTTCATGCATTTTGACGCGTTAGGGCTGATATAATTTCGTCAATTGCCCTGCACGACCTTTGTCACATAATTTTGGGGCCAATCGGGGTCTTAGCAAATTTTTCGGGAAGTTTTCGTAGCGGGTCCCACTTCGACCCAAAGAGGTCGTTTGCTCTTCTGGCTATATGGTTTATCGCTTTAGCCTGTCAAATTCCCTATATTCGCCTCCCACATGAATAGATGGCTGCCTCAAATATTTTCATTAATTCGGATTCTTACCCTACTTTTACGGACACGCAGAAAGAGAATATCGCGTAATATACTGGCATACAGACCTATCATTCCACATATTCATTCAGGAAAAGGTTAGTAATATACCTGGGTCTGCGTCTGGAGATGCCTCTGGGTCCCGCCGACCAGTCAAAGCGTATATGCGGTTCGAGGGACCGCTAGAATCTGAACCCCCACCACGGCCTCTACCGCGGCCCGCTGGGGCTGGCATACCTCGCCCCGTGGAGCGCGTGGCCGAAGGGGTAGATGGCGAACCAGCAACGGATCTCGTCGGCTGCGCTGCGCTACCAGAACCGCCTGCCCACGGACAATCTCACATGATATGGCCCTGGAGGCCGCAAGCAAAACAGGCCCCTGTGGCCCTGAAGCACTCACCTAGGTGCGATCTTCCACAATACGAACACGGGGGCATAGGTGGCCTAGTCTGACCGGGACCCCTGCTCGCCTGAGGACCTGGGGCTCTGGAACTCTGGTCTGCCCTGGACGGTCCTGCGCCATCAAATCACTTACTAGCAGACTGTGTGTCCCGGCCTAACGGAGGGAAGTATCCACTGGACTGATACTGAGGCTGCCCGCCCCGAGAATCTCCAGAATACCCCGCTGATCTGGCCCTCTTAGGCCGTCTCCCATCATACTCTCTGCTGGGCCGATCTGCTCGGTGCCGGTTCTCCATCCCCTGGGCGTAGGCCTGTAGACGGGCAATGTCCATATCTGTCTGCAATGACACCGCCATACAGCCGTCGATCAAGTAACGATCCAACCCCATAACATATCTGTGCATCCGATCAGACATATATGCTACCACGGCAGGTGCATACCGGGCCAGGGAATCAAACTCCAGATTATATTCACGAACGCTTCGACCCCTCTGCTGCAGATGTAAAAACCGATCAGCTCGCTCTCGTCGTAACTCTGGGGGCAGAAAGTGGCCGGTGAAAGCAGTCACAAACTGATCCCACATAGCTGGAGGAGCACCCTCACCCCTGGATAACTCCCATGTCTCATACCAGTGAGCGGCAACATCCCGAAGTCTATGCGAGGCCAGCTCAACCGACTCGGTCTCTGAAGCCCTGACCAAGTCTAATGCACGTCGCATCCCCCGAATAAAGTCATGGGGGTCCTCGTCGGGCTTAGACTCGAAAAACTCTAGAGGGCCACATAATAAGAACTCCCGAACTCTCAGGCTGTCCCGCCTGTCATCATCATCATCGTCCCTCCGCCCGCGTCTGCGAGCCTGTCCCGCTACTATTGTGGTCAACAACTGTACAGCCTCCCTCAGGGTCCTATCATCTGCCCCTGGCTGAGGAGCTGGAGTCTCAGGAGCGGGTACACGGACCTCTGGAGTTGCTGAAGGTCCTGCTCCAGGCTGTACTAGTGGGGGTGTAGCAGACCCCTCAGAATGAGGCATAACCTCAGGCAAATCATAAACACGAGCCCGGGTAGCTCGCTGTGCCTGACTAGTCTCTCCCATCCTCGCCTTGCCGTTCTGGGCCGCCGTTGCCTTCTTCAGAGGCATCACTGCAAACACAATAACGGGTCACATCAGAATCACCCTAATAGCACAGCTCTATCGCACGATCTAAGATTCCAAAGGAAGTAACATCCTAAATGCCCTATAGCCTCCGGTTTATAGATGTGGTGCACAACACATCGATAAACAAGACTCTACTAGACACGGCCTGTAGACATTCTGAGGACAAACCGCGCTCTGATACCACTTCTGTCACGACCCCACCCCGTGGGCCGCGACTGGTGCCCTACTTAGGCACCCCAAACAGACTCACAAACCAGATCATCATATTAGGACTCATTCAGACTTAACATACATTGTTCGAACTGAAAACTAATAGCAGACGTCACCCAAACATTGATCGAACACTTATCTTAAGCGGTCGCCCGTGAAGAACAGTCATATCAAAATCAGAAAGGTGGCGGAATATACATCGCCCAAATGCACACACACACGTACGAACTCATGGGCCGTCTTGGCCATAGTAACATACGGGCCGCTTAAGAACGCAAAACAGATCCACATACAAACACACCGGACCCACGACCCACAAATATGACTACAGGCCTCTAAAACAAAACAGAACATACGAACATATGACGGGACAGGGCCCCGCCGTACCCACACAGCCACAAATGTACAGAAACACACACAGCAAAAGGTATGTACCAAAAGTTAAGCTCCGGATCAAGGGGAGCTCTCCAAAATAGCAGAATAGGTAGCCTAAACCGGAGGATCATCCAAACGAGCTTCTGTACCTGCGGGCATGAAACGCAGCCCCCCCGAAGAACAGGGGGGTCAGTACGGGAGAAGTACTGAGTATGTAAAGCAGAAGGTACAGAGATCCAAATCATAACTGGAGTCAGAAGGAACAAACACAAACATCAAAGTAGCAACTAAAACATGTGTGGAAGATAAATATACAAATGCAAATAAAATCATGTATAGGGCTTGGGGACGTGGTCACCCCCGACGCTGGTGCCACAACACATCATACTCCAGAAGTTTTTCAAATCTCCGTACAGTCTCCAGACAAATCGTATCACACACATATCACATCATCAGAACATATCAAATGTCATATCACATCATAACTCTATAGACGGTAACCGGACCCTATGGCGAGGCCTCGGAAACCGTAACACATCATACTTCCGAATATGGTATAGCGCGCACGATCACAAACCCGGCCCGGGTACCGACGAACGAAATCATAGCGAATGGCACGAACGGAGTAGTGCAGAGACCATATGCATATTAAAAGTAAATTACAGGACTCGACATATAATTACATATAGGCATATACCGACGCCAAAAGGCTCGGAGTAGGAGTCAGGTCGATCAAAATTAATGTATAGAAGTTACGAAGTTCCAAACTGCAAAACCTTTGAAAAGAAACTCCCAGATCATTTTCCGAAAATCTAGTATCATTCATAGTGCAAAACGTTCCATAATGGTGTAGGAGATTTCAAACGGACCTTCGAGTCATAGGCAAACAATTACTTTTCATATCGGACAGAAGTGAGTCAAACAAATCAAATAAGGGAAGCCTCGGGGCTTACGGGCCCACCTTGAGTCAAATCGAGGCGGCGGACACAAATCACAGACTTTAGGCTCCATAAAGCCATCTACGAAAGTTTCGGAGAGATTCGGATACAATAGCAAAAGTTAGGAAGGTTTGAACATTCTTTCAACCAAATGTAAGGAATAGGTTTCAATTGCGCTGAATGAATAGTGCCCAAACTTGAACTCGGATTTCCAAGAGCAGAATTATCCCCGAGGGTCCGACCTTAACCTAGTATAACTAGGACATGCCAAAAGAAGGAAAGGTAAGCTTTACATACCTGGATTGCGCCTTACGCTCGTCAAATCTCAATACCCGTTTCGTCAAAAAAACTGCAAATGGTCACTTTTACCAGTTACTATTCATGAAAGTTAACATCTTAATCTTTGGGTTATACTTGGCTACCGAAATTTCGGCAGCATTTCCCCTATAAATCTAACACCCCCGAGACTTAGCTCGGCTCAAAATACATCAACAACAACAACCCAAACATCATCAAACAACATAAACCACAATCAACGCATTCTAACTTCATAGTTCTACCTTACTACACAAGTTGACAACTTTCATTCAAACTTCACAATTCCAAACTTATGCCCACATTATTGTATTCATTCACCCATTCAAGATTATTCAAACCCATCCCAATTACACTCCAAACAATATACAAAATTTCCCGAAGTTCATTACTTTCCATATTTCATCCAAAACATCAAAACTTACGACGAACATTCTAACTCTTCCAAATTCATTAACATCAACCATAAGTCACATTTAAAGTCTTTAACATCATATATATACAACAATATACACAATTATACAAAAGGTATACACTTTCCCATAATGTTCCGAAATCATTTTCTAACACCAATTCAATTCACTAAACAATCATTTAAGTTATAAAGGCCACAACGACGCAACTAACAAACTTAAACGAAATCAAATTCATCTTGTCCTCCACAATTCATGGCTCACGGCCACCTACCAACACATGCACACACACGGCTTTCTACACACACATCCAAGTTACAGGATTCTCGACTATTCTCAATCCTTAACACATTCATGCCAATTTCATAACATTTGAGGGGCAAAATTCTTACCTTTTCTTGAATTTCCGACTTGCCGCAAACGCGCACCTTTCGCCAAACTAATTATACCCCGTTGAAGAGGGTCTTGAGTACTTTACAAATATGGGAAAACTAAGATTTTTGAGCCACAAACACAAGCTAGGATTTTTTTTTTTCTCTTGTATGGTTCTCGGCCGAGAGCCTTTTTTTGGTGTTCTTCAATTTTTTTTTTTATTTTTTTTTTGGTTTCTTGATGATTCAAAGGGGCATATGGATATATATCAACTTAAGGGTCATGTGAAACTCACATGACCACTTAATAAGAGGCTTGGGCCTAGCCAAGTGGCCGGCCACCTCCATACTTTGGGCCTCAATTTTTGTGTTCTAATTTCTTGGCCCAATTCATTAAACATCCCGTTTTGTAATTCCCGAAACTAATTTCCGAAATTCCAAATTTACCCTCGGCCTTCCCCAATGTCTTAACATCAATGATTTCATAACCAACATAGTCACATCAACTAGAATCAAAATATTCCCTTATAACACACAAGTCTTAATTATTTCTCGATTTCCAATTATACGAAAACACGGGACATAACAAACAAAATGATATACAAAATATAGGCCGACAAAGCCAAACACATCTAACCACGTACACATGTCTACGAGCCTCTAAGGAAAGTATGTCATATCACATAAACGAGACAGGACCCCGCTATGCCCATAACTATGTACACAAAAGAATAACTACCCAAAAACTATAGCTCCGAATGAAATAGAGCTCCGCTATGTAGTCCCTGAGAATGTAGCTATAGATCAAGCCTATCTCCCTGTGCACCTGTGGGCAAGACGCAGCGTTCACAAACAAAAGGACGTCAGTATGAAGAATGTACTGAGTATGTAAAACATAATCAATATCAATATAGAAGCATAATGAACAACATGAGGAATAGCACAAGATGGGAGATGGTAATATCATCGTCATAGGCACTTACTTGCCTTTCATAGGAACTTTCCATTTCTAATGTGTATTTGTGCACATACATCCATGTTCGTATCCATAATCGTATCTGTTCCATATTTGTACTCATATTTGTATATATACCCTTATTCACATTCATATCGTATCATATTCGTATTCGTGCTCGTATCTATATCATATACATAATCATATCATATACATAGTATTTACATAGCATACCCGACCATGCAGGATCGGTGTTTCATACATACTTGGTGAACCAAGGCTCAAGGTTACACATACCTGGCCCTACCAAGGAGTCAGGGTTACACCTACCTGGCCCTATCAAGGCGTCTGGGTTACACCTACCTAGCCCTACTAGGGCGTCAGGGTTATCCGTACCATCTGCAGAGGTGTGCGTGCATTACATAATCATGTACATACTTATTTACATATCCTTCCCGGCCTCATAAGCTCGGGGTTCCATAATAGTCATACATACATACATATACATAATACCTCATAAGCGTCTTTACTATTATAGTTACTATCATCGTGGTCATCGTTATCGTCATCGCTATTACCACCATAGTCGTCTTCCATATCATTGTCACTATTATCGTCATTCATCACATCTATCTTTATAGGCTTACTCGTCATACGAGGAACTTAGCACAATCGTGGCGTATCAAGAATCGTGAGCTTACAAGCTCGAAAGATCAAATCATTTGAAAGATATCATAGTCTTATAGAAGATTTAGATGTTTGGCGAAAGAACCATGCCTTATGAAAGAATGTTTAGCCTTACATACCTTTCCGTTGAACTATTCTACACTTTCACGTTGTCCTCCGAAGCTCACGTCTCTACCTTCATTAAAGTCATACTATCATTAGAATCGATAGCTAGCATACATGACAAAAACTAGAGAAAATCGGGCAACACCTCCTCTATTTATACGACATTCCTATATAGCGTATATCAACTCTCAAACGTCAATAATACATTCACAATACAATAACGATAGTCATTATTCATCCACATTATCCATATTTCTAGACTTACTTTCAATCATCCATATCCATGGCCATAACGCACGACGACGTCCATTCTCATACATTTCTCATCTCATGTTCTCAACATCATTTATAACATATTTACATCACAATACATCACGAATCGTAACTCAAGTTAAGCTATTTCTCAAAATGGCACTATTCCACATTCATGACCCATTTTTCTATACCCTTCTACAATCCAAGTATTTCAACTCTCAAATACCTTAAACAACATGGAAATATCATAAATCTTACCTTAGATGTCGTAGGAACAAGCCTTAGTTGATAATACTCCACTTGATCAAAAACCCTAGTTCACCTCCAATGAGATTTTTTGACTTGTATGATGTTTAATGGGTTTTCTTACACTTGATTCACTTGGTTTATGTTGTTGATCACTAATAATCCTTTTGTGGAATAAATGTAGAGAGATGTTTTAGAGAGAAGGGGTGAAGTGTGGAAATGAAATAATAAACTTGGTCCCCTTTTTAATAACCCAAAATCTGATCTGGAATGAACAGTCATCGAAAGTGCAACAGTGGTCGCAAACTCAGTTTATTGTCCGTATTCCAGTTTACGGGCCGTATTCGTGGACGTATTTAATCATAACAGAACCAGAATGTCAGGCTGAGACATGGTAATTTACGAACACAGTTTACTTGCCGTATTTCAGTTTACGGTCCGTATTTCAAGTCGTCTTTAACCATTCAAGCATTTGACAGAAAGTTGAAGTTTTTGAAGTTGAAATACGACATGGCAGTTTATGAGCCGTAAACTACTTTACGGTCCGTATTTCATTTTACGATCAACTGGCCAGAGTGCAAATCTGCAACTTTCCACATTTTCAGAACCTATAGTTAGTCATTATGGAGCATAACCTTTCTCTTATTGAAATTGCCTTTAGAATATTACTTATGGACGTCAAACGTCGTTCCCTTCTTATTAAAACATTGTACACGCTATGCCCTTTGTTAGCCTATCCACTATACGTTCGCGGGGAAATTTTCAAGGTGTAGCACCCTGACCTGGTCCGGAATAAATGGGACGGTCAAATCTCTTCCCTACAAATCGAGGAGGGTCACTAGCCGCTGTTTGGCCCGAGTGCCAGGATTCTATACCGGACACTAGGGGTGTTCATGGTTTGGTTAAAAATTGATCCAAACCAGAAAACGAATCAAAACAATAAAATAAATTGATATTTAATTACTTGTGTAGGGTTTGGTTTTAAATTTTTAAAAACCGATAATAATTTGTTTGGTTTTGGTTTTACTAAAAGCAAATCGAAGAAAAAACTTAATCGAACCGATGAATTTTTATACACAATTTTATACATATAATATTACTTTATATACTTTTCAAGAAATTTTTTATTTATCTCTAATAGGCTAATACACTTTATACCTTAATTCCCTTTCTTAAAAAGAAATCCACGAAATACTCACTTATTCAGAGGAACAACTTTGAGATTTACCTAAATTTATTTTTTGTATTTCCTATAAACTTTATTCACTTGATTAAAATCATAAGTGCTTTGACATTTTATCAATATGCATCAAAACTATAGCCACTACAATGAAAGGGTAATAACGAATAATAAGTTGGAAAATGATAAAAAACCTCTCACCTAATTGTACGAAAAAAGCACGAAAGAGAGAAATGCCATTAGTTTTATTAAAAATCAAACTAACCTACTACAACCAAACCCTATGGATATGTATTATATTTGAGTTTAATAATTTAAACAACCGACTAGATTGGTTCGATTTTGATTTTAGTCCAAAACCGATCCAAACGAACAGATGAACACTCCTACAGGACTCCATGTATGAAAAGCAAGAAAATAAATGTTGTTCAGCGCATAAGTAGTTGTTTTCTTTAGTCTGAAACATGACATGGCATCGAAATATGGTCTGGCCCTTTTTCTATACCCTCTATCAGAATCACGCTCACCCCGTTTCGGCTACTGCTGTTCTTCCAAATTCTGTGTATGGGCCTGAATACGAGAAATATCCATCCCATCCTGAAGTGAGGCTGTCAAGCATTCCTTAATCAAGTGTGGCCCCAAACTGCTCACAAATCTCTGTACGTTGTCCCCCATATCGGCTACCATGGCCGGAGCATACCTTACCAAGGAATTAAAACGAGATTGTACTCTCGAGCGCTCATATTCCCTTGTCGAAGATTTAAAAACTTGTGAGCTCTGGCCTGTCGGATTTTAGGTGGCAAATAATGTCGGAGGAAGGCATCTACAAACTCTTGCCACACTGGGGGAGGTGCATTTACCCCTCTAGAAGATATCCAAGCCATATACCAATGAGCCGCAACATCCCGTAATCTATAGGAGGCCAACTCTACCGACTCCACATCTGAATCATGCATTATCCGCAAGGTCCTTGAAATTTCATCTATAAAGCTCTGCGGGTCGTCATCTGGCTTTGACCCAAAGAATTCTTGAGGGTTCAGACTAATAAAATCACGGCCTTTTGCACTGACCGCTCTATCACCCTGGTCTGCACCCTGCCGCTGGGCCTGGGCGGTGACTATCTGAGTCAGCAACTGGATGGCCTCTCTTATTTGCTGGCCTGAGGCATCTGGTGGAGGAACTGGGGGTATTGGAGCTGGAGCTGAGGCCCCTTTATGCTCCTCTGAAACAAGTAGAGTATGAGAGGTTCGAGATGGAACCTCATTCTGAGAGTCACCCTGCTCTATATCTACCGGGGCTCCCGCTCAGTCCTCTTTCCGACCACTGTCTTGCCTTTTTGTGCCGCTGGTGCTTTTCTCTTCATAGGCATCACAGAAATCATAACACACGATTACGAAAAAGGGAATCCTGATAACATAGCTCTATCGCACAATCTAAGATAAGAAAGAAATGGCAATCATTCCTAAATGCCCCGTAGACTCCTGTTTATAAGTGTGGCGCGGTTCATACCCATAAGCAAGACTCTACTGGACACGGCTTGAAGACACACCCTACGACGAACTGCTCTGATACCACTTTTGTCACGACTGAACCCGAGGGTCATGCACCCGGTGCTAATCTACCGAGCACCTCTGAACATACGTCTCGTAATCGTTTCTAGGTGGACCAAAAAGATAGCTCATGGGTATCGCAATCTATAAGGGCATATATCACAAGATAATGGCACATCTCTATATAATCATCAACACTGTGCCCATGAATATAAGCTGACATGGCTACCAAAATATTATACAACAATATGAATTGGTAACGATATGGGACACCTCGCTACATACATCTGTCTATGATCCACTATATAGAATACAGGAATCCATAAAGACGGGGTAGGACTCTCCCATGTCCAAGTATATATACAAAAGAGTAGTACCAATAAATAGCAGCTCCGAAGTAAATGAAACGCTCTTGAGACTCCGCTGGTGAATCTCCTAAGGGTCTGGTCCGTCTACCTATCTACATGCGGGCAGGAACGCCGCGCCCACAAGAATGGACATCAATACGAATAATGTACTGAGTATGTAAGGCATGAATAACAACATAACAAGAGATATATAACTTAACATATAACTTAACATGAGATAAGGATAACATGTACATCTGAGTGCCTCTTAAGGCGAATATCAAGCATGCTTAACTTTCTTTTAAAAAAAACCATTGTTTATACATGTATAACATAATAGTGTTGCGGAACGTGCAACCCGATCTATATATCATATCATCATTTCATATGTTGCCAATGAACGAACGGCCCGATCCATTTAACCATATATCCCGCGTCCGGGATGGTATAATAGTATACCAACTGATCAGGTTGTTATACGTATATAACTCCTCCACTTTCCCCATATCTCATATATACATATGTAATATAAATAGCATGCATGAGAGCCCAAGTAAAAGCTATCACTTTATCAGAGTGAGGTAGGGTCGGCAAGCTCCAATTTATATTATGGAGCAATCATCATCGCTATATCTCACCTTGAAGGAACAATTATCAAAAGGTGAGATCAACAACAATGAAAAAAATCAAGAAATTCATGAAATAAACTCAATAATCTCATAATAACATCAAGACTGTAAACTTTGGAATATCTAGAAATGGGATCATCATCATCATCATTATCATCATAGGAAATATCTATCTTTAGCAATATAAGAACTTTGAGAATCATGAACTTCTAGCTTTTTGGAAATAAGGATTTTATGGAAAACATGTATGGGTTCATAAGAAAAGAATCATGCCTTTAGAAAGAAAGGGATTAGCCTTAACATACCTTTTTGGTCTCCTTAACTAATTAACGCTTATCCTCCAAAGCTCGTAAATCTACATTCAAGAGAATTCATACTATTGGTAGGCTTATCGTCATATAATTATCTTAATCCTTCAAATTAAATCCTTTTAGAATTTTCCGAAATTCGGGCAACATCTCCCCTGTTTATACCCCTAGCCCGAATCACAATACCAACAACTAACAAAAATAAAAACAATACTAACATTAACAACATCATCATCAAAACCAAAATACTCCATAAAACACCCCACACGATGTTTATTCGATTTCTCAGCCAACTAGTTCTTTATACGACCATTTAGTTGCTCTATCTTCGTAAATACACCTAAATCACTATCAATAAGGAGAGATTCTTACCTTATTCCCACTAGAGCTGCAATATCTTAAGTATGCGCCTTGTATCCAAGCAAAGATTCACCACAACACGATACTATAATCACAACTATACGCCATCCGAACCTAAATCCCGAGATTACACTTGATTTGCGCTAAACTTTTATGGACGGAAGTTGGGGGAATGTTCTACAGAGTTTGGGAAGGTTTTAGGGGTGTTTGGATGAAAACAATAAGGGGTAGAACCCCTATTATAGTGCTCTAGAGTCGGTTTGCACCAACCTGAAATGTTCGCGCACTGTAGCAGTGTGTTTGCGCACTGTAGTAGCGCGTTCGCGCACTGCAACTGCGCGCCTTTGATCCACCAGCCCAACTTGTAATTTCCATAACGCTCTACTCTGATGTCATATCGACGAGCGTTTTGTTGCGTTGGAAAGTAGAATCAATGAAATTCAATTTAGGCTTTTGTTTCACCTCAAAACTCCTGATATACTAGGAGATATACTTGTCTAAAGTTGACCCAAAATTCTGCCAAAGTTTCCCAAATTTTCGACAAACTTTTTTTCTTCGATTTGCTTAATCCAGAACCTTTAGACACTTGCTTAACACTTGTTAAGAGTATTCCTTAACCTTATAAGAGTTCCATGACCTCTCTGAGCTTACGTTAGTTTACTCACGACACAAATGACGCAAAATTTTTTGAGGTGTATCATTTTTGGTGACTGGTCTTATTCCCGATGAAATCAAAGAATACCAAAAGAAGAAGTTATTAAGGGATTATCGGCAATATTATGGGGATGAAACTTATTTGTTTTGAAAATGTGCCGACAATATCATTTGGTGTTGTGTCCCCGAATCCGAGGTGATGGATATCTTGAAGGCTCACCATGACTCTCCTATTGGGGGGGTCACCATAGTGGAAATCAGACAGCAGCGAAAGTACTTAAGTGTGGGTAGTATTAGACGACTATATTGCATGATGCAAACCTGTTGGAACGATCGTGTGACCAATGCCAATGCCAAGGAAACATTAACAGGAGGCAGGAGATGCCCATGAATTTGTATTAGAGGTGGAACTCTTGGATGTATGAGAGATTGATTTCATGAGTCCCTTTGTGAGTCCGTGCGGACTGAAGTACATGCTGGTAGCTGTGGACTATGTCTCCAAATGGGTAGAAGAAGTGGCTTTACCCAATAATAAAGCCAAAAGTGATATGGGTTTTCTGAAGAAAAATATCTTTACTTGTTTCGGCACCCCGAGGGTAATCATATAAATATAACATACCCGGCCCTAGTGGGATTCAGTGTGAAGCATACCCCGCCCTTTTGGGACTCAATGTAAAACGTACCCAGCCTTTTTCAGACTCAGTTTGTATATCAACATCATCATATCGTCATCCTCCCCACATCCGGGAAAACATCATTATATCATAACGTACCCAGCTCTAATGGGACTCGGTGTGAATACCCAACTAATCAGTGGTTGCACATCTACGTGTCGTACCCCACCGACTATAGAACGGCTCGGTGTAGTAAAATAGTGTCGTGTATATATATATATATATATGAATATATATATATGAATAGAGATCAATGGAATAACATGTGAGCCTTTTCAAGATAACAATAATAGCATCAATAGAAGAGAGCAATGAAAGTGACTATTTTAACGTAACATCTTATTTTGTAAATATGGCATCTCGGAAGAAGTGAAGGTAACAAAAACCTTACATACCTTATTCTCTAGCTTGCTGCCTGAGGGGATTTCTAATCCCGCACTTGTCCTTCCTCCGCACCTATACAAGGGCATGCAAACCTTGGGTTAGTTGTAACACCCCTTATCTTAAAATAAAGGTTAGAATCGTATCGTTAGAGTTTCAGAGGAAATTTGAAGGTTTGAACGTTTTACGAAAGTGGCTGAGGGGCCTATTTCGGGCAACATAACAATTTGATTAGTTGGGAATTTGGAAAAGATTCCATAATGAAAGTTGTAGTACATCCTTTCCAAGAATATAAGGATCAGGCCAATCGGAGTCTGGATCAAGGAGATATGATCATCTCAAAATGGCTAACAGAGGGGTGCTCAGATTCAATAGAATCGGCTAAGTTTTCGGTAGGTCTGCCTTCTAGCCCGATTTAGTGAGAATATGTTAGGAATTTGAGAAAACGTAAAGCATCAAAGTTGTATCCCTTTGAAATATATTTCCAATGGTATATTGTGGAGGTCTATCATACATCTCTACCAAAATTTATGGCCGTTTTACTGATAGCAGTCCAAGCTTGCAAAAATCCTTGCGAAGCGAGGAAGGCAGACGAGGCGATAAAGTAAGGCTCGCCAAAATCCTTGCCTTTAGTGACACTTTGCTGGTTTATGGCACCCCCAGATCACCTGGCGCGTCTAAATTCTCTTGAAGGAAGGCCTGGGGACGAGCCAGGACTTATATAAATACAACACTTAGCTTATAAAAATCAGTTTTTTTACATTCTTCAAGCCCTAGTACCAAGTTCTTTTCTCGCTACCATTAGAATACATCAAGATAAGTCTATTCTAATCATTCCAAGTGAATTCCAACACATATTCATGAATATTAAATGAGATATCATTATTCTTAACCTAGGGTTTTCAAGAAAACCCATATTCAAGGTTTGAGACACAAGCTTTTGGGATTCTTATCGAAGTTCAGACTTTTATTGTGGATTGTGAAAAAGTTAAGGTATGTGAGGCTAACTATCTACATTAGGGAACATTTATGATTCTCCTTACGCCTCATTCTACATGCTTATCAGTAATTTGACTCAGAATACAGTTTAGCCTTAGTTTCTTGAATAGTTGTAGAATTGTTATCTTCTAGGGTTATAGTTTCATAATTTGTTCATGGTGATCACTTTGAATACGATTAACTCAGTATGTAATCATTATAGACTTATGTATTGACATCACATGAGTCTCAGTCAGTATATAATCAGTTATTTGTTTACGTTCCATAATAGGAAACAATTATCATGCTATCAGCTGTAGCTAGTCTCAGTCTTGTAAATTGTTTAATGTTGAATACCTGTATCTGTATTTTTAGGTCCTAGGCCACAATTTATACATAAGTTGTCATGACCCAGCCCCGTGGGCCATGACTAGTGCCCGAGCTGGATACCCATATGTATACCTGTTAGACATAATCAGACTGACACTATAGACATCATGGGAATCGACATAGACACAAAGGTCCTCAACATCACATATCAAGATAATTTGTCCCCTGCGTAGTCTCAACCAACCACAATGAAATCAAATACGCAAGCCGACGAGGCTGCCACTGTATATCATTATAATACGCAAGCCGACAAGGCTGCCACCACATGTCAATATACTACGCAAGCCGACAAGGCTGCCACTACGTATCGATAACATATGCAAGCCGGCAAGGCTGCCATAACCAACAACTATATAGACACAGCTGACCATAATCTATATACAACCCACACACATGTCTACAGACCATTAAGAGTACTAATAGTGAAATATGACGGGACAGGGCCCCGTCGTACCCCTGGACAACCATATATAAATACATCAGACGGTCTGTACCAAAATTCTAGGCTCCGGAACAACGGAGCTCTCCAAGACAGCTAACTGGGAATCCTAAGCTGGGGGATCACCGAATCGAGCGTCTGTACCTGCGAGCAAGAAACGCAGCCCCCCGAAGAAAGGGGGTCAGTACGGAATATGTACTGAGTATATAAAGCATAAGAACATCAAGTAAGATGAATCATAAAAACCAGTCTCAATAATTGAATGCATCTGTGGCTAACATCTGAGAATATCTGCGTAACCCTATATGACTGAAACTGACTCTAGGGCGTATGATAGGCATAGATTACAATATAACTGATAGTGTTGTGGAACGTACAACCCGATCCATATATAATATAATAGTGTTGAGGAGCGTACGACCCGATCCATAAATATAATACGTTAGTGCCGAGGAGCGTACGACCCGATCCATAAATATAATATGTTAGTGCCGAGGAACGTACGACCCGATCCATAAATATAATATATACAAATGCATGTAAAATTCAGAAAAGGACACTCTGAACCCCTCTGGTGACATAAGAAGCTAATATGAAAAGTCTCTTGGAGTTATGGACATAAAACATAGGAGGCCAACGATACAATTATCTCTACACTCTCTAAGAACAGAGTCTTTGGTACTTGCTTGCTCATTGTGTTCATTCATATGATAAGGATCATGAAAAAAAAAAAAGGATAACTTTACATACATGTTACAGGTTAACCGTATCCAAGTTCGCTTTGTCGCTCCTTTAGCCTATTTAATATGAAAGTAATGCTATCGTTAGTAAACTATACTTCCTAGCTTATAAATCTGTAACCAATCATTTATAGGACTCATTCTTTAATTCATACTTTCTTGATTAGGATTTTCATTAGTTAAGAACTTAACGGAAATCGGGCAGCATTTCCCCTATATACTCGCCTAACCCGAACTTCCAATTAACCTCCTGCTATCATAGAAATACCAACAATGACAGTAATAGGGATATGCATATAAAAACCCTTACAATTCAGCCCATAAACAACTCTACCAATCCAACAACCCTTCTTAGTCCTTTTCCAATCCAAATCGTTAACGTTTTAAGATTATACCCCAAACAACCCAACACACGCTTTGTATACGATACGTTATACACTTCTTTCTTCCAAATCTAGAATCCACATCAACGACAACACGACCACAACACGAATAACGATATATGAACATAATTCATACTTTTAATCCTTTCAACCCACAATTTCATATAACAACCATTTCATGCAATTTCTTACTTCCAATTTTACCCAATCCAATTTTAATCCTTCCATTACAATACCATTAACACAATTATACGACAAAATAAGAAAATCTTACCTTAATTTACTCAGAGGAATTTCTACACTTATTTGCTCCAATTTCACTATTTCTTCTTCCTCAATTCAATATCAAATGTTGCTATCACCTACTTGAACTTGAAAATCACTTGAAACTTAATCCAAAATAGCAACAACATATTTTTTTCCTCCATCCATGGCTGGCCGAGAGCAGCCATGGAAATGTTGCTCTTTCTTTTCTTTTTTTTTTAATTGAATTTTTTGCAACGTGAAATATGATAGCATGATTCATCATATATATATGCTCCATCACCATAGGACACGTGTCCATTTGCTTTACATGTGTCCCACCAATGAGTCATCATTCTTTTTTTAAAAACGGGTGGGGCCCACAAACATAATTAAATTAATTAATTTTAATTAATCACTAATCCCTACTTAATAATCTAATCATAATTAATTAGTTCCTAATCTCCAATAATATTTCTACACTAAATAAAATTTATAAACAATTTGTGTACTAGTTAAAATTGAAAATTAAAAGTTCGCATGTCATGTCCGAAAATAATCCCGTCTTTAACTTAAGTCGATTAGCTTGCGAATAATTCGACGTATAAAAATACGGGGTATAACATCCTTCCCCCCTTTAGAGCATTCTTCCTCGAATGTTAAAGTGGTCCTGAATGTTATACGGGGGTATAACATACTTTCTCAAGTGTTCTCTTATTTAATTATGCCCTTCACATATCTCTTCCATTGGTCGATTCGCTATAATTCACTATAACGCATTCCAGGCCTCTACATAGTCATTCCTGTAATATTTCCTCTTTCTGTTGCTTCTCGAGGTAATAACTCCACGTCATTGCCTTTACTCTCCTCTTTACTTCGTAGTCGGTTGTCAGTTGTATTGCGGGCTCTTCCGCTGAAATCTTACTCTCTCCCTTGTGCGCTTAGTCTTAACTCGATTATTTCTTCTCCTATAGTTACTCCCTTAAGATATCGCTCCCTTCATCTTTCCTCATAATCTTTAAATAAGATTTTTATAACGCGCAGACGTCCCTCGTCGGTTCATTAGACTTTAATATCCCTGGAGTATTGCATGCCTCTGGTAACCTGTAGACCCTTCGCAGGTTCTACGAGTAAAACGAAATTTCCCAGAGGGTAACATTTTTCTACTCCAATATCCTTACATTATTTTGCTGTTACAGTCCGTATTCTGGAATCCTCAGCTTCATGTGTCTCTTTCTGACTTTCTTTTAAAGGTTTTTAACCATCACTTGCTTTTAGTTCTTGATCTCGATCTTTAGGGTTGGCTATCAAATAGCGCTAGGGTTCCCTCGTATTATAACTTCACTGTCATCCAGTAACTCGCTTGTTCTGATTGTCTCGGTTAAATCATTTCGTAATTTCCCTTATCCTACTTGTAACAACTTAGGCATATTATCTCGTGTCGTTTCTTTATCTTTACTTTAAACTCTTCTATTGCCCCTTTACTTAAATTTGCTCTTAGTTCTCCTATCACGCATCATATTGCAATCTTTACAAGAGTATGTGTAGGTGCTCAAATCAGCTCGAGAAATACCTTAGCATCGTCTTACTAGTCTTCATGCTTGTTACACCTCGGAAAATTTTCCGTTGGTCCGCAAGATAACGAACTAGTGATGAATATGAGTGCATGATGTCCATGAGCAAGAAACAACGTTTGACGACCTTAGGCGAGATTTCGAAAGTATCCGACGTGAGACAAGGAAGTTGGCTAAGTTAAGATGAGATACAAAGTGAGCAATGCATGTGCATGGACGGGGGTGTTTGAAATGAGAAGTCTAAGAAATATGTGTAGGTGCTCAATTCAGCCCGAGAAATACCTTAGCATCGTCTTACTAGTCTTCATGCTTGTTACACCTCGGAAAATTTTCCGTTGGTACGCAAGAGAACGAACTAGTGATGAATATGAGTGCATGATATCCATGAGCAAGAAACGACGTTTGACGACCTTAGGCGAGATTTCGAAAGTATCCGACGTGAGACAAGGAAGTTGGCTAAGTTAAGATGAGATACAAGGTGAGCAATGCATGTGCATGGACGAGGGTGTTTGAAATGAGAAGTCTAAGAAATATGGGAAGTTACAGAATTGCAACTGCCCAGTGGTCGTATATTGCAAAATACAGACCGTAAAGTGCAATACGGTCCGTAAACTGGCGGTCGTAAACTGGCATGCCAAACTTCAACTTTCTGCCAGCCGAGGAAATGGTTAAATACGACCTGGTGGACGGAAATGGCTAAATACGCCCATGGAGGACGAGCCGTATAGCGGAATACGGTCCGTAAACCTCCATGGATGACCACTGTTCACCCAGCACAGATTTTCCAATTCATTAAATATGAGGATCAAGACTTATTTTATTTCATTACAACATTACACCACTTCTCTCTACATTTATTATATGAGTTTTCAAGGATTATAAGCCATCAATAACATTAAGACAAGTGAATCAAGGATAAGGGAATCATCAAGGATCATCCAAGTCAAGAAATCCAAATGGAGAAACACTAGGGTTTTACTCAAAGTAGAGTATTATCAACTAAAGCTTGTTCCTACAACTTCTAAGGTAAGATTCATGATTTTTACAAGATGTTTAAGGTATTGGAGAGTTAAAATACATGGATTATAGAAAATGTGGTCAACTAGGTCATGAAAGATGAATAGTGACATTTTGAGAAATAGTTTGAATTGAGTTATGAATGTTGTTGTGTTGCGATATCAATGTGTCATAAATGGTATTAAGATCATGAACCAAACACTTTAGTCGAGTGGACGAAGATGGGTGTTATGACCATGAATGTGGGTGAGCTAGAGGAAAATTGAGGAATCTAGATAATGTGGATAATGTGCATGACTAATGGCCATTGTTATGATATTAATGAAGGTATAAACGCTAGCATTGGAAGGGAACGTGAAAGTGTAGAATAGTTCGACCGAAAGGTATGTAAGGCTAACCCTTCTTTCATAAGGCATAGTTCTTGGCCAAATTCCCAATTCCTCTATATGAGTATGTTGTCTTCACATGGTTGACATTCCGAGCTCATAAGCTCACGACCCTTGATATGTACTATGATTATACTATGTCCCTCGTATGACGAGTAAGTCCATAATGTAGATGTAACAATAACGATGAGGATAGTAATGATAATGATATCAAAAATGATGCAAAAGGTGCCTACGGGCTATTATACTTATATGTGCCTATGAAGGGCTATAATGAATCCCGAGTTTATAACGCCGGGTAGAATATATGTATATGAAGTATGTATACGATTACGAAACGCACGCGCACGTCTGCAGATGGTACGGATAACCCTGAAGCCCTGGTAGGGCCAGGTAGAAATAACATTGAGCCTTGGTTGGCTAAGTACGTATGAAACACCGACCCTTATGGTCGGGCCCGCTATGTATGTATATAAGTGTATGGCTATGTATATAATATGAATATGAATGTGAAAAGACTATGTATAAGAATACAAATAAGGACATGTATACGAATATGAGCACAAGTATGGTACGAGTACTATTATGGGATACGGATGATGCCGTAGGTGTACTAATACGTATGAAAAATGGAAAGTCCTACGAAAGGCAGGTAAGTACTATGATGATGATATTACTGTCTCCCCTCCTATGATATTTCATATGGTATCTATTATGCTTCTATATTGATGTTGATCATGCTTTACATACTCAGTACATTCTTCGTACTGACATCCCTTTTGTTTGTGGACGTTGCGTCATGCCCGCAGGTGCACAGGGAGACAGACTTGATCCATAGCTGCTTGTTCAGAGATTGCATAGCAGAGCTCCATTTCTTTCGGAGCCGTAGCTTTTGGGTACTTATTCTTTTGTGTATATAATTATGGGCATAGCGGGGTCCTGTCCCGCTCATACGATATGTCATACTCTTAGAGGCTCGTAGTCATGTGTATGTGGGTAGAGATGTTCGGCCATGTCGGCCCATGTTATGTATATCTTGTGTTAGCCACGTCGGCCTTGTACTTATGATGTGGCATAGGTGCCTATGATATGTTAAATGATGATGGTCGTCTAATGTGATCAATATGATTAACGATAAGAAAAGAACGAACTGACTTATGGCTCACCTAGATGTTATGTTATGTAGGATAATGGGGTGCTCGGGTGGGGTAGCACCGGGTGCTCGTCGAGGCCCCTAGCCGGGTCGTGACAATGCTTTACCTTGTATTTTTCTCTTGTATCTTATAGTTGGGATCGGGGTAAATCTTTGGCTCCACCATGGTCATGTCCTATTTGCCCTCAGAACTAATTCTATCTCGGTAATTTGGCTCAAACCACCTTACGAGTTTCCTTAATGTATCCAAAATATCATAATCACGTTGTTAGTACTGAATCCTTATTCTTCTTATCAAGTACTCACTTGTTCTCATTCTTAGCACACAAATATTCGTAGGTTGCATAGCTATTCTTGTACAACTTGTATAAAGTGTATCTAATCTTAGTCAGAGTCGTCCCTTTTCCTGGTCCATTCTGCTTTACATATCCGTACTAAAACTCGTTCGTAGCCTTTCTTGGCATACTCCTTTCCTTTCCCTTCTTCTTTGCTACTTATGTGTC
The DNA here is from genome assembly GCF_019175385.1 of Lycium barbarum. NCBI lineage: Eukaryota > Viridiplantae > Streptophyta > Magnoliopsida > Solanales > Solanaceae > Lycium > Lycium barbarum. The sequence goes on from NC_083339.1 coordinate 56,851,073, forward strand.
ACAATGCTATTAGCCAATAACTCCGTTGCCAATATTTTAACCTCTAATCCATTATAGCCTTGCTATCTTTTATAATAACTTTTTAAGTCACTCGTTACCATTCTCTTGTCGCATTCTCCCTTTTTATAAGCATATACTTTCTAATGTCATATTATCCAAGGTCCTTACAAATAATTCTCAGCACTGTCTCAAATACCATCTTGACTACTATTCGTTTATCGCTGGCCCTGAGATCTTACCAACTTGTTTCAGCATGGGATCTCACTTGAAGTTTGAGTATCCATTTTGGATATACTATAGTGTCAATTGTTTCCATTTGTACTTACTTTGCTTTTACCCACTTCCCCCCTTTGGGGTTGTACTTATACCATATCCATGTCTTTTATTTATCATTTATAACTTTGATTCCCCACGTACAAAACCTCGACCAAATCACGAAGCGATGAGAACTCTCGATATATAGTACAAAATCTTATCTAATGGTTGGTACTCGAGTAATGCAATTAACGTAGCGATTTATCTAAAGCCACATTCCATTTATTCTGAGCAATAATTAGCTAGTGCTTATAGTCATTTCAAATTCTCAATTAGGTAGCACTTATATTCTGATGATAAATGTCCTAAGCTTTCCTATAACACTATCTTTATCCCAACGGATATCATTTGTTTCTTCTAATAAATTCACAATACATAAGTTGTTTCGCAAATCCACATTCCTTGTCCTTTAAGGATTTCACTATTTCCGAGGTGAAGTCACATACACGCAGTACTTCTTTATGCCTCGTGCTCTTTCACCCTTATTGTATACATAACGCTAACTTCTAACTTACTCAAAAACATATCAAATTCGTCTTAATAGTGGTCTTGTTTTATCACCTTCTCGTCGTACTACACCTTAAGTTCGTAGCTATATATTTCCCTTTTATCCCATACTCATACTCAATTAATTAAGTCTGCCTTGAGTGCTTCGTTTAGTGTTCCTTTCATTTCTCCAGTCTATGTCCATCTTTTATTTTGTGCACGAGGAATCTCATACTACCCCTGTATCCTTCGGAAAACACTACTTCTACATAACCCCTTTCTCACTTTCAAGGTATATTCTGTTCATCCCTATTTGTTCTTATCGTACCAGTCATTTCTGGCACTCATTCTGTCTCGTTGCTCATCTTCCTTTAGTTCGGTCTTTCATAATTCTATCGCTTATATTACTCGTTTTCTTAGCTATACACGTCATAACACATCGCTACACTGTAATCCCACTAGCTTTCTTCTTATCTTCTTCTTTCAATTAACTCCTTCTCTTTCTGTACTCGCTTTCACTTTCGTTACCACTTGATCTCTATTCTGAACTTTTCCTATAGAACTTTGTAAGTCCCCATTTTTTTTATTCGTTCTATATTTGCTTTTCCGTTTCACACTGATCACATCATATCCTTTAGTTACTTCCTCGCTAGGCTTTACTCATTTCTATAACAATCCTTATTGTATTCAGATTACATCATGTTCGTAATCAATCCTATAACGTAACACTTCTTAACCTTATTCACAATTCTTACTATGTTTTAATTACACTCTGGCGTACTTAACCCTTCACCATTTCTGATCAATCTTATCCTTAATATCTCACAAGCTGTCTTATCAATACCTTCATAATTTGTCATAATTCTTCCTCCTTCGTACTTTTATCTCAATCATACTATTACTCCTTTTAACTATAAACTCGTCGTAATTTATCCCTACTTATCAGTTCACTCGATATCTCAATAAAACATTTGCCACCTTTTTCTAAATCATCCCTTAGTATCACAAGCCCTTCCAAATTATCCCAGCATCTCATCAACAACATATGAAACACATGATGCCAGATATTATAGCCCGTATTTCGTACGTCCGGAAAATTCAAGGTAATGGGGAGAAGTCAAGAACAAGACTACGTTTCAAAAATTATTTTAATATACGAGTTGTTGAAAATATTATATATGAATATTGTTAGTATGGAAATATTGAGGAAGACCAAGGGCGAAAAAGGAAATTCGTAAAATGGCTTATGGAAATATTGCGGAAAGGATAAGGGCAAAATGGGAATTTTGCAAAGCCTCGAAAGTTCATGAAATTTCCATGATGGTTGAGTGGCATAAGTATAAGCCCACATTGCTTTGGGGGCTAAAGTGTACTAAGAAAAACATTTGGTCTTCTTTGACCAAATAAAACAAACAAAGAAAAATCAAGAAAAATGGAGAGCTTTCTAGAGAGGGGCATGTGCCCCTCACATTCTTGGAAAATATATATATATATATATATATATATATATATATATATATATATATATATGTGTGTGTGTGTTATCTTCCAATACAAGACAAAACAAGAACAAGAACAAAAAAAAAAAAAAAAGGAGAGGTTTCGGCCACAACATGGAAAAATTGGCCATGAGAAATCTTGTTCTAAAAATTATTTTCTCATGGTATACCCACTAATTCAAGGGTCCTCTACGACGTGGTATAATGATTTCGAGAGATAAGTCATCCGTTTCGTCGTTTCCGCATTCGAGGCAAGTTGAGAAGTTGAAGAAGAAAGGTGAGTTTTAATCTTGTTTTATGTGTTATGAAGGGTTTACATGTGTTGTAGTATGCTAAAATGGAAGAAATTCATGATAGAAAACAAGTTGGAGTTGAGGCCGTATGTATGAAGTGTTATGTATGGAAGAATGGATTAAAATTATATGATGTATTGGTTGTTGTTGTAATGTGTTGTAGTGTGTAGAAAAAAATGGAAATTCATGAAATATTGCATGTTCAAGTTGAGCCGTGTGAAGTATTGTTTGGCCGTGTGTTGTGTGCAATGTGTTGGAATAATGAATTAAGTGTATGTAGCGTAATTATGTGGTGTTGTAATGTATAGAAAATGGATGAAAATCATGGAATGTGTGTGTTATGGTGATGGCCGAAAATGGGCTGATTTAGTGTAGGCATGGTGGACTAATGTGATGTAGTATTTTAGTTGTCGTCGTTGTGAGTTTCATGATGGAAAATGAAGTTTTAATAATCCGAGTTGAGATCATAATCGTATGGGCCGAATTGGAAGGAAATGTAGTCTTGATATGGTTTCTTGAATTTATGAAATGAAGTTGTAAATGTATGTATTGTGACATAATGTGTCAATTTGGAAGGAAAAGATGTGTTTGGTGTTGTTCTCGGGTTTGGGGGATGAATTCGGGTAAGTTGGAGTGTTGTTTGGGCTGTTTGAAATATTGTGTGAATTGTTTAAAGGGTTTTGAATATTGTTCTGAACGGTTTCGGATTAGTAATTGAATGTATAAACGTTGATGTTGGTTTGAATGTAAGTAGTTGAATTGAATATGAGGTTATGTTGTTGAATTGTGTAGGAGTCATCAATGTTAAAATACGTTCAATTGACTCCTAACGACTATTGTTATGGTTGTTAGTATTGTTGCTATTGTTGTTGTTGTTGATTTGGAGCCGAGCCATATTCTCGGGGTTGGTATATTTACAGGGGAGGTGCTGCCGAAATTCCGGCAGAATATAAGTGAATGTGTTTGAAAGGTTAAAACAAGTATATGATAATGGAACTAATGAAGGGATGAACTTTCTTGCATGTAGACAAACAAGTTGGATGCACAAGCGTAACTAGTTGGTCGCAGCACAGGTATGTAAGGCTTACCCTTCCTTTCTTTTGGCATGTCCTAGTTGTAATAGGCTATGATACGAGCCTCGAGGGAAACTCTATTCCTAGAAATCCGAGCTTGATTTGGACCCCTATTCATTCAGTGAAATTGAACTAAGAACCTTATGCTTTGATGGAAACATAGTTTGAACGTCCGTAACTTCTACAAATGAAACCGGATTGCCCTGAAACCTTCATGAATGACTCTATAAGGCTAAATGTTAATAGTTTATATACGCCACCTCGACTTAATCCGATGTGAGCCCATAATTTCCGAACCCCATTTGTATTGCTCTATTGGACTCATTTCCGCTGAGTAATTAAGAGAAACTTGGGCTATTGTTCTGGATTTGTTATGAACTGTATGTACTCTCTGATATAAGTATCTGGAAATTCTGATATGAGTATTCCTATATAGGCATTGGATACAAGTATTTTCGATATGGATATTTTGACAAAAGTATGTTGACGTAAGTACTCCGATACAAGAAATTTGACGTAAACATTTTGATAGAAGTATTTGGATATAAGTATTTTGGATATGAGAATCCTGACATACGTATTCTGTTATAACTACTCTGATATAAGTATTTTGATATAAGTATTCCGACCTAAGCATTCTGACATAAGTATTCTGATATGAGTACCCCGACATAAGTATTTTAATATAAGCATTCTGATATGGGTAACCTGCTATGATTATTCTGATGGCACGTTCGATCATTCTATCGAGTCTCGATTTATGTGCATTTAGTTGCTCACTACTCTGCTCATGCATGTGCTATGATCCCTTTCACCGGATCCCGGGCCGATATATATATATCGTGCGGATGGTTCGCCGAGTCCTCTGTTAAGGGTCGGGTTCCATATATGAATTCCGAAGTATGATGTGTCCGGTTCCGGGGTACTGTGTTATATGTCCGTCCCCGGTTACCGAGGATATATTATGAAGTATGATGTGTCCGGGCTCGGGATGCCGTGTTATCTATCCGCCCCCAGGTACCGTGGTTATGTTATGATGTGTGACGGAGATCGGAGCAAATTTTCTGAAATATGATGTGTTGTGGCGCCAAGGGTAGGAGTGGCGACCACGTTCCTACGTTATCGTGCGCATCCCTCGGTATTGTTCACCGGTTCCTCGGTGTGTTATCTGTCCCCAAGGTTATCATGTATATGATAGGATGTAACCGGTCCCTCGGCGTGATATTTGTCCCCGAGGTTACCGTATGTATGATATGGTATTCGTCCCGGCGTGGTATATGTCCCCGGGGTTACCGCGTATGTGATATGATATCTGATTCCGATATGGATGACTTGTGTTGGAAAGTAAGCATTCTGACCTTCCGTATATTCTGTATCCCGTTTGCTATATGACATCATTTGAGTAATTTGTACGTTCTGTAATCCGTCTGGCATACGAGATGAGTAAATATGATTCGTGTCTGGAAAAAAAAAATAATAATAATAAGTGTTTGGTATTCTTGATAGGCTATTTGTATGTTGTTCTATCTGTCTCAGTCATGGTTTCATTTTCTGTACTCATGCCTTACATACTCAGTACATATTTCGTACTGACCCCCCTCTTCTTCGGGGGCTGCGTTTCATGCCGCGCAGGTACCCACAAGTGGATAGACGAGATTAGCTGAAGATGATCCAGTGGATTGGCGGGCTCCATTTCCTCCAGGAGTGCTGCCGAATCAGAGTATGTATGCTGTGATGTCTGATCAGTATTAGAGACTTTGCAGACAGCGTCGTGGGTAATGATAGTCAGTCTGTAAGCGGCTCCATCAGCCGATATGTCATTTTGTGTTATGTAGTAAATTTCATATAATTACAGATTTGTTAAATTCTGGAAATAGTAAGCTGAAAATTTTGAAAGCTCAACATGTATCTTATTTGTAATTGACTTTCAGAATTAAAAAAAAAAACATTAGGTGTGTAATCAGGGTCTGCGGGTTCGCTCGGCTCTGTATGTGGGGTCGAGTGCCTATCACACCCTAATAAGGTTAGGGTGTGACAAAGTGGTATCAGAGCAGGTCTGTCCTAGGGGTTGTCTGCACAGTCGTGTCCAGTAGAGTCCTGTTTATGGTGTGTAGCGCGCCACATCTATAAACAAGAGGCTACGGGGCATCTAGGGATTGTTGACCTTCTTTCTGTCTCAGATCGTGCCATAGAGCCAAGTCATAGGGGGTAAGATTCCTTATATGCAAAGTCTCACATACGATGGAGGAAGACGGGTAAGTACTGGTGTATTTGATGTGTTCCCAAGAATTGGCAGCCCCGGATGGCCGGAATGTGGTGTAGCTGTATGTTCTATAAGGTGTTATTGATATTTGCAGTGTACAGGAGGATGGTATAAGAAAAACAAGGTTAGATGGAGGATTCAGAAAGTTGACAATTAGTTTTGCTGCAGGTTACTATGTAAAAGCGGTGAGTAAGAATTTCGAACGGACTGATATCGGGGCATCCATAAAACTCTGACAACGAAGGTGTATCTGTTATCAGCAGGAGTCTGGGAACCCAGAATGAGAGATAGTTATGTAAGAAAGTGGAAGGTGAGCACCGAGGGTCGAAAGGGGTAAAATGGTAATTATGGAAGAAAAGACGTATTACGAGGGTGTCCCGGGATCTGTAAGACCTCGATTAGTCCCGAATCATGTAGTAAAGGTCATGCGAGAAAGTGGATCCGAAAATATCAGTATTAAGGCATCGGATTCCACTAAAGATTCGAGGTTAAGCGTGCTCAAGTGGGAGCAATTTCAGGATGGGTGACCCCCCTGGGAAGTAATTAGGAAAATTTTGCAAAAATTAAAATTTAAGGGAACAAATGGAAAACTAGGGTAACCTGAGTGAGACTATGGTGTATGGGGTGGTTGGAGACCATAAAAAGGCGCATAAAACGAGGTAGACTAGCTCGATGAAGAGGCAAAAGAGTATGTCACAGCTCGGGAATCAAGATAGGCTTGAACAGCGTTCGGAGATATTTTGTGGGTTAGTTGGTAGTAGAAATATATAAGTATATGTGAATGTATGGGATATTCCATATATGATGACATCGATGGCGTGTGTACCCTAGCAACCGGAGCGATGGTTAGACATTGATCGCGTAAGGGTATCGAAGTTCGAGGGACAGCAAGAATAAATGGTACAAGTGTGGCGAGGCAAGATGTTATTATGTTACCACAAGGCGAGGTTGGAAGTTCCAGTATAATGGTGTGTGAAGAAGGAGGGGAGTGAGTAGAGAGGAAACAGAGAGGTCAGAATATCGGAAGGAGGTTCGGGAACCAATATGGATAAGTGAGGATAAAGGAATGCTTAGGTCTGCAACAATGTTAAGATGAGAGATTCATAGGAGAACAAGTATGTAGTTATGATGATTTATAAGTAAGGATAAGGAGAGTAAGGATTCTATGCTGGAGAAATATGGATGTACAGTTATAGCACAAAAGCGCAATTAAGGAAGAATCACGGGTAGGTGGACCAAGCAAGTAAAAGGACGAGTTGTGGGCGGAAGAGTATGAAAAGGTGGACAAAACAATGATATAATTAGGAAGTAAAAGGGGGGGAAAACTTGAGCTGAGAAGTTTCGATACGTTATGCATAGAGCTAGAAAGAGGTGACCTGAGAAAGACAAGGGTAATATATCGGCCCAACAGATTAGAAAACCCATGACACAGAATAAGGACCCATATGAGGACGAAAAGGCTCGACTATATGGAATGGGCATGGAGAGAACGGGCAACTATAAAAAGAAACCCCCTCCCGAAATGCCACGAGGCCCCATAAGGTCAGTTGAACATTCGAGGACGAATGTTCCAAAGGGGGGGAGGATGTTATAGCCCGTATTTCGTACGTCCGGAAAATTCAAGGTATTGGGGAGAAGTCAAGAACAAGACTACGTTTCAAAAAGTATTTTAATATACGAGTTGTTGAAAATATTATTTATGAATATTGTTAGTATGGAAATATTGAGGAAGACCAAGGGCGAAAAAGGAAATTCGTAAAATGTCTTATGGAAATATTGCGGAAAGGATAAGGGCAAAATGGGAATTTTGCAAAGTCTCGAAAGTTCATGAAATTTCCATGATGGTTGAGTGGCATAAGTATATGCCCACATTGCTTTGGGGGCTAAAGTGTACTAAGAAAAACATTTGGTCTTCTTTGACCAAATAAAACAAACAAAGAAAAATGGAGAGCTTTCTAGAGAGGGGCATGTGCCCCTCACATTCTTGGAAAAAAAAAAAAAAATATATATATATATATATATATATATATATGTGTGTTATCTTCCAATCCAAGACAAAACAAGAACAAGAACAAAAAAAGAAAAAAAAAAGAAAAAAAAGGAGAGGTTTCGGCCACAACATGGAAAAATTGGCCATGAGAAATCTTGTTCTAAAAATTATTTTCTCATGGTATACCCACTAATTCAAGGGTCCTCTACGACGTGGTATAATTATTTCGAGAGATAAGTCATCCGTTTCGTCGTTTCCGCATTCGAGGCAAGTTGAGAAGTTGAAGAAGAAAGGTGAGTTTTAATCTTGTTTTATGTGTTATGAAGGGTTTACATGTGTTGTAGTATGCTAAAATGGAAGAAATTCATGATAGAAAACAAGTTGGAGTTGAGGCCGTATGTATGAAGTGTTATGTATGGAAGAATGGATTAAAATTATATGATGTATTGGTTGTTGTTGTAATGTGTTGTAGTGTGTAGAAAAAAATGGAAATTCATGAAATATTGCATGTTCAAGTTGAGCCGTGTGAAGTATTGTTTGGCCGTGTGTTGTGTGCAATGTGTTGGAATAATGAATTAAGTGTATGTAGCGTAATTATGTGGTGTTGTAATGTATAGAAAATGGATGAAAAACATGGAATGTGTGTGTTATGGTGATGGCCGAAAATGGGCTGATGTAGTGTAGGCATGGTGGACTAATGTGATGTAGTATTTTGGTTGTCGTCGTTGTGAGTTTCATGATGGAAAATGAAGTTTTAATAATCCGAGTTGAGAGCATAATCGTATGGGCTGAATTGGAAGGAAATGTAGTCTTGATATGGTTTCTTGAATTTATGAAATGAAGTTGTAAATGTATGTATTGTGACCTAATGTGTAAATTTGGAAGTAAAAGATGTGTTTGGTGTTGTTCTCGGGTTTAGGGGATGAATTCGTTTAAGTTGGAGTGTTGGTTGGGCTGTTTGAAATATTGTGTGAATTGTTTAAAGGGTTTTGAATATTGTTCTGAACGGTTTCGGATTAGTAATTGAATGTATAAACGTTGATGTTGGTTTGAATGTAAGTAGTTGAATTGAATATGAGGTTATGTTGTTGAATTGTGTAGGAGTCATCAATGTTAAAATAAGTTCAATTGACTCCTAACGATTATTGTTATGGTTGTTAGTATTGTTGCTATTGTTGTTGTTGTTGATTTGGAGCCGAGCCATATTCTCGGGGTTGGTATATTTACAGGGGAGGTGCTGCCGAAATTCCGGCAGAATATAAGTGAATGTGTTTGAAAGGTTAAAACAAGTATATGATAATGGAACTAATGAAGGGATGAACTTTCTTGCATGTAGACAAACAAGTTGGATGCACAAGCGTAACTAGTTGGTCGCAGCACAGGTATGTAAGGCTTACCCTTTCTTTCTTTTGGCATGTCCTAGTTGTAATAGGCTATGATACGAGCCTCGAGGGAAACTCTATTCCTAGAAATCCGAGCTTGATTTGGACCCCTATTCATTCAGTGAAATTGAACTAAGAACCTTATGCTTTGATGGAAACATAGTTTGAACGTCCGTAACTTCTACAAATGAAACTGGATTGCCCTGAAACCTTCATGAATGACTCTATAAGGCTAAATGTTCATAGTTTATATACGCCACCTCGACTTAATCCGAGGTGAGCCCATAATTCCCGAACCCCATTTGTATTGCTCTATTGGACTCATTTCCGCATAGTAATTAAGAGAAACTTGGGCTATTGTTCTGGATTTGTTATGAATTGTATGTACTCTCTGATATAAGTATCTGGAAATTCTGATATGAGTATTCCTATATAGGCATTGGATACAAGTATTTTCGATATGGATATTTTGACAAAAGTATGTTGACGTAAGTACTCCGATACAAGAAATTTGACGTAAACATTTTGATAGAAGTATTTGGATATAAGTATTTTGGATATGAGAATCCTGACATACGTATTCTGTTATAACTACTCTGATATAAGTATTTTGATATAAGTATTCCGACCTAAGCATTCTGACATAAGTATTCTGATATGAGTACCCCGACATAAGTATTTTAATATAAGCATTCTGATATGGGTAACCTGCTATGATTATTCTGATGGCACGTTCGATCATTCTATCGAGTCTCGATTTATGTGCATTTAGTTGCTCACTACTCTGCTCATGCATGTGCTATGATCCCTTTCACCGGATCCCGGGCCGATATATATATATCGTGCGGATGGTTCGCCGAGTCCTCTGTTAAGGGCCGGGTTCCATATATGAATTTCAAAGTATGATGTGTCCGGTTCCGGGATACTGTGTTATATGTCCGTCCCCGGTTACCGAGGATATATTATGAAGTATGATGTGTCCGGACTCGGGGTGCCGTGTTATCTGTCCGCCCCCGGGTACCGTGGTTATGTTATGATGTGTGACGGAGATCGGAGCAAATTTTCTGAAATATCGTGCGCATCCCTTGGTATTGTTCACCGGTTCCTCGGTGTGTTATCTGTCCCCAAGGTTATCATGTATATGATAGGATGTAACCGGTCCCTCGGCGTGATATTTCTCCCCGAGGTTACCGTATGTATGATATGGTATTCGTCCCGGCGTGGTATATGTCCCCGGGGTTACCGCATATGTGATATGATATCCGATTCCGATATGCATGACTTGTGTTGGAAAGTAAGCATTCTGACCTTCCGTATATTCTATATCCCGTTTGCTATATGACATCATTTGAGTAATTTGTACGTTCTGTAATCCGTCTGGCATACGAGATGAGTAAATATGATTCGTGTCTGGAAAAAAAAAATTAATAATAATAATAATAATAAGTGTTTGGTATTCTGGATAGGCTATTTGTATGTTGTTCTATCTGTCTCAGTCATGGTTTCGTTTTCTGTACTCATGCCTTACATACTCAGTACATATTCCGTACTGACCCCCTCTTCTTCGGGGTCTGCGTTTCATGCCGCGCAGGTACCCACAAGTGGATAGACGAGATTAGCTGAAGATGATCCAGTGGATTGGCGGGCTCCATTTCCTCCAGGAGTGCTGCCGAATCAGAGTATGTATGCTGTGATGTCTGATCAGTATTAGAGACTTTGCAGACAGCGTCGTGGGTAATGATAGTCAGTCTGTAAGCGGCTCCATCAGCCGATATGTCATTTTGTGTTATGTAGTAAATTTCATATAATTATAGATTTGTTAAATTCTGGAAATAGTAAGCAGAAAATTTTGAAAGCTCAACATGTATTTTATTTGTAATTGACTTTCAGAATTCAAAAAAAACATTAGGTGTGTAATCAGGGTCTGCGGGTTCGCTCGGCTCTGTATGTGGGGTCGAGTGCCCATCACACCCTAATAAGGTTAGGGTGTGACACCAGACAGCCCACAAGTTTGAGTTTTCCTTCCACAAATTCCATCTCCAATTAGTTGATTAATGTTATATCCCGTAATTTTAAACATTCGGAAAATTCGAAATAATTTGTGGCTTGTAAGAAATGAGGCCATATTTTGATTCTAGCCAATATGCATATGTTACTCAGGAAAATGTTGATGTGGAACTACGAGAGGAGGCCAAGGGCAAAATAGGAATTTTGGAAATTGGTTTCGGAAATTACAAAACAATTTGTAGCCAATTGGGCTCAAAAAAAATAAAAATAAAGTGAGGCCCAAAGTAAAGGGGTGGCCGGCCACATGGCCACGGCCCAACCCATGGGAATTGATCCATGTGATTAATATTAAAAAGGGGCTTAAGTCTTCACTTTGGTTCAAGAAAGTTCAAGAAAAACCAAGAAGAGAGGAAAGGTGAAGGCCACGGCCAAAGAGAAAGAGAAAGGGGAAAAAGAAAAAAACTATCTTGGAGCTTAATTCTTAGTTCAAAAATCCATCTCTTTTGGAATTTCTACTAAGCTCAAGATTCTCTTCAAGGTGATATAATTATTTTGGCAAGAAACTACCATTTGTGGCAAGTGGAAGAGTTGAGAAAAGGTAAGAATTTTACCATTTTTATACCATGGAATATATGTATATATGTTGTGGAATGTAGGAATGAGTAGAAACTATGGAAATATGGAAGTTTGTATGGTATTGGTATATATGCATATGTAGCCGTGTGTGTGCATGATTGTGTAGTTGAGATGTGTTGAATTTTGTATTGTATCCTAGTTGTGGTTATGATGGAATTTATATTGGAAATGAAAGTTGAATGAATTAGTGGAAGTTGGAGAATATAGTGTGTGGCCGTGTGGTGTATGTTGATGATGGAAGGTGAACTAAATTTTGTTAGTATGATAATTGTGTTGATTATGAAGTGAATGAAAGAATAATCGTTTTTGTTGTAATGGAAAATTTGTTGTTAAGTCGTTGTAGGAAGTTATACAACTTTATGGTAACTTATGTAAATGTGGAAATGAAAGTAGGAAGATGCAAATTATGATTATCATTGATGAAGTTGGAAGATAGAAATATGTCACGAACATATATGCTAAAGATTGGAAGTTGTGGGTGAAATATGACTTTGGTAGTAAGCTTGTATATTGTGTATACCTTATGAATATTTTGTGAAAATGGTATGATACGCCTCCGAAGTATGTTGTAATGACCTTGATAAGTGATAAATATGAAAATGGTAAGATTGGTTTGCAAATGTAAGGTTGGAATGAAAGATGTTATGTTAAGTCGGAAAGATGGCTAGTTATGCCATATTATGTGTTTTGTGATATTTGATGTTGTTATCGATGTTGTTGTTGAATGGTTGGGTTGCTGTGTTGATATATTGAGCCGAACTAAGTCTCGGGGATGTTATATATATAGGGGAAATGCTGCCGAAATTTCGGTAGGCAAGTATGTAACAAGTTTGGATTATTGAAAAGCTTGAATTTGACTTTTGGCAAACTTGACCATTTGTAGATTCTGGACGAAATTGGAAGTGAAGCTAAGCGAGTATAAGGCGTTATTGAGGTATGTAAAGCCTTCCCCTTCATTCTTAGGCATGTTCTGAACGTAATAGGCTCGGCCGCGAGCCTTAAATACGACTCCGTTCCTCGGAATTCGAGATGGAAATCCGCTCCAATTCCTTCAGTAAGATTGAATCACTTTTCTTATAACTTGTCCCTAAAGTGAGCTTTTGCATGAAACCTTCCTAAACGGAGTCGGAATACTTCCAAATGATTATAGATGACCTCATAAGGTCTATTATCAGTAATTTACGTATGTCGCCTCAAGTTGGTCCGAGGTGGGCCCACAAGGCCCCGACACTTTTTGTATAACCTAAATTGCCTTATTTCTGTCCGTTTTTCACAAGCAACATCTGGACTATTATTCTGATCACGATATGACTACTTTTTATATAAATCTTACAAAAGGGTTTTGACATCTGGAAATCTGTTTCTGGTAATAATCTGTCGTGCCTTCCCAAATAGGATATAGGCGCATATTATGATCACTATCCGAATACTCTGATTTGACTCGCCATTTGGCCTACTTCAGTTTGATTGAGTCTGTATAATGATCTGTATGTATGTGGTTTCTCATTAATCTGTTCGTGGATGTCTCAATGCTTTCTTTCATCGGATCCCGGGCCGGTTTATATCGTGCGGATGGGCCGCCGAGTCCCTTGTCGGGGGCCGGGTCCCATGTATGAATTCCGAAGTATGATGTGTCCGGTTCCGGGGTACTGTGGTATATGTCCGTCCCCGGTTACCGTGTATATGTTACGAAGTATGATGTGTCCGGTTTCCCGGCGTGTGATCTGTCCCCAGGGTTACCGTGGTTATGATATGATGTGCTATGTGACGGGGATGTTCGAAGATATGAAATCTTCTGAAATATGATATGTTGTGGCGCCAAAGGCAGGAGTGGCGACCACGTTCCTGTGCCCTATTATGATTCTGTCTGTCTGATTGGATTCTGATTCTGTCTGTCCGTATGGATTCTGATTCTGTCTGTCCGTTTGGATTCTGATTCTATCTGTCCGTATGGATTCTGATGCTGTCTGTCCGTATGGATTATTATTCTGTCTGTCCGTATGGATTATGATTCCGTCTGTCCGTATGGATTGTGATTCTGCCCGTCCGTCTGGACCATACTTCTGTCTGTCCGTCTGAACTATGCTTCTGTCCGGTATACTTCCGTCTGTCTGTTGGGTTATAATTCCGTTCGCTATATTTCTGTGCTTCTGATTCAGACTATGATTATGTTTGTTATATTTTCGCTTTACATACTCGGTACATCTTTCGTACTGACCCCCGGTTCTTCAGGGGCTGCGTTGCATGCCCGCAGGTTCAAACGCACCCGGTGATACGCCGCCAGTCTAGGGCACCGATTCTGCTATTTTGGAGAGCTCCTTTGGTCCGGAGCGTGTACTTTTGGTATATATCTTCTGACATCTGTATAGTATGTACGTATGGTAATTCTAGGTACGGCGGGGCCCTGTCCCGTTATATGATTATGTATGTCTGTTAGAGGCCTGTAGATATGTATGTGGGTTACGGGTTGTCACTGTTCAGGTAGGTACGTACGATTTTATGACTCTGTCTGTTACGTTAGCCTCATCGGCTTATGTGAAAGTTTCAGTATGCATATGTACATATATATTTTCGCGCGCGCCGTATCTGTATTGGCTTGGATCTGTAAACACTTTTTTTGAACTTTCTGTTTGGTTCGCCAACTTTGATAGGTAGGTACGTATGGGTACCCAGTTAGGGTACCAGTCGCGGCCCACGGGGTTGGGTCGTGACAGAAGTGGTATCAGAGCGGTTTGTCCTCGGAATGTCTACAGGCCGTGTCTAGTAGAGTCTTGTTTATCGGTGTGTTGTGCACCACATCTATAAACAGGAGGCTACAGGGCATCTAGGATGTTACCCTTCTTTGGATCATAGATCGTGCGATAAAGCTGTATGATTAGGATGTTGCTTCCCTACGAATTGTTGTATCTCCAGCGAGGCTCCAAAAACAGCATCAGTGTCAGTATTTGGGGAAAATGTTTCTGACCCTCTTCCTGCAGGTGATTGTAGATTGACAAGAATGAAGAGGACTGCTTCTGATGATGGGGGTGAGGGTGCTAAGAAGGCCCCTAGGATATCACCAGGACCGAGTAGGCAGATCCCCAGCTACTCGATTGAGGCAGACCCTTCGGAGGATCCAGAGACAATTCCTCCAGAGTTTCTGATTCCCCGAGCAGAGGATCCCAGAGAAGATAGTTATGATACTGACCCTTCGGAGGATCCGGCGACAATACCTCCAGAGCTTCTTACTCCCAGGGAGGAGGATGGCCATGATGCAGATTCCCCCGAGCATTCCTCTGGGACGCCGGAGGAGGAGGTTTCCGGGGATGTGCCAGCAGCTCCTGTGATAGAGCACTATGTTAGACAGGCTTCCCCGTAGAGTGTTACGCCCTATTCCAGTCCATTGTCCTGGCCATCAGTGAATCAGGAATCGCCGGGCTACCTATACTCCTCTGATTCGGACGAGGGTAATAGCGGGGGCCAGGCGAGTGGGGGCCAGACAGATGATGATTATGATGGACACAGTTCCCACGGCAGCTCCCCAGGTCAGGCCCGAGATTGATCATTTATAAGTATATGAGTTTCCTAGAATTTTCTATGTGTGTATGATTTTTGTAGAATATTATTCAGTGACGGCAACGGAAAAATTTAAAGGGATTAAAGACCCAGTGGTAAAAAGCAAGAGCGACTGAGATGTCCCCGCCACCAGTGTGAATCTAGGAATCCTAGATGAAAGTGAATATTGAAGATTTAGAAGGACAATATGGTAATTGTATGGTTTAAGATGGAGTGGGACCCGTTACGGGAACTTTCCGAAAGTTTACTAAGATCCCGATCTGCCCTAAATTATGTGACAAAGGTCGTTCGGGGCAGGCGACGCAATTATATTAACATTAACGCATCAAAATGCGTGAAAATTTTGAGGTTAAGCGTGCTAAGGCCAGAGCAATTCTGGGATGGGTGACCCCTTGGGAAGGATACAAAATTTTTCACAAGTATAAGTATGATATATAAATGGAAATTTGGGGTAACCTAAAGGAAAAGAGAAGGTGTGGAGTAGCTAGTACCCTCACAGGAGTCGCGCAGACCAAGGCGGACTAAATGGGCGGAAAAAAAAAAAGCGCAATACCGCCCGGGAAATTGACCAAATTTGAATAACGGACGGAGACATTCGCAAATAAGATATTAGTAAATATATGTGTATGTATATGATTTTCGTCTAGTGATCATATGGATCAAGAGCCGAGTCCCGGCGACTAATGTTGTGATAGACGAAAGGTTCTACTAAACCGAATACATGAAACGAAGCGGAGGTGAGGATACGAATGTTGTCCAAGAATAGAAAAACCCTGATTGCATTACAAGTTGGTTTAGTGCGACGATATCTGGAAAAGAAAATGAGTATGGATATTAGAAAGGATGAAGGACAAGAAATGTGAATGAGCGGAATCTTTGAAAGGGCCGGCAAACGGCGCATAAAGCTATGTGTGTGGAAATCTGACGAACAAGTTCATGAATGAGTGAACGAGCTTTGATGAAACAACCCGTGGTATATTGATCAGGGTGAATAATGAAATGTCGACAAGGGAAATTTCCGTAAATCGCTGAAGCGTTAGTGGGAGTGGTCTGATTCTAATCAAAACTTTGTCCGTTATATTTCTGCACCTCTGACTTTGACGAGGTTGTGTCTATTACGCCTCTGTACTTCTGAATCCGATTATGTTCCTGTCTGATATGCCTCTGTACGATTGACTCTGTACACCAATCTGTCTCATACATCTCTGTACGTCTGACTCTGAACACGGATCTGTCTATTATGCCTCTGTACTTCTGAACCCGATTACGTTTCTGTTTGATCTGCCTCTGCACGTTCAACTCTGATTACGAATTTGTCTGATATACCTCTGTACGTCTGGTTCTGATCACCGATCTGTCTGACATACTCCTATACGTCTGACTTTGACTACGAATCTGTCCGCCATAGTTCAGTACATTTGACTCTGATTGTGATCTGTCCGATATGCTTTTATGCGTCCGACCCCAGTTACGAATTCGTTTGGTATGACGTGGGATTATGATAATGTTTGACAAGAAGTGATATTAATTATAATGTTTGAAAAGCTTTGAAGGAAAGGAAGAAGGGACACAACGTCTGTGAAAGAGCGAAAAGCATTCATCGGTTACCAGAATATAGTTCATGGCCCAGTGACTGTGTGGGATGTGAGAAAATACGCTATGAAAGCATATGAGTCAGTACGTGAAGAATTACCCCATCATATTGGTAAAGAATCCATATCAGAAAGTCAACAAGGGATGATTATAAAAAGAACCATCCCGAAGTAGTATGACGCCCCACGAGGTCAATTTAACATTCGAGGACGAATGTTCTAAAGGGGGGGAGGATGTTATATCCCGTAATTTCGAACATTCGGAAAATTCGAAATAATTTGTGGCTTGTAAGAAATGAGGCCATATTTCGATTCTAGCCAATATGCATATGTTACTCAGGAAAATGTTGATGTGGAAATACGAGAGGTGGCCAAGGGCAAAATAGGAATTTTGAAAATTGGTTTCGGAAATTACAAAACAATTTGAAGCCAATTGGGCTAAAAAAAAAATAATAAAGTGAGGCCCAAAGTAAACGGGTGGCCGGCCACATGGCCAAGGCCCAACCCATGGGAATTGATCCATGTGATTAATATTAAAAAGGGGCTTAAGTCTTCACTTTGGTTCAAGAAAGTTCAAGAAAAACCAAGAAGAGAGGAAAGGTGAAGGCCACGGCCAAAGAGAAAGAGAAAGGGGAAAAAGAAAAAAAAAATTCTTGGAGCTTAATTCTTAGTTCAAAAATCCATCTCTTTTGGAATTTCTACTAAGCTCAAGATTCTTTTCAAGGTGATATAATTATTTTGGCAAGAAACTACCATTTGTGGCAAGTGGAAGAGTTGAGAAAAGGTAAGAATTTTACCATTTTTATACCATGGAATATATGTATATATGTTGTGGAATGTAGGAATGAGTAGAAACTATGGAAATATGGAAGTTTGTATGGTATTGGTATATATGCATATGTAGCCGTGTGTGTGCATGATTGTGTAGTTGAGATGTGTTGAATTTTGTATTGTATCCTAGTTGTGGTTATGATGGAATTTATATTGGAAATGAAAGTTGAATGAATTAGTGGAAGTTGGAGAATATAGTGTGTGGCCGTGTGGTGTATGTTGATGATGGAAGGTGAACTAAATTTTGTTAGTATGATAATTGTGTTGATTATGAAGTGAATGAAAGAATAATCGTTTTTGTTGTCATGGAAAATTTGTTGTTAAGTCGTTGTAGGAAGTTATACAACTTTATGGTAACTTATGTAAATGTGGAAATGAAAGTAGGAAGATGCAAATTATGATTATCATTGATGAAGTTGGAAGATAGAAATATGTCATGAACATATATGCTAAAGATTGGAAGTTGTGGGTGAAATATGACTTTGGTAGTAAGCTTGTATATTGTGTATACCTTATGAATATTTTGTGAAAATGGTATGATACGCCTCCGAAGTATGTTGTAATGACCTTGATAAGTGATAAATATGAAAATGGTAAGATTGGTTTGGAAATGTAATGTTGGAATGAAAGATGTTATGTTAAGTCGGAAAGATGGCTAGTTATGCCATATTATGTGTTTTGTGATATTTGATGTTGTTATCGATGTTGTTGTTGAATGGTTGGGTTGCTGTGTTGATATATTGAGCCGAGCTAAGTCTCGGGGATGTTATATATATAGGGGAAATGCTGCCGAAATTTCGGTAGGCAAGTATGTAACAAGTTTGGATTATTGAAAAGCTTGAATTTGACTTTTGGCAAACTTGACCATTTGTAGATTCTGGACGAAATTGGAAGTGAAGCTAAGCGAGTATAAGGCGTTATTGAGGTATGTAAAGCCTTCCCCTTCATTCTTAGGCATGTTCTGAACGTAATAGGCTCGGCCGCGAGCCTTAAATACGACTCCGTTCCTCGGAATTCGAGATGGAAATCCGCTCCAATTCCTTCAGTAAGATTGAATCACTTTTCTTATAACTTGTCCCTAAAGTGAGCTTTTGCATGAAACCTTCCTAAACGGAGTCGGAATACTTCCAAATGATTATAGATGACCTCATAAGGTCTATTATCAGTAATTTACGTATGTCGCCTCAAGTTGGTCCGAGGTGGGCCCACAAGGCCCCGACACTTTTTGTATAACCTAAATTGCCTTATTTCTGTCCGTTTTTCACAAGCAACATCTGGACTATTATTCTGATCAGGATATGACTACTTTTTATATAAATCTTACAAAAGGGTTTTGACATCTAGAAATCTGTTTCTGGTAATAATCTGTCGTGCCTTCCCAAATAGGATATAGGCGCATATTATGAACACTATCCGAATACTCTGATTTGACTCGCCATTTGGCCTACTTCAGTTTGATTGAGTCTGTATAATGATCTGTATGTACGTGGTTTCTCATTAATCTGTTCGTGGATGTCTCAATGCTTCCTTTCACCGGATCCCGGGCCGGTTTATATCGTGCGGATGGGCCATCGAGTCCCTTGTCGGGGGCCGGGTCCCATGTATGAATTCCGAAGTATGATGTGTCTGGTTCCGGGGTACTGTGGTATATGTCCGTCCTCGGTTACCGTGTATAAGTTACAAAGTATGATGTGTCCGGTTTCCCGGCGTGTGATCTGTCCCCGGGGTTACCGTGGTTATGATATGATGTGTTATGTGACGAGGATGTTCAAAGATATGAAATCTTCTGAAATATGATATGTTGTGGCACCAAAGGCAGGAGTGGCGACCACGTTCCTGTGCCCTATTATGATTCTGTCTGTCTGATTGGATTCTGATTCTGTCTGTCCGTATGGATTCTGATTCTGTCTGGCCGTATGGATTCTGATTCTGTCTGTCCGTATGGATTCTGATGCTGTCTGTCCGTATGGATTCTGATTCTATCTGTCCGTATGGATTCTGATGCTGTCTGTCCGTATGGATTATTATTCTGTCTATCCGTATGGATTATGATTCTGTCTGTCTGTATGGATTGTGATTCTGCCCGTCCGTCTGGACCATACTTCTGTCTGTCCGTCTAGACTATGCTTCTGTCCGGTATACTTTCGTCTGTCTGTTGGGTTATAATTCCGTTCGCTATATTTCTGTGCTTCTGATTCAGACTATGATTATGTTTGTTATATTTTCGCTTTACATACTCGGTACATCTTTCGTACTGACCCCCGGTTCTTCGGGGGCTGCGTTACATGCCCGCAGGTACAGACGCACCCGGTGATACGCCGCCAATCTAGGGCACCGATTCTGCTATTTTGGAGAGCTCCTTTGGTCCGAAGCGTGTACTTTTGGTATATATCTTCTGACATATGTATAGTCTGTACGTATGGTAATTCTGGGTACGGTGGGGCCCTGTCCCGTCATATGATTCTGTATGTCTGTTAGAGGCCTGTAGATATGTATGTGGGTTACGGGTTGTTACTATTCAGGTAGGTACGTACGATTTTATGACTCTGTCTGTTACGTTAGCCTCATCGGCTTATGTGAAAGTTTCAGTATGCATATGTACATATATATTTTCGCGCGCGTCGTATCTGTATTGGCTTGGATCTGTAAACACTTATTTTGAACTTTCTGTTTGGTTCGCCATCTCTGATAGGTAGGTACGTATGGGTACCCAGTTAGGGTACCAGTCGCGGCCCACGGGGTTGGGTCGTGGCAATTACGAACTAATAAAATGTCACCATGAAACATTCTCCAACCACCACCAGAAGAAAACTAGAATCTGACAAACACCACAGGACTTCTACTGCTTGATTCACATGGTATACCTCCAAATTTATTCTTGAGTCGTGAACAAATTGTTTAGTTCATAAACTACTTGCTGTATGCTTTGTACTTTTCAATAAAAGTGAAACTTAATCGCTGGATGTTTTTGCCCTTCAACATGAGCTTTTCTAAGGTAAAAATGTGGCTGGAAAGTATTCTGGTCCGTTCAAATGAATTCCAAACTTTGCTGCTCATATAAGCTTCTTCGAAATAAAATTTCCCAAATAAGAATGGTGCCTCTTACGGATGACATGGAGGGTATCCCTTAAAGCTATAATCCGACATAATAAAGGCACCCTATCGGTATCGACTTTTAAGAAATATTATGAACTTATATCTCATTCTCATTTTTCTATTTCTGGGAAAATTTGGGCAGAGTTTCCTCTATACTTCTTACTATCCCAAAACCTACACGCAGGAAATAACAACAATGCCTCACAGGGCCAACATATATATCATATCGTATCATAGCCACACAGCTGTTACACTTCGGAAAATTTCCCGTTTGTCCACAAGTAAATCAACTAATGATGTGTGCGAGGAGTGCGAGTGTATAATGTTTCATGGGAAATGTATGTGAAGGGATGTGGATGATTAGAATGAAAAGTCGAGAAATGCGAAAAATTGAAAGTTGGTAAAACTGCCCAGTGGTCGTATATTGCAAAATACGGACCGTAAAGTGCAACACGGTCCGTAAACTAGAAGTCGTAAACTGCCATGCAAAAGCTTCAGCTTTCTGCCAGTGGTCGTAAAGTGCAAATACGGACCGTAAACTTCCAGGTCATAAACTGGCATGCCAAACTTTAAATTTCTGCCAGTTGAGGAAGAGGTATAATACGACCTGGTGGACGGACCGTAAAGTGATTTACAGCCCTTAAACCATGGTCGTAAATCACCATGCATGCAGGCCAAAGTCTCTCGTCCTGCTTAAGCTTAAAGACGACCACGAGGGACGGTCCGTAAAGTGGAATACGAACCGTAAACCTCCATGGACGACGACTGTTCACCCAGCACAAATTTTTCCAATTCATTAAATATGAGGATCAAGACTTATTTTATTTCATTACAACATTACACCACTTCTCTCTAGAACTTGTCTCTACATTTATTATATGAGTTTTCAAGGATTATAAGCCATCAATAACATTAAGACGAATGAATGGAAATGCATGTATAATTATGTGTCTCTCCTAGATGTAAGTATAAGAGTAAGCTAAGAGGCTGCTCGGGTGGGTTAGCACCGGGTGCTCGTCGCGGCCCCGAGTCGGGTCGTGACAAAAGTGGTATCAGAGCAGTTCAGTCCTAGGATGTGTCTACGAGCCATGTCTAGTAAAGTCTTGGTTATGGGTGTGTTGCGCGCCACACTTAC
Source organism: Lycium barbarum (assembly GCF_019175385.1). Taxonomy (NCBI): domain Eukaryota; kingdom Viridiplantae; phylum Streptophyta; class Magnoliopsida; order Solanales; family Solanaceae; genus Lycium; species Lycium barbarum. The sequence goes on from NC_083339.1 coordinate 56,873,226, forward strand.
AAACGAGAAGCTGCGGACATTTTAGGAATATATGACCTTCTTTCTTCATAAGAATCGTGCGATAGAGCTATGATGTAAGAAATTCTTGTTCCTAAATCGTGTGTTGTGTATTTCAGAGATGCCTAAAAAGAAAAAGGCTACAGCTGCCCAAAAGGGCAAGACGGTGGCAGAAAAGCGGGCTGAAAGAGCACCGCCACCGGTAGTAGAGGAAGATGAGTCCCAGAGTGTGGCTCAATCTCAGTCCTCCCAGATAGTGCCTATTACTGAGGAGCACGTAGGAGCCTCAGCCCCAGCTCCAGCACCTCCACCGAATGCTTCGGGCCAAGACGTGAGAGAGGCCATTAATTTGTTGACTCAGTTGGTTGCGGCCCAGACTCAGAGGCCAAGCGCAGGGAAAGGTGACAGGACTGCTAGTGCAAGGGCCCGTGACTTCATTGCTTTGAAACCCCCGGAATTCTTTGGGTCGAAACTGGAGGAGGATCCCCAGGACTTTATTAATGGTATGCTAAGGATGCTCCAGTTGATACATGCTTCAGACACCGAATCGGTGGAGCTAGCGTCATATAGATTGAGGGATGTCTCAATCCCGTGGTATACGGTTTGGATGGCTTCGCGGGGAGCCAATGCACCTCCACCGGTATGGCAAGAGTTTGTTGATGCTTTTCTCCGTTATTATATGCCTCCGGAAGTTCGGCGAGCTAGGGCCGATAAATTCTTGAATTTGAGGCAAGGTAGCATGAGTGCTACAGAGTATAGTCTCCGCTTCAATTCCTTGGCTAGGTATGCTTCGGCCATGGTAGCGGATATAGGCGATCGGGTGCACCGGTTTGTGAAAAGCCTAGGGCCACACTTGATGGATAAATGTTTAACTGCGTCCCTTCAGGATGGCATGGATATTGCACGCATTCAGGCACATGCTCAGGAATTAGTGGAACACCTACAGCAACGAAGAAATGAACGTGAGCAGGATAGGGGCCATAACAAGAGGGCCAGACCTTCGGGTTCGAGGAGCGAGTCTAGGGGCGGACACAGATAGCAGTTTCCCAGCCATTGTGGCTATTCTATGACCAGTACACCTCCACAGTTCACGGGGCAGAGATTTGACAGATCTACTCGTTCCGAGCCGAGTCAGGGTTATTCGGGGTCTCAGTTTAGAGGTGATTCAGGCCAGTCAAGGCCACCTGTACCACGATGTTCCCAGTGTGGGAAGTTTCATTGGGGTCGATGCCGATTGGGCTCGGATGGTTGCTATTCATGTGGTCAACCAGGCCATATCATGCGTGATTGCCCCTTAGTACAGGGTAGAGGCAGGACCCAGCCAGCAGGGTCGGCAGCCGAATCATTAGCATCTGTACGCCCTACGGGGCCAGGTGCACATGCGCCAGTCGACCATGGTAGAGGTAGAGGCAGAGCTCCCAGTACTAGCGGTCCTCAGCACCGTATTTATGCTTTGGCTGGACGCCAAGATCTTGAGTTTTCTCCTGATGTGGTCACAGGTATATTATCGGTATTCTCTTATGATGTATATGCTTTTATTGATCTGGGCTCCATATTATCATATGTCACTCCATATATTGCGGGTCGATTTATAATTGAGCCGGAGTCTATCAAACCTTTCGAGGTGTCTACACCCGTGGGTGAATCGGTAATAGCTAGCCGAGTATATAGGAATTGTGTGATTGTGATTTGTGATCGTCATACCATGATTGATTTGCATGAGCTAGAAATGGTAGATTTTGACGTTATTATGGGCATGGATTGGTTGGCTTCTTGTTATGCAAATGTTGATTGCCGAATGAAGATGGTTCGTTTCCAGTTTCCGGGAGAACCAATCTTAGAATGGAATGGGATTGCTGCATCACCAAAAGGTAGGTTTATTTCCTATCTAAAGGCAAGGAAAATGATCACGAAAGGGTGCATTTATCACCTAGTACGAGTTCAAGATGTAGAAGCTGAGTCGCCGACTCTTCAGTCAGTTCCGGTAGTGAACGAATTTCCGGATGTGTTCCCGGAAGAGCTTCCAGGCCTTCCTCCCGAGCGAGAGATCGATTTTGCGATTGATGTGCTGCCAGACACTAATCCCATATCTATTCCTCCCTATAGGATGGCACCCGCAGAGTTGAAAGAGTTGAAGGAGAAATTAAAAGACTTGCTTCAAAAGGGCTTCATTAGGCCTAGTTCATCCCCGTGGGGAGAACCCGTATTGTTCGTCCGGAAGAAGGATGGCTCCTTGAGAATGTGCATTGATTATCGGCAATTGAATAAAGTGACAATTAAGAACAAGTATCCCCTCCCGAGGATTGATGATTTATTTGATCAATTACAAGGTGCCAAATGGTTTTCAAAGATTGATTTGAGGTCTGGGTATCACCAAGTAAGAGTTAGGGAGAAAGATATCCCTAAGACAGCTTTCAGAACAAGATATGACCATTTCGAGTTTCGAGTAATGTCGTTTGGGATAACTAATGCACCGACAGTGTTTATGGACTTAATGAACAATGTATTCGGGCCTTTTCTGGATCGATTCGTGATTGTATTCGTCGATGACATCCTAGTGTATTCTAGATCCAAGGCAGAGCATGTGGATCATTTGCGAATTGTCCTTGGAGTTCTTCGAGCTCGAGAGTTATTCGCGAAGTTTTCCAAATGCGATTTTTGGTTGAACTCAGTGGCATTTCTAGGCCACATTGTTGCAGCTGACGGTATTCGAGTGGATAGCCAAAAGATTGAGGCAGTGAAGACTTGGCCAAGGCCCACGACCCCTAAGGAGGTTCGTAGCTTTTTGGTCTTAGCCGGTTATTACAGAAGATTTGTTGAGGGTTTCTCTTCTATTTATGCACCGCTCACCAAGTTGACTCAGAAGTCAGCTAAGTTTCAATGGACAGATTCTTGCGAGCGTAGTTTTCAAGAGTTAAAAGACCGACTGACTTCAGCCCCAGTCTTGACACTTCTAGAGGGATTGGAAGGATATGTTATTTATTGTGATGCTTCAGGCGTCGGGCTAGGCTGTGTATTGATGCAAAATGGTAAGGTGATTGCGTATGCTTCTAGACAATTATGGAAACATGAGCAGAATTATCCTACCCATGACTTAGAATTGGCCGCGGTGGTCCATGCTTTAAAGATATGGAGACATTACTTATATGGTGTCCACGTGGATATTTATACAGATCATAAGAGTCTCCAGTACATCTTCAAGCAGAAAGAGTTGAATTTGCGGCAACGACGATGGCTAGTGTTAGCTAGCCTAGGAGTTCGAGTGGTGGACTCAGGTAGCAGTGGAGCTACTATTCAGAATTCAGCAGTTTGATCGTTAGTAGCGGAAGTAAAAGAGCGACAATATGAGGATCCCATGCTAATGCAATATAGAGATACACTCCCTCAGAAGGAGGAGTCATCATTTGACATTTCAGAAGACGGAGTTCTCCGATGTCGAGGCAGGTTATGTGTTCCCGATGTGGCAGGTCTACGCCATCAGATATTGAGAGAAGCTCATTGTTCCCGTTACTCCGGTCACCCCGGAGCGAAGAAATTGTATCATGATCTTAAGACTATATATTGGTGGAATGGGATGAAGAAAGACGTAGCGGAATTCGTAGCTCAGTGTCCTAATTGCCAACAAGTGAAGATAGAACACCAAAAGTCGGGTGGCTTATTGCAAGCTATAGAAATCCCAACTTGGAAGTGGGAAGTGATTAATATGGATTTCATTACAGGGTTACCCCGTTCTCGACGTAAATATGATTCTATATGGGTGATCGTGGATAGGCTCACAAAGTCAGCGCATTTCTTACCAGTCAGAACGACCTATATGGCAGAAGATTATACCAAGCTTTATCTTAAAGAGATAGTGAGACTCCATGGCGTTTCGGTATCTATTATCTCCGATAGAGGGACTCAGTTTACAACAAAGTTTTGGGGGTCTTTCCAAGAAGGTTTAGGGACCCAAGTGCGCCTAAGCACGGCGTTTCACCCATAGACCGATGGGCAAGCTGAACGTACTATTCAGACTCTTGAAGATATGTTACCGGCATGTATGATAAATTTTGGAGGAAATTGGGATGACCATTTGCCACTCATTGAGTTTTCTTACAATAACAGTTATCATTCTAGCATTCAAATGGCACCGTATGAGGCTCTATATGGGCAAAAGTGTAGATCCCCAGTTGGGTGGTTTGAAACCGGAGAAGCTAAGTTGATAGGGCCAGACTTGTTCCAGCAAGCAATAGAGAAAGTTAAGCTCATACAAGATCGGTTGCTAGCGGCTCAAAGTCGTCAGAAGTCCTATGCGGATAATCGTCGAAGAGACTTAGAGTTCGAAGTGAAATATTGGGTATTCTTGAAAGTGTCGCCGATGAAGCGCGTGATGAGATTTGGCAAAAAGGGGAAGCTCAGTCCCCGGTATCTTGGGCCATACGAAATTGTGCGCAAAATAGGCAAAGTGGCCTATGAGCTAGATCTACCTCCAGATTTGGAGTCAGTCCATCCAGTATTTCATGTCTCGATGCTTTGGAAGTGTGTTGTAGATCCTACGAGGATCGTCCCAGTGAATGATTTTCAAGTGAAAGAAAAGTTAACTTATGATGAAATACCCATTGCCATACTAGATAGGCAAGTACGGAGGCTTAGAAACAAAGAAGTGGCCTCAATTAAAGTTCTGTGGAGAAATGACAATCGAGAGGAAACGACATGGGAAGCAGAAGAGAATATGCGATCCAAATACTGACATTTATTTCAGCCCTTGGAAGAAGTCCAAGATGAGACGTCAACATCATAAGGTATGCATGTTTTCCCTTTTATACATTCAGGTCGTGTGTGGCCAAATTTCTAGTGCTGTTGTATTATTGCACTGTGAGGCATTGTTATTGTGGGTTGTTGTGACAGGGTGGTAGTGCCACATTACAGTGGAAACTTTGGTCAATGTTTTTTATAGAATCCCCCAAGCCTTTAACATTCGAGGACGAATGTTCCTAAGGGGGGTAGATTGTTACACTTCGGAAAATTTCCCGTTGGTACGCAAGTAAATGAACTAATGATGTGTGCGAGGAGTGCGAGTGTATAATGTTTCATGGGAAATGTATGTGAAGGGATGTGGATGATTAGAATGAAAAGTCGAGAAATGAGAAAAATTAAAAGTTGGCAAAACTGCCCAGTGGTCGTATGTTGCAAAATACGGACCGTAAAGTGCAACACGGTCCGTAAACTGGATGTCGTAAACTGCCATGCAAAAGCTTCAGCTTTCTGCCAGTGGTCGTAAAGTGCAAATACGGACCGTAAACTAGTATACGGTCCGTAAACCGCCAGGTCGTAAACTGGCATGCCAAACTTCAACTTTCTGCCAGCTGAGGAAGAGGTATAATACGACCTGGTGGACGGACCATAAAGTGATTTACGGCCCGTAAACCATGGTCGTAAATCACCATGCATGTAGGCCAAAGTCTCTGGTCCTGCTTAAGCTTAAAGACGACCACGAGGGACGGTCCGTAAAGTTGAATACGGACCGTAAACCTCCATGGACGACCACTGTTCACCCAGCACAGATTTTTCCAATTCATTAAATATGAGGATCAAGACTTATTTTATTTCATTACAACATTACACCACTTCTCTCTAGAACTTCTCTCTACATTTATTATATGAGTTTTCAAGGATTATAAGCCATCAATAACATTAAGACGAATGAATGGAAATGCATGTATAATTATGTGGCTCACCTAGATGTAAGTATAAGAGTAAGCTAAGAGGGTGCTCGGGTGGGTTAGCACCGGGTGCTCGTCGCGGCCCCGAGCCGGGTCATGACAACAGCGCTCCTAATTTCCAAAAAAAAATATAAAGGTGTTAGAACTCACATATCGCACCTCGAGACGTACCTGATCCTTTAACGATTTGTCTTGTTATACCTTCCTATCTACCTCCCCTTTCATTCTTCAACTTTACATGTCAATCATACCTCAATATTCTTACCTTATCCGACATGCCTCTTTCGCACCGTTGCTTACCTGTGTACTGTGTAGCTTCCAATATCATCAGTCACTTTCTTTTGTCGATGCCGTTCTTCAGCTGAAATCAAAGGTTAGTATAAGGAATTTCATTTCCTATGGCTGGGCACTATCGCACGATCTAGAATAAGAAGGAAAGGTAACATCCTAAATGTCCTGTAGCTTCCTGTTTATAGATGTGGTGCACAACACACCGATAAACAAGACTCTACTAGACACGGTCTGTAGACACTCCGAGGATGAACTGCTCTGATACCACTTTTGTCACGACCCAGCCCCGTGGGCCATGACTACTGCCCGAGCTGGACACCCATATGTATACCTGTTAGACATAATCGGACTGACACTATAGACAACATGGGAATCGACATAGACACAAAGGTCCTCAACATCACATATCAAGATAATTTGTCCCCTGCGGAGTCTCAACCAACCACAACGAAATCAAATACGCAAGCTGACGAGGCTGCCACTGTATATCATTATAATACGCAAGTCGACAAGGCTGCCACCACATGTCAATATACTACGCAAGCCGACAAGGCTGCCAATACGTATCGATAACATATGCAAGTCGGCAAGGCTGCCACAACCAACAGAAACATCCACAACAACTATATAGACACAGCTGACCATAATCTATATACAACCCACACACATGTCTACAGACCTTTAAGAGTACTAACAGTGAAATATGACTGGACAGGGCCCCGTCGTACCCCTGGACAACCATATATAAATACATCAGAAGGTCTATACCAAAATTCTAGGCTCCGGAACAACGGAGCTCTCCAAGACAGCTGACTTGGAATCCTAAGCTTGGGGATCACCGAATCGAGCGTCTGTGCCTGCGGGCATGAAACGCAGCCCCCCGAAGAAAGGGGGTCAGTACGGAATATGTACTGAGTATATAAAGCATAAGAACATCAAGTAAGATGAATCATAAAAACCAGTCTCAATAATTGAATGTATCTGTGGCTAACATCTGAGAATATCTGCGTAACCCTATATGACTGAAACTTACTCTAGGTCGTATGATAGGCATAGATTACAATATTACTGATAGTGTTGTGGAACGTACAACCCGATCCAGATATAATATAATAGTGCCGAGGAACGTACGGCCCGATCCATAAATATAATAAGTTAGTGTCGAGGAACGTACGACCCGATCCATAAATATAATATGTTAGTGCCGAGGAACGTACGGCCCGATCCATAAATATAATATGTTAGTGCCGAGGAACGTACGGCGCGATCCATAAATATAATATGTTAGTGCAACGTACGGCCCGATCCATAAATATAATATATACAAATGCATGTAAAACTCGGAAAAGTATACTCTGAACCCCTCTGGTGACATAAGAAGCTAATATGAAAAGTCTCTGGGAGTTATGGACATAAAACATAGGAGACCAACGATATACACTCTCTAAGAACAGAGTCTTTGGTACTTGCTTGCTCACTGTGTTCGTTCATTTGATAAGAATCATGCCAAAAACAAAGAAAGGACAACTTTACATACCTGTTACAGGTTAACCCTAACCAAGTTCACTTCGTCGCCCCTTTAGCCTATTTAATATGAAAGTAATGCTATCGTTAGTAAACTATACTTCCTAGCTTATAAATCTGTAACCAATCATTTATAGGACTCATTCTTTAATTCATACTTTCTTGATTAGGATTTTTATTAGTTAAGAACTTAACGGAAATCGGGCAGCATTTCCCCTATATACTCGCCTAACCCAAACTTCCAATTAAACTCCTGCTATGACAGAAATACCAACAATGACAGTAATAGGGATATGCATATAAAAACCCTTACAATTCAGCCCATAAACAACTCTAACAATCCAACAACCCTTCTTAGTCCTTTTCCAATCCAAATAGTTAACGTTTTAAGATTATACACCAAACAACCCAACACACGCTTTCTATACGATACGTTATACACTTCTTTCTTCCAAATCTAGAATCCACATCAACGACAACACAACCACAACACGAATAACGACATATGAACATAATTCATACTTTTAATCCTTTCAACCCACAATTTCATATAACAACCATTTCATGCAATTTCTTACTTCCAATTTTACCCAATCCAATTTTAATCCTTCCATTACAATACCATTAATACAATTATACGACAAAATAAGAAAATCTTACCTTAATTTACTCGGAGGAATTTCTACCCTTATTTGCTCCAATTTCACAATTTCTTCTTCCTCAATTCAAGATCCAATGTTGCTATCACCTCCTTGAACTTGCAAATCACTTGAAACTTAATCCAAAATAGCAACAAAATATTTTTTTCCTCCATCCATGGCTGGCCGAGAGCAGCCATGGAAATGTTGCTCTTTTTTTTTTTTTTTTTTGAATTGAATTTTTTGCAAAGTGAAATATGATAGCATGATTCATCATATATATATGCTCCAACACCATAGGACACGCGTCCATTTGCTTGACATGTGTCCCACCAATGAGTCATCATTTTTTTTTCAAAACGGGTGGGGCCCACAAACATAATTAAATTAATTAATTTTAATTAATCACTAATCCCTACTTAATAATCTAATCATAATTAATTAGTTCCTAATCTCCAATAATATTTCTACACTAAATAAAATTTATAAACAATTTGTGTACTAGTTAAAATTGAAAATTAAAAGTTCCTATTTCATGTCCGAAAATAATCCCATCTTTAACTTAAGTCGATTAGCTTGTGAATAATTCAACGTATAAAAATACGGGGTATAACATAAGTATTGCTTGGGCCTGAGGCCACAAATTTTGTGCACATTTTTTGGGCCCTAGGCCACAATTTATATTTATAGTTATACAGGTGATTCTTCATTCAGAACAGGGAGTACTTCAGATTCTTGCTTTCCTGTTTAGTTCAGTTTCAGTTACAGTACTTATATTTCTTTCTTTCAGTTGCTTTACATACTAGTAAAATTCAAATGTGCTGATGTCCCTTTTATTTCGTGGGGCCCTGTATCTCACGATGCTGGCAACGATATACATATTGACGATCCAGGTAGCTAGGACTTGCTCATATCAACTATTGGTGAGCCCAGTTCCTCCGGGGCATTATCCTGCTTCAGTCTTCCCAATATTTAGAAAGGTATCTTTGAAGGCTTCCTAGACATGGTTCAGTCAGTTAGATATTAGCAGTCTTTTATGTATTAGCCTTGTTGGCTATTTATTCAGATGTTTCAGACTTAAACAAGTATTTCCGCATTTAATATATTTTTAGTCAGATTTTTAGTAGATCAGCATGTGTTAGTCCTATTTCCTTATTATCGCATGTTTTGATATCACATGTTGATTTAACCTGCCTATGGGTTCGCTCGGTCACATGCAGTTACACATCGAGTGTCGTGTTATGCCTAGGCCATGATTCGGGGCGTGACAAAGCTTGGTATCATAGCACTAGGTTCAGGTGTCTTAGGGAGTCTATGAAGCCATGTCCAGTGGGGTCTATTTTTGTCACGACCCAACCCCGTGGGCCGTGACTAGTACCCGATCTGGGCACCCAAACACATATATCCAATGCTATCTTAACTGTTATCAAACGCGTTCAAGTATAAAGCAGAAGCCGTCAAGGCTATATTTCAAATTTAGATAATTTCCAGAAAAATTTTGGCAGAGTTTCCTTTGTTTTACAGACTATCCAAAATGACCCTGCGCACAGAAAATACCAACAAAGGCCACACCGGCCAACAAAGCAACATATGAACGTATGCGGACCGGCCGCCGCGGTGAATGGGATCGCCCCACACAACATATACACACATCCGTACAGAAAGACCCTAACCCACAAACATATCTACAGGCCTCTAACAGACATACAGAGTCATGTGACGGGACAGGGCCCCGCCATACCCGGAGTTGCCATACATACAGAATATACAGAAGACAGAAGATATATACCAAAAGTACACGCTCCGGATCAAAGGAGCTCTCCAAAATAGCAGAATCTGAGCCCTAGACTGGCGGCGTGTCTCCAAGTGCGTCTGTACCTGCGGGCATGTAGCGCAGCCCCCGAAGAACCGGGGGTCAGTACGAAAAATGTACCGAGTATGTAAAGCAGAAACATAACAAACATAATCATAACATGAACCGGAAGCACAGAAGTATAACGGACAAAACCATAAATCAAACGGACGGACGGGCAGAATCACAATCCATACGGACAGGCAGAATCAGAATCCAATCAGACAGACATATCATATTTCAGAAGATTTCATATCTTCGAACATCTCCGTCACATAACACATCATATCATAACCACGGTAACCCCGGGGACAGATCACACGTCGGGAAACCGGACACATCATACTTCGTATCATATACACGGTAACCGGGAACGACATATACCACAGTACCCCGGAACCGAACACATCATACTTCGGAATTCATACATGGGACCCGGCCCCCGACAAGGGACTCGGCGGCCCATTCGCACGATATAAACCGGCCTGGGATCCGGTGAAAGGGATCATAGCACATGCACGAACTGATTAATGAGAAACCACATACATACAGATCATTTTACCGACTCAATCAAACTGAAGTAGGCCAAATGGCGAGTCCAATCAGAGTATTCGGATAGCGTTCATAACACGCGCCCCTATCCTACTTGGGAAGGCGCGACAGATTATCACCGAAATCAGATTTCCAGATATCAAACCATTTCGTAGGATTTATAAAAATAGTCATATCATGATCAGTATAATAGTCCAGATGTTACTTTTGAAAAACGGACAGGAATAAGGCAATTTAGGTCATACAAGAGGTATCGGGGCTCCGAGGGCCCACCTCGGACCAACTCGAGGCGACATGCGTAATTTACTGATAATAGACCTTATGAGGTCATCCATAGTCATTTGGAAGTATTCCGACTCCGTTTGGGAAGATTGCATACAAAAGTTCACTTCGGGGACAAGTTATAAGGAAAGTGATTCAATCTTACTGAAGGAATTGGAGCGGATTTCCATCTCGAATTCCGAGGAACGGAGTCGTATTTAAGGCTCGCGGCCGAGCCTATTATGTTCAGAACATGCCTAAGAAGGAAGGGGTAGGCTTTACATACCTTGGTTGCGTCCTACGCTCGTCCAAACTCGATTCCTGTTTCGCTCAAAAACTGCAAATGGTCACATTTACCAGTTACTATTCATGAGACTTAACATTTCTAACCTTAACCAATTCTTGTCTATAAGAATTTGGGCAGCACCTCCCCTATACATATAGCCTCCCCGAGATTCAACTCGGCTCCAAACAACCAACAACAACCCAACAACAATATCAACAACATCAACAGTTATCATAATTCATAATATACACAATTAGTCTACTTTACGACATAATACAATAATCCTCATTTCGACTTCACGCTCCTAAATCAATACCAACATTCTCTCATTTATTCTAATCAAAGTCATACAATACCATTCAGAGTCATATCATACCATTTTCACAAGATATACATAGGGTATACACCATATACAAGTTTCCTACCAAAAGCATAATTCGCTCACAACTTCCAATCTTTTAGCAAACATGTTCATGATATACTTCTATCTTTCAACTTCATCAATGCCAACCATAATTTGCCTCTTACTACTTTCATTCCCACATTTACATAAGTTACAATAAACTTGCATAATTTCCTACAACAACTTAACAACTATTCTTCCATGACAACAAGAACCATTATTCTTTCATTCACTTCACAATAACACAATTAACTTACTAGAGAAATTTAGTTCATATTCCATCCTACACATAGCACCACACGGCCATACCTTATAATTTCCAACTTTCACTAATTCATTCAACTTTCATTTCTAATACAATTTCTACCATACTACAACTAAATTACCAACATAAATTCAAGCCATCATAAATATACAAGGCACACATGCATTCGGCCATACACACACATTCCCAACCCACAAAATTTTCATGCTTTTCATTCATTCCCTCACACTACAACATACATACATATATTCCATGGTATAAAAATGGTAAAACTCTTACCTTTTCTCAACTCCTTCACTTGTCACCAAGGTCACTTTTGGCCTCAATAATCATACCACTTTGTAGAGGGCTTTGCACTTAGCAAGGATTCAAGAAAATTATAACTTTTGAATCAAAGTTGAGGCTTGGACAAATTTTTCTTTTCTTTTCTTTCTCTCCTTCTCCTCCACCCGAAACCTCTCTCTATTTTTTTGTTCTTGGTTTTTCTTTGATTTTCTTGAATGTTCTTGACACTTATCCACTATAAATGATTAATTATATCATAAAATAATTACCATGGGTTCCCTTCCATGGCCGGTTGGGCCTGTCCCAAATGTTCCTCATGTTCTCTTATTATTTTTTTTTGAGTCCAATTGGCTAGATTTTGTATTTCATGAGGCAAGTTTTCAAAATTTCCAATTTTGCCCTTGGCCTCCTTTCGTAATTCCACACCAATGTATTCATAGCCAACACATTCATACCAAGAAAGGTCCAAATATAGATTTATTCATTACAAGTCAAGTTATCTCAATTTTTTCGAATGTGCAAAAATGCCGGATGTAACATATATGTGTGAGGGCCCCACACATATAAATAATTGACCATCACGACATTTATGATTGTCTCATTTCTTTCTACTCTAGATCATGCCATGAAGCTTAGAACAATAAGTAACCTTCTCTTCCAATCGAATTACGTACGTTTCGAATACGCAGGTGACAAACAGGTAATTCAAGGCCCAACTGAGGTTGATTACCCATAGGGGTACAATTGTGAAGTACTTGTTGTTAACGAATTAAACTTGAGGTGCTACTGAAAGTGGAATAAAGTGTAAGTTACCCGAGAAAGGGTCTTGTATAATGAATGGGAAGTTGGATGATAATGATGTTCTTGAGAAAGGAGAATGGGAGACAACAGGGAGATGATATCAAAGAAATTAAAAAAGGAGCTAAGCCTGCAGGAAACGTAAATCATGGAGGATCTCCAGGAGGTGGGGGCAGACAGTTTTCTACAGGAGGTCATCAGGACCCACTCCATCTGCATCTAGTGCACTAGTCTCGAGGTCTAGATATGATTAAAAAGGTCATTTCAGCTAGAAACAGAGTATAAGAGCACCAGGCTCTCAGTGACATACCAGTGTGAGCCACAGAAGTTTTCAAAATCTTATGTGCAACAAGTGTGATAGGAGACACCAAAGGGTGTATCGTTTGAACCTTGATGTGTGTTTCAGTGGCCCTCATAATTCTCAAGCCCAGTCAGGTTTTAATATAGCTAAGCCTGGTATTTCAGTTCTCAGTGAAGACAGCTTGGGTGCTTCAGCAGGTCGTCAGGACAAAGCGACATCCCCAGTTATCACCACAGACGAAATTTTCGTACGAACTATGTGCGTTAATAAAAGAGATATGTATGAAATCAGAATCATGAGCAGACGATATTAAATTTTCAGGATTGATTTTGGTTTGTTTATGTTTAGTCAGATAAGATTTAGAGAGTATGACGGTAGTAAGTTACTATAAGAAGTAATTATTATTATGAGATAAAGAGATGTGACAGTTCTCTCTTAAGCTATGTGAGTAAGTGTTTATTCCTGATGTGTATAGTCTGATATGATTTTGAAGTGTATAGAAAGTTTTGGTTTAGTTGTTCCAATTTTTCATATAAGATAGATGAAAGTTTCTTAAGTGTGATCCATAGTTCAGAAAAGACAATATATGACTATAGAATAACGTCAAATGATGAGGGAGAGTTAGAAATAACTTAGGTTATTCATAGTAGAATAAGAAAATATGAAGCTAGCAGGTGGTTAACAGAAAAATAGTAAGTTTTGAGTAGATACAGTGCATTAGCAATTTCACCAGAACTAGTAGAAGTATGACTGGATTTCCTTAGTCAGATGAACACCTTAAGTGGGTGACAGTTTGGATACATCTGAATATGCCTCAATTTAAAAGAAACCCAAAGTGAGTAGAATGATCGTCAATCGAATTGTGTCAGGTTTAGTTATTATCGATTAGGCGATCACAGAAAAGCTATAAGATAATGCCCAATTATGTGTCACAAGGGTAGTGCCATTGCACGAGACTATAATCTTTAGGGTGCTAGTTAAAGACTTAGCACACAACAATAGTATGAGTATTTTAGGAAGTATCTCAAAAAGAAATCAAGTATGGGAAGTATAGCTCATGATTGAGGCAGACAAGGGAACTATGGTGAAAGACGTTCACCGCTTATCCAAACAAGGAGTTCGACTTTCGAACTCCAAAGTGGGTGGAGTTTTTGCGCAGAACATGGCTTATTCCTCCTTAGTCATTGAAGTTAGAGATAAGCAGTTTTGTGATCCCTACTTGTTGCAGATGAAAGAGAGGATTCACAAACAGAAAGCGTCGTCTTTTGAACAAGGGGAAGATGAAGGTACCATGAGGTACCGAGGCAGATTATGCGTTCTAGATGTAAATGGGCTCAGAGAGCGGATTATGTCAGAAGCTCACAATTCCAGGTATTCCATTCACCCAGATTCCACGAAGATGTATCATGATCTTAAGGAGATTTATTGGTTGAACGATATGAAAAAGAAAGTGGCAGGGTTTCTAGCTAAGTGTCCCAAATTGTCTACAAGTGAAAGCCGAACACTAGAGGCTTGGCGGCTTGGCTCAGACTATAGATATTCCTGTTTGGAAAAGGGATATGATAAATATAGACTTTATAACAGGTCTACCTCATTCAGTTACGAAGCACGACCCGATTTGGGTAATTATGGATAGACTTATGAAGTCGACACACTTTTTGCCAGTTAAAATGACAGATTCAGTACCAAACTATGCGAAGTTATTATTCGAGAAATCGTTCAACTTCCTAGGACCCAGCATCTATCATTTCAGATCGTGGTGCCCAGTTCATAGGAAACTTCCGGTGATCATTTCAGAAAGGATTGGGTACCAAGGTTAACCTCAGCACAATTTTTCATCCGCAGACCGATGTTCAGACAGATATGCTACTCAGATCTGATGTTATAATATTCATGTCAGTTCAATACTCAGTTATTCATGTCAGCTTAGTACTCAGATGTCAGTCCAGTACTCATGTATTCATGCCAGTCCAGTATGCAATCAACTTAGTATTCAATTAGTTCAGTAGACATTCAGTTCAGTATCTCAGCAGTTCAGTAATCATGTATTCATTCAGTTCAGAAAACATGTGTCCTTGATTTCAATGGTAATTGGGATGACTACCTGCCTCTTATTGAGTCTAATTACAATAATAGTTACCATGCTACTATTGGGATGGCACCGTATGAAGCTTTATATGGGCGCAGATATAGATCAGCGAGAGGTTGGTCAATTGGCTTATGAGCTTGAGTTGCCACAAGACTTGATTGTTGTGCATCCAGGGTCTCATGTGTTTATGTTGAGAAAAAATGTGTAGGAGACCCCTCGTTAGATGTCCCGACTAATAGCATAACAATCAATGATAGTTTGACTTACGAAGAAGTCCCAGTGAAAATCCTTAATCGTGAGGTTCACAAGTTCAGAACAAAATAAGTTGCCTCAGTAAAGGTTTTATGGAGGAGTCTGAAAGTTGAAGAAGCTACGTGGGAAGTATAAGAGGACATGAAGTCCAGATATCCCCATCTCTTTGAAGAGTCAGCAAAAAATGTTGAAGGTAACTTATCTTCTAATTTAGATTTCACTCTATAGTTCCATGTTCCCAGTATTCAGTTAGCTTAGTAGTCACTCAGTCAGTCTTATTCAGCCAGTTCAATAGCTATTCAATTCAGTAAGCTATTCAGTTTAGCAATCCCTTTCAGTTTATTAGCATTCAGGTCTTCATTACAATAGTGAACACGTTTTTCCTTCAGCCTAGTTAACCAGAACCCATCATTCGAGAACTAATGATCCAAAGGGGGACATATTGTAACACCCTGTATCTTAAAATAAAGTTTTGACTCGTATCGTTAGAGTTTCAGAGGAAATTTGAAGGTTTGAACGTTTTGCGAAAGTGGCTGAGGGACTACTTCGGGACACCATAACACCTTGATTCGTTGGGAATTTGGAAAACATTCCTTAATGAAAGTTGTAGTACATAGAAAATACCTTTCCAGGCACATAAGGATTAGGCCAATAGGAGTCCGGATCAAGGAGATATGGTCGTCGCAAAATAGCTAATAGAGAGGTGCTCAGATTCTATAGAATCGGGTAACTTTTCGGTAGGTCTGCCTTCCAGCCCGATTTAGTGAAAATTTGTTATGAATTTGAGAAAACACAAAACATAAAAGTTGTACCCCATTGACAATGGTATACTATGGAGGTCAATCAGACTTCTCTACTAAAATTTATGGTCGTTTTACTGAGAGCAGTCCGGGCTGGCCAAAATCCTCGCGAGGCGAGAAAGGCAGACGAGGCGAGAAAGTCAGGCTCCCTAAAATCGTCACCTTCGGCCTCACTTTATTGGTTTGTGGTGCCGCCAGATTTTAACACCTCAGACCTTTAACCTAAGTTTGACCATGATCCCAGACTTAGAAAATCAGAAAAAGAATGTGAGAATTGAAAATTTCTCTTCAACTGACAGATGGGGATTTACGCCCCAGAATACGGACCGTAAATCAGTATACGGCCAGTATTTCAAGTCATAAAGTGACACCCAAAATCACTGTGAATTCTGGAATTTGGCTTGGGGAATTTTATATTGTTAAATACGGCCCGTAAAGTGTGATCGTATTTAAGAAGGAAACATAAAGCACAGATTCTGTTTGAAATATGCTGAATTACGGTCCAGGTTTACGGACCGTATTTACCAACCCACACCAGAACCTATAAATACCAACCTTTAGCTATTTTATTTTGTTATTCATAATTTCAAGCCCTAGCAATGAAGTGTTGTACTCCTAACAAACCAAAACAACAAGGTAAGTCATTCCAAGCCCTTCCAAATCAATTCTACCATATATTCTCTTACTCTAATCATGAAACCATGTTCTTAACGTAGGGTTTTCAAGAAAATCCAATTAAAGTGCGTAAAGAGCAAAATCTTGGTACTCTTTTTCCAAGACCAGATTATTATTCATGTTTGGGAGCAATTCCAAGTATGTTAAGCATACTATCTGCATGAGGAACATTGTTTAATCATCCTCATACCACAATAATCATAATTCTCATAAATCCAGCAAGTTCATGATTTTGCCCTAGTTCTTGACTTTTCATAACCTAAGGTTAGAGCTCAGTTTTTTGGTTATGTTCATATGTGTTATGCATGTTATAGACCCTAGCTTAATCTAAAAGATTTGTAACTCAATATACGAGTCTCAAAATGCAGTCTAAGTCATTAGTCATGATAAAGTGTCAGTAGTCAGTTTTACACATGTTGCTTCATGTTTGATTGGGCCCAAGGCCATAGTTATGATTCATATGCATATGTAATTATTTTGGGCCTGAGGTCATAGCTTTGAGATCTCATTATTTATTGGGCCTGAGGCCATAGTTACATGATATTTGCACAGGTGGTTTCTATACAGATCAGCTCATGATATGAGTATTTAGTTTCATTATACTTTGTTGTTCATGTATCCCTTGTCATTGCTTTAGTTTCTTATCATACTTGTACAATTCAACTGTACTAACGTCTTTATGCATGGACTTTGACTTCACGGTGTAGAGTCTAACTTTCAGGACGATACAACAACCGCTTAGCTTCCAGCACTTTGAGTACATCAACTAGTTGGTGAGCCCTTCTCATTCAGGGCTTCCCATCTATTTCCATCTTTTGAATATTAGTTAGTTCATTACTATTTGAGGCATGTAAGGGTCTTGTCCTGAGCTAGTTATTCTTACAGTATTTTGTTAATAGAGGTTTCATAGACACAGTCTTTAGTCTGTTATGTTGGTTTTGCCTTACAACATTTATTTTCGCATCCTCTATTATATTGGAGTTAGAATATTCTCTTGGTTTATTTTATATCTTGCATGATTTCATGATAAAACTGTTCGAATCAGCAGCCATGGGTTCGCTTGGTCATAGACAGTCAGGCACCGAGTGTCGTGTCACGCCCTGGTTCGGGGTGTGACAAAGCTTGGTATCAGAGTAGCCAGGTTTAGTGTCGTAGGGAGTCTATGAAACCATGTCCAGAATGGAAAAACTAATATGGATGTTGGGAGTCCTATTGCAAATCTCACAGTTAGTGGCTACACAGGCCCAACGTCAGGAAGCCGGGTCTAACTCTTGAATTCACGGATTATCTTCCAGGGCTAAAGAGTTCTTGAGAATGAAGCCCCCAGTCTTCTCGGGGATAAAGAAGGAAGAGGATCCTCAAGATTTCATTGATGGTCTTCAGAAGATTTATGGAATGATGACTGTAACGGAGACAGAAGCAGCTACGTTTAAAGCTCACCAGATGCAAGGAGTAGCAATTGCCTGGTACGAGACTTGGAATTATCCCGAGGTAATGACGCTTCTTATGCCACATGGGATGAGTTCATTGAGGCTTTTCTGGACTATTTTATGCCTATTAAAGTCTGAGAAGCCAGAGCTAAGCAGTTCTTGATGCTCAAACAGAATGGGAGGACTGTACAGGATTACTACTTAGAGTTTGTGAGTGTGGCAAAATATGCTAATGAGCTTGTTCCTAACATGAGGGCAGAGTAAAGAGGTTTGTCACTGGTCTTGATTCTCACTTGTATGATGGAGCGAATATTGCAGCCCAGAATGGAGGTATGACTATCGCCAAGAAATTGGCATTTGTGTAAAGAAACGAAACAAGGCTCAAGAAGGAGGAAGTGGTGCAGAAAGAGAAAGAAAAAGAGTTTAACGAGACTGTTAAGTCAACTGGGCAGTTTAGCGGGAATAGTGGAAAAAATAGAAAATTCTTCAACAATAGGTCACTGGACCCGTTCCTTGATTAGCTAGTTCTCCGGCTCTTAAGTTTAGAGAGGAGAAGACAGGAAGCTTTCGAGAGTCAGAATCACAATCTAAAGGAAATTCAAGCAGTCATGGCTTCCACCCAGTTTGTAATACTTGTGGGAAGAGACATTCAGGGACATGTCGTTCGGGCATGGATGGTTGCTTTGGATGTGGCCAGTCAGGTCACTTTTGAGAGATTGTCCATTTGCTAAGAAGGGTATAGGTGGGACCATAGCTCAGTCCACCAATTCGGTTGCAAAAAAGAACACTGAGGTTCAGTCAGGTAGAGACCCAGAGAAATGAAGGAATGCAGGTGGAGGTCTAACTCGCTTGCATGCTTTAGGTGCTCGACAGGATGCTGAGGGTCATACCGATGTTGTCACAAGTACTATCACTGTTTTCAGTTATGATGTTTTTGCACTTATGGACCCAGGATCCACCTTTTCTTATGTAACCGCTTTTATTGCTAAAACGTTTGGAGTCAAACCAGAACCATTGTCCAAACCTTTTGAAGTTTCTAACCCTGTTGGTGAGACAATTCTAGCCAGATATGTGTATAGGGGTTGTCCACTGAGAGTATACCATAAGGTGACAATAGCAGACTTTCACGAGTTAGAAATGGTAGACTTTGATGTGATCATAGGGATGGATTGGCTATATTCTTGTTATCCGTCAGTTTGTTGTCGAACCAAAACAGTCAAATTCAAATTCCCAAATATGCTAGCCTTAGTTTGGTCCGGTGATTCAGTAGCACCCAGAGGTCAGTTTATCTCTTATCTAAAAGCCCGAAAAATGATTTCTAAGGGCTATATCTATTATCTAGTACAGGTTAGGGATGCAGATGCCCAGACCCCGACTCTTCAGTTAGTTCCAATAGTCAGTGATTTTTCAGGAGTCTTTTCAGAGGACCTTCCAGGAATCCCTCCTGATAGGGAAATAGAGTTCGGAATTGATATACTCCTTGACACTAGGCCTATCTCTATTCCGCCATATAGAATGGCTCCAGCAAAACTCAATGAACTTAAGGCTCAGTTAAAAGACCTCCTAGATAAGGGATTCATCCGCCCCAATGTGTCTCCATGGGGCGCATTAGTTTTATTCGTGCAAAATAAATATGGTTCCATGCGTATGTGTATATACTATCGCCAAATTAATAAAATCACTATCAAGAACAAATATCCCCTTCCTAGAATATATGACTTATCTGACCAACTTCAGGGCGCTCAGTTTTATTCTAAGATATACCTCAGATCTGGTTACCATCAGCTTAAGGTCAAGGAAAAATATATTCCTAAGACAGCTTTTAGGACCAGATATGGGCACTATGAGTTTTGTGTCATGTCTTTCGGGTTGACGAATGCGCCAGCAACCTTCATAGGTTTTATAAACAGAATGTTTAAGCCGTATCTCAGTCAATTTGTGATTGTCTTCATCGACGATATTTTAATATACTCCCACAACGAGTCAGATCATGCTCAGCACCTCAGAGTAGTATTGGAGACACTTAAGGACCGTGAGCTATTCGCAAAATTTTCCAAGTGTGAATTTAGGCTCTAGTCCGTGGCATTCTTAGGCCATGTTATTTCCAGAGAGGGTATTCGAGTTGATGACACTAAGATTGGGGCTGTCAAGATGTCACACCCTGATCTTACTAGGGTGTGATGGGCACCCGACCCCATATTCGGAGCCGAGCGAACCCGTTGACTCTTATTACAAACATAATCTCTTTGGACCTTTAAATCAAATAAGAATGAAATACATAGTAAAGCCTTCAGAAACTTTTCTTTCATCGTACTCAGATCAAGTGTAATCTGTAATCGTAATGGATCTATAACATAATACTATAAGACACATCGGATGATGGAGCCGCTTACAAACTGACACTCTATACCCACGACTCTGTCTGCAAAGTCTCTAACTTCAACCAAGACATCATAGCATAATACTCTGACCCGGCAACACTCCAGGACAAAATGGAGCTTGCCAACTTCGCTGGAACATCTTCTATAATGGCTTCTACTCATCTGGGTGTACCTGCGCGGCATGAAACGCAGCGTCCACAAGAAGGGACGTCAGTACGAGTAATGTACCGAGTATGTAAGACATGAATAGTAACATACGAGGGATACATAGCATGAATAATGACATAAAGGAAATATAGAGCATATCATGAGATAGAAGACCAACCTGTACATATGAGTGCCTTTTGGCGGGTACCATGCATGCTTAGTGCTGCGGAACGAGCAGCCCGATCCATATATACATATATTATATTGCTGCGGAACGTGCAGCCCGAACCATTTATATATATTATATTGCTGCGGAACGTGCAACCCGATCCATTTATATATATTATATTGCTGCAGAACGTGCAGCCCGATCCATTAATCCATATATCCCGCCTCCGGGCATCCCGCGTCCGGGACGATATCATATTATACCAACTGATCAGGTGGCTATGCGTCTATAGCGCCTCACCTTTTTCCCTTACCCCATATACATATATCATACACATATATCATGTAAGCAGCATGCAGGAGAGCCCAAAGAAGGTTATGTCTCTATCGGAGTGACGTAAGGTCGGTAACCTCCGAATATATTATGGAATAATCATCATGGATTTGTCTCACCTTGAAGGAACAATTATTATAAGATGAGACTAGCAACGAATAACAGCATTAAGAGAACATGGAATAAGATCATATGTCTCATAAGGCGTCGCTGCATATACATATGCACATAGAACAAATTTTCAAGACTCGATGGGTACGTACATAAACCGACACCTGAAGGCTCAGAAACAAGTTTCGGGTCAAACCTACTTAGTATAAGAAAGTTATGAGCGTTTGAAGTACAGAACCTTCTACGAACGTTTCAGAAGCCATTTTTGGAAAATCAAAGCAACAATCATGTTAGGTACCTTTCGAATATCGTTATGGATCAAATCAAATGGAGCTTTTGGAACCATATGTACGCATCAAAATATATCAAGGACTCAATGGACTAATCAAACGTACTATCATTTGAAAATCAAGACATTAGTCATATCACTTATCTCTCGATTTCCATTCGGAAACATATCAAATAGATCTTCGGACATCATAGATACGTATCAAAACCATATGAAATAGCTTATGAAAGTCAAGAACGTTAGCCATCCTAGTGGCTCTAAGAATGGGAGTTCCTTTGAAATCATACATATACTTTGTCTTGTTGGTTTCACAAAGATCATGCCAAAAGAAAGAAAGGGTAAGCCTTACATACCTGTCCCACGTCCAATTAGCTACGCTTATTCGTCCAAGCTTGCTAGTCTACATTCAAGAGAATCGACATAGTCGTTAAACTCATTATCATATATTTGTCTTAATCCTTCAAATGAGTTCATTTATAATCTGCCGAAATTTCGGCAGCATTTCCCCTGTAAATACACCATCCCCGAGAATGCAACTCGACCAATTTATCAACAACAATCCGAGAATTCAACTCAGCCAAATTATCAACAACAATACCAACAATCATACTAACAACTTCAACAATCAATAAAAAATATATTCTACCAGGGTTTAGGAACTTTCAAACAATTCACATAATGTTCAAACAACCCAACCAACATGCCACTTCACCCGAAACCTTCCAAATTCAACAAGAACGATAACAACACATTTCCTTCTTTCAAATTCAATCACAACAACCCAACTTACAATCTTCCAAACACATGTCTTCCTTCCAAATTCATGAATTATATTTACAACTTACACATTAACAATATAAGAAACCATACTAATATCACATTAACTTCTTCAACAATCCACAAACGATTTCCACTTTATTTCAAACCACTAAATCCTCATTTTACATCATAGAATCTACCACAACAACAATTAAAATACTAAGTAAAATCAATTCATCACTTCTCACCAATTCAACCCCTATTCAGCCACATCCCTACACACACATATTTCATGAATTTCATCCATTTCTACATACCACAACATTCACAAATCATCTCTAACACATAGAAAGGGGATTAAATTTACCTTCATCCTTGACTTCTCCACTCGGCTAGGGCTTATGAATTACACAAATAAAGGCTTTCCTTGCTCCAACAACTCCCTCATGTTAATGAGGACCTTCCATTTGGTTGAAATACTAGGAGAAATAATTTTTCTTGATCAATTTCCATGGAGCCAATTTTTCTTAGCTAGGGCCGAATGCCCTTTATGTTCTTTCTCCAATTTTTTTTTTTCTAGAGTTGGAAGATGAAATGTTTGTCTTGCCTTAGTCATCTCTCTACACACACACACACACACACACACACACACACACACACACACACACACACACACACATATATATATATATATATATATATATAGCTCCTTCCAATACCAAGTGGACACATGCCCTCTTTCTTGAAGTTTCTTAAATTAAACAAATATGACCACTTGTCTTGCTATAATTTTGGTCCATATATATTTATATAATTAGCCCCCATTAAATAAAAATGTGGACATATGCTTATATGCCACACGGCCAACATGGCCCCTTCAAGAACCTTCTTGAATATTTTGTGAAATTCTCATTTTGCCCCTAGCTTTCCACAATATTACCATGAACCACTTTGTGAATTTTCCTTTTTACCCTTAGCCTTTCTCAATATTTCCATACTAATAAACAACTTGTTCATTAAAATAATTTGGAAAATAGTCTTACCCTTAACTTCTCGCAATTATCTTGAATTATCCGAACGTACAAAATACGGGCTATAACATCCTCCCCCCCCTTTAGAACATTCGTCCTCGAATGTTCAACTGACCTCATGGGGTGTCATAATGCTTCGGGAAGGCCCCTTTTTTAGTTGTTCTTTTCTTCATGCCCATTCCTTATCCTTTACCCTATTCTCCTTATACTCGAAGTCCTCGGTCTTTACATGAATCCTCATTCCGTGTCATAGGTTTTTCTAACCCGTTGCATCAACTTATTGTCCTTGTCCTTCCCAGGTCACCTCTTCTCTGTTACTGTTTCGTCACAACACCTTAACAGAAGCCATGTCCTTGGTACGTAATCTTCACTTGTCGATCCAATATGGCCACAGGCTGTTCCTTGCCCTCATATTCCTCGACCCAAGTATACTTGTTTTTTTATTTCTTCATATTAGCAACCACTTCGTCAGTCATCATTCCGTGTTAGCTCTCCGGTGTGGACTTCTTACAATTATAATTGGGCATAGCTTCACATTAACAGTTCATATAATTCCATAGTGTATACTCTCATGTCTGCCTCACGGTACACTTATAGTCATTTCACTTCTACTTCTTTCGGGTATCCTTCTGATGTGCCGATATGCTTTGAACTCTGGCTCCGGGCTAATAATTTTTCCTTTTCTGGAGCCTGAAAATGTTGTGATTCCTCTTAGGTCTAATATAATATGTTCTCCCCCCCCCCCCCCCCTTTAAGGGGCTCCTCATACGCCAACAGCTTTCGAGTACCCTCGTCTACAGTAATTACCTTATTCCTCGTCTTTCTTTCCAACTCTGTGCATATCATATCGAAACTTCTTACCATAAGTTTTCCTTTCATTTTGCGCCTATATCATCATTCTTGTCAATTTTCCCATATCTTCCTATCCACTATTAGTCCCTTTCACCCATTTAGCTCACTTACTCGTAGTTTTCCTTAACTATGCCTTTGCGTCACAGCTGTGTGTCCATGTTGTCTCGAGCGTCCTGCTATCTTTGCTCTCAGCACAGGATCCTTACAGGTTATACTTCTCACCTTAACACAATCGCAAGGCCTAAGCATCCCTTCTCTTACTTCACATCCCCCTGTCCTAGTCACTATTCCTTTAGCCCCACTTATTGAAATTGGTTCTCGAACCTCACACACTCCTCTTTTGTTCCATTTTACCACACTTTATCCTCTTCACGCGCCTATCTTTGAGTTTTTACCCAAGTAGTCTCATGCTTTTGCCGATAGTCTCTCTCGGGGGTTTCACTCACCAAGGTTTCTTACCTTTTACCCTTTTTCCGACATTTTGATCTCCTTGCCTTCTATTTACTCACTCTCTTTCTTTTCCAAATATCGTTGTATTAGAACTTTCCAATTTTAACCTGTAGTGAGCATAGCATTAGTTTAGCTCGTAACGCTTGTTCCGTTTATTTTTGTTGTCACTTGAACTCTGGTACCCTTACTTGATTGATGCCTTCCATACCGTAACACCGGTTGCTGGGATACACATGCCCGCCGATACAATTACATATGGGATATCATACGCATTCATATATATATATATATATATATATATATATATATATATATATATATATATATATATAATTACTATCAACTAGCCCACAAAATACTTCCAAACGCTATTCAAGCCTATCCTAATTCCAGAGCTGTGATGCACTTTCTGTCTCTTCACCAGTCTAGTCTGCCTCGTCCTGCGCCACCTCTTATGGTCTCCAACCATCTCGTATACTCTAGTTTCCCTTAGGCCACTCTAGCTTCTCATTTGTCTCTTATGTCTGGATATATAGAATTTCTTGCATTCTTCCCAGGGGGTCACCCATCCTAAGATTTCTCCCACCTTAGCACGCTTAACCTCGAAACTTCAATGGAATCCCGTGCCTTAAAGCTGATATAATCGCGTCCGCTTCCTCGCATGACCTTTATTACATGATCTAGAGCAAATTGAAGTCTTACAGATTCCGAGACATTTTCATAACACGTCCTTCCCTTTACAATTACTATTTTACCCTTTTCAATCCTCAATATTCACCCTTCACCTTCGTGTATCACTACCTTTCGTCCTAGATTCCCAGATTCCTGATGGTAACAAATATACCTTCGTCGCCGTTACTTGTAAGTACTCGGGTATCAGTCTGTTCGGATTCCCACTCACCATTCTTGTATAATAATTTATAGCAAAGATGATTGTCGACTTTCTCTAAATCCTCCAACAAACCTTGCCCCTACTAAACCTCGAATGTTATCGATTTTAATCCTCTGGACTGCTAATCGTCTTGCTCGCTGTTATTTTTCATGCCATGCCCAAATCCGTAGCTCCTTTAAAATATCACATCCCACTTATCGTCTATTTACGGTATTTCCTTTCCACGCTTCTTCTTATTAGGCATACCCAACAATTCTGGCAGAATCTCCTTTACCATTTTTACTATTCAAAATCTGTACGTAGCAAATATCTACAATAGCTCACAGAACATACGGCTATATGACACATTCCAGCCATCCAGTGCTTCCAGTCTTCAGATGACAGAACAAATATATCAAGACTTACCTCTGTGACTTGCCATATCATCACTCACCTTCTTCCGTCGTATGTAAGGCTTATATAAGGAATCTCATTTTCCTATAACTTAGCTCTATCGCACGATCTAAGACAGAAAGAAGGTCAACAAACCCTAGATGCCCTGCAGCATCCTGTTTATAAATGTGGCCGGCTTCACACCCATAAACAAGGCTCTACTGGACACGACATTGCAGACAACCCCTAGGACAACCTGCTCTGATACCACTTTGTCACACCCTGATCTTACTAGGGTGTGATGGGCACCTGACCCCATATTCGGAGCCGAGTGAACCCGCTGACTCTTATTACATGCATAATGTCTTTGGACCTTTAAATCAAATAAGAATGAAATACATAGTAAAGCCTTCAGAAACTTTTCTTTCATCGTACTCAGATCAAGTGTAATCTGTAATCGTAATGGATCCGTAACATAATACTATAAGACACATCGGCTGATGGAGCCGCTTACAAACTGAAACTCTATACCCACGACTCTGTCTGCAAAGTCTCTAACTTCAACCAAGACATCATAGCATAATACTCTGACCCGGCAACACTCCAGGGCCAAATGGAGCTTTCCAACTTCGCTGGAACATCTTCTATAATGGCTTCTACTCATCTGGGTGTACCTGCGCGGCATGAAACGCAGCGTCCACAAGAAGGGACGTCAGTACGAGTAATGTACCGAGTATGTAAGACATGAATAGTAACATACGAGGGATACATAGCATGAATAATGACATAAAGGAAATATAGAGCATATCATGAGATAGAAGACCAACCTGTACATATGAGTGCCTTTTGGCCGGTACCATGCATGCTTAGTGCTGCGGAACGTGCAGCCCGATCCATATATACATATATTATATTGCTGCGGAACGTGAAACCCGATCCATTTATATATATTATAATGCTGCGGAACGTGCTGCCCGATCCATTTATCCATATATCCCGCGTCCGGGCATCCCGCGTCCGGGACGATATCATATTATACCAACTGATCAGGTGGCTATGCGTCTATAGCGCCTCACCTTTTTCCCTTACCCCATATACATATATCATATACATATATCATGTAAGCAGCATGCATGAGAGCCCAAAGAATGTTATGTGTCTATCGGAGTGATGTAAGGTCGATAACCTCCGAATATATTATGGAATAATCATTATGGCTTTGTCTCACCTTGAAGGAACAATTATTATAAGATGAGACTAGCAACGAATAACAGCGTTAAGAGAACATGGAATAAGGTCATATGTCTCATAAGGCGTCGCTTCATATACATATGCACATAGAAAAAAAATTCAAGACTCGATGGGTACGTACATAAACCGACACCTGAAGGCTTAGAAACAAGTTTCGGGTCAATCCGACTTAGTATAAAAAAGTTATGAGCGTTTGAAGTACAGAACCTTCTACGAACGTTTCAGAAGCCATTTTTGGAAAATCAAAGCAACAATCATGTTAGGTACCGTTCGAATATCGTTATGGATCAAATCAAATGGAACTTTTGGAACCATATGTACGCATCAAAATATATCAAGGACTCAATGGAATAATCAAACGTACTATCATTTGAAAATCAAGACATTAGTCATATCACTTATCTCTCGATTGCCATTCGGAAACATATCAAATAGATCTTCGGACATCATAGATACGTATCAAAACCATATGAAACAGCTTATGAAAGTCAAGAACGTTAGCCATCCTAGTGGCTCTAAGAATGGGAGTTCCTTTGAAATCATACATATACTTTGTCTTGTTGGTTTCACAAAGATCATGCCAAAAGAAAGAAAGGGTAAGCCTTACATACCTGTCCCACGTCCAATTAGCTACGCTTATTCGTCCAAGCATGCTAGTCTACATTCAAGAGAATCGACATAGTCATTAAACTCATTATCATATACTTGTCTTAATCCTTCAAATGAGTTCATTTATAATATGCCGAAATTTCGGCAGCATTTCCCCTATAAATACACCATCCCCGAGAATGCAACTCGACCAATTTATCAACAACAATCCGAGAATTCAACTCGGCCAAATTATCAACAACAATACCAACAATCATACTAACAACTTCAACAATCAATCCAAAATATATTCTAACAGGGTTCAAGAACTTTCAAACAATTCACATAATGTTCAAACAACCCAACCAACATGCCACTTCACCCGAAACCTTCCAAATTCAACAAGAACGATAACAACACATTTCCTTCTTTCAAATTCAATCACAACAACCCAACTTACAATCTTCCAAACACATGTCTTCCTTCCAAATTCATGAATTATATTTACAACCTACACATTAACAATATCAATCATACAATATAAGAAACCATACTAATATCACATTAACTTCTTCAACAATCCACAAACGATTTCCACTTTATTTCAAACCACTAAATCCTCATTTTACATCATAGAATCTACCACAACAACAATTAAAATACTAAGGAAAATCAATTCATCACTTCTCACCAATTCAACCCCTATTCGGCCACATCCCTACACACATATATTTCATGAATTTCATCCATTTCTACATACCACAACATTCACAAATCATCTCTAACACATAGAAAGGGGATTAAATCTTACCTTCATCCTTGACTTCTCCACTCGGCTAGGGCTTATGAATTACACAAATAAAGGATTTGCTTTCTCCAACAACTCCCTCATGTTAATGAGGACCTTCCATTTGGTTGAAATACTAGGAGAAATAATTTTTCTTGATCAATTTCCATGGAGCCAATTTTTCTTAGCTAGGGCCGAATGCCCTTTATGTTGGAAGATGAAATATTTGTCTTGCCTTAGTCATCTCTCTAAATATATATATATAGCTCCTTCCAATACCAAGTGGACACATGCCCTCTTTCTTGAAGTTTCTTAAATTAAACAACTATGACCACTTGTCTTGCTATATAAGCTTGGTCCATTTATATTTATATAATTAGCCCCCATTAAATAAAAATGTGGACATATGCTTATATGCCACACGGCCAACATGGCCCCTTCAAGAACCTTCTTGAATATTTTGTGAAATTCCCATTTTGCCCGTAGCCTTCCACAATATTACCATGAACCACTTTGTGAATTTCCCTTTTTACCCTTAGCCTTTCTCAATATTTCCATACTAATAAACAACTTGTCCATTAAAATAATTTTGGAAAATAGTCTTACCCTTAACTTCTCGCAATTATCTTGAATTATCCGAACGTGCAAAATACGGGCTATAACACAAGAGTTAGCCAGACCTATCTCTATTTAGCTATGCGTAGTTTCTTAGGTTAGGCTGGTTACTATAGGAGTTTCATAGAGGGATTTTCCTCCATCTCAGCTCCATTGACTAGATTGACTCAGAAGAAGTCTAAGTTTCAGTGGTCAGATGCTTCTGAGCGCATTTTTGAGGAGTTGAAAACAAGGTTGACTTTAGCTCCGGTTTTGACCTTGCCGGAAGGGACTGAGGGGTTCATAGTTTATTGTGATGCTTCGAGAGTGGGTCTCGGATGTGTCTTAATGCAGCATGTAAGGTTGTAGCTTATGCAACTCGTCAGGTCAAGGTTCACGAGAAGAATTATCCCACTCATGACCTAGAGTTGGCAGCTGTAGTTTTTGCACTTAAGATATGGCGTCATTATTTGTATGGAGTGCCTCGAATTTCATATGAACTATGACGTGGATATTCTCTATCATCCAGGGAAGGAGAATGTTGTAGCCGATGTTCTCAGTCGGCGTTCCATGGGAAGTTTAGCTCATGTTGATACAGATAAGAGAATTTTGACCAAGGAAGTCCACCGTTTGTCCAGTCTTGGTGTTCGACTATTGGACTCCGAGGATGGCGGTGTGATTTTTTTAGAATAAAGCCCTTTCCTCCTTAGTTGTTGAAGTTAACGAGAAGCAGTATAAAGATCCCTACTTGTGGCAGCTGAAAGAGGGGATTCACAAGCATAAGATGACGGCTTTTGAACAAGGGGGAGATGACAAAACCTTTAGATATCGAGGCAGATTATGTGTCCAGATGTAGATGGGCCAAGAGAGCAAATTATGTCTGAAGCTCACCACTCCAGGTATTCCATTCACCCAGGTTCCACAAAGATGTATCACAATCTTAAGGAGATTTATTTGTGGAATAACATGACGAAGAATGTAGTAGATTTTGTAGCTAAGTGTCAAAGTTGTCAGCAAGTGAAAGCCAAACACTAGAGGCCTGGTGGCTTGGCTTAGAATATTGATATTCCCGTTTGGAAGTGGGAGATGATAAATATGGATTTCGTAATAGGCTTACCTCGTTCAGCTAGGAGCCATGACTCAATTTGGGTGATTGTGGACAGACTTATGAAGTCAGCGCACTTCTTACCAGTTAATACCTCAGATGCAGCGGAGGACTATGCCAAGTTGTATATCCGTGAAATTGTCAGACTTCATGGGACTCCAGTGTCCATTATTTCAGATCGTGGTGCTTAGTTCACAACAAAATTTTGGAAATCCTTTCAGAAAGGATTGGGTTGAAAAGTTAACCTCAGTAAAACTTTTCACACTCAGACAGATGGCCTGGCAGAGCGCACCATTCAGGCCCTTGAGGATATGTTCAGGGCATGTGTCCTTGATTTCAACGGTAATTGGGATGATCACCTACCCCTTATTGAGTTTGCTTACAATAACAGTTACCATGCTAGTATTGGGATGGCACCGTTTGAAGCTCTTTATGGGCTGAGGTATAGATCACCGATTAGTTGGTTCGAAGTTGGTGAAGCAGAGTTGTTGGGACCAGATTTGGTCTATCAGGCTATGGAAAAGGACAAGTTAATTCAAGAGTGCTTGAAGACGGCTCAGAGTCGCCATAAGCCTTACACAGATGTGAGATGGAGAGATTTAGAGTTTGAAGTTATTTAGTGGGTATTTCTTAAAGTCTCACCTGTGAAGGGTGTCATGAGGTTTGTTAAGAAGGGGAAACTTAGTCCGCGCTATATTGGACCATACAGAGCTCTACGAAAAGTTGGTCTAATAGCTTGTGAGCTTGAATTGCAACGAGACTTGGTTACCGTAAACCAAGTATTTCATATGTCCGTGTTGAGAAAGTGTGTGGGAGACCCTCTCGTTGGTTATCCTGACTGATGGCATAGTAGTCAATGATAGTTTGACTTATGAGGAAGTCCCAGTGAAAATCCTTGATTGTCAGGTTCGCAAGTTTAGAACTAAAAAGGTAGCTGCAGTAAAGGTTTTTTGGAGAAGTCAGAAAGTTGAAGAGGCTACATGGGAAGCCGAAGAAGACAAGAAGTCCAGATATCTCTATCTCTTTAAAGAATCAGCAGAAACCGGTGAAGGTATTGTACTTCCCCTCTAAGATTTTTCCTTCTATAGTTTCCACATTATCAGTATTCAGCCTGTTAGACAGTCAGTTTACTAGTTACTCTGTTCAATAGATAATTCAGTCTACACCCTTTCAGTTCAGTTTTCATGTGCTCATGTCAGTTAGTGTGCACATGTCTCAGCAAATCCCTTTTGACCAAAATCTATCATTTGAGGACGAATGATCCCAAGGGGGAGATATTTTAACACCTCAGACCTTTAACCTAAGTTTGACCATGATCCCAGACTTAGAAAATCAGAAAAAGAATGTGAGAATTGGAAATTTCTCTTCAGCTGACAGATGGGGATTTAAGCCCCAGAATACAGACCGTAAATCAGTATACGGCCCGTATTTCAAGTCGTAAAGTGACACCCAAAATCACTGTGCATTCTGCAATTTGGCTTGTGGAATTTTATATTGTTAAATACGGACCGCATTTTGAATTACGGCCTGTAAAGTGTGATCGTATTTAAGAAGGAAACATAAATCAGTGATTCTGTTTGAAATATGCTGAATTACGATCCAGGTTTACG
This sequence comes from Lycium barbarum, assembly GCF_019175385.1. NCBI lineage: Eukaryota > Viridiplantae > Streptophyta > Magnoliopsida > Solanales > Solanaceae > Lycium > Lycium barbarum. The sequence goes on from NC_083339.1 coordinate 56,905,348, forward strand.
GACCGTAAATCAATATACGAACCGTATTTTGGTCTATATTTCCCGATCCGCACCAGAACCTATAGATACCAGCCTTCAGTTATTTTATTTCGTTTTTCATAATTCCAGGCCCTAGAAACAAAGTGTTCTTCTCCCAACAAACCAAAACAGCAAGATAAGTCATTCCAAGCCCTTCCGAATCAATTCTATCATATATGCTCTTAATCTAATCATGAAACCATGTTCTTAACATAGGGTTTTCAAGAAAACCCAATTAAATAGCATAAAGAGAAAAACCTTGGAACTCTTTTTCCAAGAACATATTATTATTCAAGTTTGGGAGCAGTTCCAGGTATGTTAAGCATACTATCTACATGAGGAACATTGTTTAATCATCTTCATACCTCAATAATCATAATTCTCCGAAATCCAGCAAGGTCGTGATGTTTCCCTAGTTCCTGATTTTTCATAACCTAGGGTTAGAGCTCAGTTTTATGATTATGTTTATACGTGTTATGCATGGTGTGGACCCTAGCTTAATCTAAACGACTTGTGATTCAATCTACGAGTCTCAGAAAGCAGTCTAAGTCATCAGTCTTGATAAAAAGAGTCTGTAGTCAGTTTTACACTTGTTGCTTCATATTTGATTGGGCCCAAGGACATAGTTATGATTCATGTGCATATGTAATTATTTTTGTCCTGAGGCCATAACTTTGAGATCTCATTATTTATTGGGCCTGAGGCCATAGTTACATGATATTTGCACAGGTGGTTTCTATACGGATCAGCTCATGATATGAGTATTCAGTTTCATTATAGTTTATTGTTCATGTATCCCTTATCATTGCTTCAGTTGCTTATCATACTTGTACAATTCAACTGTACTAACGTCCTTATGCATAGGCCTGCACTTCACAGTGTAGAGTTTGACTTTCAGGAGGATACAACATCCCCTTAGCTTCCAGCACTTTGAGTACATTAGCTAGGTTGTGAGCCCTTCTCATTCAGGGCTTCCCATCAATTTCAAGATTTCGAGTATTAGTTAGTTCATTAGTATTTGAGGCATGTCAGGGTCTTGTGCTGACCTAGTTATTCTTACATTAGTTTGACCATAGAAGTTTCATAGACACAGTCTTTAGTCAGTTATGTTTGTTTTACCTCACAACATTTATTTCCGCATCTTTTGTTATATTGGAGTTAGAATATTCTCTTGGTTTATTTTATATCTTGCATGCTTTCATGATACAACTGTTAGACTCAGCAGCCATGGGTTCGCTCGGTCATAGATTCTCAGGCACCGAGTGCGTGTCACGCCCGGGCCATGGTTCGGGGCGTGCCACAGATGGCCTGCGCGTCTAAATTTTTGCAAATCAAGGCCTGGGGAGGACAGAAGAGTCGGTGAATTATGAAAATTGAGTTTGTTGGAATGTTGGAGAAAATATGAAGGGGAACTTTGGTCCAATTTTAGAGGAAGAATATCTTTTAGTATATGAGGAGTTTGGAGGCAAAGTAAAATCTAAAATTGAAGTTCACAAAGACTAGTTTCTAACGCAACAAACCGCTCATCAATAGAGCATCGAAGTGGAGAGTTATGGATGTTGTAAATTGGGCTGACAGGCCAGGGATTTGGTCTGCGCGAATGCGCCACCATTAGGTGCAAACGCGCAGAAGGATGGCAGCCAACTCAGCGCGAATGCGCTACCTCCCAGCCCAAACGCGCTGAGTAATTTCTCTATTGGTGCAACCTGACTCTAGAACGTTTTAAAAAGGGGTTTAGCCCTTATTTTTCATTCAAACACCTTCTGGACCTCTCCCAAACTTCTGGAATTTTCCCCCATTTTCCACCCATCAAATTTTAATCCCAAATCAAATATAATTCCTTGATTTAGGTTCGGACAACGTATAGTTGCGGTTATAAAACCATATTGCGGCAAGTTTTGGCTTGAACTCAAGGTGGAAAGTGAAGATATTGCGGTTCTAGTGGAAGTAAGGTATGAATCTTCCTTAATTGATATTGATTTAGGTTTATTTACGGAGATGAAGTTATTAAATAGTCGTATAACGAGTTGGTTAGTTGAGAAATTTGGAAAACATCATAAGGGATGTTTTTTGGAGCATATTTGTATTGAAAATGTTGTTGTTGATGTTGGTATTGTTGTTGTTGTTGTTGGTTGTTGGATTGTGATTTCGGGCTAGGCATATAAACAGGAGAGATGTTGCCCCATTTTCGGCAGGATATGAAGTGGTTTTATTTGAAAGTCTAGTACAAGTATACGACAATAAGTCTAACGATAGTATTAATTCTCTCAAATGTTGATTTACAAACTCGGGAGGATAGACGTTGAATCGCTAAGGAGATCGAAAGGTATGTTAAGGCTAGTCCCTTTCTTTCTAAAGGCATGATTCCATACATGTCTTCCATAACATCCTTGTTTCCGAAAAGCTAGAAGTTCCTTGTTCTCAAGGTTTTTATGATATAAAAGACAAGATGTTTTCTATGATGACAATGATGACTCCTTTCTCGTGAACTCATTCGTATTTTCCATGATGTCCTTATTCCCACAAGTTAGAGATGCATAATTTTTCAAGTTTCTTATGACGCTAAAGATGATTATGTTTTCATGATGATAAAGATGGTGATGATGATGATCCTATTTCTAGAAGTTTCAAAGTTTATGATTTTAATGCTATTACATTCCAAATCTTATGGAGTTGAAGCTAATACGAGAGTATTTAGCTTATTTTATGATTTTCTTGATTTTATTCATTGTTGTTGATCTCACCTTATAATTATTGTTCCTTCAAGGTGAGGAATTATATACGCATAGCCAACTGATCAGTTGGTATATTATGACATCATCCTGGACGCGGGATGCCTGGACGCAGGATATATGGGTATGGATCGAGCGGCATATTCCGCAGCAATATAGTATATATATAAATATGGACCAGGCTGCACGTTCCGTAGCACTATTATGTTATATATATGTATGAGAAATGTTTTTGTTAAAAGGTTAAGCATGCATTGTATACGCCTATGAGGCAATCCGATGTACAAGTTATCCTTATCTCATGTTATGTTTTTGTATCTCTTGTTAAGTTATTATTTATGCCTTACATACTAAGTACACTGTTCGTACTGATGTCTCTTCTTGTGGACGCTACGTTCAAGCACGCGGGTTCAGGTAGTCAGCTAGGCGATCCAGCCGAGTAGGACCTCTACTCAGCTGCAGTCAGTGCGCTCCATTTGGTTAGATTCTACAACCCTTTTGGTATGCTATCTTGACATGTACATATATGGGTAAAACAGGGCCTTGTCCTGTCTTTTCTACAATCCATATTCCATAGAGGTCTGTAGGCAGTTGTGTATAGTAGGAGTATCCGGTAGCTATGTCAGCTCTTATTTTGTGGTACAACATATGTAGTGGCCTAGTTGGCCTACACCATTACCCTTGGTACGTATGATTGTTTATATATATGTATGCATGGGTTATGAGTTTTCGATGCACAGTTTTTCGTCTTACAAAAGAAGGTATAGTTCATTTATAAGTCATGCATGCGCCACCAGGTTAATCAGTGAGAGGTCGGTATGAGTATAGGGGTGCTTGGTCAGCAGTGGTCAAGCACTCGTCATGGCTCATTTGTCTGGGTCGTGACAAAAGTGGTATCAGAGTAGTTCGTCCTAGGGTTAGCTATAGACCGTGTTCAGTAGAGTCTTATTTATGGGTATGAAGGACACCGCACTTATAAACAGGAGGCTATAGGGCATTGAGTAATCAATGACCGTTCCTTTTATCCTATATCGTGCGATAGAGCCAGAGTCTAGGAAAGATCGTTTCTGACCTTTTTCCTCGATAGGTCAGTGCAGATTAACAGAGATGAAGAGATTGGCTTCAGGTAGCGGGGGTGCAAGGAAGGCACCCAGGGTGGTTTCAGGACCATATATTCCGGGACCGAGTGTGAGGAGTCTTAGCTATTCTATTGACATAGATCCTTCAGAGGTCATCGAGACAATTCCCCAGAGCTCGTGACTTCCATGGAGGAGGATCCGTCGGAAGATAGTTATGAGACAGACCCGTCTGAGGGTTCACATGAGACGCCAATGGAGCAGGAGGCTGCCGAGGCTACACAAGAGTTCACCCCTCCAACTTCTCCTATGATGGAGCATTAGGTCTGGGCAGCCACGAGTGTGAGTGTTACGAAGTATTCTAGCCTTCTATCTTCGCCTTTGGTAAATCGGGAGCTGCCATAATATTTGTATCCCTCAAACTTAGATGGGGGAGTTGAAGAGGGCCAGACCAGTAGATGGTGGGAGGACGATGAGAAGGATACTTCACACTACAGCCCTCCAGACCAAGATCAGGTCAGGCCGGCTACAGGTATATGGGTCTTTTAATGAAATTTTCTGTGTATGTGCAATTATTGTAGGATATCATTTAATAGTTGACGGATGAAAATTCTAAAGAAATAGCTAACAAAAGTATTTAGAGGCAAGTGCGACTAAGATGTTTTGCCACCACTAGGAATCTTAGAATTAGGCGTAGAGAGTAGTCGCATGGATTGATCGATGGTTATTATTGGGAGATCCAAAGACTAAGATATCATTTACCCAGCCAGGAGAGTAAGGGGCTCTTACAACTTGGAAGGAGATGCATTATAAAATTTTACTTCGGATCCCTTAGAACTTCAACTTGTTTTTATTTTTTAGGTCACGTGATAAAAAGGGCCACACAGTAAGACAGATGCGATTCTTATCAGTAGAAGCGCCTTGGATGATTAGACGAAGGTGTTAAAGGTTACTTGGCAATAGAAAGAAAAATAGAGCGATGTTGGTTTATGAATAAAAAGGGAAGGAGAGTAGGCGTTCGAGGGGAGATCAATGGTTAAACCGATGTAGGCAGAAATTCATAATCAAGGACTTAGGAAATTTGCTAAGAAGTCTTGCAGACTCAAACATAAGAGGAGTAGGAGGAATTAAAATAGCCCGAGGGAAATTAGAAGTATGTGAGACTTGTGGTTGGAAATTTTAAATGATTGTGAGATGTAAGGCGGGTTAGCTTGGCGAAAAAAGAGAAGATGTGTTAAAAACACAGATTTAGGACAAGTTCAAATAGCATTGATGGTACTTCATAAGCAAGGTGTTAGTAAACAATATATATGATAACTCATGTGTGATCACGTTAACTAGTATGTGTGCCTTGATAACCGATGTTACGATATGTTAAAGGTATTGGTTGGACGGGGTATTGACGTTCATGTAGCAAGTAATACAGGGCAGGTTGACATTATTTCCTCTAAAGGATAAAGTTGGAGAAGAGTAAGAAGATTATGATGTCTTGAGAAAAGAAAAAGTGTGAGCAGAGAAGTATGTTGCTAGTAAGGGTCAAGTAAAGCTTGCGAGAAAAAGGTTTAGGACGACGGTAAAGGTAGAGAGCCATATGGATTAATCTCTAAAGTAAGTACGTGGAAAGGATAAAGTATGACGATGTCACAACCTAGAAATGGTAGGCATGACGGGCACCCGACTCTCATCAGAATCGAGCGAACCCTTAGACGTTCACTCTATTAAAACCTGTCATTTCAAAAACTTTTAAGAACGTAAATTTTTTCCAAATAAAAATCATTATCTCTATAGCGATTATGAAAACTTTCAATCAATAAGTACTTTAGACCAATCTAAATCATCTAAAACACATACTCTTTTAAAATCCATAAATGATTCAACTGATATCACTTTGTCGACATCTCGACAAACATGCCACAGGACACTATCTGCAGAAGTCTCTAAGAAGTGAACGGGACATTATGAGTCAGGACAGGGACCTGACATACCCATAACCATACATATCTATACATCAGCACAGCTCCAAATGAGGTGGAACTTGCCAATCCCAGCAGACGTCAGAGCATCCTAGCTGTATACTTAACCTGCCAAACAATCTGGGGTTGCGGGCATGAACGCAGCGTCCCCAGGGAAAAGGACGTCAGTACAGACAATGTACTAAGTATGTAAGGTGGTAACAAATCATAATCATAACTTGATTTAGGAGAGAATAAATCACAATCTAACTCAATACCTGCAGCCTTTGCTGGAAGAAACATAAATGTATACATGAAGTCTCAAAACAATCTTTAAGTAAATAATGCAATCCAACAAACATTCTTTAAGTAAATAATGCAATCTAACACACATTCTTTAGGTAAATAATGCAATCACACACACATGCCGCTTCCGACATGTTAACAAAATGGTCCCTTCGGACAGCCGCTTCCGGCTAGTATCACAATAGTCCCTTCGGACGGCCTCTTCCGGTATAATAATGATGGCCCCTTCGGGCAGCCGCTTCCGGCTTAATAATAATGATGGCCCCTTCGGGTAGCTGCTTCCGGCTTAATAATGATGGCCCCTTCGGGCAGCCGCTTCCGGCTTAATATCACAATCATGTCAATACAAACTTCATCCACAAATATCAATACAAAGAGATGATGCTATGGAATGTAAACATAAGTCGTAAATTAAATGAAATAGTAAAACCTCGCACCCCTTTCGGAGTGGTTTTGAAAATCTAAATAGTAAAATCTCGCACCCCCTTCGGAGTGGTTTTGAAAATCTAAATAGTAAAATCTCACACCCCCTTCGGAGTGGTTTTGAAAGTCTAACTTTATGTTTCCTTTACTATGAAACTAATTTCCTCGAAATCATTAGTAAAACCATATACACGACTCAACTGGCACCTTATGGGTGTTCCTTTCGGAACAGAATAGGAGTACAATATCAATAAACCATCACAAGAAACATTTAGACCTTACTCGTCTAAGAATAGAATCATATGGAGTACATATAGAATGAATAGCACAAGAATCATGAATCACATTCGGAACCTATGAATAGAGTTACCCCAAAGTTCATATCATTCATCACTTACATCTAGGACATGCCAAAAGAAAGAAGGGTTAGCGTTACATACCTGTTAGCGACTATTCGTGAATCATTTTCGCCTCGTCGCTCTTTTAGCCTATTTATATAAAGTAACGTTATCGTTAGTAACTACATTTTCTAGTTCACAAATCTATAGCCCATTCCTTATAGAACTTATCCTTTAGTTCACATATTTTCGTTTTTGGGTTTTCTATTATCTAAGGACTTAACGAAAATCGGGCAGCACTTCCCCTATATATTCGCGTATCCCAAATTTCCAATTGCTCTCCTGTTGACACAGAAATACCAACAACAACATATGGACACAACCATATCTTCAATTATTTTAATTCAACAAGAACAACAACATATCAAAACAGTCCCCAACTAACAATGTAAAGAGATGCCCTATAATCTCACGAACACTTACGAACATGCCAAACGAATCATCTACGTTCATTATGCATTACTTAATACATTCTTTCCATCCAAGTTCATGAACTATACCAACAACCAAAATATCAATTAAAATTAACCCATCCTTGCTAGCTTAAAACAGTCCATACACGGTTCAAGCAAGATCCCAACATTAACATACACGGTTCTTGCAATTAATTTCACATCCACCAATTCATACAAAAACTAACCATTTCTAAAACATGTTACGGATAATTAAATCTTAACTATCTAATTCTTTCATTCTTTTACTAAATAATCTATGATAACGACAACCATGATACAACTTAAAATTTATTCACCATCCTTACTCCACATAATCCTACTACACGACTCAACTTGAATTCCAATATCAACATATATAACACTTCATATTCAACACCCATCTATCAATTATACAAGTCTAAACATCCACCGAAATGTGTAGAAAGGATTGAATCTTACCTTAGCAAATTGAGAACACCTAACGTTATTGCATTTTGTAGATTAAGATTGCAAGTATTCTTGTTGCTCCAAGAATTAAATTCATGCTGCCACCCCCTTTGAATGTATGTAGCACCTTAGAAACCATTTTATTTGTAATCAAAATCTTGAGCTCAACAAAGAGCAACCATGGCCGAGAGTCCTTCTCTCTAGCTCACTTTGTGAAATAAATTGCTTCTCTCTCAAATTCCAATTTTTGTGAATGAAATAATGAATCCACTTAGTCATCAAATGGGTATTCAGGTGCTGCCCTTGCTGTTTACACGTGCCCTCCTATGTGGAATTTTTTTTTTTTGAATGACCATGGAACTTTTAAAAATATTTATAGGTGTTTGGGAGTACGGTTGATCTATTCCATACATGGAATTAGCTGCTACTTACATTCAGTTCACTTGTCAAAAAGATGACTTTGACTCAAGCACTATGCCTAATTAATTCCAAAGCATTTGAATCGTGGGGTCCACTTCCCCTATATAGTATAAATGAATTGCACAAGCCTTAAGGTAGCAACAGATCACGTTATATTAATATGAGTCACTTTGATGTTTTACATCAATCCTACACGTGGAATACACCAAATTAAAGTAAGTTACCTCTCTTGTCTTTTTCGTTTTTTTTCCTTTTTTTTTAATTTAAAATGGATGGGGCCCACTTGTAATAATTAAATTAATTAATTTTTAATTAACCAATAATACCTACTTAATAATCTAATCACAATTAATTAGCTCCTAGTCTCCAATAATATTTCTACTCTAAATAAATTTATAAACAATTTATGTTTTAATTAAAATTGAGTATTAAACGCTTCCACTTTTTGTCCAAAAATGATTCTGCTTTTAACTTGAGTTGATTTGCTGGCGAATAATTCGACGCATATATACGGGGTATATGGAATAAAAGACGAATGTAGAGGCTCCGGAAACAGAATTGACAAACCAGCATAAGAAAGTTTTGTGAGGATGTTAAAGGATTTCTGACTCTTGAGGAACGTCTGGAGGACTGAATATGAAGGCACGATGCCTAGAAAACGGAAAAGCTCCCCCCCTCCCCCTTAAAAGTGAATTTAGAAATAAAAGGGATTTGTGTTGTTAATAGAATATTCTACGAACTTTAGGGCTAACACTATAGAAGGGCAAATGGAGAAGAGTATTTATGAGCAAAGGAAGCCAGGAGAGGCCTTGAGGACGAAAAGTAAGAACAGTACATTTACACTAATGGATTGGCTAAAGAAAGTCGGGTAATCATTAAGGACAAGAGGAAGGATAACAGGTTAACAAATCCGGCTAAGAGGCAGAGTATCAGTAACATGGGATAAGAGCCTTGATAAGGAATACTGAAATTCAGTCATAAAGGAAATAGGATGGTGTCCGGGAGATATGCATAAGTATGAACAAGTTGTAGTGTCATAAAATAAGGTGAGGACTCAACGAAAGAAGAAAGATAAGGGTGTATTTCGTGAAGATGTCATGGTAAGGATGGGAGCCGGTAGAATATTAGAAGGACTATGATGCATGACTGTGATGTAAATAAGTAATTAAGAGAACTAAGGGACAGTATGAGCTAAGCAATGAAAGGATGAATAGTGGGAATGAATGATATAGTATAGACACCAGTCGTAATTAGGAACTAAATGCAAGAAAGATCCTAAGGATATTAAAAAAAAGGATAGCTATGAGGGAAGATTAAGGCTGGACGAGCGTTTTATATCGGAAATTCCATAAGAGTGTAACGAATTCCGACGATACCATGGATTCATTAGCTTAGGAGGCTGCTGGTTATAGACGGAAAAGGCGATTAATAAGAAAAGTACCTAGATAATATTCGATATGTGTAAACATTTGCCATTTGACTTAGCACAAGAATTCAGTCGGCAAAAAGGGAATAGGTTAATCAATACGATGAAAGGACCAGTAAAGTCAGTTAGATAACCGTTAAAGACGATTGATATTCGAATGTTACGGGTATATGAGAACATCTTTTGAAGAGGGGGGAAGAACAGATTTAGTCCGGAAATGAATCACAATATTTCCAAGTTCAAAAAAAAAAAAAAGAGAAGAATGTATTAGTTTGAAGAAGCCAAAGTTCGAGATGTACTAATATATTAAGAACATATCAGGAGAAAGTGGGAAAAGGAAGTATGACAAGATGATAAGGGATTAGCGAGTCGAAAAGAGTGGACCCCGTTCATGTGACACGTGATGTTTCTAGACCATGTTTCGAATCGCTCGTACCAGGGAAATTTTGGCCACATTTAAATACTCAATAACGTACCCCAAGAGGAAACAAAAGGAATAAGAAGGGTCTGCAAGTTGACCAGGAAACAAGTACAAAGGATAAAGTGAGTGGTGAGAAAGGAAATCTTAGTACTAAAAGAGATAGAAGTCCTACAAAAGGAATAATGATAGGAGTTTCAATAACCTCCAAAGAACAGGAAGGTAGTGAATTTAGAGATAGCAAGATAGCAGTACTGCCAGGGATTAGGAAGTACCTGGCAAGTTGCCGGTTATGTCGAATGTGAGAGCATATGTTGTAAAACCATATAAAATTGTCATAATTAAATGACCAACAAAGTGGTGTAAGGACAACAATAAGGAGTCAAATAAAAATAAAGGCTAATTTCAGTCTTAAATGATCGCTGGTGCAAGAGAAATTAGGACAAGCATATTTCTGTGGAAAGGAAATCATGACGAAGTGAGATTTTACCTTAGTCCTATACTTATGGGTTTATATTGTAAGATTTGAGGAGAGAAAATTGGAGGAAGATTTCCAATATGAAATTAAAGATACCTTGAGTTGTAAGTTAGCATGGCTATGATTATTAGTATATTATGAGCGTAACCTTGCTACAAGGCATAATAATGATGATAAAGGAGCACTATATGTATATATGTATGTATTGTGCTCAGGTTGTAATGGATTGATTATGAAAGCTAGATGGATAATATGAGGAAGATAACCCCTAAGGGTAGAAAGTTATTGGCAATAAAATGCCATTGCAAATCATTTGGGCATTATTATATATGGGGCTATGATGATATTGTGAGAAATCAAGGAGTTTGACCAATAAATTACAAGGAAATAATGTTTTGCGTATACAAGGTCGACGAGTACAAGAAGGAATAGTCCAAAATAGCACCAACTAAGCAATGAAGGAAGGTTCCATAGCTAGACGAAGAATGTGTCTATTAGTAGAAGCATAAGGAATAAGTAAAGTAGGTATGACAATTAAGAGTAAGAGTCGGTGGGTAGCCGTAGCAATTGTGAATCAAGACCACGTTAATGGGAACAAAATGGTAACCAAATATTAGTCGATTCCTGATTACATACATAAGAACAGAAGGCTACAAAATTTATGGATGAGTTCAATAATGAATTGAGAGAGAATGAGAAGAGGTTGACCAATTTATACTATAAAGATATGGCGATCGAGATCTAGGAGAGGGGCAACAACTTCAAGAAATCAACGAAAACATTGTGGGTTTACAAACTATAACATTCGAGGACGAATGTTTAAAGGGGGGAAGGATGTTACATCCCATAGATCTGTATGTTGAAATTTACAAGTGTTGGTTGTTTCAAGTATGGGCTCTGGAGTTGCCTTCAAGGTTATGTATATATATCTGTATGCGTTTATCTTATGGTCGTAAAGGTCTAGCTCAAACAACAAGCTGGGGAGGACTGAAGAGCAGGTGAATTACGGAAATAGAGTTTGCTGGAATGTTGGAGAAAATATAAAGGGCAACTTTCGTCCAATTTGAAGGAAAAATATCTTTTAGTATATGAGGAGTTTTGAGGCAAATTAAAAGCTCAAATTGAAATTCATGAAATCTAGTTTCCAGTGCAACAAACCGCTCATTGATAGGGCATCAGAGTGGAGAGTTATGGAAGTTGCAATTTGGGCCCACATGCCGGGGATTTGGTCAGCGCGAACGCACTACCGCTAGGCTCGAATGCGCAAAAGGATGGCAGCCAACTCAGCGTGAAAGCGCCACCTCCCAGGGCGAGTGCGCTAAGAAATTTCTCGTTTGGTGCAACCTGACTCTAAAACGTTTTAAAAAGGGGTTTACCCCCTATTTTCAATTCAAACACCTTCCAAACCTCTCCCTAACTTATGGAATTTTCCCACAACTTCCACCCATCAAATTTTAATCCCAAATCAAATATAATTCCTTGATTTAGGTTCGAACATCGTATAGTTGCGGTTATAAAACAATATTGCTGCGAGTCTTGGCTTGAATTCAAGGTGGAAAGTGAAGATATTGCGATTCTAGCGGAAGTAAGGTATGAATCTTCCTTAATTGATATTGAGTTAGGTTTATTTACGAAGATAAAGTTATTAAATAGTCGTATAACGAGTTGGTTAGCTGAGAAATTTCAAAAACGTCGTGAGGGATGTTTTATGGAGCATATTGATATTAATAAAGTTGTTTTTGTTGTTGGTTGTTGGATTGTGATTTCGGGCTTGGCATATAAACAGGGGAGATCTAACTCGCTCAAGTTGGACCCAAAATCTTGTCCGAAATTTGCCAAGTATTTTTTCCCCAAAGCTTTGAAAACTTACTTTCTCGAACTCGCTTGACCCCGGGACCTTTAGCTATTCTTTTATTACTTGTTAGAAGTCTTTCTTAGCCTTATAAGAGTTCCATGGCCTCTCCGTGCTCACGTTTGCTTAGTAACTGTACTAACGATACAAAATTCTTACAAGTTGTAACACCAGTTTGTCATGAACCCACATATGCTCACGACGTTAACCTTCCATAAGCTTTTTTTCCCAAAATACGCCATAAGTACGGAACGTCCTTAGCTCCTTTGAGGGCAAGGTGTAACACATGATCATGCCAAAATAAGGAAAAGGAAGGGCCTAACACACCATTCGTCAACTTCCTCGACAACAATGAAGAACTCAGTTCGTACAATACTTCAATGTAAAACAAAGAAAGATAACACTAGAATCAACAAGAAGGAAATTCAACAACTAGACGACGAGCGGCAAGCTCGCTTTACAACTAGCTCTACGGCATTTCTCCCCGCCATTTTTCCATCTGAACATTAAATCAACAACAATAACACATACATGTAACTATATCAACAACTTCAGAACCTCCACATATTAAGAATAGCCCAATAATAGCTCAGAAAAACTCTAAACAATTGAACTCACGGCTTCCGAACACCGTCCAGTGAGTTCTTACTAGAACAACATATCCAAAGCTTACATAAACTCACATACATGAAGAAGGATACAATCCTTTAACTTGAATGACACAAACTATTACACCCCGTAAGTGTCCGTGCTACTTGACTTAAGACAAGAATGAATGAGTTAGGAAAGTTCAAGGAAAGTTAATCGAGATAGTAAGAATATCGTTATATATATGGTTGCCTTAAGTATCCCGAGGTGACATGATAACCTTAAGGATTTGAAATAATGTTATGAGTACGTATACGAGGTAATGTGAGTGCCCTTTTTAAAGTATTTGAGATTATTAGTAATGATATAGAAGATGGACAAAAGATTTGAATATACTTTTGCGATTGGAGTTTCGTCGAAGCTTTGTGAGTTCTCTAGTTATGTTTGAGGTTATTGTGATTCTCCGGACCCTTCGAGACACGTGTATGGATTGTTATGGATGTATACGAGTATGTATATGTATGTATAAGATGTTACATGAGGGTTGGAAGAGGATTAGAAGTTAAACGAATCTAAACAAAATGAATCGGAACAACTTCAGTAAAGATCTCGGACTAGATTTTAGCCCATATTGTGGGAGGCATATCTCCTAGAGAAAAGCCTACACTGAAATTCAAAAAGTCTATTTTCTAACTAAACAAACCGCTCGTCAATGTGATACCGGGATAACGAGTTATGGAGGATGCAAGATGGGCTGGCGGGGCAGCAAGTTGAGACCCGACCCAAGCATTTATATTTCGGCCCATGAAGCCCATTAACCTTAATATATATATAGAAATTTCGTTTGACGGCTATTAATTTTCATCTAGGAACTTCCAAAAATATTAGAGAGAGAGAGGGAGAGAGCTTCTAGGCTAAGAAAGCTATATTGGTCAAATTTCGAGCCTCGAATCCCAAGGCTCATGGAGAGAAAAGCGGTGTACGTCGCGATGCCTTCCGTTTGAGCTAAAAATTAGCCAAAAAGAAGAGTTTTGATGTGGTTTCTGCATATGTAAGGTAAGATTAAGGTCCCTTTTCATTGTTAATAAGTTTAATTGGAGTTTTAACGAATTAGAACGGAGAAAATAGCGTTATAAACTCGTTTGTTGTTTTGTTGAGATTTATGGATTGGGGGTTGTTTTAGTTGGATTAAATGTATGGAATTAGCTGATTTATGATGTATATTAATGGTTGGTATTGTTGTTAATGTTGTTGATGATTTAATTGAATTGGATCTTCGGGATTGTCCAGTTTAAAGAGGAAATGTTGCCCGAATTTCATTAAGTTCCGTTCGTATACAAATTAGATAGTAAGTGGTGTAAATGGTCTAATCGTGATGTTATCATCGTGATTGTAGATATACGGACCCGAGGAGTAGACGTTGGGTGATTAGGTAGATTGTCAGGTATGTAAAGCTATCCCTTCTTTCTTTTTGGCATGAATTACATAGAACGAGCGGACGATGAACGTACATAATTCCCATGAATTATAGTTCTCAGTGGTACTTGACATGATAGTTGTCTTTGATTTTCAAAGTGTTGGTTGATTCTAATAATTCTATTGAGTCTCAGATGATGATTTAATTTGTATATGGTTGCTCCTGATATTCAATTCGTGCATAACGTTATTACATCATTTCACCGAGTCCCTCACTAGAGGGCCGGGTACAGTATATCTATGATTATTTCACCGAGTCCCTCACTAGAGGGCCTGGTACAGTGCATATATGATTATTTCACCGAGTCCCATAATGGGCAGGGTACGGTGTACTATATAGATATGCATGGCTCTCATCTCATAAGGCACAGGTGCATTGGTATCTTTGATTATCATACTTTTTGTTACACCTAGAAAAATTTCCCATCAACGTACAGTGAATAGGACAACGAAGGGTATGGCGTATACGATGTTTTGAAAATTAAGGAATAGCATTTGATGACCCTAATCGAGATTTGAAAGACATTTAAGGTAAGGGAAGAAAGTTGTTAAGGAAAGCAGGTTATATGTTGTGCGTCGGGCAAGAATTTCGACTATCGAATTAATGAGAGTTTTAAGTCGTTTTGGAGAAGAGTTATAACGACCCTTAGATTGTTAATGAAGTGTTAAAAAAGTGTTAAGAAGGTTCCATAAGGATCGGAGATCAAACGAAGTGGCGAAAATAAGATTCAGTGAACTGATGGATTATATGGTGAATTATACGGTCTGTATAATGTTATACGGTCCGTATAATAGACCGCAGAACCATCACAGTGAAGGTCCTTCACTGGTGGGATTATACGGTCACTTATACGGACCGTATAATGTGCCGTATAATGGTCACAGAGAAGAGAAACTGAAGGGTCCATTTCACGGTCACTTATACGGACCGTATAAGTTTATACGGGCCGTATAAGTGTCCGTATAATTGTCCAACGAGATCAGATTTTAAGTTATTAAAAGGAGACCCAACTTTATTTTATTTCATTTCTCTCCTACACAAGTCAAGAACTCTCTAGAATATTCTCTACTCTTCATCCACAAGAAACCAAAGGAAATTGATGATCAACTTTATCAAACCAACAAAAATCAAGAGTGTGAAGCACATTAAAGTCATCTAAGCCAAGAAATTTCAAGAGAAGTAAACTAGGGTTTTGGTGCAAGAAGAGTAATACCACACAAGGCTTATTCCTACAATATCTAAGGTAAGTTTTATGATATTTCATGATGTTTAAGATATTGAGAAGTTGAAACACTTGGATTGTAAAAGAATATAGAGAATGAGTCATAAATGTGGGAATGGTGCTATTGTTGAGTAGTAGTTTGGAATGAATCATGAATATGGATATGTTGTGATTGTAAGTAGATTATGAATGACATTTAGAACATGGAATGAGCATTATATGTGCAAGAACGTAATAGTGAATTATGACCATGATTATGGGGAAATTGAAGTGAAATTGTGAAATGTGGATAATGTAGATAAATGATGATTGTTATTTATGATATTATGAATGATGTTATGGATGTTTAGGAGTTAATATGGAATATGGATGAAGTCATATAAACAAAGGAAATGCTGCCCAATTTTCTCTAGCTTTAGTAAGCACGTTCTTATAATCGCATAGCTAATGTTAATGCGGATTCTTTTGAAGGTAAAGACGTGAGCATTAAAGGAGAATGAGCAAGCAATAGAGTAGTTAAACGACAAAGGTATGTGAGGCTAGTACTTTCTTTCTAAGGCATGAATCTTATGGTATGAATTTTCCTTCTTCTTCAAGAATTTCCTATCTTCAAGAAAATTAATAGCCTATGTTCATGAATAGCTATATGAGATGAGAGATACATTATGAGTCCAATAATGATGATTATGAGTTAAGTATAAAGATTCTAGAGTTCATGATATGATGTTCCTATAAAGTTAATGATGTTGTTTGTTGTACACAGTCACCTTATACATATGTTCCTTTCAAGGTGAGGCAGAATACCATTAAGTTAACGATGTCAGTTATTGTATACGCCCACCTTATATACTATTCCTTTCAAGGTGGGGCAGAATACTTATGGATGTCCATAATGGAATCCGAGGTTCACGACCTTATGTCACCTCAATAAAGTATAGCTATCTTTGAGTTATTATACATGCATCATGATGAGTATATGTTGATGATATTACACCATACCAATATGGACGGGCAGACACACATACAACTATAGTGGGCAGCTTATACCCCGGACGCGGGAGGCCTGGACGCAGGTTGATTGTTATCACACCGTACCTATATGGACGGGCAACTTATACATTATCACACCCTACCTGTATGGACGGACAACTTATACATTTATGCCTACATGATATGATGATGATTATGCGTAAGTCAGCATGTGTTATTTCTTCTATAAGTGACAATCATATACAGTTGCTCCTTATTGAAGTTTCCTTTATCTCATTGACATATTTTCATTGCGTATGCTTCTCATACTCAGTACAATGTTCGTACTGACATCCTCTTTCTTTGGACGCTGTGTTCATGCCCATAGGTAAATAGGGAGGTGATCTTGATCCAAATTCATAGGAGCTAGCAGCTGATTTGAGAGCACTCCATTGTTCTGGAGGTGCCTTGATTATTCTTTTGTGTACATATGCATATTTTGGGCACGACGGGGTCCTGTCCCGTCCTTATGTCTACCACTCCAGTAGAGGCTCGTAGATACGCAGTGTGGGTTATATGGTCTCACGGGGTTACCATTATGTATATATATATATATATATATTATTTTGATGGCCGAAAGGTCTATGTATATAAAGATATTTATGTTTTCAAATGAAAGATGATTTTCTTATAAATTGAGTATGAATTTGATAAAAGATCATTTAATGGGCATGACCGAGGCCATACAGTTATTGAAACAGTTGGTTGCCGCCCAGGCACAACAGAAAAATGCGGGCCCGAGTGATCGATCAGCCAGTACTAGAGCCCGTGACTTCATGACTTTAACCCTCCGGAGTTCTTTGGGTCAAAGCCGGATGAGGATCCGCAAGGCTTTATCGATGTGATGTTGAGGACTTTAAAGATTATTCATGCCTCCGAGACTGAATCCGTGGAGTTGGCCTCTTATAGACTCCGGGATGTGGCAGTCTTATGGTATAATAATTGAGTATTATCAAGAGGAGAGAATGCGCCTCCACCCGAAAGGCAGGAATTTGTGGATGCTTTTATTCGTCACTAGTTACCACCCGAGATTCGCCACGCTAGGTCGGATAGATTTCTAAATTTGAAGCAAGGAAGTATGAGTGCCCGGGAGTATAGTATGCAATTTAATTCTTTGGCCAGGTACGCCCCGGCTATGGTGGCTGACATGGGAGATCGTGTTCACAGATTTGTGAGTGGTTTGGGACCACATTTATTCAAAGATTGTTTGACGGTTTCATTGCAAGATGGGATGGACATTTCCCATATACAGGCCCATTCCCAGAACTTAAAGGGGCAATAACAACCATCGAAGAGTGATCGTGATATGGACAGGAGGCAAAGCAAGAGGGCTAGATTTGTGGGAGCGAGCAGCGAGTACAGAGGGGGATCGAGGCATAATTATTCTAGGCAGTCAGGGCAGACGGCGACTAGCGCACATTCAAGATTTCCAAATTGAAGATTTGACCGCTCCTTTCGCTCGGGACAAGGTCAGAGCTCGAGGGCTTCAGGCTCCCAATTTGAGGGTGATTATAGTCAAGGGAGACTCCCAGTTCCACGATGTAGTCGGTGCCGCAAATTACACTCATGGCCATGTCGCCAGGACACAGATGCCTGTTATGTTTGTGGGCAGACTAGGCATATGATGCGAGATTGCTCCTCACGGTATGGTAGAGGTGGTGTTCAGCCCATAGGCTCAGCAGTTGGTTCCTTGTCAGCGCGCCCGGTAGGGCAGGCTTTCCAGACTTCCGTAGGCCGAGGTAGAGGCAGACGGGAAGCTACTTCATGTTCCACCCAGCCTCGCGTATATGCTTTAGCCGGACGAGAGGATCTCCCGGATGTGGTTACAGGTATATTGTCTATACTCTCCTGTGATGTGTATGCATTGATGGATCCCGGTTCTACATTCTCTTATATTACTCCATATGTTGCTAGTTGTTTTGGGGTGAAACCCGTGTCAATTAAACCTTTTGAGGTACTTACTCCGGTTGGTGATCCCGTTATAGCAAGGCAAGTGTACAAAAATTATGTCATTGTGATATGTGATCGTCAGACCAAAGCTGACTTGATTGAGCTGAAAATGATAGACTTCGATGTGATCATGGGTATGGATTGGTTGGTCTCGTGTTATGCAAATGTTGATTGCCGTACAAATGTGGTTCGATTTTAATTCCCGGGAGAGCCCGTACTTGAATGGAAGGGTAACACGGCATCCCCAAAAGGTCGGTTTAGTTCCTACCTTAAGGCGAGGAAGATGATAGCGAAAGGCTATATTTATCACCTAGTTCAGGTGCATGACACAGAAGCAAAGTCGCCAACACTTCAATTTGTTCCGATGGTGAATGAATTTCCGGATGTATTTCCAGATGAACTCCCAGGTCTTCCCCCAAAAAGAGAAATTGATTTCGCCATTGACGTGTTGCCGGACACCGAGCCCATTTCTATTCCTCCTTATCGAATGGCTCCGGCAGAATTGAAAGAGCTAAAGGCACAGCTGAAAGACTTGCTTGACAAGGGGTTTATTAGATCCAGTTCATCGCCGTGGGGAGCACTAGTCTTGTTCGTAAGAAAGAAGGACGGCTCCCTACGAATGTGCATTGATTACAGACAGCTGAACAAGGTGACAATGAAGAACAAATATCCTCTTCCGAGGATTGATGGCTTTTTTGATCAGCTGCAGGGTGCCAAGTGGTTTTCAAAAATCGACTTAAGGTCGGGTTATCATCAAGTAAGAGTTAGAGAAGCGGGTATTCCCAAGACTGCTTTTAGGACAAGATATGGCCATTATGAGTTTCGAGTAATGTCATTTGGGTTGACTAATGCTCCGGCCGTGTTTATGAACTTGATGAATTGTCACGACCCAACCCCGTGGGCCGCAACTGGTACCCTAACTGGGTACCCGTACATACCTACCCGACCGACTTTCGAATCATACGGTTTTTTTTTCCAGAAGTTACAGAAGTAGGTCGATACAAATACGGCACGCGCGCAAACATACATATATATACATACATACCTGAACATACAAACATTTACATATAAGCCGATAAGGCTAACATACCGACCAAACCCGTAACCCACACATCTATCTACAGGCCTCTACAGACATACAGAATCATATGACGGGACAGGGCCCCGCCGTACCCAGAATTTCCATACATACAGAACATACGGAAGAACAGAAGATATATACCAAAAGTATATGCTCCGGATCGAAGGAGCTCTTCAAACAGCAGAGTCAAAAACCTACGCTGGCGGCGTATCACCTGGTGCGTCTGTACCTGCGGGCATGTAGCGCAGCCCCCGAAGAACGGGGGTCAGTACGAAAAATATACCGAGTATGTAAAGCAGAAACATAGCAGATATAAACATAGTCCGAACCGGAGTCACAGAAATATAACGGACAGAACCATAAATCAGACGGACGGACGAAGTCATGATCCAGACAGACATACAGAGTCGTGGTTCATACAGATAAACAGAATCATGGTTCGGACAGACAGACGGAATCATAATACGGACAGACGAGCAGAATCAGTATCCATACAGATGTACAGAATCGGAGTCCATGCGGGCGTACCGAATAAAAATCCATACGGACATACAAAATCAGAATCCCTACGGACATACAGACATAGTCGTAATTCAGACGGACAGACAAAAGTATGTCGGACAGAATTATGCATGCAGAGTAGTACAGAGTCATACAGAATCATACAGAGGCATGTGCTTAAATAAATACAGATGGCACACGCATACATTCATACAAATCCCGGCCCTGTCTGGGGGCGCGGTAGCAGAACCCGGCCCTCTTAGTACGGGACGCGGTGGACAGACAGAATCAGATCAGATCATATGCCATCCTGGCCGCCATCCCCATACACAGATCATAATACCATACAGACATACAGATCCCGGCCCGCACGCCGAGGGACGCGGTGAACAATGCAGAGAAATATGCACGATAACAGAACCTAGCCCGGGACGCAGTGAAGGAATGCATTGAGACAGACACGAACCGATAAATGAGAAACTAC
This sequence comes from Lycium barbarum, assembly GCF_019175385.1. Lineage (NCBI taxonomy): Eukaryota > Viridiplantae > Streptophyta > Magnoliopsida > Solanales > Solanaceae > Lycium > Lycium barbarum. The sequence goes on from NC_083339.1 coordinate 56,926,060, forward strand.
TTACATACAGACTCAACATACAGACTCAATCAAACTGAAGGGTGCCAAACGGCGAGTCAAAATCAGAGTATACAGATAGTATGCATAGTACGCGCCTATATCCTACTTGGGAAGGCATGACAAATTATTATCAGAATCAGATTCTCAGATGTTCAGAAATCATTTTGTAAGAATTTCATAAAAATAGTTGTATCATAATCAAAATAATAGTTCAGATGGTTTCTGAGAAAATCGGACAAAGCGGAAGTATTTAAAGTATTACAGAAGATATCGGGCCTTGCGGGCCCGCCTCGGACCAACTCCAGGCAACATATGTAAATTATCGCTAATAGACCTTATGAGGTCATCCATAATCGTTTGGAAGTGTTCCGACTCCGTTGAGGGAAGTTTTGTACAAAAACTCACTTTAAAGGCAATTTGTAAGAAAATAGCTTCAATTGAATTGAAGGAATTGGAGCGATTTTCCGTCTCGAATTTCGGGGAACGGAGTCGTACTTAAGGCTCGCGGCCGAGCCTATCACATCCAGAACATGCCTAGGAACAAAGGGAAATGCTTCACATACCTCGATAGCGCCTTACGCTCGCTTGGCGTCGATTTCAATTTCGTCCAAAATCTAGAAATGGTCAAGTTTACCATTTGTTAGTTTCAAACTTTTCAATAATTCAACTTAACACAGACTTGCCTACCGAAATTTCGGCAGCATTTCCTCTGTATATAAGACATCCCCGAGACTTAGCTCGGCTCAATTCATCATCACAACAACCCAGAAATAGCATCAATAACAACAATATGCATTAAACATACGATATGGCATCACTAGCCATCCTTTCAACATAACGAAACATTTTGCGTTTCAACCTTACATTTCCAACCCAAACTTATTATTCTCATATTCATCATCCATCAAAATCATTACAACATACGTCGGAGGCATATCATACCATTTCCACACAATATACACAAGATATGCAAAACATACCAACTTTCCATTAAGCCACTACTTGTCCAATTTTTCCAAACTTTCAACATACAAGTTAATTATACATTTCCATCTTCCAGATTCATCAACAATAATCATAATTTACCTCTTGATACTTTCATTTCCATTTTTACATAAACCATAACAAAGTTGCATATTCTCCTACAACAACTTAATAGTCATTTTTCCAAGATAATAGAGATTGTTATCTTCCCATTCACTTCACCATAGCACACTTAGCATGAAAACAAGATCAAATTCATATTCCATACTCAACATAGCACCACACGGCCACCTCCTATATTTTCCAATTTTCACTAATTCATTCCACTTTCATTTCTAACACAATTTCCATCATACTACAACTAAATTACAACATGAATTCAAGCCATCTTAAACATACAATTCATGCATAAATTCGGCCAACATGCATGGTTTTCAACTCACAAAATTTCCATGTTTTTCACTCATTCGCACATACTACAACATACATATACCATTTATAACATAGCAAAAGCATGAAATCCTTACCTTTCTTCAAGTTCTTCACTTGGAGGTTAAAATTACTTTCTTGCCACAATACTTATATCAACTTGTAGAGGGCTTTGCACTTGGTAATAATTTCACAAGAGATGATCTTTTAAACCAAAGAATTGTCTCCTAAATTTTTTTCTTTCTTTTCTTTCTTTTTCTCTCTCAAACCCGAACCCTCTTGCTCTTTTTTTTTCTTGCTTTCTTTTTTTTTTCTTGAAGCTTCTTAGAGCTTATCCATGTTATATAATTTCCCATGGAATTTAATTAATCCATGGGCTTGGATTGGCATGTGGCCGGTTGGGCCCCTTAAATTGGGCCTCGCTTCACTTATTTTTTTGAGCCCAAAAAGGTTGGCTAATTATTGTAATTCATGGGACAAATTTCCAAAATTCCAATTTTTGGCCTTGGCCTCCTTTCGTAATTCCACACCATTGTATTCATAACCTACACATTCATACCATGAAATGTCCAATTGTGGCCTTATTCATCACAAGTCAATTTATCTTGAATTTTTCGAATAAACAAAAATGTCGGATGTAACATGAATAATGTGTTCAGGCCACTCTTCGATTTAATTGTAATAGTATTTATTGATGATATTCTGGTATATTCTCGCACTGAATCTGAACATGCAGATCATTTGCGAATTGTTCTTGGCACTCTTCGAGCCTGGGAATTATATGCGAAATTTTCAAAGTGTGAGTTCTGGCTGATTTCTGCGAGTTTCTGCGGGTATCTATTGGTTCATAATGTCTTATTTACCTTCATTGTTTTCATTTTCATAGTTATTTATAGCAGTTAATTCTCCTTTTATCATGACTTTCTTGCCTTTTTATTCCTTGCTTTCATATTATTTTCGATACGCTTGATCATATCTAACCTTTTGTCTTGTCTTGTCTTGTCTTTCTTTCTCTCCTCTCTTGAGCCGAGGGTCTTTCGGAAACAGCCACCCTACCTTTCAAGGTGAGGGTTAGGTCTGCGTACACTCTACCCTCCCCAGACCCCACATAGTGGGATTATACTGGGCTTGTTGTTGTTGTTGTTGTTGTTGTTGTTGAGTTCTGGCTGAATTCTGTAACATTTCTGGGCCATGTCATTTCAAATTATGGCATTCAAGTCGATACTCAAGAAATTGAGGCTGTGAAGACTTGGCCAAGGCCTACGACACCTACAGAAGTCCATAGTTTTCTGGTGTTGGAAGGTTATTATAGAAGGTTTGTAGAGCGTTTCTCGTCTATTTTAGCCCCATTGAAGAAGCTAACCCAGAAGTCAGAAAAATTTCAGTGGAATGATGCTTGCAAGCGTTGTTTCCAAGAGTTGAAAGACCGATTGACCGCAGCTCCAATTTTAACACTTCCAGAAGGGCTGGATGGCTATGTTGTGTATTGTGATTCTTTCGGAGTGGGATTAGGATGCGTATTGATGCAACATAGGAGAGTTATTGCATATGCTTCGAGACAATTACGGAAACATGAAAAGAATTATCCGACTCATGATCTTGAATTGGCAGCAGTGATTCATGCGTTGAAGATATGGAGACATTATTTGTATGGTGTGCACGTCGATATCTATACAGATCACAAGAGTCTCCAACATATTCTCAAGCAGAAGGAATTGAACCTGCGGCAGAGGCGGTGGTTGGAATTGTTGAAAGATTATGATGTGAACATTTTGTACCACCTCGGAAAGGCGAATGTAGTAGCCGACGCGCTTAGCCGGCGATCCATGGGTAGTCGATGTGAAGTTCCTTCGGAAAGGAAAGAAATGATTCGTGAGCTCCATCAATTAGCTAATCTTGGAGTACGTATAGTCGATTCAGGTAGTGCGAGGGTAAGCATTAACGATCCTGCAGTTTCATCTTTGAATGGAGAAGTGAAGGAGCGACAATACGAAGACTCCCAATTGTGCCATTACAAAGACCTATCTCATGAAAACGAGAAGTCTCCATTTGAAGTTTCTATTGATGGAATTCTTAGGTACCAAGGCATACTATGTGTGCCGAACGTGGCAGAATTACGCCGGCAAATTCTAGAAGAAGCACATTATTCTCGGTATTCCATTCATCCAGGTGCGACCAAAATGTATCACGATCTCAAATTGATATATTGGTGGAATGGCATGAAGAGGGACATAGCAGAATTTGTAGCACAGTGTCCAAATTGCCAACAAGTAAAAGCCGAATTTGTAGACCTTGGAGGATATGCTACGAGCGTGTGTGCTTGATTTTGATGGTAGTTGGGATGAGCATCTACCCCTTATTGAATTTGCATACAACAATAGCTATCATTCCGGTATTCAAATGGCTCCGTATGAAGCCTTGTATGGAAGGAAGTGCAGGTCTCCAATTGGATGGTTTGAAATAGGAGAAGCACAAATAACAGGCCCCGAATTGATTCAACAAGTAGTCGAGAAAGTCATGGTGATCCGAGATCGATTGTTAACAGCCCAAAGTCGCCAAAAGTCCTATGCAGACAATCACCGATGAGACTTGGAATTTCAAGTTAGTGATTGGGTATTTTTGAAAGTATCGCCAATAAAAGGGGTGATGAGATTTTGCAAGAAAGGGAAGTTAAGTCCAAGGTACGTTGGACCCTATAAAGTTATCCGTAAGGTGGGTCGTGTGGCTTATGAATTGGACTTGCCTTCGGAACTTGAATCAGTCCATCCAGTCTTCCACGTTTCGATGCTCCGCAAGTGTATTGGAGATCCCACAAAGATTGTCCCGATAGATGATGTGCAAGTGACAGAAAAGCTAACCTATGAAGAGGTTCTTATTGCTATTCTAGACAGGAAAGTGCGAAGACTCCGAAATAAAGAGGTAGCTTTAGTCAAAGCGGCGAAATAACAACAGGGAAGAAATGACTTAGGAAGCGGAAGAAAAGATGAAATTCAAATACCCGTATTTATTCCAACGCCTGGGAGAAATTCAAAGTGAAACGCCAACAACATAAGGTATGCATGCATTAAATGAAGTGTAATAATTAAAGTATCTGAACACCCCTACTCCCATCATTTCTCAGAATTTTATTGTGTTATGGCCCTGTGAGGCAGTGATGTGATATTATGGGTTGTTGTGACAGGATGGTAGTTCCATATTATAAAGGAAACTCTGGCAAAAAAATTCTAGAATCCTCGCTGACTTAACATTCGAGGACGAATGTTCCAAAAGGGGGGAAGAATGTTACACCTCGGAAATTTCTCCTTGAACGTACAATGAATAGACCAACGAAGAGTATGAGTGTACGATGTTTTACTAGGAAGGGGATGACTACTTATGAGTTTTGAAAATGCGAAAGTTGCAGATTTGCACTTCAGCCCAGTTGGTCGTAAAGTATAATATGGCCCATAAAGTGGTTTACGGACCGTAAACTGCTATCGTCCTCCAATATACAAAATTTCAACTTTCTGCCAAATGTCTAAATGGTTAAATACGACTCAGAATACAGACCGTAAATTGAAATACGGCCCATAAGCTGTGACCGTAAACCACCATGACTTCCAACAAACCTTTATGGTTCTGTTATGCTTAAATACGGTCGTGAAGGACGGACCGTAAACCAGAATACGGCCCGTAAACTGGGTTTACGGCCACTGTGCACTTTGACTACTGTTCATAAAGATCAGATTTTAAGTTAAGTATAAGGGACCCTTTTTCATTCCATTCATTTCATTTCAACTCCACACTTCAAGAAACATCTAGAATACTCTATAATATTCATCCACAAGAGAAGCAAAGGAAAATCTAGATCCACAACACCAAATCCATGAAATCAAGAGTGTGAAACTCATCAAAGTTCATCTACACCAAGAAATTGCAAAGGAAGTGAAGTAGGGTTTTTGGTATAGAAGAGTATTGCTACTCAAGACTTGTTCCTACCACATCTAAGGTAAGTTTTATGACTTTCTCATGATGATTGAAGTATTTATACGTTGAAACACTTGGATTATAGAAGAGTGTAGTAAATGGGTCATAAAATGTGAATGGTGCCTTAGTTTAATGATAGTTGGATTAAATTATGAATGTTGATGAGTTGGGAGTATAAATATGCTATAAATGACGTGCAGACCATGAAATAGGGGTGATGTATGAGCTAAAACCCATAAATGTGGAGAGAATGGGGAAAATGGTGGAAAGTGGTAAATGTCGATAAATGACGACTGTTGATACGATATTGCGAGTGTTGTTGTGAATGTTTAGTAGTTGAAATGAATCATGGGAAAAGTAGTAGAAACAAAGGAGATGCTGCCCAATTTTCCCTAGAAATAGTAGCGCGTTCTTCTCGTCGATTGAATAACAATGGTACAAATTCTCTCTTGAAGGTAGACACGTGATATCAAAGGAAATCAAGTAGACGATAGCATGGTTAAACGACAAAGGTATGTGAGGCTTATCTTTTCTTTGAAAAGGTATGAATCTTTCAAGTCTTGTATAATCCTTCTACAAAACGAAGCCTATGAGTCCTTCAATATATTGAATTACATATGAATATGATGGTGATGATAATGAGCTAGAGTATAGCGATTCAAGAATTTGTGGCATGATGTTCCTATAACGCTAATGATGTGATCTTTGTTAACACTCGCCTTATGTTCTATTTCCTTCAAGGCGAGGCACGACACTCATAAACGTTCATAATATAATTGGGGGTTCACGACCTTACGTCACCCCGACACAGTGTGGTTGCCCTTAAGGATTAACGTATGATCTTAATGCTACTATACGATATGTCTATAAGATGACTGACAATGCTAGTTTGTAATACGATGATGATATGTATAAGATACCAAGAAATGATAAGATGATACTATGTTATGAGATGTGTTATGATTGATTTTGTGATGATAAGGTTCCACCGTGCCTATTTGGCCGGGCATGTAACCGCAAATGCGGGCTGCGTATGATTCCATCGCGCCTATATGGTCGGGCATGTCACCGCTAATGCGGGCAGCTATGTTTACACCAAGCCTAGAGGGCCGGGCATGATCACCACTATTGGGGGGCATATGAGGATTACCCGAACGCGGGTAATGATGCGGAGTACGATGTGACGATGTACGTGATGAAGTATGTGATGATGTGTATGATGATGAATGTGATGATATATGAGATATGACAAAACACATACTATGATGATGTAAAATATGATATATGTAAAAAGTATGTTGCTTATAACACTCAAGCAGGTTATATCTTTTCTTATGATTCATGATGCTTCTATGACATTGTTCATTTCATTCCTGCCTTACATACTCAGTACAATGTTCATACTGACGTCCGTTTTCTTTGGACGCTGTGTTCATGCCCACAGGTCGACAGGGAGGAGATCTTGCTCCGGACTCTTAGAAGCTGTTAGCTGACTGAAAGCACTCCCTTGTACCGGAGGTGCTTATGATGAATCTTTTGTGTACAGTTGTATGTGTAATCCAGTAGAGGCTCGTGCATACTCAATGTGGGTTATGTGGTTTCACGACGTGGATATTGTGTAAATGAATTGATATATGTTATTGTATAAAAGCATTATGTTTTGTAATGAAAAGCAGTTTCTTTGGTAAAATGAGTATGAAATCGATAAATGATTGTTGAATGAGTCTAAGAAGTAATAGTATGAGCGGTGCTCGGTGGTTAGCCCCGGGTACCCGTCGCGGCCCCTAGTTGGGTCGTGACAACAGATCCTTCGATATAGAACTGACTTATGCATATCCAGGGGTACGGCGGGGCCCTTTCTCGTCATATTTCACTATTATACTCTTAGAGGACTGTAGACATATGTGGGTTGTATATGGGCTTTGGTCTGCTATATCTACATAGTCCGTTTTGGATATTCCTGTATATTGTGGCAGCCTTGTCGGCTTGCATATTTTTTATGTTTTGGTCAGCTGTGAATCCTCAGGAGACAGGTTCATTCTGATATGTGACGTTATGAGTACATAGCTTGCTTTTACAAATTTCCATATTATCCTTAGCTCCAGCCTGATTATATTTAGCAGGTTCGTATATGAGTGTCCAGCTTGGGCACTGGTCATGACCCATCGGTTTGGGTCGTGACAAGAGTGGTATCAAAACAGTTCATCCTCAGAAGTGTCTACAGACCGTGTCTAGTAGAGTCTTGTTTATCGGTGTGTTGTGCACCATATCTATAAACCGGAAGCTACAGGACATTTAGGATGTTATCTTTCCATCTTACTCTAGATCGTGTGATAGACCTATGTTATCAGGATAATCCCCCTTTAACGAATTGTGGTGTTTTCGGCTATGCCTCCAAAGAAAGCGATAGCTTCCCAGAAGGGCAAATTAGTAGGAGGGGATGCTAGTCAGACTCGGATAGTTAATTGGGCCCATGCCCAGTCCATGCCTGAGACGGTAGTCCAGTCAGCGAGCTCTGCTACATTGCCACCTCCAGAGGAGCTTGGAGCAGCAGCAGCTCCAGTTCAGGCGGCAACACCACCGCCAGCTCTCGAGGCCCCAGTACCTAAGCCTCCAGCTTATCAGCTAGGGGCGGACGATAGGGCCATGAGAGAAGCAGTTCAGTTGTTGACCAGATTAGTGGCAGGACAGGCTCACAGGCATGGACTAGGAGTTGACCATGTGGATAGATCTGATAGTTTAAGGGTTCTTGACTTCTTAAATTGTAATCCTCAGAGTTTTTCGGGTCAAAGACCGAGGATGATCCACAAGAGTTTATTCGGCAGATGCAGCGTACATTGAGGATAATAAGGGCTTCTGAGACTGAGTCTGTTGAGTTGGCTTCATATCGATTGCGGGACGTAGCTATTAATTGGTATGAATCTTAGGAGTTATCTACGCGCGAGAATGCTTCTCCAGCAGTATGGGATGAGTTTGTGGAGGCCTTCCTTGGCCACTTTCTACCCCCAGAGATGAGGCAAGCTAGAGTTGATAGAATTTTGCATTTGAGGCAGAATGGCAGGAGCGTTCGAGAGTATAGTCTTGAGTTTGATTCGTTGGCTAGGTATGCGCCCACTATTGTAGCTGATATGGCGGATAGAGTACATCGTTATGTCACGGGACTAGATCGTTATTTGATTGATAGTTGTATGGTAGTGGCTCTTCAGCCAGGTATGGAAATTGCTCGGGTACAGGCATACGCACAGGGGGTAGAGGATCGACACAGGGGACGTCAGCCAGATAGAGACCATGACAGAGGCCAGCATAAGAGGGTTAGATTAGTGGGTTATTCTAGTGAGTTTCGAGGCGGGCAACCTCAGCAGCATGTTAGATGTTACTCCCAGCTAGCGTGGAGTGCACCACCACGGTTCATGGGTAGGGGATTCAACCACACAGGGTATGCAGGAGCCAGTCAGGGCTCCAGGGCAGTAGGTTAACAGATGAGCAGGGGTTCAAGTCAGTCGAGGCCACCTTTACCTCGGTGTTCTCGGTGTGGTAGGCCCCATTTTGGGGAATGTCATTGGGTTATAGGTGCTGGTTTTTTTTGCAGCTGTCAAGGCTATATGATGAGGGAGTGTCCCTATGGAGGTGGTGCAGGTGGTATGGCTCAGCCTACTGGGTCGGTTGCTAGTTCATCATCTTCTGTAGCCATGCACCGTACGGGGTAGGGTATTCAGACGCTAGCAGGCTGTGGTAGAGGTCATGGCGAAGCTTCCAGATCTAGCGGTCCCTCAAACCGCATATATGCTTTGGCTAGTAGGTAGAATCAGGAGGCGTCACCGAATGTGGTTACAGGTATATTACCGATTTCCTCCTGGGATGTATATGTATTGATAGATCCAGGTTCCACCTTATCATATATATCCCCCTTTGGTTCTAGTAGAATCGGAATAGAACCTGAGTTGATAGAACCATTTGTGATAACTACACCTGTAGGAGATTCTGTCATAGCTAAGCAAGTCTATAGGAATTGTTCGGTGGTTATATATAGTCGCCATACCATAGCAGATCTTATAGAGTTAGACATGACTGAGTTTGATGTTATTATGAGTATGGATTGGTTGGCTTCTGGTTATGCTAATGTCGATTGTAGAGAAAAGATAGTTCAATTTCAGTTTCCAGGGGAGTTGATTATAAAGTGGAGAGGGAATACAGCATCGCCGAGGGGTAAGTTTATTTCATACCTCAAGGCAATGAAGATGATTAAAAAAGGGTCATATTTATCATCTAGTCCGAGTGCATGATATGAAAGCAGAGGTACCGGCTCTTCAGTCAATCCCGGTAGTTTTTGAATTCCCAGATGTATTCCCAGATGAACATCCAGGTCTTCCTCCTGAACGGAAGATAGAGTTCACTATAGATGTATCGCCAGATACTTAGCCCATATCTATTCCTCCTTATAGAATGGCACTTGCAGAACTTAAGGAATTAAAGGAGCAACTGAGATGCTTGTTAGAAAAAGGCTTCATCAGGCCTAGTACATCACCTTGGGGTGCACCAGTACTATTTGTCACGACCCGTCTAGGGGGCCGCGACAAGCGCCCGGTGCTAGCCCACCCGAGCACCCCTTGGCTTACTCTTATGCTTACATCTAGGTGAGCCACATAATTAAACAAATAATTCTATTCATTCATCATACTAGTCCCATTGGACCACAATGCCTTTACATTATCATTGGCATCTATGCCATACCAATGTACATAAGCCGACAAGGCCAGACATATCTAACCATATACACTTGTCTACGAGCCTCTAAGGAGAGTATAGCATATCACATGAGCGGGACAGGACCCTGCTATGCCCATAATTATGTATACAAAAGAATAAGTACCCAAAAGCTATGGCTCCGAATGAAATGGAGCTCTGCTATGTAGTCCCTGAGAGTGTAGCTATGGGTCAATCCTGTCTCCCTGTGCACCTGTGGGCATGACTCAGTGTCCACAAACAAAAGGACGTCAGTACAAAGAATGTACTGAGTATGTAAAGCATGCTCAGTATCAATATAGAAGCATAATAAGCAACATAAGAAATAGCATAAGATGGGAGATAGTAATATCATCGTCACGAGCACTAACTTGCCTTTCATGGGGACTTTCCATTTCTAGCACCTAATTGTGTACATACATCCGCATCCGTATCTGTACTCACATTCGTACTCCCTTACATTTCGTATCCATAATCGTGCTCATATACATATTCGTATTCATATTCGTATCATATTCGTATTCATACTCATATCCATATCATATACATAATCATATCATACACACATCGTTTACATAACATACCCGACCTCGAAGGTTCGGTGTTTCACGTACCCGACCATAGCTATGATCGGTGATCATACATATCCGGCCAACCAAGGCTTAATGTTATACATACCTGGCCCTACTAAGGCTCAGTGTCGGCCATACCCAGCTGTAGTGGTATGCGCGTTTTACATAAACATACATACATATACATCTACATATATTCTACCCGGCCATACAGGCTCGGGGTTTTCATAATAGCCATACATAGGCACACATACATATAAGCTCATAAGCATCCTTACTATTATCATCACTATCATCATCGTTATCGTTATCACCATCGCTATTACCATTATTGTCGTCATCAATATCATTATTGTTATTATCGTTATTCGTCACATCTATCTTTATAGGCTTACTCGTCATACGAGGAACTTAGTACAGTCGTAACATATCAAGAATCGTGAGCTTAATAGCTCGAAAGATCGACGCATTTTTGAGAAATCATAGACTTATGGAAGATTTAGGTAATTGGCCAAAGGACCATGCCTTATGAAAGAAGGATTATCCTTACATACCTTTCCGTTGAACTATTCTACACTTGCACGTTCTCCTTCGACTATCGCGTTTCTACCTTCATTAAAATCATATTATCATTAGAATCGATAGCTAGCATATATGACTAAAACTAGGGAAAATCGGACAGCATCTCCTTTACTTATACGACATTCCTCCATAACGTATATCAACTCCCAAACGTCAATAATACATTAACAATGCCATAACAATAGTCATTATTCATCCACATTATCCACATTTCTTAATTTATCTTCAATCACCCATATCCATGGCTATAACACACGACTATGTCCATTCACGTACATTGCTCATCTCATATTCGCAACATAATTTATAACATATTTATATCACAACACATCAAGACTCATAACTCAATTCAAGCTATTTCTTAAAATGGCACTTTTCCACATTCATGACCCATTTTTCTATACCGTTTTACAATCCAAGTATTCCAACTCTCAAAAACCTTAAACAACATAGAAATACCATGAATCTTACCTTAGATGTCGTAGGAACAAGCCTTGGTTGATAATACTCCACTTGAGCAAAAACCCTAGTTCACTTCCAATGAGATTTCTTGACATGTATGATCTTTAATGGGTTTTCTTACACTTGATTCACTTGGTTTATGTTGTTGATCATTAATAATCCTTGAATTCTTGTGGAATAAATGTAGAGAGATGTTTTAGAGAGAAGGCGTGAAGTGTGGAAATGAAATAATAAACTTGGTCCCCTTTTTAATAACCCAAAATCTGATTTGAAATGAACAGTTGTCGAAAGTGCACAGTGGTCGTAAACCCAGTTTACGGGCCGTATTCCAGTTTACGGTCCGTATTCTGTGGGCGTATTTAAGCATAACAGAACCAGAAAGTCAGGCTGAGACATGGTGATTTACGAACACAGTTTACGGGCCGTATTTCAGTTTACGATCCGTATTTCAAGTCGTCTTTAACTAACATGGCAGTTTACGGCCCGTAAACTACTTTACGGTCCGTATTTCATTTTATGATCAACTGGCCAAAGTGCAAATCTGCAACTTTCCACATTTTCAGAACCTATAGTTAGTCATTATGGAGCATAACCTATCTCTTATTGTAATTGCCTTTGGAATCTTACTTAGGGTCATCAAATGTCATTCCCTTTTTATTAAAACATCGTACACGCTATGACCTTTGTTAGCCTATCCACTGTACGTTCGCGGGGAAATTTTCAAGGTGTAACACTATTTGTGAGAAAGAAAGATGGGTCGTTGCGGATGTGTGTTAATTACAGGCAGGTGAATAAAGTAACAATAAAGAACAAGTATCCCCTCCCCATGTTTGACGATTTATTTGACCAGTTGCAGGGTGCTAAGTGTTTTTCGAAGGTAGACTTGCGGTCAGGTTATCATTAGGTGCGGGTAAAGGAGGCAGATATTCCGAAGACGGCATTCAGGACCCGATACGGGCATTATGAATTTAGAGTGATGTATTTTGGGCTGGCCAATGCTCCAGCAGTATTTATGGCTTTGATGAACCGGGTATTCAAACCATTCCTAGATACGTTCGTTATTGTATTTATTGATGATATTCTGGTTTATTCATGTTCAGAAGAGAAGCATGCAGACCAATTGAGGATGGTATTTAGGGTACTCCAGCACCAGAAGTTGTATGCTAAGCTTTCTAAATGCGAATTCTGGTTGACTTCTGTAGCATTCTTGGGACATATTTTTGGAGCTGACGGTATTCGGGTAGATACGCAGAAGATTGAGGGGGTAAAGACTTGGCCCAGACCTACGACACCTACTGAGGTACGCAGTGTTTTAGGGCTAGCAGGATATTACAGGAGACTTGTAGAAAAGTTTGCCTCGATTTCAGCGCCTTTAACAAGGCTAACTCAGAAGGCAGCTAAGTTCCAGTGGACTGATGCTTGTGAGCAAACCTTTCAGTTGTTGAAAGACAAATTGACTACAACTCCAGTTCTAACTCTTCCTGAGGGACCAGATGGTTATATTATTTATTGTGATGCTTTAGGTGTTAGACTAAGTTGTGTGTTGATGCAGCATGGCAGGGTTATAGCCTATGCCTCCTGACAGCTCAGAAAGCATGAGAAGAATTATCCTACTCATGATCTAGAGTTAGCAGCAGTGATTCATATTTTGTTCATGTTGATATTTATACGGATCAAAAGTGTCTCCAATATATCTTTAAGCAGAAAGAGCTGAATTTATGACAGAGACGGTGGCTAGAGTTACTAAAGGATTATGAGGTTGATATTCTATACCATCCAGGGAAAGCAAATGTGGTAGTAGATGCTCTTAGCCATAAATCTATGGGTAGATTAACAGACGTGCAGCCAGGAAGGAAGGAGATGGTATCAACTAGCTAGCCTTAGAGTCCGTTTGGCTAATTCAGGAGATAGTGGAGTTTCTGTTTCCAGAAGTTGCTGATTCCTCTATCATAAAAGAGGTAAAGAAACATCAGCACGAGGACCCTGTTCTAGCACAGTATAAAGATAGAGCTCTCCAGAAGGAAAAGACCCCATTCAAGGTTACACCTGATGGAGTGCTACGGTATGGAGGCAGATTGTGTGTACCTGATGTTGCAGGGCTACGACGACAGGTTATGGGAGAGGCACACTCTGCCTGTTATTCTGTTCACCCAGGGTCAACGAAGATGTATCATGACCTCAAATTCTTTTATTGGTGGGATGGCCTGAAAAAGGACATAACGGAGTTTGTTGCTCAGTGCCCGAATTGTCAACAGGTTAAGGTTGAGCTTCAGAGGCCTGGTGGATTGTTGCAGGAGATAGAGATCCCAACTTGGAAATAGGAAGTGATTAATATGAACTTCATTACAGGCTTACCTCTCACTCAACGGAATTATGACTCTATATGGGTTATTGTGGATAGGCTGACAAAATCAACCCATTTTCTTCCAGTTAGGACTACTTATTCACCTGAAGGCTATGCGAGGTTATACATCAGGGAGATAGTGAGGCTTCATGGGATTCCCACATCTATTATATCAGAAAAAGGAGCTCAATTTACAGCTAACTTCTGGAGATCGTTCCAGAAGGGATTGGGACACAGGTGAGTCTCAGCAAGGCATTTCACCCTCAGACTGATGGACAGGCTGAGCGTACTACTCAGACACTAGAAGATATGTTGCGAGCCTGTATTATTGACTTCAGAGGTAGCTAGGATGATCATTTGCCACTTACTGAGTTTGCTTATAAAAATAGCTACCATTCTAGTAGTCAGATAGCACCGTACGAGGCCTTATATAGGAGGAAGTACAGGCCACCTATCGGTTGGTTTGATGTTAGTTAGACTAAGTTGATAGGCCCAGAAATGATTCAATAAGTTTTTGATAAGCTGAAGTTTATTCAGGAGAGATTATTAGCAGCCCATAGTCGACAGAAGTCATATGCAGATAATCGACGTCGAGACTTAGAGTTTCAGATTAGTGATTGGGTATTCCTAAAGGTATCACCCATGAAGGGTTTGATGAGATTCGGCAAGAAGGGGAAGCTCATCCCCAGATATATTGGGCCTTATCAGATTATTCGTAGGGTAGGCAAGGTTTCCTATGAGCTAGACCTACCATCGAATTTGGAAACGGTACATCCAGTCTTTCATGTATCAATGCTGCATAAATGTATTGGTGACTATTCTAGAGTATTCCCTATAGATGATGTCCAGGTAATAGAGGAGTTGTCTGATGAGGAGAGCCCCATAGCTATACTTGATGGCCAGGTTAGAAGGTTACGTACTAAGGATGTGGCTTCCGTCAAAGTATTGTGGCGAAATAATAATAAGGAAGAGGTGATTTGGGAAGCCGAAGACGAAATGAAGAATAAGTATCCTTACTTGTTCCCTATGCGTGCAGGTAATTTAATTCTTTATTTGACTATATTAATTGGTAAATTAGACTATATGATATTGTGGCCCTATAAGGCATCTATGGGTCAATGAATGCAGGTTGGTAGGTATAGCTATAGAGGAGACTCTGCCGAAATTTTTATAAGACTCTATAGACTAGTTTAACATTCGAGGAAGAATGTTTTATTAGAGAGGAAGGACGTTACACCTCGTAAGAGTCCATGCTACTTGACTTAAGACAAGAATGAATGAGTTAAGAATGTTCAAAGAAAGTTAATCGAGCTAGTAAGAATATCGTTATATATATGGTTGCCTTAAGTATCCTGAGGTGACATGGTAACCTAAAGGATTTGAAATCATGTTATGAGTACGTATACGAGGTAATGTGAGTGCCCTTTTTAAGGTATTTGAGATTATTAGTAATGATATTGAATATGGACAAAAGATATGAATATGCTTTTGCGATTGGAGTTTCGTCGAAGCTTTGTGAGTTCTCTAGTTATTTTTGAGGATATTGTGATCCTCCGGACCCTTTGAGACGCATGTATGGATTGTTATTGATATATATGTGTATGTATATGCATGTATAAGAGGTGACATGAGGGTTGGAAGAGGATTAGAAGTTAACGAATCTATACAAAATAAATCGGAACAACTTTAGTAAAAATCTCGGACCAGATTTTAGCCCATATTGTTGGAGGCATATCTCCTAGAATAAGACGAGTTTTGGGGTGAAACAAAAGCCTACACTGAAATTCAATAAGTTTAGTTTCTAACTAAACAAATCGCTCGTCAATGTGATATCGGGACAAGGAGTTCTGGACGATGAAAGATGGGCTGGAGGGGCAGCAAGTTGAGACCCGACCCAAGCATTTATATTTCGGCCCGTGAAGTTTATATTTTGGCCCATAAAGCCCATTAACCTTAATATATATAGATATTTCGTTTGAGGGCTATTCATTTTCATCTAGGAACTTCCAAAAATATTAGAGAGAGAGGGAGTGAGCTTCTAGGCTAAGAAAGCCATTTTGGTCAAAATCCGAGCCCCGAATCCCCAGGCTCATGAAGAGAAAAGCGTTGTACGTCGCGTTGCCTTCAGTTTGAGCTAAAAATCAGCCAAAAATATGAGTGTTGACGTGGTTGCTTCATACTTAAGGTAATATCAATGTCCCGTTTTCATTGTTAATAAGTTTAATTAGGGCTTTAACGGATTAGAACGGAGAAAATAGCGTTATAAACACGTTTGTTGTTTGGTTGAGATTTAGGGATTGGGGGGTGTTTTTGTTGGATTGAATGGATGGAATTAGCTGGGTTATGACGTATATTAATGGTTGGTATTGTTGTTGATCTTGTTGATGATTCAACTGAATTGGATTTTCAGGATTGTCCAGTTTATAGAGGAAATGTTGCCCGAATTTCATTAGGTTCTGTTCGTATACAAATTCGATAGTAAGTGGTGTAAATGGTCTAATCGTGATGTTATCTTCATAATTGTAGATATACGGACTCGAGGAGTAGACTTTGGGTGATTAGGTAGATTGTCAGGTATTTAAAGCTATCCCTTCTTTATTTTTGGCATGAATTACATAAAATGAGCGGACGATGAACGTACATAATTCCCATTAATTGTAGTTCTCAGTGGTACTTGACATGATAGTTGTCTTTGATTCCCAAAGTGTTGGTTCATTCTAATTATTCTATTGAGTCTCAGATTGTCACGACCCGACTAGGGGCCGCAACGGGTACCCGGGGCTAACCACCGAGCACCACTTATTCCACTACTCATCAAACTTATTAAGCGTTCTTTTTCCAAATTCATACTCACAACATAGAAAAAAAATCATTTTTCGTTGGAAACACAATTACTTTATATATATACATAAGCCCTTCGGCTATAAAAATAATAGTACATCACTATAGTAGCATCGTGAGACCATACTACCCATACATACGTATCTACGAGCCTCTACTAGAGTACTAGACATATGACGGGACAACACCCCGTCGTGCCCAAAATACATATACATATATATACACAAAAGGATAAACCCAATTAGCACCTCCGAAATAATAGAGTGCTCCGGTAAATCTGCTGACAGCTTCTATAGGTCTGCGCCGTCTCCCTGTCTACCTGTGTGCATGAACACAATGTCGAACGAAAATAGACGTCAGTATGAATATTGTACTGAGTATGTAAGGCATGAATGAAATAAACATGATAGGGAAATCATAAGCCATAAGGTGCAGGCAAAACTTGCGTGACCCTTAAGGATGAATACATTATATACATAATCGTAGTACATGAATCATCATAGCGCATGCATCATTGTGTCACATAATTCATCATTATAGTACTGTATCCGCTCATACACATAAAGCATTGTCCGTATTCAGCCACGTAGTGGCTCGACAATATCACATACATGTCTTCCGTATTCGGCGACATAGTGGCTCGACAGTATCACATACATCGTAACAAGGCTCGGTATATCTCATCATCATCATTGCCATAACATACATCTCATAAGCGTATCGTAACCTTTCATTAAGGCATACATTTGAATTTAAAAACAATCTATGAAAATCATATCATATTCGTTTATAACCTTTAGACTTAGGCTCATCATTACCATCCTCACATCTATGGCATATCTCTTACCTTTTATCTCATAGGAAATCCTCTATGAAAGTAGACTCGAAATTTTTCGGAACATTGGTCATAAGACATGCATTAGATTTTATAAGCAATCTATAACAATATTGGGGTTACATAAGGTCAAGAACCCCCGATTACATTATGGAGCATTCATAAGTATTCTGCCCCACCTTGAAGGAATTAGCATAAAAGGTGAGTGTATACAACAAACAACATCAATAGACCATAGTTGATATCGATAGATTTGTAGAAATATTACACCACGAACTCTAGAATCTTTAGACTTAATTTCATCATCTTCATTATCATGCTCATAACATGCCTCTTATCATTATCTCACGTGGCTTTTTATGAACATAAACGCTTAGTTCCGGAATATAAGAAAGTCATGGAGAGGTAGGGAACATAATATCATAGAAGTTACATAAGGATCATTAGTTTTGTAAGAATGTTGCATCCTGTGCTTTAGAACTTCTAGACTTATATTCATCATCGGTATCGTCATGCTCGTAACATATCTCTTTTCTTTATCTTGTGTGATGCTCTTTAGAATCGTGGACTCATAGTTTTCGATACGTACAAAAATCATGAAGAAGGAGGGAATATCATATTTCATGCCTTAGAAAGAAGGGACCAGCCTTAGATATCTTTTCCTTTAGCAATTGTACCGCTTGATCGTTCTCCTTCAATGCTCACATTCTTTCCTTCAAGGGAGTTCGTATTAACATTAGTTAGACGATTATAAGAACGTGTTTTCTAAAGCTAGAGAAAATTGGGCAGCATTTCCTTTGTTTATACGACTTTATCCATATTATATATCAACTCCCCAAACATCCATAACAACATTCACAATATAACAAGCAACAATCATCATTCATCTACATTACCCACATTTCGTAGTTTCACTCAAATTTCTCCATAATCATGATCATAGTTCATTGTTGCATTTTCTCACATATAATAATTATTCCATGTTCTAAATGTCGTTCACAACATACATACAATCACAACATTCCAATATTCATAATTCACCCCAAACTAGTATTCAACAATGACACTATTCAAACATTCATGACCCATTTTCTACCTCCTTCTACAATCCAAGTGTTTCAACTTTAAAATACCTTAAACAACATTGAAATACAATAAATCTTACCTTAGATGGTGTAGGAATAAGCTTTGGGTGGAAATACTTCACTTGAGAAAAACCCTAGTTTCTCCCCCAATGAGATTTCTTGACTTGGATGATCTTTAATGAGGTTCTTACACTTGGTTTGCTTAGTTTGATGAAGTAGATCATAGATTTCTCTTGTGTTCTTGTAGTTGAAGAGTGGAGAGGGTTTCCAGAGAGTCCTTGAAGTGTGGATGAAAAATGAAATGAAAATAATGACATGGTCCCTTTTTAATATTGTGAAAAATCTTATCTGTCGGGTTATTATACGTTCACTTATACGGTCCGTATAAGTGACCGTGAAATTGCCTCTCTTTCCACTCGATTTTGTGACCATTTGACAGCACTTTATATGGGCCGTATAAATTTATATGGTCCGTATAAGTGACCGTATAATCTCACCCATGAGGGACTTCACTGTGGAAATCCTACGGTCCATTATACAGACCGTATAACTCATCTTTTCACTGATTTTTTTCTTGTCACTTCGTTTGATCTCCAATCCTTAGGGAATCTTCTTAGCACTTGTTTATCACCTCATTAAGAATCTAAGGGATGTTATAACTCTTCTCCAAAGCACCATTTAGTTATCATTAACTCGTTACTCATAATTTCTTTCCGATACACATCGTATGCCTTGCATTCTCTCAGCAAACTTTCTTCTCTTGTCTCGAATGCCATTGAAATCTTAATTAGGGTCATCAAACGTCATTCCTTTCTTATTGAAATATCGTATACTCGTACTCTTCGTTAGTCTATTCACTGTGCATCAACGGAAAATTTTCCGAGGTGTAACATTCTCCCCCCATTAAGAACATTCGTCCTCGAATGTTACGTCGTCGGGGATTCTATAAAAATTTCGCCAGAGTTTCCCCTATAATATGGCACTACCATCTTGTCACAACAGCCCATAATAACAATGCCTCACAGGGCCACAACATAATAGCAATAGAGTTTGGTCACACACGACCCATATGCATAAAAAGAAAACGTACATACCTTTATCAAGCTTTCATTTCTAGTTCTTAACTCGGAACCTGGGGCTATTTGGGAGTGCATTATTATATCTGCCTATACCTCTCCCATTCCCTTTCTATCATACATTTAATTCTTCTAGGACATCTCTCATGTCCTTCATTGATTATGCAGCCTCGTACTACGAACTCAATAATTCTGTAACGGTAAACTTCTAAAGTTCTATAACTCATGTCTTGTATATTTTCTTTACACTCACATCTTCATAAAACATATTGACAATATAGTCTGCACGATCAAGAAGCTTTTATTAATAACTAACTTACTCGGTAGCGAACGTCACTGTTATATCCCGTAATTTTGAACATTCGGAAAATTCGAAATAATTTGTGGCTTGTAAGAAATGAGGCCATATTTTGATTCTAGCCAATACGCATATGTTACTCAGGAAAATGTTGATGTGGAAATACGAGAGGAGGCCAAGGGCAAAATAGGAATTTTGGAAATTGGTTTCGGAAATTACAAAACAATTTGTAGCCAATTGGGCTCAAAAAAAAAAAAATAAAGTGAGGCCCAAAGTAAAGGGGTGGCCGGCCACATGGCCAAGGCCCAACCCATGGGAATTGATCCATGTGATTAATATTAAAAAGGGGCTTAGGTCTTCACTTTGGTTCAAGAAAGTTCAAGAAAAACCAAGAAGAGAGGAAAGGTGAAGGCCACGGCCAAAGAGAAAGAGAAAGGGGGAAAAAAAAAAATCTTGGAGCTTAATTCTTAGTTCAAAAATCCATCTCTTTTGGAATTTCTACTAAGCTCAAGATTCTCTTCAAGGTGATATAATTATTTTGGCAAGAAACTACCATTTGTGGCAAGTGGAAGAGTTGAGAAAAGGTAAGAATTTTACCATTTTTATACCATGGAATATATGTATATATGTTGTGGAATGTAGGAATGAGTAGAAACTATGGAAATATGGAAGTTTGTATGGTATTGGTATATATGCATATGTAGCCGTGTGTGTGCATGATTGTGTAGTTGAGATGTGTTGAATTTTGTATTGTATCCTAGTTGTGGTTATGATGGAATTTATATTGGAAATGAAAGTTGAATGAATTAGTGGAAGTTGGAGAATATAGTGTGTGGCCGTGTGGTGTATGTTGATGATGGAAGGTGAACTAAATTTTGTTAGTATGATAATTGTGTTGATTATGAAGTGAATGAAAGAATAATCGTTTTTGTTGTCATGGAAAATTTGTTGTTAAGTCGTTGTAGGAAGTTATACAACTTTATGGTAACTTATGTAAATGTGGAAATGAAAGTAGGAAGATGCAAATTATGATTATCATTGATGAAGTTGGAAGATAGAAATATGTCATGAACATATATGCTAAAGATTGGAAGTTGTGGGTGAAATATGACTTTGGTAGTAAGCTTGTATATTGTGTATACCTTATGAATATTTTGTGAAAATGGTATGATACGCCTCCGAAGTATGTTGTAATGACCTTGATAAGTGATAAATATGAAAATGGTAAGATTGGTTTGGAAATGTAAGGTTGGAATGAAAGACGTTATGTTAAGTCGGAAAGATGGCTAATTATGCCATATTATGTGTTTTGTGATATTTTATGTTGTTGTTGAATGGTTGGGTTGCTGTGTTGATATATTGAGCCGAGCTAAGTCTCGGGATGTTATATATATAGGGGAAATGCTGCCGAAATTTCAATAGGCAAGTATGTAACAAGTTTGGATTATTGAAAAGCTTGAATTTGACTTTTGGCAAACTTGACCATTTGTAGATTCTGGACGAAATTGGAAGTGAAGCTAAGCGAGTATAAGGCGTTATTGAGGTATGTAAAGCCTTCCCCTTCATTCTTAGGCATGTTCTGAACGTAATAGGCTCGGCCGCGAGCCTTAAATACGACTCCGTTCCTCGGAATTCGAGATGGAAATCCGCTCCAATTCCTTCAGTAAGATTGAATCACTTTTCTTATAACTTGTCCCTAAAGTAAGCTTTTGCATGAAACCTTCCTAAACGGAGTCGGAATACTTCCAAATGATTATAGATGACCTCATAAGGTCTATTATCAGTAATTTACGTATGTCGCCTCAAGTTGGTCCGAGGTGGGCCCACAAGGCCCCGACACTTTTTGTATAACCTAAATTGCCTTATTTCTGTCCGTTTTTCACAAGAAACATCTGGACTATTATTATGATCACGATATGAATACTTTTTATATAAATCTTACAAAAGGGTTTTGACATCTGGAAATCTATTTCTGGTAATAATCTGTCGTGCCTTCCCAAATAGGATATAGGCGCATATTATGAACACTATCTGAATACTCTGATTTGACTCGCCATTTGGCCTACTTCAGTTTGATTGAGTCTGTATAATGATCTGTATGTATGTGGTTTCTCATTAATCTGTTCGTGGATGTCTTAATGCTTCCTTTCACCGGATCCCGGGCCGGTTTATATTGTGCGGATGGGCCGCCGAGTCCCTTGTCGGGGGCCGGGTCCCATGTATGAATTCCGAAGTATGATGTGTCCAGTTCCGGGGTACTGTGGTATATGTCTGTCCCCGGTTACCGTGTATATGTTACGAAGTATGATGTGTCCGGTTCCCCAGCGTGTGATCTGTCCCCGGGGTTACCGTGGTTATGATATGATGTGTTATGTGACGGTGATGTTCGAAGATATGAAATCTTCTGAAATATGATATGTTGTGGCGCCAAAGGCAGGAGTGGCGACCACGTTCCTGTGCCCTATTATGATTCTGTCTGTCTGATTGGATTCTGATTCTGTCTGTCTGTATGGATTCTGATTCTGTCTGTCCATATGGATTCTGATTCTGTCTGTCCGTATGGATTCTGATGCTGTCTGTCCGTATGGATTCTGATTCTGTCTGTCCGTATGGATTATGATTCCGTCTGTCCGTATGGATTGTGATTCTGCCCGTCCGTCTGGACCATACTTCTGTCTGTCCGTCTGGACTATGCTTCTGTCCGGTATACTTCCGTCTGTCTGTTGGGTTATAATTCCGTTCGCTATATTTCTGTGCTTCTGATTCAGACTATGATTATGTTTGTTATATTTTCGCTTTACATACTCGGTACATCTTTCGTACTGACCCCCGGTTCTTCGGGGGCTGCGTTACATGCTCGCAGGTACACACGCACCCGGTGATACGCCGCCAGTCTAGGGCACCGATTCTGCTATTTTGGAGAGCTCCTTTGGTTCGGAGCGTGTACTTTTGGTATATATCTTCTGACATCTGTATAGTCTGTACGTATGGTAATTCTGGGTATGGCGTGGCCCTATCCCGTCATATGATTCTGTATGTCTGTTAGAGGCCTGTAGATATGTATGTGGGTTACGGGTTGTCACTATTCAGGTAGGTACGTACGATTTTATGACTCTGTCTGTTACGTTAGCCTCATCGGCTTATGTGAAAGTTTCAGTATGCATATGTACATATATATTTTCGCGCGCGCCGTATCTGTATTGGCTTGGATCTGTAAACACTTATTTTGAACTTTCTGTTTGGTTCGCCAACTCTGATAGGTAGGTACGTATGGGTACCCAGTTAGGGTACCAGTCGCGGCCCACGGGGTTGGGTCGTGGTAGTCACTCTCTTATAACTGACCCTATCTTTCCTCCATCACTCAGCAACTACTATCTTTGAAGTTCTACTCTTCATACTTTACTTCCTTAAAACATGAGTACCATCGTCGATACTGTCCTCAAGGATGTATAAACATTGTTAATACCACATATCATACTTTACCGATTACTGTCGCCACATAGCATAAAACCTCTCAATTCATACTCTCTTAATATTACAAATATTAATTTCTCCTTTAACACATTATCAAAGGTGCATATATACCTGGGACGGCATCGGGGAATGACTCTAGATCCTGTCGCTCAGCTAAAGCATACATACGGGGTTGAGTGGCACCTGAAGTAGATGCTCCCCCTCTGCCTCTACCTCGACCTGCTGGAACCGGGGGAGTCTGCCCTCCCGGGCGCACCAAAGAAGAATTAGCCGCTGATCCTGCGGGCTGGACCGCACACCTACCGCCTCAAAATGGGCACTCTCTCATAATATGACCTGACTGGCCGCAAACATAGCAAACATCTAAACCCAATCGGCACGGTCCCCAATGTAGCTTACCACACTTAGTACATTATGGTATAGATGATCTCATCTGGCCTGAATCACTTCTATACCGAGAGCCCGACTCTGAGAAACTCTGATCCGGTCCGGGATGACTAGAGCAATCGGACCCCTACCCTGCACCTCGTGGCGGTACACTAATCGGCGACTGGCCTGAGTGTCTAGAATATGACTGCCTCGATCCCCCTCTATAGTCGCTATCGGCACCTATGGATCTGGCCCTATTACTTTGCCCCTTATCCATTTCACGCTCGCCCTTTTGCGGATGTCGTTGCTCTTCTAGATTTTGGGCATGGGCTTGAATGCGGGAAATATCCATCCCGTCTTGCAATGAAGCTGTTAAGCAATCTTTGAGAAAATGTGGCCCTAGGCAACTCACAAACTTGTGCACTCTATCTCCCATATCGGCCACCATAGTCTGTGCATATCTAGCCAATGAATTGAATTGATGTCTATACTCTCGGGCACTCATATTTACCTTGTTTCAAATTTAAGAACCTATCTGCTCTAGCACAACGGACCACGGGTGGAAAATAGTGGCGAATAAAGGCATTTAGAAATTCTTGCCAAATCGGAGGAGGCGCATTCTCTTTCCTTGATGTACCAAGTTATTATACCATAAGACTGCCACATCCCGGAGTCTATAAGATACTAACTCCACAGATTCGATTTCGGAGGCATAGATAATCTTTAATGTTCTAAACATTTCATCAATAAAACCTTGAGGATTCAAACTCATAAAATCACAGACTCTAGTACTAACGGCCCTGTAACTTGAACCCGAACCCTGCCGCTATGCCTGGGCGGCAACTAGCTGTGTCAATAAGTGGATAGGCTCGATCACTTGTTGACCCGAAGCAACTGGTGGAGGAACTGGAGCTGAAGCTCCTCCTTGTTCTTCTACATTGGGCGGGGTGGAGGAAGTATTAGCTGGGGCCTCATTATATGACTCGCCCTCTTCTACATCCCTTGGTGGCTCTCTTTCTATCCGCCTTTTCATAGTAGTCTTGCCCTTCTGGGCGGCTGCAGCTTTTTCTTTTAGCGGTATTTCTAAAATCATAGCACACTATTAAGAGGAGAAAAATCTTATAACACAGCTCTATCGCACGATCTCTTAAGATGAAAGATGGTCATTTTTCCTAAATGCCCTGTAGCCTCCTGTTTATTAGTGTGGCGCGCAACACACCATAAACAAGACTCTACTAGACACGGGTAGACACATCCTAGGACTGAACTGCTCTGATACCACTTTTGTCACGACCCGACTAGGGGCCGCGACGGGTACCTAGGGCTAACCACCGAGCACCACTTATTCCACTACTCATCATACTCATTAAGCTTTCTTTTGTCAAATTCATACTCACAACATAGAAAAAAATCATTTTTCGTTGGAAACATAATTACATTATATATATATATACATAAGCCCTTCGGCTATCAAAACAATAATACATACACCATAGTAGCATCGTGACACCATACTACCCACACATACGTATCTACGAGCCTCTACTAGAGTACTAGACATATGATTGGCAAGACCCCGTCGTGCCCAAAATACATATACATATATATACACAAAAGGATAAACCCAATTAGCACCCCCAGAATAATGGAGTGCTTCTGTAAATCTGCTGACAGCTCCTATAGGTCTACGCCGTCTCCCTGTCTACCTGTGGGCATGAACACAGCGTCCAAAGAAAACGGACGTCAGTACGAATATTGTACTGAGTATGTAAGGCATGAATGAAATAAACATGATAGGGAAATCATAAGTCATAAGGTGAAGGCAAAACCTGTGTGACCCTTAAGGATGAATACATTTCATACATATATGATATATACATAATCGTAGTACATGAATCATTATAGCGCATGCATCACTATGTCAGAAAATTCATCATCGTAGTACCGTATCCGCTCATACACATAAAGCATTATCCGTATTCGGCCACGTAGTGGCTTGACAATATCCGTATTCGGCCACGTAGTGGCTCGACAATATCACATTCATGTCTTCCGTATTCGGCCACATAGTGGCTCGACAGTATCACATACATCGTAACAAGGCTCGGTATATCTCATCATCATCATTGCCATCACACACATCTCATAAGCTTATCGTAACCTTTCATTAAGGCATACATTTGAATTTAAAAACAATCTATGAAAATGATATCATATTCGTAGCATGAACTTCGTATAACTATCGTATGATAGACTTTATAACCTTTAGACTTAGGCACATCATTACCATCCTTGCATCTATGGCATATCTCTTACCTTTTATCTCATAGGAAATCCTCTATGAAGGTAGACTCGAAACTTTTCGGAACATTGGTCATAAGACATGCATTAGAGTTTATAAACAATCTATAAAAATATCGGGGTGACATAAGGTCGAGAACCCCCGATTACATTATGGAGCATTCATAAGTATTCTGCCTCACCTTGAAGGAATTAGCATAAAAGGTGAGTGTATACAACAACCAACATTAATAGACCATAGTTGATATCGATAGCTTTGTAGAAACATTATACCATGAACTCTAGAATCTTTAGACTTAAGCTCATCATCTTCATTATCATGCTCATAACACGCCTCTTATCTTTATCTCACGTGGCTATTTATGAACATAGACCCTTAGTTCCGGAATATAAGAAAGTCATGGAGAGGTAGCGAACGTAATATCATAGAACTTACATAAGGATCATTAGTTTCATAAGAATGTCGCATCCTGAGCTTTAGGACTTCTAGACTTATATTCATCATCGGTATCGTCATGCTCGTAACATGTTATATCCCGTGTTTTCGCACATTTGGAAAAATTAGAAATAATCTTGACTTGTATGAAATAAAGTCATAATTGATTTTATGTAACACTTGAGTTGTTTATGAACGAATATTTTTGTGGAAGTGTGGAATAGGGCTAAGGGAAAAAATTGGAATTTCGAGAAATTAGTTTCGGGAATTACAAAATAAGAATTTTGACCAATTGGGCTCAAAAAAATAAAATGAAAAGCAAGGCCCAACATGGAGAGGAGTGGCCGGCCAAGCTCTTGGTCTTGGCCCAAGCCCACTTAGTTGATCATGTGCTTAGTCATGTGATCAACAAGTATAGACTTGGATAAAGACTAAGATAATTCTAGCACTTAGAAGACTAGAAAAACAAAGCAAAATAAGAGAGGAGAAAGAGAAGAGGGTTCGGG
Source organism: Lycium barbarum (assembly GCF_019175385.1). Taxonomy (NCBI): domain Eukaryota; kingdom Viridiplantae; phylum Streptophyta; class Magnoliopsida; order Solanales; family Solanaceae; genus Lycium; species Lycium barbarum. The sequence continues at coordinate 56,953,363 of NC_083339.1, forward strand.
TTTGGAGTGCAAAAATTAGCCATCAAAAATCTTGCTTCTAAAATTTTGTTCTTGTTAAATTCCTACTAAACTAAGTGCCCTCTTCAACTTGGTGTAGATGTCTTGGAGGAAGAAGCACTTGGATCCTCAATTTGATCACCTATTCAAGTGAAGAAGACTAGGGAAAAAGGTAAGAAATTATCCCTTGTTCTTGTGTTATGAAGTCATGTTTATGTTGTAGTATGTAGAAATGAATTGATTGTATGGAAATATGGAAGTTTGCAAAGTGGGTAGGAGATATAGTATATGGCCGTGTGTGTATATATGTTGTATAATTATGGTGAGTTTAAATTATGTCATATTCTAGTTGTGATTGTGGTAAAATGCATATTGGGAATGAAAATTGAATGAATTGGATAGTAGTTGGTAGTGGGGTGTTTGGCCGTGTGGTATGGGGTGTGTGGAATGGAAATAGAGTAAGTTTGTCTAGTGTGTTAATTGTGTTATTGTGATTCTTGCAATGTAAATGAAAGTAAAATGATATGAGTTTGCTTTGAAATGGAATGTAGGAACTTATGTCGCTTAGGTATGATTTTACGACATCATGAAAATGAAGTTATTAGGTTGCAAATTATGATGAGTATTGATGAACTTGGAAGATGGAAACATGTTATGAATATGTATGCCAAAGATTAGAAGTTTCGGACGAGTTATGACTTTAGCGGAAAGTTTGTATATTATGTATATCGTATGAATATTTTGTGGAAACGATATGAAATGCTTTTAAACTATGTTGTGGTAATCTAGATTGATAATGAATGTGAAATCGTTGAGATTAGTTTGAAAGTAAAGGTTAAAGTGAAGGTTATGGCATTATGTCGGCAAGTAGAACTAGTTATGTCATATTGTGTTTTGTATTGATTGTTGTTGTTGTGGGTGTTGTTGTTGGGTTGTTGTTGATTGATTTGGCCGAGTTGAATTCTCGGGGGTGCTATATGTATAGGGGAAGTGCTGCCGAAATTTCGGTAGACAAATATGAGTTGAATTGAATTCGTAGCATCTATAGCTTACAATTGGTAAATGTGACCATTTGCAGATTTTCGACGAAACGGAGAGTGAGCTTGGATAGGCTTAAAAAGCTAAAAAGGTATGTAAAGCTACCCCGATCCTTCTTTTGCCATGCCTAAGTGTATTAGGATCGAATTCGGGCCTCGAAAGACTTTCTGCCCCTCGGAATCCGCAAGTGAAAATATCACTTTTTCTTTCAGTAAGATTGAACTCTTTTGGTATGTTTTCTTGGAAATTATGCAAACCTTCTCTAAACTCCTTGGAAAGCTACAGAATGTCCGTAGAACCTTTATAGTTGATCCCATAAGCTTAAAGGGCGTAATTTGGACCCATCGCCTTGCTTGTCCCGAGGTGGGCCCACTATTCCCGGTTTTGCCCTTAATGTACTTAAGTCTTCTTTTCGAATAGTTCTTAAAAGAAACGTTTTGACTACCATTCTAATTACCTAACAAACGTTGTTTTAAATATTCCATTAAGTCTGATAAATTGTTTTGATACTCGAAACTCATTTACTATGATTCCTTCCGACTTCATTGGATCGGTTTGTCTTTGATAGGCCTCATCGAGTCTATGGAAACATTCATGATATTTTAATTGCATTAGTCTCTCACTACTCCATTCGTGGATGCCCCAATGTTTCCCACACTGAGCCCGGGCCAGGATATGTTGTCAAGCGTGATCCTCTGCATTGTTCGCCGTGCCTCGATGTGAGGGGGCAGGTATACGCGTACATGGGTTTGTGGAGTATGATGTGCCATGTACGCTTGTTCTGATATGATTTGCTATGGCCATTTGATATGACATATTATGCTACGGGGTTATGCCCCTATTCGGATTCTTCTGTGTTGTGGCACCAGCGTCGGGAGGGTGGCCACATTCTGTTTGCCGAGTCCCTTGGCAGGGGCCGGATTGGATATGACATATGCTTCTGTACACACTCTGCATGTTTTGAAATTATGTATCTGATACTTTGGATTTTCTGTTTACTTTCTGTATGTCCTGTACCAGTTATGATTTTGTCTCCGTAATTCAGGCTTTACATATTCAGTACATATTTCGTACTGACCCCCTTTCCTCGGGGGCTGCGTTTTCATGCCGCGCAGGTACCGACGACAGGTTTGCTGATCCGTCTGCTTAGGATCTCATTCTGCTATTTTTGGAGCGCTCTTTTATTCAGAGCCATCTTTTGGTATAGTCTGTCACTTCTATATATGTATATTCTCGTTCATGGGTACGGCGGGGCCCTGTCCCGTCATATGATTCTGTCGGTCTGTTAGAGGTCTGTGGACATGTTTGTGGGTTGGGGTCTTTCTGTACAGTTGTGTGCTTATGTTGTGTTTGGGCGATCCCATTCGCCGCGGCGGCCGGTCCGCATATATTTAAATGTTGCTTTGTTGGCCCTGTGTGGCCTTTGTTGGTATTTTCTGCGTGCAGGGTATATGGGATAGTCCGTAAAACAAAGGAAACTCTGCCGAAATTTTTCTGGAAATTACCTAAATTTGAAATAAAGCCTTGTCGGCTTCTGCCATATACTAGAATGCGTTTGAGTGCCCAGATCGGGCACTAGTCATGGCCTACGGGGTTGGGTCGTGACATAACATATCTCTTTTCTTTATCTTGTGTGATGCTCTTTATAATCGTGGACTCATAGTTTTCGATACGTAGGAAAATCATGAAGAAGGAGGGAATATCATATCATAGGAGTCATGCCTTAGAAAGAAGGGACCAGCCTTACATACCTTTTCCTTTTGCTATTCTACCGCTTGATCGTTCTACTTCAATGCTCACGTCCTTACTTTCAAGGGAGTTCGTATTAACATTAGTTAGACGATTATAAGAACGTGTTTTCTAAAGCTAGAGAAAATTGGGCAGCATTTCTTTTGTTTATACGACTTTCTCCATATTATATATCAACTCCCCAAACATCCATAACAACATTCACAATATCACAAGCAACAATCATCATTTATCTACATTACCCACATTTCGTAGTTTCACTCCAATTTCTCCATAATCATGATCATAGTTCATTATTGCATTTTCTCACATATAATACTTATTCCATGTTCTAAATGTCGTTCACAACATACTTACAATCACAACATACCAATATTCATAATTCACCCCAAACTACTATTCAACAATGACACTATTCACACATTCATGACCCATTTTCTACCTCCTTCTACAATCCAAGTGTTTCAACTTTCAAATACCTTAAACAACATGGAAATACCATAAATCTTACTGTAGATGGTGTGGGAATAATCTTTGGGTGGAAATACATCACTTGAGCAAAACCTTAGTTTCACCCCCAATGAGATTTCTTGACTTGGATGATCTTTAATGAGTTTCTTACACTTGGTTTGCTTAGTTTGATGAAATAGATCATAGATTTCTCTTGTGTTCTTGTAGATGAAGAGTGGAGAGGGTTTCTAGAGAGTTCTTGAAGTGTGGATGAAAAATGAAATGAAAATATTGACTTGGTCCCTTTTTAATATCGTGAAAAATCTGGTATGTCAGGTAATTATACGGACACTTATACGGTCCGTAAAAGTGTCCGTGAAATTGCCTCTCTTTCCACTCGATTCTGTGACCATTTGTCGGCACTTTATACGGGCCGTATAATTTTATACGGTCCGTATAAGTGACTGTATAATCTCACCTATGAGGGACTTCACTGTGGCAATCCTACGGTCCATTATACGGACCGTATAATCGACCGTATAACTCATCTTTTCACTGATCTTTTTCTTGTCACTTCGTTTGATCTCTAATCATTAGGGAACCTTCTTAGCATTTGTTTATCACCTCATTAACAATCTAAGGGACGTTATAACTCTTCTCAAAGCACCATTTAGTTATCATTAACTGGTTACTCGTACTTTCTTTCCGATACACATCGTATGCCTTGCCTTCTCTCGGCAAACTTTCTTCTCTTATCTCGAATGCCTTTGAAATCTTAATTAGGGTCATCAAACGTCATTCCTTTCTTATTGAAATATCGTATACTCATACTCTTCGTTAGTCTATTCACTGTGCATCAACGGAAAAATTTTCGAGGTGTAACACAGATGATGATTTAATTTGTGTATGGTTGCTCCTGATATTCTATTCGTGCATATCGTTATTACATCATTTCACCGAGTCCCTCACTAGAGTGCCGGGTACGGTATATATATGATTATTTCTCCGAGTCCCTCACTAGAGGGCCTGGTACGGTACATATATGATTATTTCACCCAGTCCCATAATGGGCCGGGTACGATCTACTATATAGATATGCATGACTCTCATCTCATAAGGCACAGGTGCATTGGTATCTTTGATTATCGTACTTTTCTCCTGTCATCTTTTACTTAGTCATGATCTTCTTTATTATACTTCATGCTTTACTTACTCAGTACATTTTTCGTACTGACCTCCCTTTCTTTGGGGGCTGTGTATTATGCCCGCAGGTACAGACACTCAGTTTGGCGATCCTCCAGCCTAGGACTTCTGCTCAGCTGCTTGGAGAGCTCTATTGTTCCGAAGCTTAAGTCATTTTAGGTACAAATCTTTCGATATAGACCTGACTTATGCATATCCAGGGGTACAGCGGGGCCCTGTTCCATCATATTTCACTACTATACTCTTAGAGGTCTGTAGACATGTTTGGGTTGTATATGGGCTTTGGTCAGCTATATCGACATAGTCCATTTTGGATATTCCTGTATATAGGGGCAGCCTTGTCGGCTTGCATATTTTGTATGTTTTGGTTAGCTGTGACTCCTCAAGAGACAGGTTCATTCTGATATGTGACGTTATGAGTCTATACCTTGCTTTTACAAATTTCCATATCATCCTTAGCTCCAGTCTGATTATATTTAGCAGGTTCATATACGAGTGTCTAGCTCGGGCACTAGTCATGATGTTATATCCCGTGTTTTCGCACCTTTGGAAAAAATGGAAATAATGTTGATTTGTAAGAAATAAGGTTATAATTAATTTTATTTGACATAGGAGTTGTGTATGAAAGGATATTAATGTGGAAGTGTCGAACAAGGCTAAGGGTAATTTTGGAATTTTGGAAATTAGTTTCGGGAATTACATAATACGATCCATAAGTTATTGGGCTCAAAAATTGAATTGAAAATGAGGCCCAAAGAGTTAAGGGTGGCCGGCCATGATGGCCTTGGCCCAAACCCAATTAGTGGTCATGTGCTTGGTCATGTGACCAAGCACTTTAATACTTATATAATTGAAGACTAATGATAAGGATCAACTAGAACAAACAAGAACAAAAAAAAATAGAAGAGGAGAGAAAGAAGAGGTCTCGGGTTTGTGGAGAAAAATTGGGTATCAGAAATCTTGTTCTAAAAATTCATTTCTTGTTAAATTCCTACTAAGTCAAGGTTCCTTTGTAACTTGTTATAGTTGGATTGGAGTGGGGAGCATTAGAATCACCAAAGTGATCATATTTCCAAGTGAAGAAGACTTGAGGAAAAGGTAAGAATTTCTACCTTTTTATTGTGTTATGAAGCTTTGTTTGTGTTGTAGTATGTAGAAATGTGTTGATTGTATGAAGAAATGGAAGTTTGTGATGTGGGTTTGGAATATGGTGTTTAGCCGTGTGCATATGTGCCTTATATATCAATAATGTGTTGAATTTATGTTATATCCTAGTTGTGATTGTGGTGAAATGTATATCGGAAGTGAAAGTGAAATGAATTGAGTTGAAGTGGGTGAGTTGATCCTTGGCCGTGTGGTATAGGTTTGTATGGAATGGAATGGATTAAGTTTGTTTAGTATGTTAGTTGTGTTATTGAGATTCTTGTAATGTAAATGAAGTTAGAATGATATAAGTTTGAATCGAATTGGAATGCAAACACTTATGTCGTTTTAGTATGATTTTCCGACATTAAAGAAATGAAGTTGTTTGGTTGCTAATAGTGATGATCATTGCTGAAGTTGGAAGCTAGAAACATATTATGAATATGTTTGTTAAAGATTAGAAGTTTCGGACGAGTTATGACTTTAGCGGAAAGTTTGTATATTATGTATATCGTATGAATATTTTGTGGAAACGCTATGAAATGCTTTTAAACTATGTTGTGGTAATCTAGATTGATAATGAATGTGAAATCGTTGAGCTTAGTTTCAAAGTTAAGGTTAAAGTGAAGGTTATGGCATTATGTCGGCAAGTACAACTAGTTATGTCATATTGTGTTTTGTATTGATTCTGGTTGTTGTGGGTGTTGTTGTTGGGTTGTTGTTGATTGATTTGGCCGAGTTGCATTCTCGGGGGTGCTATATGTATAGGGGAAGTGCTGCCGAAATTTCGGTAGACATATAAGAGTTGTATTGAATTTGTAGCATCTATAAGTTACAATTGGTAAATGTGACCATTTGCAGATTTTCGACGAAACGGAGAGTGAGCTTGGATAGGCTTAAAAAGCTCAAAAGGTATGTAAAGCTACCCCGATCCTTCTTTTGGCATGTCTAAGTGTTTTAGGATCGGATTCGGGCCTCAAAAGACCTTCTTGGCCATCGGAATCCGCAAGAGAAAATCTCAATTTTTCCTTCAGTAGAATTGAACCATTTGGATATGCTTTTCCTGAAATTATGCAAACTTTCTCTAAACTCCTTGAAAAGCTATAGAATGTCCGTAGAACCTTATAGGTGACCCCATAAGCTTAAAGGGCGTAATTTGATCCCACCGCCTTGCTTGTTCCGAGGTGGGCCCGCTATTCCCGGTTTTGCCCTTAATGTACTAAAGTCTCCTTTTCGAACGATTTTTGAAAGAAACGTTTCGACTACCCTTTTAATTACCTAACGAATATGGTTTTAAATATTCTATTAAGTCTGATAAATTATTTTGACACTCGGAACGACTTCAGGAAGGTTATGCTTCTGTAATTTATTATGATATCCGAAATGCTTTTATTATGATCCCGTCCGACTTCATTGGATATGTTTGTCATTAATATGCCTCATCGAGTCTCTAAAAATATTTATGATATTTTAACTGCATTTAGTTTCTCACTACTCTATTCGTGGATGCCCCAATGTTTCCCACACTGAGCCCGGGCCAGGATATGTTGTCAAGCGTAATCCCCTGCATTGTTCGCCGTGCCTCGATGTGAGGGGGCAGGTATACGCGTACATGGGTTTGTGGAGTATGCTGTGCCATGTACGTTTGTTTTGATATGATTTACTATGGCCATCTGATATGACATATTATGTTACGGGGTTATGCCCCTATTCTGATTCTTCTGTGTTGTGGCACCAGCGTCGGGAGGGTGGCCACGTTCTGTCTGCCGAGTCACTTGGCAGGGGCCGGATTTGATATGACATATGTTTCTGTACACACTCCGCATGTTTTGAAAATATATATATCTGATACCTTGTATTTTCTGTTTACTTTCTGTACGTTCTATACCAATTATGATTTTGTTTCCGCAACTCAGGCTTTACATATTCAGTACATATTTCGTACTGACCCCCTTTCCTCGGGGGCTGCGTTTTCATGCCGCGCAGGTACCGACGACAGGTTTGCTGATCCGTCCGCTTAGGATCTCATTCTGCTATTTTTGGAGCGATCTTTTATTCAGAGCCATCATTTGGTATAGTCTGTCTCTTCTATATATGTATATTCTCGTTCATGGGTACGGCGGGGCCCTGTCCCGTCATATGATTATGTCGGTCTGTTTAGAGGTCTGTGGACATGTTTGTGGGTTGGGATCTTTCTGTACAACTGTGTGTATATGTTGTGTTTGGGCGATCCCATTCGCCGCGGCGGCCGGTCCGCATATATTTAGATGTTACTCTGTTGGCCCTGTGTGGCCTTTGTTGGTATTTTCTGCGTGCAGGGTATGTGGGATAGTCCGTAAAATAAAGGAAACTCTGCCGAATGTTTTCTGGAAATTATCTAAATTGGAAATAAAGCCTTGTCGGCTTCTGCTTTATACTAGAATGCGTTTGATACAATTTGAGATGGCATTTGGTAGATGCCTTCGGGTGCCCAGATCGGGCACTAGTCACGGCCTACGGGGTTGGGTCGTGACAAAAGTGGTATCAGAGCGGTTCGTCCTCGGAATGTCTACAGACCGTGTCTAGTAGAGTCTTGTTTATCGGTGTGTTGTGCACCACACCTATAAACGGGAGGCTACAGGGCATTTAGGATACTACCCTTCTTTCTGTCTTAGATCGTGCGATAGAGCTGTGTTATCAGGATGATTCCTCCCTAACGAATTGTTACATTTGCAGTTATGCCTCCAAAAAAGGCGACAGCGGCCCAAAAGGCCAAGGCAGCAGCTGTGGGAGAGACTAGTCGGGCCCAGAGGGTTACCTGATATTTTGCCCCCGGAAGAGGGCTCTTCCACACCGCCACACGTAGAGGATATTGGAGCAGCAGCAGCTGCAGGTCGAGGGGCGGCTCCACCGCCAGCTCCCGAGATTCCAATACCTGAGCCTCCAGCTCCACGGCCAGGGACTGAGGATCAGACTATGAGAGAGGCAGTCTAGCTATTGACTAGACTTGTGGCAGGACAGGTTCATGGGCACGGACTGGGAGGTGACCGGGCTTACAGGCGTGACAGTTCGAGAGCCCGTGAGTTCTTGACTTGTGGCCCTCCAGAGTTCTTCGGGACAAAGCCCGAGGAGGATCCCGAGGAGTTCATCAGGAAGATGCGGCGCACCTTACAGTTTATTAATGCTTCCGCGACAGAGTCAGTCACATTGGCTTCTTTCCGGTTGTATGATATAGCGGCAAATTGGTACGAGTCATGGGAGTTATCCAGAGGCGACGGCGCTCCCCCAGCAGTTTGGGATGATTTTTCTCAGGCTTTTCTTAGCCATTTTCTGCCTCCGGACTTACGGCGGGCCAAGGCTGACAGATTCTTATTGCTGAGACAGAGGGGTCGCAGTGTTCGAGAGTACAGTATGGAGTTTGACTCATTGGCCCGATACGCACCTGCTGTGGTAGCTACTATGGCTGACAGGATGCACAGGTATATTATGGGGCTGGACCGTTATTTTGTCGACAGCTGTTTGGTATTGGCTGCTCAGCCCGGCATGGATATTGCCCGGATTCAGGCCCACGCCCAGGGCATGGAGGACCGGCATAGGGAGCATCAGCCTGATAGGAGCCAGGATCGGAGACAGCCCAAGAGGGCCAGATCATCTGGGTATTCTGGAGATTCTCGGGGCAGGCAGCCTCAGCAGCCTCAGCAGCCGCAGCAGCCGCAGCAGCCTAGCAGACATCTATCCCAGCCGGTACAGAGCGCACCTCCACAGCCTACAGGTCGCAGATTTGATAGCCCAGGTTATTCAGGAGCAGGTCAGAGCTCCAGGGCTTCAGGTTCGCGGACAGACAGGGGTTCTGGTCAGACGAGGCCACCTAGGCCTCAGTGTTCTTACTGTGGCAGATACCATCCTGGGGAGTGCTACAGAGCCACCGGTGCATGTTTTTCTTGTGGCCGTTAGGGCCATTCTGTGAGAGATTGCCCGTATACAGGTAGTTCGGGTGGTGCAGCGCAGCCTACCGGATCAGCCGCCGGGTCTTCATCTTCATCAGTGGCTATGCGCCTTACGGGGCCGGGTACTTCACCACCAGCGGGTCGCGGCAGAGGCCGTGGTGGGGCTTCTAGTACTAGCGGTCCTTCGAACCGCATCTATGCTCTGTCCAGCCGCCAGGATCAGGAGGCATCGCCTAATGTCGTTACAGGTACATTATTTGTTTTCTCTCAGTCTGTGTATGCATTGATTGATCCAGGTTCGACTTTGTCATATATTTCGCCTCTGGTTGCTTGTAAAATTGGTATAACATCTGAACCTATAGAGCCGTTTGAGGTAGCCACACCGATTGGGGACTTTATTGTAGCAAAACAGGTATATAAGAACTGTTCTGTAATTGTATGTGGCCGTGACACTAAGGCAGATCTGGTGGAGTTAGATATGGTCGAGTTCGATGTTATTATGGGAATGGACTGGCTAGCCTCCTGTTATGCTAATGTTGACTGCCAAAATAAGGTAGTTCGTTTCCAGTTTCCTAGGGAGCCAGTTATAGAATGGGCCGGTAATACAGCATCGCCGAAAGGTAAGTTTATTTCATACCTTAAGGCAAAGAAAATGATCAGAAAGGGTTATTTTTATCATCTGGTTCAGGTACAAGACTTGACAGCAGAAACGCCGACTCTTCAGTCAGTTCCCGTGGTTAATGAATTTCCAGATGTGTTCCCAGAAGAGCTTCCAGGCCTTCCTCCAGAGCGGGAGATAGATTTTACTATTGATTTGCTTCCAGATACTCAGCCGATATCTATTCCCCCGTACAGAATGGCACCGGCAGAATTGAAAGAACTGAAAGAGCAGTTGAAGGATCTGTTAGAAAAAGGCTTCATTAGACCCAGCACTTCGCCTTGGGGAGCCCCGGTATTATTTGTGCGTAAGAAAGACGGGTCGTTCCGTATGTGTATTGATTATCGATAGCTGAATAAGGTAACCATAAAGAATAAATACCCCCTCCCCAGAATTGACGATTTGTTTGATCAGTTGCAGGGCGCCAAGTATTTTTCGAAGATAGATCTTCGGTCTGGCTATCATCAGGTACGGGTACGGGAGGCCGATATTCCTAAGATAGCATTCCGGACCAGATATGGGCATTATGAATTCAGAGTTATGTCTTTTGGGCTGACTAATGCTCCTGCGGTATTCATGGATCTAATGAACCGGGTATTCAGGCCATTCTTGGATATGTTCGTAATTGTATTTATCGATGACATTCTGGTCTATTCTCGGTCCGAGGCAGAGCACGCAGATCATCTGAGAGCGGTATTAGGGGTACTTCGGCATCAGAAATTATATGCAAAATTTTCTAAATGTGAATTCTGGCTGGCTTCAGTGGCATTCCTGGGGCATATTATTGCAGCTGATGGTGTCCGGGTGGATACACAGAAGATTTATGCCGTGAAAAATTGGCCCAGACCCACGACGCCCACAGAGGTACGTAGTTTCCTGGGGTTAGCAGGCTATTACAGAAGATTTGTGGAAAAGTTTGCTTCGATTTCAGCGCCTTTGACAAGGCTAACTCAGAAGGGAGCCAACTTCCAGTGGACTGATGCTTGTGAACGAAGCTTCCAGTTGCTGAAAGAGAAGCTGACCACAGCCCTAGTTCTGACTCTTCCAGAGGGACCCAATGGATATGTTATTTATTGTGACGCTTCTGGCGTGGGATTGGGCTGTGTATTGATGCAGCACGGCAGAGTTATAGCTTATGCTTCTCGGCAATTGAAAAAGCATGAAAAGAATTACCCTACTCACGATCTGGAGCTTCCAGCAGTGATCCATGCCCTGAAGATATGGAGACATTATTTATATGGCGTTCATGTTGATATCTATACAGATCATAAGAGTCTCCAGTATATTTTCAGACAGAAAAAGCTTAATTTGCGGCAGCGGAGGTGGCTGGAGCTCCTGAAAGACTATGATGTGGATATTCTGTATCATCCGGGCAAGGCTAATGTTGTTGCAGATGCGCTTAGCCGGAAATCTATGGGCAGCTTGGTCGATTTACAGCCAGACAGGAGAGAGATAGTACGTGACATTCATCAGTTGGCTAATCTTGGGGTTCGTCTGGCCGATTCTGGAGGTACACGGATTTCTGTCCGAGGGGTTTCTGAATCATCTATTAAGGAAGATATCAAACGGCATCAATATGAAGATCCTGTTTTGGCACAGTACAGAGACACAGCCTATGATAAGGAGAAGACTCCGTTCGAGTTCACTCCGGACGGGACTTTATTATTCAGGGGCAGGTTGTGTATACCTGATATTGTAGGTCTTCGGCAGCAGGTTATGAGCGAGGCACATTATGCTCGCTATTCGGTCCATCCTGGGTCTACGAAGATGTACCATGATCTCCGATGCCTATACTGGTGGGATGGCATGAAACGGGATATCGCAGAATTCGTCGCCCAGTGTCCCAATTGTGAACAGGTCAAAATTGAACATCAGAAACCGGGTGGACTGTTGCAGGAAATGGAAATTCCAACGTGGAAGTGGGAGATCATTAATATGGACTTCATTACAGGGTTGCCCCGCACTCCACGGAAGTATGATTCCATCTGGGTTATTGTTGATAGGCTGACAAAATCAGCCCATTTTCTCCCCGTCAGAACTACTTATTCCGCCGAGGATTATGCCAGGCTTTATATTAAAGAAATAGTGAAGCTTCATGGAGTTCCTATATCTATTATCACTGACAGAGGTGCTCAGTTCACAGCGAACTTCTGGAGATCTTTTCAGGAAGGATTAGGGACTCAGCTGAGCCTAAGCACAGCTTTCCATCCTCAGAGTGACGGACAGGCCGAGCGCACTATCCAGACGCTTGAAGATATGTTGCGGGCCTGCGTTATTGATTTCAGAGGTAGCTGGGAGGATCACTTGCCATTGATTGAATTTTCTTATACTAACAGCTACCATTCCAGCATCCAGATGGCTCCGTACGAGGCTTTATATGGTAGAAAATGCAGGTCACCTATTGGCTGGTTTGATATTGGCGAGACAGAATTAATCGGCCCAGATATGATCCAGCAGGCAGTTGATAAGGTGAAACTTATCCGGGAGCGACTATTGGCAGCCCAGAGTCGACAGAAATCATACGCTGATAAACGGCGTCGTCCTTTGGAATTCCAGGTTGGTGATTGGGTATTTTTGAAGGTATCGCCTATGAAAGGCGTGATGCGGTTCGGCAGAAAGGGGAAACTTAGTCCGCGTTATATTGGGCCTTATTTGATTGTGCGGAAAATTGGGAATGTCGCCTATGAGTTAGATTTTCCATCTGATTTGGAAGCGGTACATCCGGTATTCCATGTCTCTATGCTCCGCAAATGCATTGGTGATCCCTCCAGAATATTTCCGGCAGATGATATTTAGGTGACGGAGCAATTATCTTATGAGGAGCAGCCCGTAGCCATCTTGGACCGCCAGATAAGAAAGCTCCGGAACAAAGATGTAGCCTCTGTTAAGGTGCTGTGACGGAACAATAATAGGGAGGAAATAACCTGGGAGGCCGAAGAGGAAATGAAGAAGAAATATCCCCATCTGTTCCCTACGGCCACAGGTAATCCAGAAGCCTTACTTAATTCTGTTTCAATAATGAATGTGCGTCATATGTGCTGGCTATAAACAGAAACTTCCCCCAAAGTATTTACAAACCCTATAAGATTAATTTAACATTCGAGGACGAATGTTCTAAAGGGTGGGAGGATGTTATATCCCGTGTTTTTGCACCTTTGGAAAAATTGGAAATAATGTTGATTTGTAAGAAATAAGGTTATAATTAATTTTATTTGACATAGGAGTTGTGTATGAAAGGATATTAATGTGGAAGTGTCGAACAAGGCTAAGGGTAATTTTGGAATTTTGGAAATTAGTTTCGGAAATTACAAAATACGATCCATAAGTTATTGGGCTCAAAAATTGAATTGAAAATGAGGCCCAAAGAGTTAAGGGTGGCCGGCCATGATGGCCTTGGCCCAAACCCAATTAGTGGTCATGTGCTTGGTCATGTGACCAAGCACTTCAATACTTATATAATTTAAGACTAATGATAAGGATCAACTAGAACAAACAAGAACAAAAAAAAATAGAAGAGGAGAGAAAGAAGAGGTCTCGGGTTTGTGGAGAAAAATTGGGTATCAAAAATCTTGTTCTAAAAATTCATTTCTTGTTAAATTCCTACTAAGTCAAGGTTCCTTTGTAACTTGGTATAGTTGGATTGGAGTGGGGAGCATTAGAATCACCAAAGTGATCATATTTCCAAGTGAAGAAGACTTGAGGAAAAGGTAAGAATTTCTACCTTTTTATTGTGTTATGAAGCTTTGTTTGTGTTGTAGTATGTAGAAATGTGTTGATTGTATGAAGAAATGGAAGTTTGTGATGTGGGTTTGGAATATGGTGTTTAGCCGTGTGCATATGTGCCTTATATATCAATAGTGTGTTGAATTTATGTTATATCCTAGTTGTGATTGTGGTGAAATGTATATCGGAAGTGAAAGTGAAATGAATTGAGTTGAAGTGGGTTAGTTGATACTTGGCCGTGTGGTATAGGTTTGTATGGAATGGAATGGATTAAGTTTGTTTAGTATGTTAGTTGTGTTATTGAGATTCTTGTAATGTAAATGAAGTTAGAATGATATAAGTTTGAATCGAATTGGAATGCAAACACTTATGTCGTTTTAGTATGATTTTCCGACATTAAAGAAATGAAGTTGTTTGGTTGCTAATAGTGATGATCATTGATGAAGTTGGAAGCTAGAAACATATTATGAATATGTTTGTTAAAGATTAGAAGTTTCGGACGAGTTATGACTTTAGCGGAAAGTTTGTATATTATGTATATCGTATGAATATTTTGTGGAAACGCTATGAAATGCTTTTAAACTATGTTGTGGTAATCTAGATTGATAATGAATGTGAAATCGTTGAGCTTAGTTTGAAAGTTAAGGTTAAAGTGAAGGTTATGGCATTATGTCGGCAAGTACAACTAGTTATGTCATATTGTGTTTTGTATTGATTGTGGTTGTTGTGGGTGTTGTTGTTGGGTTGTTGTTGATTGATTTGGCCGAGTTGAATTCTCGGGGGTGCTATATGTATAGGGGAAATGCTGCCGAAATTTCGGTAGACAAATAAGAGTTGAATTGAATTTGTAGCATCTATAACTTACAATTGGTAAATGTGACCATTTGCAGATTTTCGACGAAACGGAGAGTGAGCTTGGATAGGCTTAAAAAGCTCAAAAGGTATGTAAAGCTACCCCGATCCTTCTTTTGGCATGTCTAAGTGTTTTAGGATCGGATTCGGGCCTCAAAAGACCTTCTTGGCCGTCGGAATCCGCAAGAGAAAATCTCAGTTTTTCCTTCAGTAGAATTGAACCATTTGGATATGCTTTTCCTGAAATTATGCAAACTTTCTCTAAACTCCTTGAAAAGCTATAGAATGTCCGTAGAACCTTTATAGGTGACCCCATAAGCTTAAAGGGCGTAATTTGAGTCCACCGCCTTGCTTGTTCCGAGGTGGGCCCGCTATTCCCGGTTTTGCCCTTAATGTACTAAAGTCTCCTTTTCGAACAATTTTTGAAAGAAACGTTTCGACCACCCTTTTAATTACCTAACGAATATGGTTTTAAATATTCTATTAAGTCTGATAAATTATTTTGACACTCGGAACGACTTCAGGAAGGTTAAGCTTCTGTAATTTATTATGATGTCCGAAATGCTTTTATTATGATCCCGTCCGACTTCATTGGATTTGTTTGTCATTAATATGCCTCATCGAGTCTCTAAAAATATTTATGATATTTTAATTGCATTTAGTTTCTCACTACTCTATTCGTGGATGCCCCAATGTTTCCCACACTGAGCCCGGGCCAGGATATGTTGTCAAGCGTAATCCCCTGCATTGTTCGCCGTGCCTCGATGTGAGGGGGCAGGTATACGCGTACATGGGTTTGTGGAGTATGCTGTGCCATGTACGTTTGTTCTAATATGATTTACTATGGCCATCTGATATGACATATTATGTTACGGGGTTATGCCCCTATTCTGATTCTTCTGTGTTGTGGCACCAGCGTCGGGAGGGTGGCCACGTTCTCTCTGCCGAGTCCCTTGGCAGGGGCCGGATTTGATATGACATATGTTTCTATACACACTCCGCATGTTTTGAAAATATATATATCTGATACCTTGTATTTTCTGTTTACTTTCTGTACGTTCTATACCAGTTATGATTTTGTTTCCGCAACTCAGGCTTTACATATTCAGTACATATTTCGTACTGACCCCCTTTCCTCGGGGGCTGCGTTTTCATGCCGCACAGGTACCGACGACAGGTTTGCTGATCCGTCCGCTTAGGATCTCATTCTGCTATATTTGGAGCGCTCTTTTATTCAGAGCCATCTTTTGGTATAGTCTGTCACTTCTATATATGTATATTCTCGTTCATGGGTACGGCGGAGCCCTGTCACGTCATATGATTCTGTCGGTCTGTTTAGAGGTCTGTGGACATGTTTGTGGGTTGGGATCTTTCTGTACAACTGTGTGTATATGTTATGTTTGGGCGATCCCATTCGCCGCGGCGGCCGGTCCGCATATATTTAGATGTTACTCTGTTGGCCCTGCGTGGCCTTTGTTGGTATTTTCTGCGTGCAGGGTATGTGGGATAGTCCGTAAAACAAAGGAAACTCTGCCGAATTTTTTCTGGAAATTATCTAAATTGGAAATAAAGCTTTGTCGGCTTCTGCTTTATACTAGAATGCATTTGATACAATTTGAGATAGCATTTGGTAGATGCGTTCGGGTGCCCAGATCGGGCACTAGTCACGGCCTACGGGGTTAGGTCGTGACACATGACCTATCGGTTTGGGTCGTAATACAAACAAAGCTCTTTACACTTTACTTCATTAAGAAGAAATCTCCAATTGGCTACTATCTTGAGGAAACCGACAAGGGCATAACCTCTATGTCGTTCTTTATATTTTTTCTTGCGTATAAACTTGCTGTATTTTATTAGGTAGCATCCATTCATTCACACTTCATAAAGATGAGAAGTTTTTGGCTTTATATATATTGTTTTTTCATGAGAAGCATAATTAAAGGGATATTAGATAATATTCATGTATGAAACGTGGGGTCCACACAACATAATACATTCTTATCCAAAATGTTGCACAAACATATCCTTCAAATAGTATTGGTCATGTGTCACTTTCTTTGTCATGGACTAAAGCGTCATGATTGTTGACACTTGTCCCTTTGTTGGGGACTATGTCACTTTTCCTCCCACTATACTTACTAATTAATTCCTCACTTTCCCACTTTATTCCAACATTAAACCAATTACCCACATAATTATCATAATCATGTGACATAGCACTACACCATAGCCTCTTCTGGCACACATAAAATATTATTTTCAATCACCGTTGTCACACTTTTAAGTCCTAAATTATTTCGAAACTTCATATTGAACACGACCTTGTTCTTGCGGGTTCGGGTAAATTTGCTCATGTTGGACGGTTCAATTCCTAGTCCAAAAATACGGGGTATTATATCTTGGACCGTATTTCATACAAAATAAATGTCAAACCTCGACGAAACTTATTCTCTTCGATTCGTTCAACTTCTAATCCTTACGAAATATTCGTATTATCATTCAAACTACTTATAAGCTTTGGGATAACGTCGTCTTTTGCTACTTATGTCGTTTAACTGGCACGCTTTCTAACACACAAAAACATGGGACATAATATTGTTACATCTCTAAAATTTAGAGTCGTTGCATTATGAATAGACTAACGTAAGCCTAAAGAGGACATGAATTCCTTGTAAGGTTAAGGGGAGTATTTGGTAACTCTAAGCACGTACCATAAGATTTTCAAGTCATTAGAATCGGTGGAATTAAGTTCGTCAAAGGAAGTAGACTGTGAGTCATGTTTGGGAAGATTTCGCAACAATTGAGTTATACTTTGTTCAGAAATGACTTAAGGAGGAGCTATAGGTTAGATGGTTAATGAAGTGTTATACAAGTGTCAAGAAGGTTCCATAAGGATTGGAAGTCAACGAGTCAAAGAGAGCAACTTATCGGAAGTGGGCATTTGATGGACCATAGGATGTTTGACGGCCCGTCAAATGATGGAGCCACCACTGTGAAATAGTCACAGTGAGGCATGTTTGGCTGGGCAATTTGACGGTCCATTTGACGGACCATAGGAAGTTTGACGGTCCGTCAAAATGCCCGACGGGATTTTAAGTGATGCTTTATATATTTCGTTTTACCTCACTTGGATTCATTATTTCCCCAAATCAGATCCTATATCTCTCCAAAACCCTCTCCCCAAGTCTATAAACTAATCCAAGCTAAATCCAAGAGAATCAAGAGATTCAAGTGCTAAAAAGCTTACTAGGGTTTGTGAAACTCAAGATTTCCTTTGGTGTTGATGTTGGAGACTTCACTTTAGTGGAGTAAGTTGATCCAAATCTTGTTCTTGTGTGACGAAGGTAAGTTTTTACATCTCTTGCATATAGTTATGTCACACCACCATTTTTGAGTGACGTGACCGGCACCCAAAGGCAAACTAGGCCCGAGCGAACCACACTGAATCTGAAACTCTGGGGAGTGAACCCCAACTTAAACTCAAAATGTCTAGTCTGGAGATATATAAAAATACTGACCGTTTTGTCTGAACTGGGGGTACACCTAAAATATATATATATATATAACTGTGCAAGCCGAGGAGGCTGCTTTAATCATACAAAACTTTTAGCATCTAACATACATATACAAGCCAACAAGGCTATCACAATGACATACTATTTACAGGACTCGTCTACAAGACACTAGGGAGATGTGTGACTATACCATACAATCTGGAATTAAAAGAAAACTGTAAAGGACCTAGCGACTCCCAATAGAAAGGGAGCTTACCTATTAGCTGATGTCTGATCTTGTCTATTGGGAGGGTCTATCAATCTGTTGATCTGTACCTGCAGCCATGAATGCGACACCCCGGCAAAAGGGACGTCAGTACGATATAATGTACCGAGTATGTAAGGCTACGAGAACTGAAACTGATTTGGAAATGATACAATCTAGAGGCCAAAGAATGCGCTGAATATCTCACCTACCTTGACTCATATGAAATGCAATATAATACTATTATATATCTCACTGACCAAGTGGCTAGATAACTGTAAAATTTCACTGACCAAGTGGCCAGGCAATATGTCTCACTGATCCGTCGGCCAGGCAATCTGTCTCACTGACCCATAGGCCAGACATATCTATCTCACTGACCCGTAGGCCAGGCAAAAATAAAAATGTCTCATCGACCAAGTGGCCAGGCTAAAAAAAATATCTCACTGACCAAGTGGCCAAGCTGAAGAAGAATATATATATGTATATCATGCAGTATATCATACATATGCTGAAAAACACTGATACTGTAACATGTCTGTTCTGCCTCCCAATAACTCTAGGACACCGAAAGGGGATATGGCCCCTTAGAAAGAACAACATAACACTCGAAAACTATGCCGCAATATGACAAGCTCTACTTTGACAAATCTCTAGTCATAACGTTCTTTACGCTCCTACCATATATGGAATCATGCCCAGAAAAAAAAGAACAGCCTTAACATACCTTTTTGGTCTTCTATCACTTAACGTTTATTCTCTTGAGCTCGTAAATCTACATTCAAGAGAAATCATACTACTATTAGGCTTATTGACATATGCCCATCTCAAGTCTTTAAATTAGACTTCTTGAGAATCTGCCGAAATTCGGGAAGCATCTCCCCTATTTATATCCCTAGCCCGAAATCACAATCCAACAACCAACAACAACAACAACAACGCCAACAACAACATCATCAATACCAAAGAACTCCATAAAACACTCCACACGATGTTTATTCAATTTTCTCAACCAACAAATTTGGTATACCATCATTTAATAGTTCTACCTTTGTAAATACGTCTAAATCAATATCAATAAAGGAAGATTCATACCTTACCTCCACTAGAACCGCAATATATTCACTTTCCACCTTGAATTCCAGCCAAAATTCACCGCAATACGATATCATAATCGTAACTATATGCTGTCTGAACCTGAATTGGGAGATGATACGTAATTCGAGCTAAAATTTGATGTTGGGAAGTTGTGGGAATTTTTAGAGTATTTGTGGATTTCTCTGGTGTGTTTGGATGAAGAAAGGGGGGTAAGCCCCCTTATATGGAGTTCCAGAATCTACCAAGATGGACCTAATATTTGCTCAGCGCGATCGCGCTGCCTCCTGGGTCCTCCTTTGCACGTTCACGCTGTTACATCCCATGTTTTTATGCGTTGGGAAGCGTGCGAGTTCAATGACATTAGTAACGGAAGCGAGGTTATCCCTCAATCTTATAGGTGGTTAGAGCGATGGTACAAATGTATTCAAAGGATTAGAAGTGAAATGAATCGGATAAAAAAAAGTTTCGTTGAGGTTCAAAATTTATTTGAATGAAATACGGTCCAAGCTATAATCTTCCGTATTTTTGGACTAGGAAAGTGAACTTTCCAACACGAACAAATTTACAGAGCCGGAGGATTTAGTCATATTGAAGCATAACAATCAAGAACTTGGGATATACGAGGAATGAAGTCCAAAAATAATTTAGGCCTTAATAAGTGTGACGACAATGATTGGGAATAATGTTTGTGTAAGTATAAAGAGACTATGGACTAGAGTCCTACCACATGATCATGATAATTAATTTATAAGGTGTGTTAAAAGTGGTTGATATTTATGTAAATTGGGGATGAGTAATTAATTACCAAATTATTATGGGAGACAAAGTGGATGAGTGTAAATCCACATGGCATCATGATATTTATACCAACATATGACTATTGTTTTATTTAGTGGACACATTTTGGAAGAAGAATGCTTTGTAACCATGAAAGTGTCAATTATGTGGGCCCATTTAAATCTCTACATAAATAATCTTACCATTTCATTATGAAGGGGACCAACATGGTCAGATTTTTACCACAAATAATCCACAAATTCTCAAAGTGAAGGGGCAGCAACCAGTAGAATAAAGTGAATGGATCAAATACACCTCATATAGATACATATTTTGGGGCTAGTCACGAGATTTTTTTTAAGAGGAGATCAACACCTAGTTGAGGACAATCAGTTTAATTGGTGGTATATATCTATGCACCATATCCGTCATTTTTGGTTCGTTAAAAAAAAAAGAAGACGAAATCAACAAAAGCCAAATGATAGCAAATCAGAGATTTCTTCAAAGAGAAGTAAGGTGGAAGATGATCATTTTTGCCATATTAGGTAAGAACTATTCTCTCCTAGGTATATTTAAATTCACTCCAGTCATAGCTAAATTGTGAGATGGGAACTACGGAATTAATTGCAAGAAATCGGATATGATATTGTTATTGACGTTTTGGGATTAGAATGAAGAAAATGACGTTATAATCTCGATATGTTCATTGAGTTGCTATTATGATGACAGGATGTTTTAAAAGTGATTTAAGGACGGATTTGATTTCATTTGGATATGTATTTGTTGGTATTATTATGGTTGGTATTGTGATCGATATTTTGGCTAAGTTGGAATTTCAAGGTTTATTAAGTTTTAGGGAAGATGCTGCCCGAATATCGTTAGATTCCTAAGTAACTAAGAATTGGTTTGAAAAAGTACCTTGATCTGATTATTGGCGCGTTTGGTATTGTTTGTAGATTGGTGAAGCCCGAGACCTAGGTTATGGTTAAATTGACAAGCGACAAGGTATGTAAAGTTATCCCTTCTCTCTTTTTGGCACGATCTTTATGAAACAAATAGACGACGTATATATATATGATTCCAAAGAAGCTCCAATTCTTAGGGCCACTAGGATGGCTAATGTTCTTGATTTTCGAAAGCTATTTCATTATGTCTTGGTATGTGTTTATGATTCCAGAAGTTCTATTTTGATATAATCCATAGTGACATTCAAAGGGCACTTGATATGGCTATTGTCTTGATTTTCAAATGATGGTTCATTTAATTTGCATATGGTTGCTCACTACTCTACTCGTGCATGGCTCAACACATCTTTCATTGAGTGCCGGGCCGGGATACGTTGTCGTGCACAGTTTCACTACATTGTTCACCGAGTCCCTCACTAGAGGGCCGGGTACGGTATATATATATATATATGTATATGATGGTGTTATGATGTAATGATGTGATGGTGTTATGATGTGATTATGGTGCCAAGGATGGTATGTGGCGACCTTATTTATCGAGTCCCATAATGGGCCGGATATGATATATGATATTGATATGCATGATTTTCATTTCATAAGGCAAGTGTATTGATATTTTAAAAGTCATACTTGTTTCTGGTAATCTCTATTTCAGTTATGATTCTCTTTATTGTATTTCATGCTTTATATACTCAGTACATATTCCGTACTGACCCCCCTTTCTTTGGGGGGGGGGGGGGGGGGCTGCATTTCATGCCCGCAGGTACAGATAGTCGGTTTGGTTACCCTTCAGCATAGGACTTCTACTCAGCTATCTTGGAGAGCTCCGTTGTTCCGGAGCCTAGACTTTTGATACAGATCTTATGGTGTATATATATATGTTTACCCAAGGGGTCTATAGACATATGTGTGGGTTGTGTATCAGTTGGTTCAGCTGTGTCTATACGATGTGCTATGGATATTGATATGTTGTGGCAGCCTTGTCGGCTTGCGTATGATATTGATATGTTGCGACAGCCTTGTCGGCTTGCGTATGATATTGATATGTACTGGCAGCCTTGTCGGCTTGCGTATCATAGTATGTTCTGATTAGTTGTGACTCCTCAGGAGACAGGTTATTTGAGTATGTATATATATGAAGACGTTACGAACCTTTGGAGTTCTTATGCAAGTTTTCATATTGTTTCATAGATTTGGTTTGACTATACCTAACATGTACGTATGTGAGTGTCCAGCTCGGGCACTAGTCATGGCCCATGGGGTTGGGTAGTGAAAAAAGTGGTATCAGAGCAGTTCATCCTCTGAGTGTCTACAGACCGTGTCTAGTAGAGTCTTGTTTATCGGTGTGTTGTGCACCACATCTATAAACAGGAAGCTACAGGACATTTAGGATGTTACCTTTCCTTCTTATTCTAGATCGTGCGATAGAGCCAAGAAATAGGAAATGATATCCCTTATATACTGACCTTTGATTTCAGCAGGAGAATGGTGTCAACAAGAGAAGGTAAATAATGCTACTGGGAGTTACAGAGGTAGGATATTTCATCGAGGTTACGTTATTAGAAATTGTATATGTAGAATGGCAACTGGTCATCATCAAGGTTAGTAATTGTAAATATAGTAGGAAAATGGATTGAATGTATAAATGTTGTTGATAAGTTCAGTTATAAGGTGCGCACAGAAGAAGCTAAAGGAATCAGTAACGGTAAGCAGAATATATGTTAGATATAGTGTGAATGTTCCAGGTATGATTGAAACCTGTAGTAAAAGATTGAAAGGGAAAATAAACAGGAAAGTGTAACAGGTACAGTTTGAGTTGGACATACGAGGTAAGTTCGTCATTTTCATACTGTTATTCATATGGAGAGCCCTGTGCAGCTATGATACGATATACTATATACATATATATGTTGGCCCTATGAGGCATTGTTGGTATTTCCTACGTGCAGGTTTTGGGATAGTGAGAAATACAGAGGAAACTCTGCCAAAATTTTCCTAGAAATAAAAAGGGAATGAGATAAGTTCGTAATATGTCTTGGAAGGTCGTGTCAACAATAATGCTAGGACAATTCAGAAGGGTTTGTGAAAATAAGAGATGATTTAAAAAAGGCTGGCAAATCTTAATAGGTGTTATATTGAAGTACCACTGAATTGACAAGCTGGGATAAATTACGACGAGTTTATAGTTAGAAGAAGTAACAGTACGATTGAAACAAGAATACAGAGGAAGAAGAATTGTGACGAATATGAATGTGTTGATAAGACAGCTTGTGAGGTATTAAGGATAAGATTGACTAGAAAGGGGTAAAAGGTTAAGAAGTGTTACACTATAGGATTGATTACGAAAAGGATATAATGTGAATATAATGAGTAAAGCCTAGCGAGGAAGTGACTAAAAGATATGACGTGATCTAGGTGACTAAAGTATAAAGGCAATGTGAAATGGAAAGGTAAGGTATGGAACGGATGAGAAAGACTTATAAAGTTCTATAGGGAAAGTTCAGAATAAAGATTATGCGATAAAGGAAATGATAGCGAGCACAAGTGAAGAAGGAGTTAATTGAAAGAAGGAAATAAGAAAAAAGCGAGATAATAGTGCAGTAATAGATTATGACATGTATAGCTGAGAACACGAGTAATATAAGTGACGGAACTGTGAAGGACCAAACTATAGCAAGATGAGCAACGAGGTAGAATGAGTGCCAGAAAAAGGATTGGGATGAAAAAACAAATAGGGATGAACAGAATACGTTTTGAAAATGAGAAAGGGATTATGCATAAGTAGTGTTTTCTGAAGGGTACAGAGGTAGCATGAGATTCCTCGTGTACAGAATAAAAGATGGACATAGACTGGGGAAATAGTAAGGGAATATTAAAGGAAGCACCCAAGATAGACGTAATTAATTGAGTACGAGTATAAAATAAAAGGGAAATATATAGCTATGAACTTAAAGGTGTAGTACGATGACCAGGTGATAAGATAAGACTGTCATTAAGATGAACTTGATATGATTGTGAGTAAGTTAGAAGTCAGTGTTGGGTACACAACAAGGGTAAAAGAGCATAACGCATGAAGGAGTACTGCGCGTATATGACTTCACCTCCGAAATAGTGAAATCCTTAAAGGACAAGGACTGTAGGCCTGAGGAACAAATGGTGTATGTTTAATTTATTAAAGGAAACAGATGATGTAGGTTGGGATAAATATAATGTTACAAGAGAACTTTGGACGCTTATCATTGGGATATAAGTGCTACCTAATTGAGAATTTGGAATGACTATAAGTACCAATCATCGATTGGAGTAAGTGGAATATGGCCTTGGATGAGTTGCTACATTGATTGCATTACTCGAGTAAAAATTATCAGATAAGATTTTGTACTATATATCGAAAGGTTCTCGTCGTTTCATGATTTTGTTAAGGTTTCGTACGTGGACAATCAAGTTATAGACTATGAAGAAAAGATATGGATATGGTACAGTATACCAAGTGAGTTGGAAAAAAAAGGGATCAAATGAATTTGAGATTAGATATAGGGACATAGATCGGAATATAAATAGATAATGGTATAAGTACGCCCTTAAGGGGGGAAGCAAGTGAGAGAAGTGCAAGTGTAAGATGGAAACGATTGACGCTGCAATATATTTGATATGGATGCTTAAACTTCAAGTGAGATCCCTTGCTGAAACAAGTTAGTAAGATCTGAAGGCCAGCAATAAACGGATAGCAGTCAGGATAGTATTTGAGACAAGACCGAGGATCATTTGTAAAGATCTTGTATGATATGACACTAGGAAGTGGGTGAATGGTAAAAAGAAAGAGTACGACAAGAGAATGGTAACGAGTAACTTAAGAGATATTATAAAGGATAGCTACGCTATACTGGGTTAAAGGCTAAGATGTTGGCAATAGAGTCATTCACTAATGATATTGCGACTTATAAGAAGGGATAGAGAATCTCCTATAGTAGAATACGAGAAAATCAAAGGGTGAATAGAGGACGGGAGAGGAGTATGACAAGATAGGCTACGAGCGGGTTTTAGTACGGATGAGATATGTAAAGCAGAATGAACCAGGAGAAGGAAAGACTATGACTAAGGTTGGATGTATTTTATACAAGTCGTACAGGAATAGTTATACAACTTATGAATATTGGTGTGTTAAGAATGATACCAAGTGATTATTTGATAAGAAGAGTAAGGATTCAGTAATAACAATGTGGTTACGATATTTCGGGCGCATTAAGGAAGGATGTAAAGATGGTTTAAGCCAAATTACCGAGATAAAATTAATACTAAGGGCAAATAGGACATGACCATGACTGAGCCGAAGACTTATCCCGATACTGATTGAAAGATACGAGAGGAGAAGGCAAGGTTAAGCATGAAAACTAGTAAGACGACGCTAAGGTATTTCTTGGGCTAATTTGAGAACCCACGTATATTCTTGTAAGATTGCAACATGATGCGT
The DNA here is from genome assembly GCF_019175385.1 of Lycium barbarum. Taxonomy (NCBI): domain Eukaryota; kingdom Viridiplantae; phylum Streptophyta; class Magnoliopsida; order Solanales; family Solanaceae; genus Lycium; species Lycium barbarum. The sequence goes on from NC_083339.1 coordinate 56,979,172, forward strand.
GATAGGAAAACTAAGAGCAAAATCTGAATGAAGAGGCAATAGAAGAGTTTAAATTAAATATAAAGAAACGACACGAGATGATATGCCTAAAGTGTTACAAGTTGGATCAAGGGAAATTGCGAAGTGGTTTAAGCGAGATGATCAGAACGAGCTGGTTACTAGAAGACGGTGAATTTATATGTCAAATCAAAAATTCTTTCAGAATTATATAGCAAGATTACAGAGTGGCTTTATGTAAAGTTATTATATGAGGGAACGCCAACGCTACTCGATAGCCAACCCTAAAGGTCGAAATTAAGAGCTAAAGGAAAAGGGACAGTTAAAAACTTATACAAAGAGAGTCGAGAAGTGACACATGATGCTGAGAATTCCAGAATACAAACTGTAACAGCGAAGCAATGCAAGATTATTGGAGTAAAATAATGTTACACCTTGGGAAATGTCATTTTATTCGTAGAGTCTGTGAAAGGTCTACAAGTTGCCAGAGGTATGAAATTCTAGGGATTGTAAAGTCTAGTAAATCGACGAGGGACGCCTACGCGTTATAAAATCTCAGGTAAAGATTAGGAGGTAAGACGAAGTGAACGATACTGTCACGACCCAGCCCCGTGGGCCGTGACTGGTGCCCTACTTGGACACCCAGACAGATAAACAAATCAAATTGTCATATTATAGATTATCTCAGATTTCATATTAATCATTTTTGAACCGATTTGAAGTTAAATATTATCTTAAGCGGTCGCGCAAGCAGAGATATCATATCAAAGTCAAAGGGGCGGCGGAATACACATCGCCGAATATAAGCACATATACAAATATATGGGCCACCATGGCCGTCATAACAGACAGGACCGCATTAAGACACAAATCATGAACAAAATGAGCACACATAGGACCCACGACCCACATAAACGACTACAGGGCTCTACAAATCAAAACGAAAACATATAACGGGACAGGGCCCCGCTGTACCCCAAATAGTCAAATATACAGAAATATATACATGACAGAGATATGTACCAAAATGTGGGTTCCGAATCAAAAGGAGCACTCTGTAGTAGCAGAATGTGGGGCCTACTCTGGCGGATCACCAACGTCTGTACCTGCGGGCATGAAACGCAGCCCCCGAAGAAAGGGGGTCAGTACGAAAGATGTACTGAGTATGTAAAGCATAGAGTACAGAAATCCAAACCATAACTATAGTAAAGTACAGAAAGAAAATACCGAATCAGTATATCAAAACCGGTACGGAAACCATATATACGTAATGCAAATAAAAGAAATCATGCATAAGGCTCAGGAACGTGGTCGCCTCTCCGACGCTGGCGCCACAACACAGCATACTCTGGAAAGTTTCAAATCTCTGTACAACCCCGAACATAACATATCATCGCACATATCATATCATCATAGCATATCATAAGTCATATCACAGCATAACTCCATAAACGGTACTCGGCCCTGTAGCTCGGTAGCACTCCCCTGGGTGCGATTTCCCACAATAAGAACAACGGAGCCTGGGTGGTCTGGACTGGCTGGAACCCCTGGTCATCTGCGAACCTGATGCTCTGGAACTCTGCCCGGCCCCAGATGGTCCTGCACTATCAAATCGTCTACCGGCGGACTGTGTACCTCGGCCTGACGGAGAAGGATATCTGCCTGACTGCTGTGACTGAGGCTGTCCGCCTCGGAAATCTCCAGAATACCCTGCTGATCTAGCCCGCTTGGGCGGCCTCCTATCCCGATCTCTGCCCGACCGGTCCTCTCTGTGCCGGTCCTCCATACCCTGGGCATAAGCTTGTAATCGGGCGATGTCCATATCAGTTTGCGATGCCATCGCCATACAGCTGTCAACTAAGTAACGGTCCAGCCCTTTCATGTACCGGTGCATCCGGTCAGCCATATCCGCTACTATAGCAGGTGCATATCGAGCCAAGGAATCAAACTCCAAATTATACTCATGAACACTCCGACCTCTTTGCCGCAGCTACAAAAATCTGTCAACCCTCGCCCTCCGCAACTCCGGGGGCAAAAAGTGGCGGAGAAAAGTGGCCACAAACTCGTCCCATGTAGCTAGGGGAGCACCCTCACCTCTGGACAGCTGCCTTGACTCATACCAATTAGCCGCAACATCTCGTAATCTGTGCGAGGCTAACTCAACGGACTCGGTCTCTGAAGCCCTGACCAGTCCCAATGAGCGCCTCATCCCCCGAATGAAGTCGTGGGGGTCCTCCACGGGCTTAGACCCGAAAAACTCTGGGGGACTACATGTCAGAAAATCACGAACCCTCAGGCTATCACGCCTGTCATCATCATCATCACCTCTTAACACGCGTCTGCGAGCCTGTCCAGCCACCAAAGTTATCAACAACTGTACGGCCTCCCTCAACGTCCTATCCTCCGCCCCTGGCTGAGGAGCTGGAGGCTCGGGCGCTGGAGCGTCTGGAGCTAATGATGGACCTGCTCCAGGCTCCTCCGGTGGTGTAGCAGAACCCTCCGATTGGGGCACAACATCGGGCAAATCCTGAGCACGAGCCCGGGTAACTCTCTGCAACCTGACCAGTCTCTCCTATCACCGCCTTGCCCTACTGGGCAGCCGTTGCCTTATTCGGAGGCATCACTGAAAAACACAACAATCGGTCAGAAAAGAGTCATCCTAATAGCACAGCTCTATCGCACGATCTAAGATTCAAAGAAAGGTAACACCCTAAATGTCCTGTAGCCTCCTATTTATAGATGTGGTGCACGACACACCGATAAACAAGACTCTACGAGACACGGCCTGTAGACATTCCGAGGACAAACCGCTCTGATACCACTTTTGTCACGACCCAGCCCCGTGGGCCGTGACTGGTGCCCTACTTGGACACCCAGACAGACAAACAAATCAAATTGTCATATTATAGATTATCTCAGATTTCATATTAATCATTTTTTAACCGATTTGAAGTCAAATATTATCTTAAGCGGTCGCGCAAGCAGAGATATCATATCAAAGTCAAAGGGGCGGCGGAATACACATCGCCGAATATAAGCACATATACAAATATATGCGCCACCATGGCCGTCATAACAGACAGGACCATTAAGACACAAATCATGAACAAAACGAGCACACATAGGACCCATGACCCACAAAAACGACTACAGGCCTCTACAAATCAAAACAAAAACATATGACGGGACAGGGCCCCGCCGTATCCCAAATAGTCAAATATACAGAAATATATACATGACAGAGATATGTACCAAAATGTGGGCTCCGAATCAAAAGGAGCACTCTGTAGTAGCAGAATGTGGGGCCTACACTGGCGAATCACCAACGTCTGTACCGGCGGGCATGAAACGCAGCCCCCGAAGAAAGGGGGTCAGTACGAAAGATGTACTGAGTATGTAAAGCATAGAGCACAGAAATCCAAACCATAACTATAGTAAGGTACAAAAAGAGAATACCGAATCAGCATATCAAAATTGGTACGGAAACCATATGTACGTAATGCAAATAAAATAAATCATGCATAAGGCTCAGGAACGTGGTCGCCACTCCGATGCTGGCGCCACAACATAGCATACTCCGGAAAGTTTCAAATCTCCGTACAACCCCGAACATAACATATCATCGCACATATCATATCATCAAAGCATATCATAAGCCGTATCATAGCATAACTCCATAAACGGAACCCGGCCCTATGGCGAGGTCTCGAGAACCATAACACATCATACTGCCGAATAGGTCATAATGCGCACGATCTCAAAACCGGCTAGGGAACCGGCGAACGATGTCATAGAAATAGGCATGAGCAGAGTAGTGCGGAAACCATATGCATATAACTCGACAAATAAATACACACACATACACACACACACACACATATATATATATATATATATATATATATATATATATTGAGATCAGGAAGCTCAAAGTAAGTATCGAGTCTGTCGGAATTAGTATACAGAAGATATGAGCCTTTAAACTTACAAAACTTTCGAAAAACACCTCATAAGCCATTTTCTAAAAATTTAGTGTCATTCACAGTAAGGAGCTTTCAAGTAGCTTATGGAGTAAATCAAACGGAGCCTTAAGTTCATAGACAGAAGTTCTCTTTTTATATCATACCAAAATAGCTCAAGTAAGACAAACGAAGGAAGTCTCGGGACTAGTGGGCCCGCCTCAGGTCAAGTCGAGGCGGCGGACATAAATTACAAACATTGGACTCCATGGAGGTTTCAAATCGATTCTATCACGTCTGTACAAATTATGGATGTTTGAACAGTTTTCCAACAAAACTTAAGGGTTATAATTCAATTGTATTGAATGAATACTACCAAAACTCAGACTTGAATTTCTATGAGCAGAATAACCTACGAGGCTCAAATCCGAACCTAGTACACCTAAACCAATTTCAATGCCAACTCAACTCGTTAAACCTTTATTTACGTCATCAATGTCACAACGACACAACTAACAAACTAAATAAAATTTAATTCACCATACCCATGCCCCATACCACACACGGCCACACCCAACTTGCACACCCACACGGCCAAGCACACCCACATCACAATTCCATGGTTTTTCATGCAATACTAACCATTATAACACATATGTTTCTTCCATAATAAAAGAGGTAAAATTCTTACCTTTTTCTTCAAATTTTCTCTTGCCACAAACGTCGTCCTTTTGCTAAGCTAATTATACCACGTCGTAGAGAATCTTGAACTTAGTAAGAATCCACGAAGAACAAGATTTTTGGAATGAAGATTGAAGGGCTAATTTTTTTTTTCTTTCTATGCTTGGCCGAATGGCTTAGCTTATTTTGCTCTTCATCTTTTGTTCTCTCTCTCTCTAACTTTCTTGAAACTTCTAAGGGATAAATGATGAATCCATGGTCCCTTTTTATTAAATTTTGCACATGGGAATTTATTAATTCTTTGTGGGCTTGGGCCACATATGGCCGGCCACCCCTCTCTATTGGGCTTTGATTTTTCCCATTTTATTTAGAGCCCAATAATTTATGGATCTTGTTTGTAATTCCCGAAACTAATTTCCGAAATTCTAATTTTTGCCCTTGGCCTTCTTCCGTACTTTCCCTTCAAGAATTTCCAAGAATATTACACATATTTTAAATAAAGTAAAAACGTGATCTCATTTCCTACAAGTCAAGATTATTCCATGTTTTTCAAACGCGCAAAAACACGGGATAGAACATTCTCCCCCCCTTTAGAAAATTCGTCCTCGAATGTTAAATTTACCTTATAGATTTTTCAAACGTTTTAGGGGAGGTCCTTTATATGGGTGGCACACATAAAGTATTTACAGATTAATGCAATCAATCACAGAATTTAAATTTTTACCTGGAGATACGGGAAACAGGTGAGGATATTTCTTTTTCATTTCGTCTTCTGCTTCCCAGGTCATTTCTTCTCTGTTATTATTTCGCCAGATCACCTTAATAGAATGCACTTCTTTGGTGCGCAGTATCCTCATTTGGCGATCCAGAATAGCTACAGGTTGCTCTTCGTAAGACAAGTCCTCCGTTACCTGAATATCATTTACTGGAAATATTCTGTCAGGATCACCAATACATTTTCGGAGCATGGATACATGGAATACCGGGTGCACTGCCTCTAGATCTGATGGTAAGTCCAGTTCATAAGCGACATTCCCAACCTTCCGGACAATCTGGTAAGGCCCAATGTATCGCGGACTGAGCTTTCCCTTTCTGCCGAATCTCATCATGCCCTTCATGGGCGACACTTTCAAAAATACCCAGTCTCCAATCTGGAACTCCAAAGGTCGACGTCGTTTATCAGCATAAGATTTCTGTCGACTCTGGGCCGCTAATAGTCGCTCTCGAATCAATTTCACTTTATCGACTGCCTGCTGGACCACATCTGGACCAATTAATTATGTTTCACCCACGTCAAACCAACCGATCGGAGATCTAAATTTTCTACCATATAGGGCTTCGTACGGCGCCATCTGTATGCTGGAATGATAACTATTATTATAAGCAAACTCAATAAGCGGCAAGTGATCGTCCCAGCTACCTCTGAAATCAATAACACAGGCCCGCAACATATCTTCTAATGTCTGAATAGTGCGCTCGGCCTGTCCGTCGGACTGAGGATGAAATGCTGTACTAAGACTCACCTGAGTCCCCAATCCTTCCTGGAATGATCTCCAGAAATTCGCTGTGAACTGGGCACCTCTGTCAGTAATAATAGATACAGGGATCCCGTGAAGTCTTACTATTTCTTTAAGATACAATCTTGCATAATCCTCAGCCGAATAAGTGGTCCTGACCGGAAGAAAATGGGTTGATTTCGTTAATCTGTCAACAATAACCCAACTAGAATCATACCTGCGTGGAGTGCGCGGCAACCCAACAACGAAATCCATATTAATCATCTCCCATTTCCAAGCTGGAATTTCCATTTCCTGTAGTAATCCGCGGGGCTTCTGATGTTCGATCTTGACTTGCTGGAAATTTGGACATTGGCCAACGAACTCTGCAATATCTCTTTTCATGCCGTCCCACCAGTATAAACATTTAAGGTCATGGTACATCTTAGTAGACCCAGGATGAATAGAATACCGAGAATTATGTGCTTCGCCCATAATTTGCCGTCGTAACCCTGCAACGTCCTGTACACATAATCTGCCTCCATATAATAATACCCCTTCAGGCGAAATTTCGAACGGAGTCTTTTCTTTATCAAGGGCCACATTTCTGTACTGCACCAGAACAGGATCTTCGAACTGACGCTGCTTTACCTCTTCTATAATGGATGACTCAGCAACCTCTCGAACAGAAACCCCAGCATCTGCCAAACGGAGTCCAAGGCTAGCTAACCGACGAATCTCACGAACTAATTCTTTCTTATCAGGCTGCACATCAGTCAAACTACCCATGGATTTGCGGCTCAGTGCGTCGGCTACCACATTACCTTTCCCAGGATGATACAAAATATCAACGTCATAATCTTTTAATAGTTCAAGCCATCTCCTCTGCTGCAAATTCAGTTCCTTCTGTTTAAAAATATACTGGAGACTCTTATGGTCCGTATAAATATCAACGTGGACCCCATATAAATAATGCCGCCATATCTTCAAAGCATGAATTACCGCGGCCAATTCCAGATCATTAGTGGGATAATTTCTTTCATGCGGTCTGAGCTGCCGGGAAGCATAGGCTATGACTCGACCGTGCTGCGCTCACAGGCATCAGTCCACTGAAATTTTGCTGCTTTCTGAGTGAGCTTTGTTAATGGTGCCGCGATAGAAGCAAAATTCTCCACAAACCTTCTGTAATAACCGGCTAACCCCAGAAAACTACGTACCTCTGTCGGTGTAGTAGGCCTGGGCCAATTCTGTACAGCTTCAATCTTCTGTGTATCGACCCGAATACCATCTGCTCCGACGATATGCCCCAAGAATGCCACAGAAGTTAACCAGAATTCACATTTGGAGAATTTAGCATATAATTTTTGTTGCCGAAGGGTGCCAAGTACTGTTCTGAGATGATCTGAATGCTCCTCCGCTGATCGTGAATAAACCAAAATATCATCGATAAATACAATAACAAACATATCAAGGAACGGCTGGAATACCCGATTCATCAAATCCATGAATACCGCTGGAGCATTAGTCAGCCCAAAAGACATCACTCTGAATTCATAATGCCCATACCGGGTCCTGAAAGCAGTCTTCGGAATATCTGCCTCTCGTACCCATACCTGATGTAGCCCGAACGCAAATCTATCTTCGAAAAATATTTAGCACCCTGCAACTGATCAAATAAATCATCAATCCGGGGGAGGGGATATTTATTCTTTATAGTTACCTTATTTAATTGCCGATAATCAATACCCATTCGCAGTGACCCGTCTTTCTTTCTGACAAATAATACCGGCGCTCCCCAGGGCGATGTACTGGGTCTGATGAAGCCTTTGTCTAATAGATCTTTCAGCTGTTCTTTTAATTCTTTTAGTTCTGCCGGTGCCATCCTGTAGGGAGGAATAGATATGGGTTGTGTATCTGGCAACAAATCTATAGTGAAGTCTATCTCCCGTTCAGGCGGAAGGCCTGGAAGCTCATCTGGGAATACATCTGAGAATTCATTAACAACCAGAACTGACTGAAGAGTAGGTGTCTCGGCCTTAGTATCGTGCACACGGACCAAATGATAAATATAACTTTTCTGAATCATCTTCTTGGCCTTGAGGTACGAAATAAACTTACCCCTCGGCGATGCTGTACTCCCGGACCACTCTATAACTGGTTCCACTGGGAACTGGAAACGAACTACCTTGTTCTGGCAGTCAACACTAGCATAGCAGGAAGCTAACCAGTCCATGGCCATAATAACATCAAATTCCAGCATATCTAATTCTATCAAATCAGCTTTAGTACAACGGTCATATATAATCACGGAACAATCTTTATATACCTGTCTCGCTATAATAAAATCCCCGACCGGTGTAGCTACTTCAAATGGCTCTATAGGTTCAGGTGTTATCCCAATTTTACTAGCAACGAGCGGGGAGATATATGATAAAGTAGAACCAGGATCAATCAATGCATATACAGATCAGGAGAAAACCAGTAATGTACCTGTGACAACATTTGGCGAAGCCTCCTGGTCCTGGCGGCTAGCCAATGCATATATGCGGTTCGAAGGACCGCTAGAATCTGAAACACCGCCATGACCTCGACCGCGGCCCGCCGGTGCCGATAAACCCCGCCCTACAGGGCGCATAGCTGAGGGAGTAGAGGATGAACCAGCGGCTGATCCCGTCGGCTGAACTGTACTACCAGAACCACTCGCCATCGGACAATCTCGCATAACCTGGCCCTGACGACCGCAGGAAAAACAAACCCCTGTAGCTCGGTAGCACTCCCCTGGGTGCGATTTCCCACAATAAGAACAACGGGGCCTGGGTGGTCTGGACTGGCTGGAACCCCTGGTCATCTGCGAACCTGATGCTCTAGAACTCTGGCCGGCCCCAGAGGGTCATGCACTATCAAATCGTCTACCGGCGGACTGTGTACCTCGGCCTGACGGAGAAGGATATGTGCCAGACTGCTGTGACTGAGGCTGTCCGCCTCAGAAATCTCCAGAATACCCTGCTGATCTAGCCCGCTTGGGCGGCCTCCTATCCCGATCTCTGCCCGACCGGTCCTCTTTGTGCCGGACCTCCATACCCTGGGCATAAGCCTGTAATCGGGCGATGTCCATATCAGTCTGCGATGCCATCGCCATACAGCTGTCAACTAAGTAACGGTCCAGCCCTTTCATGTACCGGTGCATCCGGTCAGCCATATCCGCTACTATAGCAGGTGTATATCGAGCCAAGGAATCAAACTCCAAATTATACTCACGAACACTCCGACTACTCAGCCGCAGCTACAAAAATCTGTCAACCCTCGCCCTCCGCAACTCCGGGGGCAAAAAGTGGCGGAGAAAAGTGGCCACAAACTCGTCCCATGTAGCTAGGGGAGCACCCTCACCTCTGGACAGCTGCCTTGACTCATACCAATTAGCCGCAACATCTCGTAATCTGTGCGAGGCCAACTCAACGGACTCGGTCTCTGAATCCCTGACCAGTCCCAATGAGCGCCTCATCCCCCGAATGAAGTCGTGGGGGTCCTCCACGGGCTTAGACCCGAAAAACTCTGGGGGACTACATGTCAGAAAATCACGAACCCTCAGGCTATCACGCCTGTCATCATCCTCATCACCTCTTAACCCGCGTCTGCGAGCCTGTCCAGCCACCAAAGGCATCAACAACTGTACGGCCTCCCTCAACGTCCTATCCTCCGCCCCTGGCTGAGGAGCTGGAGGCTCGGGCGCTGGAGCGTCTGGAGCTAATGATGGACCTGCTCCAGGCTCTTCCGGTGGTGTAGCAGAACCCTCCGACTGGGGCACAACATCGGGCAAATCCTGAGCACGAGCCCGGGTAACTCTCTGCAACCTGACTAGTCTCTCCTATCACCGCCTTGCCCTACTGGGCAGCCGTTGCCTTATTCGGAGGCCTCACTGAAAAACACAACAATCGGTCAGAAAAGAGTCATCCTAATTGCACAGCTCTATCGCACGATCTAAGATTCAAAGAAAGGTAACACCCTAAATGTCCTGTAGCCTCCTGTTTATAGATGTGGTGCACGACACACCGATAAACAAGACTCTACGAGACACGGCCTGTAGACATTCCGAGGACAAACTGCTCTGATACCACTTTTGTCACGACCCAGCCCCGTGGGCCGTGACTGGTGCCCTACTTGGACACCCAGACAGACAAACAAATCAAATTGTCATATTATAGATTATCTCAGATTTCATATTAATCATTTTTTAACCGATTTGAAGTCAAATATTATCTTAAGCGGTCGCGCAAGCAGAGATATCATATCAAAGTCAAAGGGGCGGCGGAATACACATCGCCGAATATAAGCACATATACAAATATATGCGCCACCATGGCCGTCATAACTGACAGGACCATTAAGACACAAATCATGAACAAAACGAGCACACATAGGACCCATGACCCACAGAAACGACTACAGGCCTCTACAAATCAAAACAAAAACATATGACGGGACAGGGCCCCGCCGTATCCCAAATAGTCAAATATACAGAAATATATACATGACAGAGATATGTACCAAAATGTGGGCTCCGAATCAAAAGGAGCACTCTGTAGTAGCAGAATGTGGGGCCTACACTGGCGATTCATCAACTTCTGTACCTGCGGGAATGAAACGCAGCCCCCGAAGAAAGGGGGTCAGTACGAAAGATGTACTGAGTATGTAAAACATAGAGCACAGAAATCCAAACCATAACTATAGTAAGGTACAAAAAGAGAATACCGAATCAGTATATCAAAACCGGTACGGAAACCATATGTACGTAATGCAAATAAAATAAATCATGCATAAGGCTCAGGAACGTGGTCGCCACTCCGATGCTGGCGCCACAACACAGCATACTCCGGAAAGTTTCAAATCTCCGTACAACCCCGAACATAACATATCATCGCACATATCGTATCATCAAAGCATATCATAAGCCGTATCACAGCATAACTCCATAAACGGTACCCGACCCTATGGCGAGGTCTCGGGAACCATAACACATCATACTGCCGAATAGGTCATAATGCGCACGATCTCAAAACCGGCTAGGGAACCGGCGAACGATGTCATAGAAATAGGCATGAGCAGAGTAGTGCGGAAACCATATGCATATAACTCGACAAATAAATACACACACACACACACACACACACAGATATATATATATATATATATATATATATATATATATATATATATATATATATATATATATATATATATATATATATATATATATATATATATATATTGAGATCAGGAAGCTCAAAGTAAGTATCGAGTCTGTCGGAATTAGTATAAAGAAGATATGAGCCTTTAAACTTACAAAACTTTCGAAAAACACCTCATAAGCCATTTTCTAAAATTTAGTGTCATTCACAGTAAGGAGCTTTCAAGTAGCTTATGGAGTAAATCAAACGGAGCCTTAAGTTCATAGACAGAAGTTCTCTTTTTATATCATACCAAAATAGCTCAAGTAAGACAAACGAAGGAAGTCTCGGAACTAGTGGGCCCGCCTCGGGTCAAGTCGAGGCGGCGGACATAAATTACAAACATTGGACTCCATGGAGGTTTCAAAGCGATTCTATCACGTCTGTACAAGTTATGGATGTTTGAACAGTTTTCCAACAAAACTTAAGGGTTATAATTCAATTGTATTGAATGAATAGTACCAAAACTCAGACTTGAATTTCTATGAGCAGAATAACCTACGAGGCTCAAATCCGAACCTAGTACACCTAGGACATGCCAAGAGAAGGAAAGGGATAACTTTACATACCTTTAGCTCTCCTTACGGTTGCCCAAACTCAAGTCCCGTTTGCTCCGGAATCTACATTTGGTCACAATTACCAAATATGAATTTCAAGCTTTTTAAGAATTCAAGTTTAAATCTATACTTGTCTACCGAAATTTCGGCAGCACCTCCCCTATAAATTCAACATCCCCGAGAATTTGCTCGGCCATAATATCAACAACAACAACCACAACAATAACAACAATCATCAAAATTATAACAAAACACATTCTAACATAATTTTTCTTCCTTTCTACATAATGTAACACTTCCATTCCAATTTAACACTATCCAACTAATATCAACATTTTCCGTATTCATTAACTAACTCAAGATTACTCAAACATATTTCAATAGTATTTTAAACAATATTCAAGGATTCAAGCCATTCCGCCAATTCCATATTCCATTCGAAACTTCTATTAATGCAATGAAACTACCAATTCGCATTGTTTTATTCCAAGTTCACTAACAACAACCATAATTCACATTTAGGATCTCACTTTCCTAATCATATAAAATTTATACTAAAATCATATAATTTCCCATAACAACCTATAACCACTTTCAATGCCAACTCAACTCGTTAAACCTTTATTTACGTCATCAATGTCACAACGACACAACTAACAAACTAAATAAAATTTAATTCACCATACCCATGCCCCATACCACACACGGCCACACCCAACTTGCACACCCACACGGCCAAGCACACCCACATCACAATTCCATGGTTTTTCATGCAATACTAACCATTATAACACATATGTTTCTTCCATAATAAAAGAGGTAAAATTATTACCTTTTTCTTCAAATTTTCTCTTGCCACAAACGTCGTCCTTTTGCTAAGCTAATTATACCACGTCGTAGAGAATCTTGAACTTAGTAAGAATCCACGAAGAACAAGATTTTTGGAATAAAGATTGAAGGGCTAAATTTTTTTTTCTTTCTATGCTTGGCCGAATGGCTTAGCTTATTTTTCTCTTCATCTTTTGTTCTCTCTCTCTCTAACTTTCTTGAAACTTCTAAGGGATAAATGATGAATCCATGGTCCCTTTTTATTAAATTTTGCACATGGGAATTTATTAATTCTTTGTGGGCTTGGGCCACATATGGCCGGCCACCCCTCTCTATTGGGCTTTGATTTTTCCCATTTTATTTAGAGCCCAATAATTTATGGATCTTGTTTGTAATTCCTGAAACTAATTTCTGAAATTCTAATTTTTGCCCTTGGCCTTCTTCCGTACTTTCGCTTCAAGAATTTCCAAGAATATTACACATATTTTAAATAAAGTAAAAACATGATCTCATTTCCTACAAGTCAAGATTATTCCATGTTTTTCAAACGCGCAAAAACACGGGATATAACAGATACATCTTAAGGGAGTAACTATAGAAGAATAAAGAGTCGAGTTATGACTAAGTGCACCAGGGAGTGAGTGAGATTTCAGCAAAAGAGCTCGCAATACAACTGTCAACCAACTGCGAAATAAGGAGGAGAGTAAAGACAACGATGTGGAACCAATGCTACCTTTCCGTTGCACTATTCTACACTTGCGGTTTCTACATTCATTAAAGTCATACTATCATTAGAATAGACAACTAGCACACATGGCTAAAGCTAGAGAAAATCGGACAACATCTCCTCCATAACGTATCTCAACTCCCAAACGTCAATAATAAATTCACGATGCCATAACAATAGCCACTACTCATTCACATTATCCATATTTCTAGACTTACATTCAATTCATCCATAACCATGGCTATAACACACAACTATGTCCATTCACATACATTGCTCATCTCATGTTCTCAACATCTTTTATAACACATTCACATCACAATACATCAAGACTCATAACTCAATTCAAACTATTTCTCCAAATGTCACTATTCATCATTCATGACCCATTTTCCTATACTCATCTAATGTCCAAGCATTTGACTCTATAATACCTTAAACAACATATAAATACCATAAATCTTACCTTAGATGTTGTAGGAACGAGCCTTGGTTGATAATACTCCACTTTGAGCAAAACCCTAGTTTATCTCCATTTGGATTTCTTAACTTTGGATGATCTTGATGGTTTTCTTACACTTGATTCCCTTGATTTATGTTGTTGATTACCTAATATCCTTGAACTCTTGTTGAATATATGTAGAGAGATGTTCTACAGAGAAGGGGTGTGATGTAGAAGTGAAATGAAATAAGCCTTGGTCCCCTTATTTAATGACTTAAAAATCTGATTTGAAGTGCACAGTGGTCGTAAACTTGGTTTACGGTCCGTATTCTAGTTTACGGACCGTCCTTCGTGGTCGTATTTAATCATATCAGAACCAGAAACTCAAACTGAGATGTGGTGATTTACGGACACAGTTTACGGGCCGTAAACCACTTTACGGTCCTTAATTTGGGTCGTATTTAACCATTTGCTCATTTGGCAGAAAGTTGATGTTTTGGAAGACAAAATACGACATGGTAGTTTACGGACCATATACCACTTTACGGTCTGTATTTCACTTTACGACCAACTGGCCAAAATGCAAACCTGCAACTTTCACATTTCCAAAACCTATAATTATTCATTATAGAGCATAACCTATCTCTTATTGCAATTGCCTTCGGAATCTTACTTAGGGTCGTCAAATGTTATCTCTTACTCATGCAAACATCGAATACTCGTACTCCTCGCGGGTCCATTCACTTGGACAACAATGGAGGATTTTTTTTTTCGAGGTGTAACATTCTCCCCCCCTTAAGAACATTCGTCCTCGAATGTTTAAAGTCTTCGGGGATTTTATAAAAATTTCGCCAGAGTCTCCCCTATAATATGGCACTACCATCCTGTCACAACAACCCAAAATATCATCGGCTCACAGGGCTACGTCACAATATCAACATATCTGTGGCCACACACGACCAAAAGCATGAAAAGGAAATCATACATACCTCATACCGCTGATGTTTCATCTTGAATCTCTCCCAAGGGCTGAAATAAATGAGGGTATCTGGATCGCATACTTTCTTCCGTTTCCCATGTCATTTCTTCTCGTTTACTGCTTCTCCATAAAACCTTAACTGAGGTCACTTCTTTGTTTCTAAGCCTCCGTACTTGCCTATCTAGTATGGCAATGGGCACTTCTTCATTAGTCAACTTTTCCGTCACTTGTACATCATTTATTGGCACAATCTTAGTAGGATCTGCTACACATTTCTGAAGCATCGAGACATGGAAAACTGGATGGACTGACTCCAAATCCGGAGGTAGATCTAATTCATAGGCCACTTTGCCCACCTTGCGCACAATCTCATAAGGTCCAATGTACCGGGGACTAAGCTTCCCCTTTCTGCCAAATCTCAATACACCTTTCATCGGTGATACTTTCAAGAATACCCAATCTTTCACTTGGAACTCTAAGTCTCTTCGGCGATTATCCACATAGGACTTCTGACGACTTTGGGTTGCTAATAACCGATCTTGTATGAGCTTGACTTTCTCTATGGATTGCTGGACCAAGTCTGGCCCTAGCAATCTAGCCTCTCCTGTTTCAAACCACCCAATTGGGGATCTACCCTTTCGCCCTTATAAAGCTTTATACGGTTCCATTTCAATGAGTGGCAAATGGTCATCCAAATTTCCTCCAAAATCTATCATACATGCCCACAACATATCTTCAAGAGTCTGAATGGTACGATCGGCTTGTCCATCAGTCTGCAGGTGAAATGTCGTGCTAAGGTGCACTTAGGTTCCCAAAACCTGTTGGAAAGACTTCCAAAAATTAGCCGTGAACTAAGTTCCTCTGTCCGAGATAATAGATACTGAGACACCATGGAGTCTTACTATCTCTTTAAGATAAAGCTTTGCATAATCTTCTGCCACATACGTCGTTCTGATCGGTAAGAAATGAGCTGACTTTGTGAGTCTATCCACAATCACCCATATGGAATCATACTTACGTCTAAAACGGGGTAAGCCTGAAATGAATTCCATGTTAATCACTTCCCATTTCCAAGTTGGGATTTCAATAGCTTGCAACAATCCACCGGACTTTTGGTGCTCGATTTTCACTTGCTGGCAATTTGGACATTGAGCTACGAATTCCGCTATATATTTCTTCATTCCATTCCACCAATATATAGACTTAAGGTCATGATACATCTTCGTCGCTCCGGGGTGGATGGAGTAGCGGGAAAAATGGGCTTCCCTCATTATTTGGTGGCGTAAGTCTGCCACATCCGGAACACATAACCTGCCTCAACAGCGGAGAACTCCATCTCCTGAAATGTCAAATGATGACTCCTCTTTCTGGGGGAGTGTATCTCTGTACTGCATTAGCATGGAATCTTCGTATTGTCACTCTTTCACTTCTGCTACTAGCGACGAGACTGCTGAATTCTGAATAGTAGCTCCTCTGCTACCTGAGTCCACTACTCGGACTCCCAGGCTAGCTAACTGCTGGAGCTCACAGGCCATTTCCCTCTTCTCTGGTCGTACATCACATAAACTTCCCATCGATCTGCGGCTAAGAGCATCAGCTACAACATTTTCCTTTCCAGGGTGATATAAGATATCAACGTCGTAATCTTTTAGCAATTCTAACCATCGTCGTTGCCGCAAATTCAAGTCTTTCTGCTTGAAGATATACTGAAGGCTTTTATGATCTGTATAATTATCCACATGGACACCATATAAATAATGTCTCCATATCATTAGTGCATGAACCACTGCGGCCAATTCTAGATCATGGGTTGGATAATTCTTCTCATGTTTCCGCAACTGCCTTGAAGCATACGCAATCACCTTACCACGTTGCATCAATACACAGCCTAGCCCAACACCTGAAGCATCGCAATAAAAAACATATCCTTCCAATCCCTCTGGAAGTGTCAAAATTGGGGCAGAAGTCAATCTACCTTTCAACTCTTGGAAGCTACGTTCACAAGCGTCTATCCATTGAAACTTTGCTGATTTCTGGGTCAACATTGTGAGTGGTGCAGAAATAGAAAAAAAAACCTTCAACGAATCTCCTGTAATAACTTGCTAAGCCCAGAAAGCTACGAACCTCCGTAGGAGTTATGGGCCTTGGCCAAGTCTTCACGGCCTCAATCTTTTGACTATCCACTCGAATACCATTGGCTGCAAAAATATGCCCCAGAAATGTCACTGAGTTCAACCAAAACTCATATTTGGAAAACGTTGCAAACAACTCTCGAGTTCGAAGAACTCCGAGGACAGTACGCAAATGATCTGCATGTTCTGCCTCGGATCTAGAATACACCAAGATATCGTCGATAAATACGATCACAAATAAATCCAGGAAAGGCCTGAACACATTATTCGTCAGATCCATAAATACTGCCGGTGCATTAGTTAGCCCGAACGACATTACCCGGAACTCAAAATGACCATATCTTGTTCTGAAGGCTGTCTTAGGGATATCATTCTCCCTAACTCTCACTTGGTGATACCCGGACCTCAAATCTATCGTTGAAACCCATTTGGCACCTTGCAATTGATGAAATAAATCATCAATCCTTGGAAGAGGATATTTATTCTTAATTGTCACCTTTTTCAATTGTCGTTAATCAATGCACATTCTCAGGGAGCCATCTTTCTTTCGGACAAACAATACGGGTACTCCCCACGGAGACGAACTAGGCCTAATAAAGCCTTTATCAAGCAAGTCTTTCAATTGCTCCTTCAACTCTTTCAATTCTGCGGGAGCCATTCTATAAGGAGGAATAGATATAGGCTTAGTGCATGGCAACACATCAATAGCAAAATCAATCTCCCGCTCGGGAGGAAGGCTTGGAAGCTCTTCCGGGAACCCATCCAGAAATTCATTCACTATGGGAACTGACTAAAGAGTCGGCGATTCAGCTTCTACATCTTGAACCCGAACTAGATGATAGATACATCCTTTCGTGATCATTTTCCTTGCCTTTAGATAGGAAATAAACCTACCTTTTGGTGACGCCGTATTCCCTTTCCATTCTAAAACTGGTTCTCCCGGAAATTGGAAACGAACCATTTTCATTCGGCAATCAGCATTGGCATAACAAGAGGCCAACAAATCCATGCCCATAATAACATCAAAATCCACCATTTCTAGCTCATGCAAATCAATCATGGTACGACGATCACAAATCACAATTACATAATTTCTATATACTCGGCTAGCTATTATCGATTCACCAACGGGTGTAGATACCTCAAAGATCGACTCCGGTTCGACTCTAAATCGACCCGCAACATACGGAGTAACATATGACAACGTGGAGCCCGGATCAATCAAAGCATATACATCATGAGAGAATACCGATAATATACCTGTGACCACGTCAGGAGAAGACTCAAGATCTTGGCGTCCAGCCAAAGCATAAACACGGTGCTGAGGACCACTAGAACTGGGAACTCTCCCTCTGCCTCTAGCATGGCCGACTAGCGCATGTGAACCTAGCCCCATAGGGCGTACAGATGTTGAAGACCGGGCTACCGACCCTGATGGCTGGGTCCTACCTCTACCATGAACTAAGGGGCAATCACGCATAATATGGCCTGGTCGACCACATGAATAGCAAGCATCAGAACTCAATCGACATCGACCCCAATGCGACTTCCCACACTGGGAACATCGTGGTGCAAGTGGCTTTGACTGGCCTAAATCATCTCTAAACTGAGACCCCGAATAACTCTGACTGAGCCCGAAATGAGTAGGTTTGTCGAATCTCTGGCTCGAAAACCGTGGAGGGGCACTAGTCATAGAATAGACGGAGTGCCTGGACATCTGCTGTCTGTGTCCGCCTCTGAACTCGCTTGCCGACCCCGAAAATCTGGCCCTCTTACTATGACCCCTATCCTACTCGTGTTCACTTCTCTACTGCTGTAGGCTTTCTTCAAAGTTCTGAGCGTGGCCCTGAATACGTGCAATATCCATATTGTCCTGAAGGGACGTAGTCAAACATCTATCCATCAAATGTGGCCCGAGGCCTTTAACAAATCGGTGCACCCGGTCACCCATATCCGCTACCATGGCCGAAGCATATCTAGCCAAAGAATTGAAACAGAGACTATACTTTAGAGCACTCACGCTACCTTGCCTCAAGTTCAAAAAATTTTCGGCCCTAGCTCGCCGAACTTCTGGAGGCATATAATGTCAAAGAAAAGCATCAACAAACTCTTGCCATACCGGGGGAGGTGCATTGGCTCCCCGTGAAACCATCCAAACCGTATACCATTGGATCGAGAGATCTCTCAATCTATATGACGCTAGCTCCACCGATTCGGTGTCCGAAGCATGTATCAATCGAACCGTCCTTAATATACCATCAATGAAATCTTGAGGGTCCTCCTCCGGCATTGACCCAAAGAATTCCGGAGGGTTCAAAGTAATGAAGTCGCAGGCCCTTGCACTAACAGCCCTATCACCTTGCCCTGAACTTTGCCTCTGAGTCTGGGCCGCAACCAATTGAGTCTGCAAATTAATTGTTACACCTCGGAAATTTCGCCGTGAACGTACAATGAAAAGTTACAGGTTGGCACTTTGATCCAGTTGGTCGTAAAGTAGAATACGGCCCGTAAAGTGATTTACGGACCGTAAACTGCTATCGTCCTCCAACCTTTCAAAATTTTAACTTTCTGTCAAATGCTTCAAATGGTTAAAAATGACTTGGAATACAGACCGTAAATTGAATTACGACCCGTAAACTGCCATGATTTCCAGCATGCCTTTCTGGTTTTGATATGCTTAAATACGGTCGCGAAGGGCGGACCGTAAACCATAATACAACCCGTAAAGTGGGGTTTACAACCACTGTGCATCCCGACTACTGTTCATAAAAAAATCAGATTTTGTGATTACTATAAGGGACCCTTTTCATTCATTTCATTTCATTTTCTCATCTACACCACTCAAGAACTCTCTAGAAAATTCTCCAAACACTTTAACCATAAGAATAACAAGGAAATCAACGATCAACAACATTAAATCCATGAAACAAAGTGTGTGAAACTCAAGTGAAGTTCATCCAAACCAAGAAGTTCAAAAAAAGAGTGAAGTAGGGTTTTGGTGCTAGAGGAGTAAATCCATTCAATGCTTGTTCAACCATCATCTAAGGTAAGTTTCATGACCATTTCATATTGTTTAAGGTATTAAAAGGTTAAGACACCCGAATTGTAGAAAAGCATAGCAAATGGGTCATAAATGAGTGAATAGTGCCATGAGTGAATGGTAATTGAATTGAATCATGAATGTTAGTGTGTTGTGAGTATGAATACGTTATAAATGACATGTAAACCATGAGATAAGTGTGATACATGAGAAAATACGATAGTGAACCCAAAACCATAAATGTGGGAAAAATGAAGAGAAATGGTGGATCGTGGTCATTGTATATGAATGATGATTGTTGATTGCTATATTGAAATTGTTGTTGTGGGTGTTGGAAGTTGACATGAAATATGGGAAAAGTAGTATAAACAAAGGAAGTTCCGCCCAATTATCCTAGAAATAGTAGCGCGCGTTCTTATAGTCGATTAACTAACGTAAATGCGAATCCTCTTTTGAAGGTAGAAACGCGATATCGAAGGAGAACAAGCGAGCGATAGTTTAGTTAAACGTCAAAGGTATGTGAGGTTAGTCTCTTCTTTCTAATGGCATGAATCCTATAGCGTAACTTGTTTCTCATCCATGAGCCTATGTCTATATTAGCTACACAAGGTAATGAGTTAAAGTATAGAAAGTCTAATGATGTTATTTATCGCTTACACTCACCTTATATGCTATTTCCTTCAAGGTGAGGCAGAATGTCCATGATTGTTCCATAATGCAATCGGGGGATCACGACCTTACGTCACCCCGATAGAGTATGTATTATAATGAGCTAAGAATATTGTGATAAGCATATTATGATGATGATGATATAACACCGCGCCTAGTTGGCCGGGCAGTCATCGCTAAGGCGGGAAGCTATACGATACACCATGGCCAAATGGCATGGGCAGACACCACTAGTGGGCGGCATGAGATGTTACCCCGGACGCGGGAGGCCTGGACGCGGGCTCATGTTATGATTATCACACCAATCCGATATGGGCAGGCAGTTTATACATGATGCGTATATGATATGATATGATTATGGGCATGAGCAAGATAGCATGATTTGTTTTCTTATACTTGGCAGTTAGATTCTGATTTTCCATATGAGTATCTTCTTTATATCATTGTCTTACTTCATTGTTTATGCCTCTCATACTCAATACAATATTTGTACTGACGTCTGTTTTCTTTAGACGCTGTGTTCATGCCTACAGGTAGACAGGGAGGAGAGCTCGATCCAGATCTGTAGTAGCTGTCAGCTGGTTGGAAGCCCTCCATTGTCCCGGAGGTTCTTATGACTAATCTTTTGATTAGCCCCGGGTACCCGTCGCGGCCCCTACCTGGGTCGTGACAAAGGTGGTATCAGAAAGAGTCGTGCTCGGTGGTTAGCCCCAGGTACCCGTCGCGGCCCCTAGCTGGGTCATGATTAAAGTGGTATGAGAGCAAGTTCGGTCCTAGGAAGTGTCTACGAGCCGTGTCTAGTAGAGTCTTGTTTATGGTGAGTTGCGCGCCACATCAATAAACAGGAGGCTACAGGGCATTTAGGAAAAATGACCATTCTTCTTATATGAGATCGTGCGGTAGAGTCGCGTGTAAGACTTTATCCTCCCTAATAGTATGTTGTTATTTCAGAATGCCGCCAAAGGGGAAGGCTATAGTCGCCCAGAAGGTACAAGACTACGACAAAGAGGTGGGTAGAAAGAGAGCCTCCGATGAATATAGAAGAAGGCGAATTGCATAACAAGGCCTTGTCCAATACTTCCTCTACCCCGCCTAATGTGGGGGTGCAAGGAGGAGCCCCAGCTCCAATCCCTTCGCCGGCTGCTTCGGGTCAACAAATGACCGAGGCCATTAAGCTATTGACACAATTAGTTGCCGCACAGGCACAACGACAAAGCGGGGGTTCTAGTGACCGGGCAGCAAGTACCAAAGCCCATGATTTTATGAACCTAAATCCTCTGGAGTTTTTCGGGTCAAAGCCGGATGAAGACCCGCAAGGTTTCATATATGAGGTGTTGAGGACATTGAAGATTTTCCATGCCTCCGAAACTGAATCCATGGAGTTGGCATCTTATAGACTCCGGGATGTGGCAGTTTTATGGTATAACAACTGGGTAATATCAAGAGGAGAGAATGCGCCTCCTCCGGTTTGGCAAGAGTTCGTAGATGCTTTTGTTCACCATTAATTTCCACCCGAGGTCCGCCGAGCTAGAGCGGACATGTTTCTAAATATGAGGCAAGGAAATATGAGTGCCCGGGAGTCTAGCATGCAATTTAATTCCTCGGCTAGATATGCTCCGGCTATCGTGGCCAACATGGGAGATCGGGTACATAGATTTGGAAGTGGCCTAGGGCCATATTTATTCAGAGATTGATTGACGGCATCCATGCTCATAATTTGGAGGGGCGACAACAACAAAAAAGAGGTGACCATGATATCGACAGAAGGCAAGGCAAGAGGGCTAGATCTATGGGAATGGGCAATTATTACAAAGGGGGATCAAGGCAGACATATTCTGGGCACTCAGGTCAGTCGGTGACCAGTGCACCTCCTCGATTCGTAGGTAGGATATTTGATCGCTCTTTCCGTTTAGGACAGGGCAAGAGTTCGAGCGCCTCAGATTTCCAGTTCAGGGAAGACTAGAGTCAGAGGAGACCTCCAGTACCGCGATGCAGCCAATGTGGTAGGTTATATTCCGGACAGTGCCGCCAGGGTTCGGATGCCTGTTATACTTGTGGCCAGGTGGGACACATGATGAGAGATTGGCCGTCGACGAGTGGCAGAGTTTGAGTTCAGCCTACGGGCTCAGCAGCTGGTTCTTCCTCAGAATGCCCGGTAGGGCAGATTTCCCAAATTTTAGCCGGCCGAGGTAGAGGTAGAGTGGCAGTATCTACTTCAGGTGCCACTCAGTCCCGTGTATATGCTTTGACGGGACGACAGGATCTTGAGTCCTCCCTGGACGTTGTTATAGGTACATTGTCTATATTCTTCCGTGACGTATATGCACTGATAGATCCGGGTTCTACTCTTTCCTATATTACTCCATATGGTGCTGGCTGTATTGGGGTGAAACCTGAGCCGGTCAAACCTTTTGAGGTGTCTACTCCGGTTGGTGATCCCGCGATAGCAAGGCAAGTGTATAAAAATTGTGTAGTTGTGATATGTGATCGCCAGACAAAAGCTGATTTGATTGAGCTGGAAATGGTAGATTTCGATGTAATTATGGGTATGGATTGGTTGGCATCATGTTATACAAATGTCGATTGCCGAAGGAAAGTAGTTCGATTCCAATTTCCAGGAGAGCCCGTGCTCGAGTGGAAGGGAAATGCGGCATCGCCAAAGGGTAGGTTTATTTCCTACCTTAAGGCAAGAAAGATGATAGCCAAGGGCTACATTTATCATCTAGTCCGAGTACATGACATAGAAGCAAAGTCGCCAAATTTCCAATCAGTTCCGGTCGTAAATGAATTCCCAGATGTGTTTCCAGACGAACTTCCAGGAATTCCTCCAGAAAGGGAGATTGACTTCGCCATTGATGTTTTGGCGGACACCAAGCCTATTTCTATTCCTCTTTATCGAATGGCCCCGGCAAAATTAAAAGAGCTAAAGGTGCAACTAAAATATTTGCTCGAAAAGGGATTTATTAGACCCAGCTCATCACCGTGGGGAGTTCCAGTTTTGTTTGTAAGGAAGAAAGACGGATCTCTACGAATGTTCATGGATTATAGGAAGCTGAACAAGGTGACGATAAAGAATAAATATCCTCTTCCGAGGATTGATGATTTATTTGATCAGCTTCAGGGTGCCAAATGATTTTCAAAAATAGATTTGAGATCGGGTTATCATCAAGTGAGAGTTAGAGAAGCGGATATTCCCACGACGGCCTTCAGAACGAGATATGGTCATTATGAATTTCGAGTGATGTCGTTTGGGTTGACTAATGCTCCAGCCGTGCTTATGAATCTGATAAATAATGTATTCATGCCTCTCTTGGATCTATTTGTGATAGTATTTATTGATGATATTCTGGTGTATTCTCGCACAGAGTCAGAACAGGCAGATCATCTTAGAATTATTCTTGGCATTCTTCGAGCCCGAGAATTATATGCAAAATTTTCAAAGTGTGAGTTTTGGCCGAATTCTGTGACATTTCTGGGCCATGTTATTTTGAATGATGGCATTCGAGTCGACACTCAGAAAATTGAAGCTGTGAAGACTTGGCCAAGGCCTACGACGCCTGTAGAAGTTCGTAGCTTTCTGGGTTTGGCAGTATATTATAGAAGATTCGTAGAGGGCTTTTCATCTATTTCAGCCCCATTGACGAAGCTAACCCAGAAGTCAGCCAAATTTCAATGTAATGATGCTTGTGAGTGTAGCTTCCAAGAGTTGAAAAACAGGTTGACCTCAGCCCCGGTTCTAATACTTCCAGAAGGGCCAGATGGCTATGTTGTGTATTGTGACGCTTCCGGTGTCGGATTGGGATGCGTATTGATGCAGCATGGTAATGTTATTACATATGCTTTGAGAAAATTGCGGAAACATGAGAAGAATTATCCAACTCATGATCTCGAATTGGTTGCGGTTATTCATGCCTTAAAAATATGGAGACATTATTTGTATGGTGTGCACGTTGATATCTATACAGATCACAAGAGTCTTCAGTACATTTTTAAACAGAAGGAGCTGAATTTACGGTAGAGGCGGTGGTTAGAATTATTAAAAGATTATGATGGTAACATTTTATACCACCCCGGGAAGGCGAATGTAGTAGCCGATGCGCTTAGCCGCCGATCTATGGGCAGTTTATGCGAAGTCCCTTCGGAAAAGAAAAAGATTATTTATGAGCTCCACCAATTATCTAATCTGGGAGTACGTGTAATTGATTCAGGTAATGCCAGGATTAGTATTAAGGATCCCATAATTTCGTCCCTGGACGTGGAAGTAAAAGAACGACAGTATGAAGATTCTCAATTGTGTCATTACAGAGACACATCTCATGGAAAGGAAAAGTCTCCTTTTGAAGTTTCTGTGGATGGAATTCTTAGATACCGAGGCAGGTTATGTGTGCCGACTGTAGCAGAATTGCGCCGACGTATCCTAGAAGAAGCACATTATTCTCGGTACTCTATTCACCCAGGTGCAACCAAAATGTATCATGATCTCAAGATGATGTATTGGTGGGATGGCATGAAAAGGGACATAGCAGAATTTGTGACACAGTGTCCAAATTGCCAACAAGTAAAATTTGAACATCAGAAGCCAGGGGGCTTGTTACAGGCAATAAAAATCCCTACTTGGAAATGGGAAGTGATAAACATGGATTTTATAGTGGGATTACCTCGTTCCCGTGGCAAGTATGATTCCATATGGGTGATCATGGACAAATTGACGAAGGCAGCCCATTTTCTCCCAGTTTGGACTACATACTCAGCAAAAGACTATGCGAGGTTATATCTCAAGGAAATTGTACGACTTCATGGTATTCCATTAGCTATTATTACAGACAGGGGAGCACAGTTTACGGCCAAGTTCTGGAAGTCCTTTCAAGAAGGTCTAGGCACTCAACTGAAGCTTTGCACGACATTTCATCCACAGACGGATGGGCAAGCTGAGCGTACTATTCAAACCTTGGAAGATATACTACGAGCATGTGTACTGGATTTTGGTGGAAGTTGGGACGATCATTTGCCGCTAATTGAATTTGCATATAACAACAGCTATCATTCCAGTATTCAAATGGCTCCATATGAAGCTTTATACGGAAGGAAATGTAGATCTCCAATTGGATGGTTCGAAATAGGAGAAGTACAATTAGTAGGCCCTGAATTGATTCAGCAGGCGGTAGAAAAAGTTAAAGTGATCCGAGACCGATTATTAACAGCCCAAAGTCGCTAAAAGTCTTATGCGGACAATCGCCGACGAGACTTGGAATTTCAAGTTGGTGATTGGGTGTTCTTGAAAGTGTCGCCAATGAAAGGGGTGATGAGATTTGGTAAGAAAGGAAAGCTAAGTCCCAAATACATTGGACCCTACAAAATCATCCGCAAGGTGGGTCAGGTAGCCTATGAATTGGATTTGCCTTCGGAGCTTGAATCAGTCCATCCAGTCTTCCACGTTTCGATGCTCCGCAAGTGTATTGGAGACCCCACCAAGATTGTCCTGATAGATGATGTGCAAGTGACAGAACGACTTACCTATGAAGAGGTGCCTATTGCTATTTTAGATAGGCAGGTGCGGAGACTCTGAAATAAAGAGGTAGTTTCAGTCAAAGTCTTATGGCGAAACGATAACCGGGAAGAAATGACTTGGGAAGCAGAAGAGAGCATGAAGTCCAAGTACCCACACTTATTCCAACCCCCGGGAGAGATCCAAGACGAAACGCCGACGATATGAGGTATGTACGCTTTATTTTTATGCTTTTGGTCGTGTGTAGCTATGGATATGTTGATATTGTGATGTAGCCCTATGAGGCGATGATATTATGGGTTGTTGTGACAGTTTGATAGTGTCAAATTACAGGGGAAACTCTGGCGAAATTTTCATAGAATCCCGAGTGTTTAACATTCGAGGACGAATGTTCCAAAAAGGGGGGACGAGTGTTACACCTCGGAAATTTCCCCGCGAACGTACGATGAAAAGTTGCAGGTTGGCACTTTGATCCAGTTGGTCGTAAAGTAGAATACGGCCCGTAAAGTGATTTACGGACCGTAAACTGCTATCGTCCTCCAACCTGTCAAAAATTTCAACTTTCGGTCAAATGCTTCAAATGGTTAAAAACGACTTGGAATACGGACCGTAAATTGAAATACGGCCCGTAAACTGAGTCGTAAACTGCCATGATTTCCAGCATGCCTTTCTGGTTTTGATATGCTTAAATACGGTCGCGAAGGATGGACCGTAAACCAGAATACGGCCCGTAAAGTGGGGTTTACGACCACTGTGCATCCCGGCTACTGTTCATAAAAAAAATCAGATTTTGTGATTACTATAAGGGACCCTTTTCATTCATTTCATTTCATTTTCTCATCTACACCACTCAAAAACTCTCTAGAAAATTCTCCAAATACTTCAACCATAAGAATAACAAGGAAATCAATGATTAACAACAATAAATCCATGAAACAAAGTGTGTGAAACTCAAGTGAAGTTCATCCAAACCAAGAAGTTCCAAAAAAGAGGGAAGTAGGGTTTTGGTGCTAGAGGAGTAAATCCATTCAAAGCTTGTTCAACCATCATCTAAGGTAAGTTTCATGACCATTTCATGTTGTTTAAGGTATTGGAAGGTTAAGACACCCGAATCGTAGAAAAACATAGCAAATGGGTCATAAATGAGTGAATAGTGCCATGAGTGAATGGTAATTGAATTGAATCATGAATGTTAGTGTGTTGTGAGTATGAATAAGTTATAAATGACATGTAAACCATGAGATAAGTATGATACATGAGAAAATACGATAGTTAACCCAAAACCATAAATGTGGGAAAAATGAAGAGAAATGGTGGATCGTGGTCATTGTATATGAATGATGATTGTTGATTGCTATATTGAAATTGTTGTTGTGGGTGTTGGAAGTTGACATGAAATACGGGAAAAGTAGTATAAACAAAGGTAAATGCGAATTTTCCTAGAAATAGTACCGCGCGTTCTTATAGTCGATTAACTAACGTAAATGTGAATCCTCTTTTGAAGGTAGAAACGCGATATCGAAGGAGAACAAGCGAGTGATAGTTTAGTTAAACGTCAAAGTTATGTGAGGCTAGTCCCTTCTTTCTAATGGCATGAATCCTATAGCGTAACTTATTTCTCATCCATGAGCCTATGTCTATAATTAGCTACACAAGGTAATGAGTTAAAGTATAGAAAGTCTAATGATGTTATTTATCGCTTACACTCACCTTATATGCTAATTCCTTCAAGTTGAGGCAGAATGTCCATGATTGTTCCGTAATGCAATCGGGGGATCACGACCATACGTCACCCCGATAGAGTATGTATTATGATGAGCTAAGCATATTGTGATAAGCATATTATGATGATGATGATATAATACCGCGCCTAGTTGGCCGGGCAGTCACCGCTAAGGCGGGCAGCTATACGATACACCTTGGCCAAATGGCATGGGCAGACACCACTAGTGGGCGGCATGAGAAGTTACCCCGGACGCGGGAGGCCTGGACGCGGGCTCATGTTATGATTATCACACCGATCCGATATGGACGGGCAGTTTATACATGATTCATATATGATATGATATGATGATGGGCATAAGTAAGACAGCATGATTTGTTTTCTTATACTTGGCAGTTAGATTCTGATGTTCCATATGAGTATCTTCTTTATATCATTGTCTTACTTCATTGTTTATGCCTCTCATACTCAGTATAATATTCGTACTGAAGTCCGTTTTCTTTGGAGACTGTGTTCATGCCTACAGGTAGACAGGGAGGAGAGCTCGATCCAGATCCGTAGTAGCTGTCAGCTGGTTGGAAGCCCTCCATTGTCCCGGAGGTGCTTATGACTATTCTTTTGTGCATATATATAGCCTTGTATATGTATTTTGGGCACGACGGGGTCTTGTCCCGTCCCTAGGTTCAGTACTCCAGTAGAGGCTCGTAGATACGCAGTGCGGGTTAGATGTTCTCACGAGATCGCAGCTGTATATCTATACCTATATATTATTTTGCTAGCCCAAGGGCACATGTATATGATAGTATTTTATGTTTCCATGCGAGATCTGATTTTTCCTACGCTATGAGTATAAAGATGATAAAAGGGTATAAAAGGAGTAAAATGAGAGACAGAATGAGCGGTGCTCGGTGGTTAGACCCGGGTACCCGTCGCGGCCCCTAGCTGGGTCGTGACAAAAGTGATATCAGAACGAGCGGTGCTCGGTGGTTAGCCCCGGGTACCCGTTGCGGCCCCTAGCTGGGTCGTGACATTACTGGCCTCTTTCACATCTTGGCCCAAAGCATCCGGTGGAGGAGCTGGAGGTGCTGGAGCTGGGGCTGAGGCTCCCTCAAGCTCCTCTAATATAGGCACTGAACGGGAGGACTGAGATTGAGCCGCACTCTGGGACTCACTTTCCTCTACTACCGGTGGCGGTGCTCTTTCAGCCCGCTTTTCTTCCACCATCTTGCCCTTTTGGGCTGCTGTAGCCTTTCTCTTTACAGGCATTTCGGAAATACACAACACATGATTAAGGAGCAAAAATTTCTTACATCTTTGCTCTATCGCACGATTCTTACGAAGAAAGAAGGTCATTCATTCCTATAATGTCCGCAGCTT
Source organism: Lycium barbarum (assembly GCF_019175385.1). NCBI lineage: Eukaryota > Viridiplantae > Streptophyta > Magnoliopsida > Solanales > Solanaceae > Lycium > Lycium barbarum. The sequence continues at coordinate 57,008,510 of NC_083339.1, forward strand.
CTTGTTTATAAGTGTGGCGCGCAACACACCCATAACCAAGACTCTACTAGACACGGCTCGTAGACACACCCTAGGACTGAACTGCTCTGATACCACTTTTGTCACGACCCGTCTAGAGGGTCGCGATGAGCACCCGATGCTAGCCCACCTGGGCACCCCTTAACTTACACTTATGCTTACATCTAGGTGAGCCATACAATTAAACATATAAATCTATTCATTCATCATATTAGTCCCATTGGACGACAATGCCTTTATATCATAATTGGCATCTATGCCACATCAACGTACATGAGCTGACGAGGCTATCAAAATGATATACAAAATATAGGCCGACAAGGCCAGACATATCTAACCATATACACGTGGCTACGAGCCTCAAGAAGGGTATAACATATCACATGAGCGGGACAGGACCCCGCTATGCCCATAATTATATACACGAAAGAATAAGTACCCAAAAGCTATGGCTCCGAATGAAATGGAGCCCTGCTATGTAATCTCTGAGAAAGCAGTTATGGATCAAGCCTCTCTCCCTGGGCACCTGCGGGCATGACGCATCGTCCACAAACCAAAGGACGTCAGTACGAAGAATGTACTGAGTATGTAAAGCATGATCAATATCAATATAGAAGCATAAATAGCAACATAAGAAATAGCATAGGATGGGAGATGGCAATATCGTCGTCATATGCACTTACTTGCCTTTCATAGGAACTTCCCATTTGTAATACGTATTTGTGCACATACATCATTATCCGCATTCCATAATAGTACTCGTACCATATTTGTGCTCGTATTCGTATACATGCCCTTATTCACATTCATTTACCTAGTAATATCATATTCGTATTCATATCATATACATAATCATTTACATAGCATACCCGACAACGTAGGATCGGTGTTTCATACATACTCTGCCAACCACGGCTCAAGGTTGCTCATACCTGGCCCTACCAAGGCTTCAGGGTTACATCTACCTGGCCCTACCAAGGTGTCAGGGTTATCCGCACCCTCTGCAGAGGTGTGGGCGCGTTTCATAATCGTATACATACTTATTTACATATCATACCCGGCCTCATAAGCTCGGGGTTCCATAACAGTCATACATAGATACATACACATACTAGCTCATAAGCATCATCACTATTAACATCATTATCATCATCGTCATCATTATCGTCATCGATATCATTATCACTATTATCGTCATTCGTCACATCTATCTTTATAGGCTTACCCATTGTATGAAAAACTAGTACGATCGTAGCGTATCAAAAATCGTGAGCTTACTAGCTCTGAAGATCAAATCACTTGAAAGACAACATAGACTTATGGAAGATTTAGACGTTTGGCCAAACAACCATGCCTTATGAAAGAAGGGTTCGCCTTACATACCTTTCTATTGCAGTATTCTACACATGCGCGTTCTCCTCAAACGCTAGCGTTTCTACCTTTATTAAAGTCATACTATCGTTAGAGTCAACAACTAGCACACATGGCTAAAGCTAGATAAAATCAGACAGCATCTCCTCTATAACGTATCTCAACTCCCAAACGTCAATAATAAATTCACGATGCCATAACAATAGCCACTACTCATTCACATTATCCATATTTCTAGACTTACATTCAATTCATCCATAACCATGGCTATAACACAAAACTATGTCCATTCACGTACATTGCTCATATCATGTTCTCAACATCATTTATAACACATTTACATCACAATACATCAAGACTCATCACTCAATTCAAACTATATCTCCAAATGTCACTATTCATCATTCATGACCCATTTTCCTATACTCACCTAATGTCCAAGAATTTCACTCTCAAATACCTTAAACAACATATAAATACCATAAATCTTACCTTAGATGTTGTAGGAACGAGCCTTGGTTGATAATACTCCACTTTGAGCAAAACCCTAGTTTATCTCCATTTTGATTTCTTGACCTTGGATAATCTTGATGGTTTTCTTACACTTGATTCCCTTGATTTATATTGTTGATCGCCTAATATCCTTGAACTCTTGTGGAATATATGTAGAGAGATGTTCTAGAGAGAAGGGGTGTGATGTAGAAGTGAAATGAAATAAGCCTCGGTCCCCTTATTTAATCACTTAAAAATCTGATTTGAAGTGCACAGTGGTCGTAAAGTTGGTTTACGGTCCATATTCCAATTTACGGACAGTCCTTCGTAGTCGTATTTAATCATATCAGAACGACAAACTCAAACTGAGATGTGGTGATTTACAGACACAGTTTACGGGCCGTAAACCACTTTACGGTCCGTATTTTGGGTCGTATTTAACCATTTGCTCATTTGGCAGAAAGTTGAAGTTTTGGAAGCCAAAATACGACATGGCTGTTTACGAACCGTATACCACTTTACAGTCCGTATTTCACTTTACGACCAACAGGCTAAAATGTAAACCTGCAACTTTTAACATTTCCAAAACCTATAATTATTCATTATGGAGCATAACCTATCTCTTATTGCAATTGCCTTCGGAATCTTACTTAGGGTCGTCAAATGTTATCTCTTACTCATCAAAACATTGGATACTCGTACTCCTCGCGGGTCCATTCACTTGGACAACAATGGAGGATTTGTTTTTCGAGGTGTAACAGCATGGTTCTTTGGCCAATCATCTAAATCTTCTATAAGTCTATGATGTCCTCCAAATAACTCTATCTTCAAAAGCTACTAAGCTTATGATTCTCGATATGTTACGATTGTACTAAGTTTCTCATATGACGAGTAATCCAATAAGGATAGATGTAATGAACGACGATAATGATAATGATGAAAATAGTGATGACAATAACGATAACGATGATGATAGTGATGATAATAATAAAGATGCTTATGAGCTATTATGTATATGTGTCTATGTATGACTATCATGGAATCCCGAGCTTATAAAGCCGGGAAGAATATGTATATATTTATGTAACGCGCGCGCACCTCTGCAGTTAGGTACGGATAACCCTGAAGCCTTGGTTGGGCCAGGTATGTGTAACCCTGAAGCCTTGGTAGGGCCAGGTATGTGTAACCCTGAAAACTTGGTAGGGCCAGGTATGTGTTACCCTGAAGCCTTGGTTGGCCAGGTATGTATATGATATAAATATGTACATGATATAAATATGTACATGATATGGATATGTATATGATATAGATATGAGTATGAATACGGACATGATACGAATATGAATAAGAATAGGCATATGAATACGATTATGGATATGAATGTAAATGAGTACGGATATGTATACGGATACGAATATAGACGTATGTACACAATAACGCACTAGAAATGGAAAGTCCCTATGAAAGGCAAGTAAGTGCTTATGATGTTGATACTACTATCTCCCATCTTATGCTATTTCTTATGTTGCTTATTATGCTTCTATATTGATATTGATCATGCTTTACATACTTAGTACATTCTTCGTACTGACATCCTTTTGTTTGTGGATGCTGCGTCATGCCCGCAGGTGGCCAGGGAGACAGGCTTGATCCATAGCTATATTTTGTCAGGGACTACATAGGTGAGCTTCACTTGATTCGGAGCTATAACTTTTTGGTATTGATTCTTTTGTGTACATATTTATGGGCATAGCGGGGTCCTGTCCCGCCTATATGATATGACACACTCTCCTTAGAGGCTCGTAGACATGTGTATATAGTTAGATGTGTTTGGCCTTGTCGGCCTATATTTTGGATATCATTTTGTTAGCCTTGTCGGCTTAGGTACATTGATATGGGCTTAGTTACTAATGTTGATATAAAGGTATTGTTTCCCAATGGGATTCGTATGATTGATGAATAGAAATGTATGATTTAATATGTGGCTCACCTAGATGTGAATGTAAAGGTATGTTAAGAGGTGCCCGGGTGGGCTAGCACCGGGTGCCTGTCGCGGCCCTCCGGTTGGGTCGTGACAAAAGTCGTATCAGAGTAGTTCCGTCCTAGGGTGTGCCTACGAGCCGTGTCCAGTAGAGTCTTGGTTATGGATGTGTTGCACGCCACACTTATAAACAAGAGGCTGCGGGCAATTTAGGAATGATTGACTTTCTTTCTTCACATCGTGCGATAGAGCTATGATATAAGAACTTCCTTCTCCTTAAACGTGTATTGTGTATTTCAGAGATGCCTGTAAAGAGAAAGGCTACAGCAGCCCAAAAGGGCAAGACAGTGGCAGAAAAGCGAACTGAAACAGCACCGCCAACAGTTGTAGATGAAAGTGAGTCCCAGAATGCGGCTCAATCTCAACCCTCGCAGACAGTGCCTATTTCTGAGGAGCGTGAGGGAGCTTCCGCTCCAGCTCCAGCACCTCCGGCTCCTCCACCGGATACTTCGGGCCAAGATGTAAAAGAGGCCATTCATTTGCTTACTCAATTGGCTGCTGCCCAGACGCCGCAGCAAAGTACAGGGCAAGGTGATAGGGTTATTAGTGCAAGGGCTTGTGACTTCATTATCTTGAACCCTCCGAAATTCTATAGATCAAAGCAGGATGAGGACCCTTAGAATTTTATTGATGGAATGTTAAGGACGCTTCGTTTGATACATGCTTCGAACACCGAATCGGTGGAGTTGGCGTCCTATAGATTCAGAGATGTCTCGATCTATTGGTCCATGGTTTGGATGGCTTCACAGGGAGCTAACGCGCCTCCCCCGGTATGGCAAGAATTTGTTGATGCTTTCCTTCGACACTATATGCCTCCAGAAGTTCAGCGAACTAGAGCTGATAAGTTCTTGAATTTGAGGCAAGGAAGCATGAGTGCTTTAGAGTATAGTCTCCGCTTCAATTCTTTGGCTAGGTATGCTTCGGCCATGGTAGCGGATATGGGTGTCCGAGTGCACCGATTTGTGAAAGGCCTAGGGCCACATTTGATGGATGGGTGCTTGACTGCGTCCCTTCAGGACAACATGGATATTTCACGCATTCAGGCCCATGCTCAGAATTTAGAAAAAATCCTACAACAACAAAGAAGTGAGCGTGAGCATGATAGGGGACATAGCAAGAGGGCTAGATCTTCGGGTCCAATGAGTGAGTTTAAAGGCGGGCATAGACAGCAGTTTTCTAGGCATTCAGGGCTTTCTATGACTAGTGCGCCTCCACAGTTTTCAGGCCAAAGATTCGATAGATCTACTCGTTCCGAGCCGAGTCAGATTTTTTCGGGGTCTCAGTTCAGAGGTGATTCGGGTCAGGCGAGGCCACCCATACCATGATGTTCCTAGCGTGGGAAGTTACATTGGGGTCAGTGCCGATCGGGTTCAGAGGTTTGCTATTCATATGGCCGACCGGGCCATATTATACCTGATTGCCCCTTAGTTCATGGAAGAGGTAGGACCCAACCTTCAGGGTCGGTAGCCGGATCTTCATCGTCTGTACGCCCTATGTGGCCAGGTTCACATGTGCCAGTCAGCCATGGTAGAGGCAGAGGGAGAGTCCCCAATTCTAGTGGTCTTCAGCACCGTATTTATGTTTTGGCTGGACTCCAAGATCTTGAGTCTTCTCCTGATGTGGTCACAGATATATTATCGGTATTTTCTCATGATGTATATGCTTTGATAGTTCCAGGCTCCACATTGTCATATGTTACTCCGTATATTGCGGGTCGATTTAGAGTCGAATCGGAGTCGATCAAACCTTTTGAGGTGTCTACACCCGTTGGTGAATCGGTAGTAGCTAGCCGAGTATATAGAAACTGTATAGTTGTGGTTTGTGACCGTCGTACTATGATTGACTTGCATGAGTTAAAAATGGTAGACTTTGATGTTATTATGGGAATGGATTGGTTGGCTTCTTGCTATGCCAATGTTGATTGTAGAATGAAAATGGTTCATTTCCAATTTCCGGGAGAACCAGTTTTAGCATGGAAAGAGAACACTGCGTCACCAAAAGGTAGGTTTATTTCCTATCTAAAGGCAAGGAAAATGATCACGAAAGGATGCATTTATCATCTAGTTCGGGTTCAAGATGTAGAAGCTGAACCGCCGACTCTTCAGTCAGTTCTTGTAGTAAATGAATTTCTGGATGTGTTCCAAGAAGAGCTTCCAGGCCTCCCTCCTGAGCGGGAGATTGATTTTGCTATTGATGTGTTGCCAGAGACTAAGCCTATATCTATTCCTCCTAATAGAATGGCTCCCGCAGAATTGAAAGAGTTGAAGGAGCAATTGAAAGACTTGCTTGAGAAAGGCTTTATTAGGCCTAGTTCATCCCCTTGGGGAGCACCCGTATTGTTTTTCCGAAAGAAAGATGGCTCCTTGAGAATGTGCATTGACTATCAGCAATTGAATAAGGTTACGATTAAGAACAAATATCCTCTTCCAAGGATTGATGACTTATTTGATCAATTACAAGGTGCCAAATGGTTTTCAAAGATAGATTTGAGGTCTGGGTATCATCAAGTGAGAGTTAGGGAGAAAGATATCCCTAAGACAACCTTCAAAACAAGATATGGCCATTTTGAGTTCCGAGTAGTGTCATTTAAGCTAACTAATGCACCGGTAGTATTTATGGATTTGATGAACAATGTGTTCAGGCCCTTCTTAGATCTATTTGTGATCGTATTCATCGACGATATCTTGGTGTATTCTAGATCCGAGGCAGAACATGCGGATCATTTACGTGCCGTCCTTAGAGTTCTTCAAACTCGAGAGTTGTTTATAAAATTTTCTAAGTGTGAGTTTTGGTTGAACTCAGTGACATTCCTGGGGCACATTGTTGAAGCCGATGGTATTCGGGTAGATAGCCAAAAGATTGAGGCCGTGAAGACTTGGCCAAGGCCCACAACTCCTTCGGAGGTTCGTAGTTTTCTGGGCTTAGCAGGTTATTACAGGAGATTTTTTGAAGGTTTTTCTTCTATTTCTGCACCACTCACAAAGTTGACCCAGAAATCAGCTAAGTTTCAATAGACAGATGCTTGTGAACGTAGTTTCCAAGAGTTAAAAGATAGATTGACTTCTGGCCCAGTCCTGACACTTCCAGAGGGATTGGAAAGATATGTTGTTTATTGCGATTCCTCAGGCATTGGGCTAGGTTGTGTGTTAAGGCAACATGGTAAGGTGATTGGGTATGCTTCAAGGCAACTACGAAAACATGAGAAGAATTATCTAACACATGATCTAGATTGGCTGCAGTGGTTCAAGAATTAAAGATATGGAGACATTATTTATATGGTGTCCATGTGGATATTTATACAGATCATAAGAGTCTTTAATATATCTTCAAGCAGAAAGAGTTGAATTTGCGACAACGACGATGGTTGGAACTGCTAATGGATTATGATGTTGATATCCTATATCTCCGCGGAAAGGCAAATGTTGTGGCTGATGCTCTTAGCTGTAGGTCTATGGGAAGTTTGAATGATGTACTGTTACACCTCGGAAATTTTCCGCGAGCCTACAATGAATAGACCAATGAAGGGTATGAGCGTGCGATGTTTTACTAAGTAGGGAATGACTAATTATGAATTTTTGGAAATAAGAAAGTTGCGAAATTTTATTTCAGCCTAGAGGTCGTAAAGTGATTTACGGCCCGTAAAGTGATTTACGGACCGTAAAGTGCCATCGTCCTTCAACATTTCAAAAATTTTGACTTTTTGTTAAATGTTGAAATGGTAAAATACGACCCAGAATACAGACCGTAAATCGAAATGCGGCCCGTAAACTGAGTCGTAAACTGCCATGATCTCCAGCAACCTTTCTGTTTCTGATATGCTTAAATACGACCGTGGAGGACGGACCGTAAACTAGTATACGGTCCGTAAACTGTGGTTTACGACCACTGTACACCCCGACTGTTGTTCATTAAAAATCAGATTTTGAGTATTAAAAAGGGACCCTAACCTCATTTTATTTCATTTCTCATCTCCACAATTCAAGAACACTCTAGAATATTCTCCAAACACTTCATCCAAGAGAATCAAAGGAACATCAAGATCAACAACATTAAATCCATGAAGCCAAGTGTATGAAACTCAAGTGAGGTTTGTCCAAACTAAGAAATCTCAAAGGAGGTGAAGTAGGGTTTGGTGGAAGAGGAAGGAATTCCACTATAGACTTATTCCACAATCATCCAAGGTAAGTTTCATGACCATTTTATGTTGTTTAAGGTATTGTTAAAATACCCGAATTGTAGAAGAACATAGCAAATGGGTCTTTCAAGAGTGAATAGTGTCATGAGTGAGTGGTAGTTTAATTGAATCATGAATGTTAGTGTGTTGTGAGTATGAATATGTTATAAATGACATGTAGACCATGAGACAAGTGTGGTACATGGGAAAATACGATAGCGAACCCAAAACTATAAATGTGGGGAAAAATAAAGAGAAATGGTGGATCATGGCCATTGTATATGAATGATAATTGTGATTTGCTATATTATGATTGTTATTGTGGGTTATTGGGAGTTGATATGGAATACGGGAAAAGTAGTATAAACAAAGTAAGTGCTGCCCAATTTTCTCTAGAAATACTAGTGCGTTCTTAAAGTTGGTTAACTAACGATCGTACGAATCCTCTTTTTGAAGGTAGAGGCGTGACATTGAAGGAGAATAAGCAAACGCTAAATTTCTTAAACGACAAAGGTATGTGAGGCTAGTCCACTCCTTCTAATGGCATGAATCCTACAGCATAAATTCCTTTCCTCTTCATGAGTTCATGTATTCCGAAGAAAGCTAAAAAGCCTATATCTATAAATGTTTATATAAGATAAGAGATATAATACTAAGATTCCATAATGATAAAGATGTTATTGATTACCCACACTCACCTTATGTGCTAATTCCATCAAGGTGAGGTAGAATGTCAATAATTGCTCCTTAATGAAATCGGGGGATCACGACCTTACGTCACCCCGATAATGTATAGTTGATCTTGAGCTTTACGCATGTGCTATAATAATATGAGCATGTCATGATAATATTACACCGCGCCTAGTTGGCCGAGCAGTCACCGCTATGGCGGGAAGCTATACGGATACACCATGACCATTTGGCATGGGCAGACACCACTAGTGGGAGGCACTAGATGGTACCCCGGACGCGGGAGGCCTGGACGCGGGCTATTGTTATTGATTATCACACTGTTCCATTATGGACAGGCAGCTTACATAATATACATATATGATATGATGATGAGTATGAGTAAGACAACATGCATTACTTCTCTTAAGATTGTCATTCAGATCCAGATGTTCCATATTGATGTTCTCATTATATTATTGTTGTCTTCCCTCGTTGTTTATGCCTCTCATACTCAGTACAATATTTGTACTGACGTCCGTTTTCTTTGGATGCTGTGGTCATGCCCACAGGTGGACAGGGAGGTGAGCTTGATCCAGATTCTTAGTAGCTGTCAGCTGATTGAGAGCACTCCATTATTCGGAGATGCTTGTGATTCTCCTTTTGGTATATATGCATATTTTAGGCACGACGGAGTCTTGTTCCGTCTATATATATACAGTCTGTCAGTAGAGGCTCGTAGATACGCACTGTGGGTTAGATGGTCTCACAAGATGTTATTATATGTATATATATTATTTTGATGGCCGAGAGGCAAATGTATATATAGCATTTATATTTCTATCTAAAATATGTTTTCCCTATAATTCGTGTATGAAGTTGATAAAAGGGCCTTAAGTTAGTAAGATGAGTGGTAGAGTGAGTGGTGCTCGGTGGCTAGCCCCGGGTACCCATCGTGGCCCCTAGCTGGGTCATGACAAAAGTGGTATCGGAGCAGTTCGTCCTAGGAAGTGTCTACGAGCCGTGTCTAGTAGAGTCTTGTTTATGGTGTGTTGCGCGCCACACTAATAAACAAGAGGCTACAGGGCATTTAGGAAAAATGACCATCCTTCTTCTTATGAAATCGTGCGATAGAGCCATGCGTAATATTTTATCCTCCCTAATAGTGTGTTGTTGTTTCAGAATGCCGCCAAAGGGAAGAGCTACAGCTGCCCAGAAGGGCAAAGTTACGACAAAAATACGGGGGGAAAGAGAGCCTCTGATGAATGTAGAAGAGGGTGAATCACAAAATGCGGCACCGCCCAATGTAGAAGAGCAAGGAGGAGCCTCGGCTACGATTCCTCCAGCGGGTGCTTCGGGTCAACAAGTGACTGAGGCTATACATTTATTGACCCAATTGGTTGCCGCCCAGGCACAACAACAGAATTCGGGCCCGAGTGATCGTTCAGCTAGCACGAGAGCTTGTGATTTTATGACCTTAAATCCTCCAGAGTTCTTTAGGTCGAAACCGGATGAAGATCCACAAAACTTCATTGATGAGATGTTGAGGACCTTAAAGATTATTCATGCCTCCGAGACCGAATCCGTGGAGTTGGCTTCTTATAGACTCCACAATGTGGCGATATTATGGTACAACAACTGGGTAGCATCAAGGGGAGAGAACGCGCCTCCTCCGGTTTGGAAAGAATTTGTGGATGCTTTTATTCGTCATTATTTGCCACCCGAGGTCCGCCGAGCTAGAGCGGACAGATTCTTGAATCTAAAGCAAGGAAGCATGAGTGCTCCGGAATATAGCTTGCAATTTAATTCTTTGGCCAGGTATGCCCCGGCTATGGTGGCCGACATGGGGGATCGAGTGCACAGGTTTGTGAGTGGTCTGGGACCACATTTATTCAAATATTGCTTGACAGCCTCATTGCAGGACGGGATGGACATTTCCCGTATACAAGCCCATGCTCAGAATTTAGAGGGACGACAACCACCGCAAAGGAGTGATCGTCATACTGACAGGAGACAAGGCAAGATGGCTAGATCTATGGGAGCCGGCAGTGTGTATAGAGGGGGACTGAGACGGACATATTCTAGGCATTCAAGCCAGTCAGCGACTAGTGCGCCTTCCAGATTTCCAGATAGGAGGTTTGACCATTCTTTCCGGTCAGGACAGGGCCAGAGTTCGAGGGCCTCAGATTTTCAATCCAGACAGGATTTTAGTCAGAGGGGACCCCCAGTACCGCGGTGCAGCCATTGCGGTAGACTACATTCCGGACAGTGTCGTCGAGGTTCGGACGCCTCCTATGCCTACAGTCAAGCTGGCCATATGATGAGAGATTGTCCCTCGATAAGAGATAGAGCCGGGACTCAGCCCACAGGTTCAGCAGCGGGTTCTTCTTCGGTACGCCCGACAGCACAGATTCCTCAGACATCAGCAGGTAGAGGTAGAGGCAGAGGGGGAACATCTACTTCAAGTGTCGTTCAGCCCCGCGTATATGCTTTAGCCAGGCGACAGGATCTTGAGTCTTCCCAGATGTCGCCACAGGTACATTAACTATATTTTCCCATGCTGTATATGCTTTGATCGATCCGGGTTATACCTTATCTTATGTTACTCCGTATGTTGCTGACTGTGTTAGGGTGAAACCCGAGCCAATGAGACCTTTTGAGGTATTCACACTGGTTGGTGATCCGGTAATAGCGAGGAAAGTGTACAAAAATTGTGTAGTTGTCATATGTGATCGCCGAACAAAAACTGATTTGATTGAGCTGGAAATGCTTGATTTTGACATAATTATGGGTATAGATTGGTTGGCCTCATGCTATGCTAATGTCGATTGTCGGACGAAGATGGTTCGATTTCAATTCCCGGGAGAGCCCGTGCTTGAGTGGAAGGGTAATACAGCTTCTCCAAAAGGTAGGTTTATTTCCTACCTTAAGGCAAGAAAGATGATAGCCAAGGGCTACATTTACCATCTAGTTCGAGTTCATGCTACCGAGGCAGAGCCACCAACTTTTCAATCAGTTCCGGTAGTGAATGAATTTCCAGATGTGTTTCCAGACGAACTTCCAGGTCTTCCTCCAGAAAGAGAGATTGATTTTGCCATCGATGTGTTGCCGGACACCCAGCCTATTTCTGTTCCTCCTTATCGAATGGCTCCGGCCGAATTGAAAGAGCTAAAGGCGCAATTGAAAGACTTACTCGAGAAGGGTTTCATTAGGCCTAGTTCATCACCGTGGGGAGCACCGGTAATGTTCGTAAGGAAGAAAGACGGTTCTCTACGAATGTGTATCGATTACAGGCAGTTGAACAAGGTGACGGTGAAGAACAAATATCCTCTTCCTAGGATTGATGACTTATTCGATCAATTGCAAGGTGACAAATGGTTTTCTAAAGTAGATTTGCGATCGGGTTATCATCAGGTGAGAGTTAGAGAAGCGGACATTCCCAAAACAGCTTTCAGGACGAGATATGGCAACTATGAATTCCGAGTGATGTCGTTTGGGTTGACTAACGCTCCGGCAGTGTTCATGAATCTAATGAACAATGTGTTCAGGCCACTCTTGGACTTGTTTGTGATAGTGCTTATTGATGATATTCTGGTATATTCTCGCATAGAATCGGAGCATGCAGACCATTTGAGAATTGTTCTTGGCATTCTTCGACCTCGGGAATTATATGCGAAATTTTCAAAGTGCGAGTTCTGGCTAAATTCCGTGACATTTCTGGGCCATGTTATTTCGGATGATGGCATTCGTGTCGACACTCAGAAGATTGAAGCTGTGAAGACTTGGCCAAGGCCTACGATGCCCATGGAAGTTCATAGTGTTTTGGGTTTAGCAGGCTATTATAGAAGATTCATATATGGCTTTTCATCTATTTCAGGTCCATTGACGAAGCTAACCCAGAAGTCGGCGAAATTTCAGTGGAATGATGCTTGCGAGCGTAGTTTTCAAGAGTTGAAAGACAGATTGACTTCAGCTCCAGTGTTAACACTTCCCGAAGGGCCGGATGGCTATGTCGTGTATTGTGATGCCTCCGGTGTGGGACTAGGATGTGTATTAATGCAACATGGGAAGGTTATTGCATATGCTTCGAGACAGTTGCGGAGACATGAACAAAATTATCCAACCCATGATCTCGAATTGGCCGCGGTTATTCATGCGTTGAAGATATGGAGACATTATTTGTATGGTGTGCACGTTGATATCTATACGGACTACAAAAGCCTCCAACATATTTTTAAGCAAAAGGAGTTGAACCTGCAGCAGAGGAGGTGGTTAGAATTGTTGAAAGACTATGACGTGAATATTTTGTACCATCCCGGAAAAGCAAACGTAGTAGCTGACGCGCTCAGCCGCCGATCAATGGGCAGTCTATGTGAAATCCCTCCGGGAAAGAAAGATATGGTTCATGAGCTCCACCAACTAGCTAATCTTGGAGTACGTGTAATGGATTCGGGTGATGCAGGAATTAGCATCAATGATCCCACAGTTTCATCTTTGAATATAGAAGTGAAAGAACGGTAATATGAAGATCCAAAAATGTGTCATTACAGCAATGTCTCTCGTGAAAAAGAGAAGTATCCATTCGAAGCCTCCGTAGATGGAGTCCTTAGATATTGAGGCAGGCTATGTGTGCCGGATGTAGCAGAATTACGCCAACGGATTCTAGAGGAAGCATACAATTCTCGGTACTCTATTCATCCAGGTGCAACCAAGATGTATCATGATCTCAAACTGCTATATTGGTTGGATGGCATGAAACGAGACATAGCAGAATTTGTAGCCCAATGCTTAAATTGCCAGAAAGTGAAAGCAAAACATCAGAAGCCAGGGGGCTTATTGCAAGCAATGGAAATTCCTATGTGAAAGTGGGAAATCATTAATATGGATTTTATTGTGGGATTACCCCGTTCACGGGGGAAATATGATTCTATATGGGTGATCGTGGACAGACTCACAAAAGCAGCTCATTTCCTCCCAGTTAGAACCACGTATTCGGCAGAAGATTATGCCAGGTTGTATTTAAAAGAAATCGTGCGACTCCATGGAATTCCACTAGCCATTATTACAGACAGAGGGGCACAGTTTACAGCCAAGTTTTTGAAGTCTTTTCAAGAAGGTCTAGGTACTCAAGTTAAGCTTTGCACGACATTTCATCCACAGACCGATGGACAAGCCGAACACACTATTCAGACTTTGGAGGATATGCTACGAGCATGTGTGTTGGATTTTGGCGGTAGTTGGGATGAGCATTTACCTCTTATTGAATTTTCCTACAACAATAGCTACCATTCCGATATTCAAATGGCTCCATATGAAGCTTTGTATGGAAGGAAATGCAGATCCCCGATTGGATGGTTTGAAACAGGAGAAGCACAATTGATAGGCCCCGAATTGATTCAGCAAGCGGTAGAAAAAGTTAAGGTGATCCGAGATCGATTGCTAACAGCCCAGAGCTGCCAAAAGTCTTATGCAGATAATCGCCGGCGAGATTTGGAATTTCAGGTCAATGATTGGGTATTCTTGAAAGTATCACCAATGAAAGGGGTAATGAGATTCGGTAAAAAGGGGAAGTTGAGCACACGATATATTGGACCTTATGAAATTATCCGTAAGGTGGGTCGTGTAGCCTACGAATTGAATTGCCTTCAGAGCTTGAGACAGTGCACCCAGTTTTTCATGTATCGATGCTCTGCAAGTGTATTGAAGACTCTACAAGAATAGTTTCGGTTGATGATGTCCAAGTGACAGAACAACTGATATACGAAGAAGTGCCTGTTGCCATTTTAGATAGACAGGTGCGAAGACTTCGAAATAAAGAGGGAGCATCGGTCAAAGTTTTATGGCGAAACAACAATAGGGAAGAAATGACTTAGGAAGCGGAGGAGAATATGAAAGCCAAATATCGGCATTTATTCCAATCTCCAGAAGAGGTTCATGATGATACGCCGAGACTATAAGGTATGTATGATTACTTTTTATGTTCTTGGTCGTGTGTGGCCATAGATGTGTTGATATTGTGATGTAGCCCTGTGAGGCGATGAAATTGTGGGCTGTTGTGACAGGTTGGTAGCACTAGATTACAGAGGAAACTCTGGAAAAAATTCGTAGAATCCCAACTGTTTAACATTCGAGGACGAATGTTCCAAAAAGTGGGGAAGAATTTTACACCTCGGAAATTTTCCGCAAGCCTACAATGAATAGACCAATGAAGGGTATGAGTGTGCGATGTTTTACTAAGTAGGGAATGACTAATTATGAATTTTTGGAAATAAGAAAGTTGCGGAATTTTATTTCAGCGCAGTGGTCGTAAAGTGATTTACGGACCGTAAAGTGCCATCGTCCTTCAACATTTCAAAAATTTCGACTTTCTGTTAAATGTTGAAATGGTAAAATACGACCCAGAATACGGACTGTAAATCGAAATACGGCCCGTAAACTGAGTCGTAAACTGCCATGATCTCCAGCCAAACTTTCTGTTTCTGATATGCTTAAATACGACCGTGGAGGACGGACCGTAAACCAGTATACAGTCCGTAAACTGTGGTTTACGACCACTGTACACCCCGACTGTTGTTCATTAAAAATCAGATTTTGAGTATTAACAAGGGACCCTAACCTCATTTTATTTCATTTCTCATCTCCACAATTCAAGAACACTCTAGAATATTCTCCAAACACTTCATCCAAGAGAATCAAAGGAACATCAAGATCAACAACATTAAATCCATGAAGCCAAGTGTATGAAACTCAAGTGAAGTTCGTCCAAACCAAGAAATATCAAAGGAGGTGAAGTAGGGTTTTGTGGAAGAGGAAGGAATTCCACTCTAGACTTATTCCACTATCATCCAAGGTAAGTTTCATGACCATTTTATGTTGTTTAAGGTATTGGAAGGTTAAGATACCCGAATTGTAGAATAACATAGCAAATGGGTCTTTCAAGAGTGAATAGTGTCATGAGTGAGTGGTAGTTGAATTGAATCATGAATGTTAGTGTGTTGTGAGTATGAATATGTTATAAATGACATGTAGACCTTGAGATAAGTGTGGTACATGGGAGAATACGATAGCGAACCCAAAAATCATAAATGTGGGGAAAAATGAAGAGAAATGATGGATCATGGCCTTTGTATATGAATGATAATTGTGATTTGCTATATTATGATTGTTATTGTGGGTGATTGGGAGTTGATATGGAATACGGGAAAAGTAGTATAAACAAAGGAAGTGCTGCCCAATTTTCTCTAGAAATAGTAGTGCGTTCTTATAGTTGGTTAACTAACGATCGTACGAATCCTCTTTTTGAAGGTAGAGGCGTGACATTGATGGAGAATAAGCAAACGCTAAATTGCTTAAACGACAAAGGTATGTGAGGCTAGTCCCTTCCTTATTATGGCATGAATCCTATAGCATAAATTCCTTTCCTCTTCATGCGTTCATGTTTTCCGAAGAAAGCTAAAAATCCTATATCTATAAATGTCTATATAAGATAAGAGATATAATACTAAGATGCCATAATGATGAAGATGTTATTGATTACCCACACTCACCTTATGTGCTAATTCCTTCAAGGTGAGGCAGAATGTCAATAATTGCTCCATAATGAAATCGGGGGATCACGACCTTACGTCACCCCGATAAAGTATAGTTGATCTTGAGCTTTACGCATGTGCTATAATAATAGAGCATGTCATGATAATACTACACCGCGCCTAGTTGGCCGGGCAGTCACCGCTAAGGCGGGCAGCTATACGGATACACCATGACCATTTGGCATGGGCAGACACCACTAGTGGGCGGCATGAGATGGTACCTGGGACGCGGGAGGCCTGGACGCGGGCTATTGTTATTGATTATCACACCGTTCCATTATGGACGGGCAGCTTACATATTATGCATATATGATATGATGATGAGTATGAGTAAGACAACATGCATTACTTCTCTTATGATTGTCATTCAGATCCAGATGTTTCATATTGATGTTCTCATTATATTATTGTTGTCTTCCTTCGTTGTTTATGCCTCTCATACTCAGTACAATAATCGTACTGACGTCCGTTGTCTTTGGATGTTGTGTTCATGCCCACAGGTGGACAGGGAGGTGAGCTTGATCCAGATTCTTAGTAGCTGTCAGCTGATTGAGAGCACTCCATTGTTCGGAGGTGCTTGTGATTCTCCTTTTGGTATATATGCATATTTTGGGCACGACGGAGTCTGTTCCATCTATATATATACAGTCTGTCAGTAGAGGCTCGTAGATACGCAGTGTGGGTTAGATGGTCTCACAAGATGTTATTATATGTATATATTATTTTGATGGCCGAGAGGGAAATGTATATAAAGCATTTATATTTCTATCTAAAATATGTTTTCCCTATAATTCGTGTATGAAGTTGATAAAAGGGCCTTAAGTGAGTAAGATGAGTGGTAGAGTGAGTGGTGCTCGGTGGCTAGCCCCGGGTACCCGTCGCGGCCCCTAGCTGGGTCGTGACATGTACGACCCGAGAAGAGAGAAATGGCTCACGAGCTCCAGCAGTTAGCTATCCTAGGAGTTCGAGTAGTGGACTTAGGTAGCAGGGGAACTACCATTAAGAATTCTACAGTCTCGTCGCTAGTAGCGGAAGTGAAAGAGCGACAATACGAAGATTCCATGCTAATGCATTACAAAGATACACTCCCTCAGAAGGAGGAGTCATTATTTGAGCTTTCAGAAGACAGAGTTCTTTGATGCCAAGGCAGATTATGTGTTCCCGATGTGGCAGGTTTACGCCACCAAATATTGAGAGAAGCTCATTGTTCTCGTTATTTTGTCTACCCTAGAGCGACAAAAATGTATCATGATCTTAAATCTATATATTGGTGGAATGGGATGAAGAAAGATATAGCGGAATTCGTAGCTGAATGTCCCAACTGTCAACAAGTGAAAATCGAGCACCAAAAGCCGGGCGGATTGCTACAAGCCATAGAAATTCCAACTTGGAAGTGGGAAGTAATTAACATGGACTTCATTACAGGCTTACCCCATTCTCGACGTAAGTATGATTCTATATGGGTGATTGTGGATAGACTCACGAAGTCAGCTCATTTCTTACCAGTCAGAACGACATATGTGGCGGAAGATTATGCAAAGCTTTATGTTGAAGAGATAGTGCGACTCCATGGTGTCCCAGCATCTATTATCTCTGATAGGGGGACTCAGTTTACAACTAATTTTTTGAAGTCCTTCCAAGAGGATTTAGGGAACCAAGTGAGCCTTAGCACGGCATTTCATCCGCAGACTGATGGACAAGCTGAACGTACCATTCAGACTCTTGAGGATATGTTACGGGCATGTATGATAGATTTTGGAGGTAATTGGGATGATCACTTGACACTCATTGAATTTGCTTATAACAATAGTTATCATTCTAGCATTTAAATGGCACCGTATGAGGCTTTCTATGGGCGAAGGTGTAGATCCCCAATTGGGTGGTTCGAGGTAGGAGAGACTAAATTGATAGGGCAGACTTGGTCCAGCAAGCCATAGAGAAAGTCAAGCTCATACAAGACCGGTTACTAGCAGCTCAAAGTCGTCAAAAGTCCTATGCGGATAATCGTCGAAGGGACTTAGAGTTCCAAGTGAAAGACTGTGTATTCTTAAAAGTGTCACCAATGAAGGATGTAATGAGATTTGGCAAAAAGGGGAAACTTAGTCCCCGATACATTGGGCCTTATGAGATTGTGCGCAAAATTGGCAAAGTGGCCTATGAGTTAGATCTACCTCCTGATTTTTAGTCAGTTCACCCAGTTTTTCATTTCTCGATGCTTCGTAAATGTTTTGAAGATCCTACTAGGATCATGCCAGTAAATGATGTTCAAGTGACGGAAAAGTTGACTTATGAAGAAGTACCCATTGCCATACTAGATAGGCAAGTACGGAGGCTTAGAAACAAAGATGTGGCCTCAGTTAAGGTTTTATGGAGAAGCAATAAACGAGAAGAAATGACATGGGAAGTGGAAGAAATCATGAGATCCAAGTACCCGCATTTATTTCAGCCCCTAGAAGAGATCCAAGATGAGACGTCAAGATCATAAGGTATGTATGTTTCCCTTTTATGTTTTTTGGTCGTGTACGGCAAAATTCTATTGCTATTATGTTGTGGACCTGTAAGGCATTGTTATTATGGGTTGTTGTGACAGGATTGTAGTGTCATATTACAGAGGAAACACTGGTGAAATTTTTACAAAATCCCCGACGACTTAACATTCGAGGACGAATGTTCTTAGGGGGGGGGGGGGGGGGAGAATGTTACACCTTGGAAAATTTTTCGTTGATGCACAGTGAATACAATAACGAAGAGCACGAAGTATACGGTATCTCGATAAGTAAGGAATGATATTTGATGACCCTAGTTAAGATTTCAAAGACGTTAGAGGTTAGGGGAAGAAAGTTTGCCAAGAGATGGCAAGACATACGATAGGTATCGAAAAGGAATTACGAGTAACAAGCTAACGAGGATTTAATAATGCTTTGGAGAAGAGTTATAACGTCCCCTAGATTGTTAGTGAGGTGATAAACAAGTGCTAAGAAGGTTCCATAAGGATTGGAGATCAAACGAGTCGACGAGAACGAACCTCGAAAACTGGGGATTATATGGCCAAACATACTGGCCGTATAAAACATACGGACCCTATGTTGTACCGTACAATCAGCCCAGATTGTCACCCCTCTTTGGACCAAATCTACGGTCATACATACGGTCAGTATAAATTATACGGACCGTATGTTGGTCCGTAGAACTGGTCGGGACAGATTTGGTGTATTTAATAAGGGATCCAAGTTTCATTTCATTTCATTTCCCTATCACACCCCTTCTCTCTAAAACATCTCTCTACAATTCTTCCACAAAAATTCAAGACATATTAGTGATCAACAACATAAACTAAGTGAATCAAGTATAAGAAACCCATTAAAGATCATCCAAGTCAAGAAATCTCATTGGAGGTGAACTAAGGTTTTGGCTCAAGTGAAGTATTTCCACCCAAAGCTTGTTCCTACAACATCTAAGGTAAGATTTATGATATTTCCATGTTGTTTAAGGTATTTGGAAGTTGAAACACTTGGATTGTAGAAGGATATAGAAAAATAGGTCATGAATGTGAAAATAGTGTCATATTGAGTAATAGCTTGAATTGAGTCATGATTCTTGATGTGTTGTGATATGGATATGTTATAAATGATGTTAAGAACATGGGGTAGACATTGTATATGAATGAATGTAAATGTGTGTTATGACCATGGATATAGATAATTGGGAGTTAATTGAGAGATATGGATAATGTGGATGAATAGAGACTATTGTTATGATATTGTGAATGTATTATTGACGTTTGGGAGTTGATATATCATATGGAGGAATGTCGTATAAATAAAGGAGATGCTGTCCAATTTTCTCTATCCTTAGTCATGTATGCTAGCCATCGATTTCTAATGATAGTATGACTTTAATGAAGGTAGAAACGTGAGTATTGAAAGAGAACGTGCAAGTGGTAAAATAGTTGAACGGAAAGGTATGTAAGGCTAAACCTTCTTTCATAAGGTATGGTTCTTTGGCCAATCATCTAAATCATCTATAAGTCTATGATGTCCTCCAAATGACTCTATCTTCAAAAGCTACTAAGCTTATGATTCTCGATATGTTATGATTGTACTAAGTTCCTCATATGACGAGTAATCCTATAAGGATAGATGTAATGAACGACGAAAATAGCGATGACAATAACGATGACGATGATGATAGTGATGATAATAGTAAAGATGCTTATGAGGTATTATGCATATGTGTCTATGTATGACTATCATGGAACCCCGAGCTTATAAGGCCGGGTAGAATATGTATATATTTATGTAACACGCGCGCACCTCTGCAGTTGGGAACGGATAACCCTCAAGCCTTGGTAGGGCTAGGTATGTCTAACCCTGAAGACTTGGTAGGGCCAGGTATGTGTAACCCTGAAGCCTTGGTAGGGCCAGGTATGTGTAACCCTGAAGCCTTGGTTGGCCAGGTATGTATATGATATAAATATGTAGATGATATGGATATGTATATGATATAGATATGAGTATGAATACAGACATGATACGAATATAAATAAGAATAGGCATATGAATACGATTATGGATATGAATGTAAATGAGTACGGACACGGATACGGACGTATGTACACAATAACGCACTAGAAATGGAAAGTCCCTATGAAAGGGAAGTAAGTGCTTATGACATTGATACTACTGTCTCCCGTCTTATGATATTTCTTATGTTGCTTATTATGCGTCTATATTGATATTGATCATGCTTTACATACTCAGTACATTCTTCGTACTGACGTCCTTTTGTTTGTGGATGCTGCGTCATGCCCGCAGTTGGCCAGGGAGACAGGCTTGATCCATAGCTATATTTTCTTAGGGACTACATAGCAGAGCTCCACTTCATTCGGAGCTATAGCTTTTTGGTATTGATTCTTTTGTGTACATATTTATGGGGATAGCGGGGTCCTGTCCCGCCTATATGATATGACATACTCTCCTTAGAGGCTCGTAGACATGTGTATATAGTCAGATGTGTTTGGCCTTGTCGGCCTATATTTTTGATATCATTTTGTTAGCCTTGTTGGCTTATGTACATTGATATGGGCTTAGTTGCTAATGTTGATATAAAGGTATTGTGGCCCAATGGGATTCGTATGATTGATGAATAGAAATGTATGATTTAATATGTGGCTCACCTAGATGTGAATGTAAAGGTATGTTAAGAGGTGCCCGGGTGGGCTAGCATCGGGTGCCCGTCGCAGCCCTCCGGTTGGGCGTGACAGATCTGAAAGAAAGATGACATCCTAAATGTCCTGTAGCTTCTTGTTTATAAATGTGGTGCACACACACCGATAAACAAGACTCTACTAGACACGGTCTGTAGACAATCCCTAGGACGAACTGCTCTGATACCACCTTTGTCGCGACCCAAACTGATGGGCCATGACTAGTGCCCGGACTAGACACCCGTATACGAACCTGCTAAACATAATCAGACCGAAACTGAAAACAATATGACAATCTGTAAAAGGCACGCGGTAAACTCATTATGTCATACATCAAAAAGAACCTGTCTCTTAAGAAGCCACAACTAACCAAACATAACAAAATACGCAAGCCGACAAGGTTGCCATTATACACGGGAATATCCAAAATGAACTACATCAATATAGCTGACCAAAAAATGAATACGCAATCCATATATGTCTACAGACCTCTAATAGTATAACAAAGCCTCTACCAAAGGATCTGTACCAAATGACTCAAGCTTCGAAACAATGGAGCTCCCCAAGCAGTTGAGTAGCAATCCTAAGCTGGAGGATCACCGAACTGAGTATCTGTACCGGCGGGCATGAAACGCAACCCCCGAAGAAAGGGGGTCAGTACGGAAAATGTACTGAGTATGTAAAGCATGAAGTACAGTAATGAAGATCATGACTGAGTAAAAGATGATAGGAGACAAGTATGATAATCAAGAAAGACCAAAGCATATGTACCTTATGAGGTGTGAGTCATGCATATATATAATATACCGTACCCGGCCCATTATGCGACTCAGTGAATGAAGTCATATATACATACCGTACTCGGCCCTCTAGTGAGGGACTCGGTGAAATAATCATATATATACCGTACCCGGCCCTCTAGTGAAGGACTCGGTGAAATAATCATATATATACCGTACCCGGCCCTCTAGTGAGGGACTCGGTGAACAATGCAATGAAACTGTGTACGAATACATACCCGGCCCGGAACTCGGTGAATGACATATTAACGGTATGCACGAGTAGAATATCATGAGCAACCATATGCAAACAAAATCTTCATCTGAGACTCAATAGAATAATTCGAATGAACCAACACTTGAAAATCAAAGACAACTATCATGTCAGGTACCACTGAGAACTAGAATTCATTGGAGACATCTATGTATGTCGTTCGTTCACTTTATGTAATTCATGCCAAAAAGAGGGAAAGGATAACTTTACATATACCTTGGAGCCTTTAGAGGTAGAGTCATCATCAATGAATAAAATTGAGAATATCTAGAAGTAGCTCCACATTTTCATATTCTCTTTGAAATCATTAACATAAAATCATCATTATCGTTGTCACCATCATAAAATCATTCTTATCCTAGACATCATGAGAAGCTTTAAGAACCATGGACTTTTGGCTTTTGAAGACATGAAGGTTACGGAAACATTTATGAAATCATACCATAGGAATCATGCCTTTGAAAGAAAGGGACGAGCCTTAACATACCTATTCAGCCACCAACTACCTACGCTTATCCGTCTGAGCCCGCAAGTCTACATATAAGAGGATTTACACTAAAGTTAGCCTCTTTATCGCACACTTATTCCAAGTTTCAAATCAAACTATTCTATATTCTGCCGAAAATTGGGCAGCATCTCCCCTTTTATATGCCTAGCCCGAATTCTCAATTCAACAACCAACAACAACAATAACAATACCAACATCAATAGCATCATTTACAACTCCAATGTATTCCATAGAACAGCCCACACGCTGTTTTCCAACTTCCATAACTAATCAACTCAGTATACAATTATTTAACCACACTTTCTTCGTAAATAAACCGGTATTAACACAAATAGAAAGAGATTCATACCTTTCCATCGATAATAATGCTATATCTTCACTCCTACACCTTGAACTTAAGCCACAATGCCTCAATGCATAATTTTGTAGTCACAACTATACGCTGTCTGGACCAGAATTCGGGAATTATACCTGATATGGGCGCAAAATTTGGTCTTGGGAATTGGGGGGAATTGTCCAGAATTTTGGAGAAGGTTTTAGGATGTTGGATGATTAAATAAGGGGTTAGCCCCTTTTATAAGGTTCTGGGTTCTGCCCGGACCGACATAATAATTGCCCAGCGCGTTCGCGTGGGTCTTGGGCGCGTTCGCGTAGGCTTATTTCGTTGCCTGCACGTTCGTTCAGTAAAAAGATCATAACTCTTGATGCCGACATCGTGTGAGGTCCCACGACCTATGGTTGGAAATATCATTCAATTATCTACAACTTTCATTCTTTGTTTTTTTTCTAAATTCCAAACTTATAATATGGTTTTGGCCCCTCCAAGTCAGATCATCCGAAAATGTTTCCTTAAATCGTCCTTTTGGAGGGCTTATACCCATATTTGGCTTATGTGTCCTTCTTAGGACTTGCTCAAATTTCCATGTACTACTCATATGTCTCTTCATATGTCCTTTGTAAAACTCCGACGTGTGGGCCCCAATTAACGTACAGCAACGAGGGCTTTTCGTCAAGCAACGCACTACCTGATTTACACCATATAGTCTCCAAATGTCATATGCATATTATTCTTGCACTCTTATAATATAACCTTCATCCCTAACCCGTGCCTCAAAATATTTCAGCGCGTTCACGCCTCGTAGTGGCGCGTTCGCGCTGTGTTGGCCCTTGGCCTTCTGCGCGTTCGCGCAGACCATTTTCTTGGTCTGCCAGCCCGATTTGTAACGTCCATATCTCCTTACCCCGATGTACTATTGAGGAGCAGTTTGTTGTGTTGGAAACTAAACTTTCCGAACTTCTTGCCAGGGTGTAACACATCTGTCCATTGAAACTTTGCTGATTTCTGGGTCAGCTTTGTAAGTGGTGCAGAAATAGAAGAAAAACCTTCAACAAATCTCATGTAGTAACCTGCTTAGCCCAGAAAGCTACGAACCTCCGTAGGAGTTGTAGGCCTTGGCCAAGTCTTCACGGCCTCAATCTTCTGACTATCTACCCGAATACCATCGGCTACAACAATGTGCCCCAAAAATGTCACTGAGTTCAACCAAAACTCACGCTTAGAAAATTTGGCAAACAACTCAAGAGTTTGAAGAACTCTGAGGACAGTACGCAAATGATCCGCATGTTCTGCCTCGGATCTAGAATATACCAAGATATCGTCGATGAATACAATCAGAAATAGATCTAGGAAGGGCCTGAACATGTTGTTCATCAAATCCATAAATACTGCTGGTTCATTAGTTAGCCCGAATGACATTACCCGGAACTCAAAATAGCCATATCCTTTTCTGAAGGCTGTCTTAGGGATATCTTTCTCCCTAACTCTAACTTGATGATACCCGGACCTCAAATCTATCTTTGAAAACCATTTGGCACCTTGTAATTGATCAAATAAGTCATTAATCCTTGGAAGAGGATATTTGTTCTTAAGCGTCACCTTATTCAATTGTCGATAGTCAATGCGCATTCGCTAAGAGCCATCTTTCTTTCGGACAAACAATACGGGTGCTCCCCACGGGGATGAACTAGGCCTAATAAAGCCTTTCTCAAGAAAGTCTTTCAATTTCTCCTTCAACCCTTACAATTCTGCGGGAGCCATTCGATAAGGAGGAAGAGATATAGGCTTGTGGTCTGGCAACACATCAATAGCAAAATCAATCTCCCGCTCGGGAGGAAGGCCTGGAAGCTCTTCCTGGAATACATTCAAAAAGTCATTTACTATATGAACTGACTGAAGAATCGGCGGTTCAGCTTCTACATCTTGAACTTGCACTAGATGATAAATGCACCCTTTTGTGATCATTTTCCTTGCCTTTAGATAGGAAATAAACCTACCTTTTGGTGACGCTGTATTCCCTTTCCATTCTAAAACTAGTTCTCCCGGAAATTGGAAACGAACCATTTTCATTCTACAATCAACATTGGCATAGCAAGAAGCCAACCAATCTATGCCCATAATAACATCAAAATCTACCATTTTTAACTCATGCAAGTCAATCATAGTACGACAGTCACAAAGCATAACTATGCAGTTTCTATATACTCGGCTAGCTATCACCGATTCACCAACGGGTGTAGACACCTCAAAAGGTTTGATCGACTCCGGTTCGACTCTAAATCAACCGGCAATATACGGAGTAACATCTGACAATGTGGAGCCCGGATCTATCAAAGCATATACATTATGAGAAAATACCGATAATATACCTGTGACAACATCAGGAGAAGACTCAAGAGCTTAGCGTCCAGCCAAAGCATAAATACAGTACTAAGAACCGCTAGAACTGGGGACTCTCCCTCTACCCCTGCCATGGCCGACAGGAGCATGTGAACCTGGCCCCATAGGACGTATAGATGATGAAGATCCGGCTACCGAACCTGAAGGCTGGGTCCTACCTCTACCACCAACTGATGGGCATTCACGCATAATATGGCCTGGCCAACCACATGAATAGCAAACCTCTGAACCTAATCGGCATGGACCCCAATGTAACTTCCCACACTGGGAACATCGTGGCACGGGTGGCCTCGCCTGACCCGAATGACCTCTGAACTGAGATCCTAAAAAGCTCTAACTCGGCCTGGAATAAGTGGACCTATCAAATCTCTAGCCTGAAAACCGTGGAGGTGCACTAGTCATAGAATGGCCTGAATGCCTCAAGAACTACTGTCTGTGCCCACCTCTATACTCACTCATCGGACCCGAAGATCTAGCCCTCTTGCTATGTCCTCTATCATGCTCACGCTCACTTATTTGTTGTTGTAGGCTTTCTTCTAAGTTTTGAGCATGGGCCTGAATGCGTGAAATATCCATGTTGTCCTGAAGGGACGCAGTCAAGCACCTATCCATCAAATGTGGCCCTAGGCCCTTTCACAAATCGATGCACTCGGTCACCCATAGCCGCTACCATGGCCGAAGCATACCTGGCCAAAGAATTGAAGCGGATACTATACTCTAAAGCACTCATGCTACCTTGCCTCACATTCAAGAATTTATCGGCTCTAGCTCACTGAACCTCTGGAGGCAAATAATGTCGGAGGAAAGCATCTACAAATTCTTGCCATACCGGGGGAGGCGCATTAGCTCCCCGTGAAACCATCCAAACCGTGTACCAATGAACCGCAACATCCCTCAATCTATAGGATGCTAGCTCCACCGATTAGGTGTCTGAAGCATGTATCAAGCGAAGCGTCCTCAACATTCCATCAATAAAATTTGGAGGGTCCTCATCCGGCTTTGATCCAAAGAATTCCGGAAGGTTCAAGCAAATGAAATCACGGGCCCTTGCACTACCAGCCCTATCACCTTGCCTTGTACTTTGTCGTTGAGTCTGGGCAGCAACTAATTCAGTAAGCAAATGAATGGCCTCTTTTATATCTTGGCTTGAAGCATCCGGTGGAGGAGCCGGAGGTGCTGGAGCTGGGGCTGAGGCTCCCTCACTCTCCTCAGAAATAGGCACCGACTGGGAGCTCTGAGATTGAGCCGCATTCTGGGACTCACTTTCCTCTACAACTGTTGGCGGTGCCCTTTCAGCCCGTTTTTCTGCCACTGTCTTGCCCTTTTGGGCTGCCATAGCCTTTCTCTTTACAGGCATCTCTGAAATACATAATACACGGTTAAGGAAAGAGAAGTTCTTAGGTCATAGCACTATCTCACGATCTTATCAAGAAAGAAGGTCATTCATTCCTAAAATTGACGCGGCCTCTTGTTTATAAGTGTGGTGCGCAACACACCCATAACTAAGACTCTACGGGACACGGATCGTAGACACACCCTAGGATAGAACTGCTCTGAATACCATTTTTTTCACGACCCAACCGGAGGGCTGCGACGGGCACCCGGTGCTAGCCCACCCGGGCACCTCTTAACATACCTTTACATTTACATCTAGGTGAGCCACATATTAAATCATACTTTCTATCCACCAATCATACTATTTCCATTTGGGAAACAATACATATATACATATCACCATTAATAGCAATGCCCATAGCAATGTACATAAGCCGATAAGGCTAACAAAATGACATCTAAAATATAGGCCGACAAGGCCAAAAAAATCTAACCATATACACATGTCTACGAGCCTCTAAGGAGAGTATGGCATATCATATATGCGGGACAGGACCCCACTATGCCCATAAATATGTACACAAAAGAATCAATACCAAAAAGCTATAGCTCTGAATGAAGTGAAGCTCCGCTATGTAGTCCCTGAGTAATGTAGCTATGAATCAAGTCTACCTCCCTGACCACCTGCAGGCATGACGCAACGTCCACAAACAAAAGGATGTCAGTACGAACAACGTACTGAGTATGTAAAGCATGATCAATATCATTATAAAAGCATAATAAGCAACATGAGAAATAGCATAAGATGGAAGATAGTAGTATCATCGTCATAAGCACTTACTTGCTTTTCATAGGGACTTTCCATTTCTAATGCGAGATTGTGTACATACATCCGTATTCGTATCCGTACTCATTTAAATTTCGTATCCATAGTCGTATTCATATACATATTCTTATTCGTATTCGCATCATATTCGTGTCCATACTCATATCTATATCATATTCATATCCATATCATAAACATAGCAATTACATAGCATATCCGACCACGAAGGTTCGGTGTTTCACGTACCCGACCATGGCTAGGCTCAGTTATCATACATACCTGACCAACCAAGGCTCAGGGTTGCACATACCTGGCCCTACCAAGACTTCAGGGTTATCCGTACCCAACTGCAGAGGTGCGCGCGCGTTACATGAATATATATATTCTACCCGGCCATATAAACTCGGGGTTCCATAATAGTCATACATAGACACATAGACATAAAAGTTCATAAGCATCTTTAGCATCATTACCATTATCATCGTCATCATTATCGTTATCACTATTATCGTCATTCATTACATCAATCCTTATAGGATTACTCGTCATATGAGGAATCTAGTACAATCGTAACATATCGAGAATCATGAGCTTAGTAGCTTTTGGAGATAGAATCATTTGGAGGACATCGTAGACTCATAGAAGAATAGATATTTTGCCAAAGAACCATGCCTTATGAAAGAAGGGTTATCCTTACATACCTTTCTGTTCAACCATTCTATCACTTGCACGTTTTCCTTCAATGCTCACGTTTCTAACTTCATTAGAGTTACACTATCATTAGAAAATCGATAGCTAGCTTACATGGCTAAAGCTAGAGAAAACTGGACAACATCTCCTTTGTTTATATGACTTCCTCCATAGCATATATCAACTCCCAAACATCAATAATACATTCACAACATCATAACAATAGTCTTTATTCATCCTACATTATCTATATTCTTCAATTCACTTCAAGTCACTCATATCCATAGTTATAGCACACGATTACATTCGTTCGTATACAATGTCTATCCCATATTATTAACATCACTTAGAACATGATTATAATCATATCATATCACGAATCATTACTCAATCCAAACTACTACTCAAAAACATCACTATTCTCACATTCAAGACCCATTTTCTATATCCTTTTTACAATCCAAGTGTTTCAACTTTCAAACACCTTAAACAACATGTAAATACCATAAAAATTACCTTAGATGGTGTGGGAATGAATCTTGAGTGGAATTACTTCACTTGAACCAAACCCTAGTTCTCCTCCAATGGAATTTTCTTGTGGTCCTCTAACCCTTGAAAGCTTTCTAACACATAAACACTTGATTCTGGTTATAGCCCGTATTTTGTACGTTCGGATATTTCGAGAGTCGTGACAAGATAAGGCAAGACCATTTTTATAAAATTTTTAGGTACAAGTTGTTAGGAATATTATTTATGATCATTGGTAGTATGGAAATATTTGGAAAGGCCATGGGTTAAAAGAGAAATTTGCAAAACGACCAATGGAAATAATGTGGAAGGCTAGGGGCAAAATGGTAATATTGAGAAAAGTCGAGGGGAAAAACGGTCATTTTACACAAGGTTCATGAAAGTTCCAAAAGAGGCCATATTGGCCATGTGACAAAAAAAAAAAATGACCAAAATAAGTCATCTTTTCCTAGAAATTTAAGAACTTTCTAGAGAGAGGGCATGTGCCCCTCACATGACTTGGAAGATACATATATATATATATAAGTGAGAAGTCTTCATTTTAGTTAAGGAGAGCTGGAGAAGGAGAAGACAAAAGAAAGAAGGGCAAGAAAAGCATAGGCCATTCGGCTATGCCCCATGATTTTTGTCCCCATGAAATCTTGCTCCAAAAATTATTTTCTTCATGTATTCCTACTAATTCAAGGGCCCTCTACAACGTGGTGTAGTTATTTCGGAAGATGAGACGCTTGTTTCATCAATTTAGCAACCTTAGCCAAGAAGGAAGTTGAAGGGAAAAAGGTAAGAATTCAACCTTCCTTTCTATGTTATGGATGCTTGTGAATGTTGTGGTGTGTAGAAATGAATGAAATCATGAAGATAATGTGTGTTGGGTGTGTGGCCGTGTGCATGTGTGGTTGTAAGAACCATGATTCAATTATTTTATTTAGTGTTTTGGTTGTTGTTGTTGTGAATTCTATGTTGATAATAAGTGTTTAATGATTCAAGTTGAAATTGTAAGTATTGGGGAGTCGTTTTAGAAGTTGAGGTGAATTGTATATAGTGTTCTTGTGATTACGGAAGATAATGTTGTTAGTGTGAATTGTTGGTGTAATTCATGAGGTTGAAAGAAAGAAATGTGTTGTCTTTGTTCTTGTTGAGTTTGGAAGATTTTAGGTAGTATGTTGGTTTGGCCGTTGGAAATGTTGTGCGGGTTGTTGGAGTGTTCTTGAATATTGTTAAATGGTTTCGGATTCGTATTTGAATATGTGAACAATCATGAATTGAGTATAAAGGAAATGTTATTAAATTATGTAACGTAGCTATTAAGGTTGTAACGTATTTTGAATAAATTGTGGAAGTCGGAAGATATGATTGTTAGTGTTGTTGTTGATAATGTGGCCGAGTTCCATTCTCGGGTTTGTTGTTGTACTTTTGGCCGAGTTGAATTCTCGGGGATGGCGCATTTACAGGGGAAATGCTGCCGAAATTTCTGTAGACAAATGTTAATTCAGGATTGAATTCCTGAAGCTCTAATTAATATTTGGTAAATGTGACCATTTGTAGATTTTGGAGAGTTTGGGACTTGAATTTGGAGTAGCGTAAGAAGCGGAAAAGGTATGTAAAGTTTCACCTTTTAATCTTTTGGCATGTCTTAGACATAATAGGTTTGGATACGAGCCTCGGGGACGATTCTACTCCTACAAATCCGAGCTTAGATTTGGCCCTTTGTCGTTCAATGGAATTGAATTAGAAACTTTATGTTTTGTTGGAAAATAACATAACCATCTATAACTTCCACAAATGGGACCGAACTACACTAAAACATTCATAAGTGACTCCCTAAGGCCTAATGTACGAAATTTGTGTCCGCCACCTCGGTTGACCCGAGGTGGGCTCGCTATTTCTGAATCCGCCCCTATTGTATTATTGATTTGTTTTCGAGCAATAATTAAAGGAAACTTTTGGTTATGGTTCCGAATACCAGGTGATAGTTGTTTACCTATTCCATTGAGTTCTATGATATACTTTGATATGTACAAACGATCTCAAAAAGCTTTGCTTTGACATAATTCGTCGGAACATCCGAAAGGCATTTGATATGATAATACATCCGGTTGTCCCATCGAACCTTTAATATGTTTGGTATGTGTATAAGATTCCAAGTTCTATTTGATTTGATTCATAATGATATCCCAAAAGGATTTTGACATAATAATGGCTTCTGAAATGCTTATTGGACATTCTGCACTTCAAAGGTTTGTAACTTTCGTATGCTAACCCCAATTGACCCGAAATTCGTTTCTGAGCCTTCAGATGTCGATAAGTATGTTTGCATATAAGTATGTCTTTTGTACCACTCTTTGGACTTATTTTCTCACGGTATTCAGAGGAAACTTTTGGTCGTTGTTCCGCTTACCAAACGATAAGTGTTGTAACTACCCCAATGAGTCTTATAATGTATTTGGATATGTAAAACGACTCTAAAGGCCTTATTCTGATACCGTCCATCGTGCTATCCAAAAGGTATATATGTATATTATGGTTATCGTCTGATTCCTTTGAACTGATCTGTCGTTTGGATTTGCTTCGAAATGTTCGTAAAAGTTCTGTGGTAAAAATGTCCGTAACTTTCACATATTAACTCTGATCGACTCGGAATATGTTTATGATCTTCGAATGTCGGTACGTGTCCGTATCTATCGAGTCTGGATATGTGTGCATATGGTTTCTCACTGCTCTGTTCGTGCAAGCCCCAGTATGTTATTCACTGCGCCCAGGCCAGGTTATGTTGTGTTATCATGCACCTCTTTGCATTGTTCACCGCGTCCCTCTCCTCTGCGGGCCGGGTTCTGTTATATGTATGTTTATGATGATACGGGGCGATGGCCAGGATGGCATATGATATGTGATTCACCGCGTCCCGCAGCAGAGGGCCGGGTTCTGTTACATGCATACATGACATATGATTACCGCGTCCCTCAGTAAAGGGTCGGGATCTGTTATCTGCATATATGTTACGTGATTCTGACATGCCTTGATAGTTCTGTCCACCGCGTCCCTTACTAAGGGTCGGGATCTGCTATATGATTCTATCCACCGCGTCCCTCATGGAAGGGCCGAGATCTGTTATACGCACATATACGATATACGATTCTGATATGCACGGTTTGTGTTTGGAAAGTAAGTTTTCTGGCGTTCTGTATCCTCGGGATTTCTTCTGACCTATGATATTGATATACATGATCTGTGTCTGGAAAAACAAGCATTCTGACATTCTGGATCCGTACTCCTTCTGACATGTGACTTCGGCTTACATGATCTGTGTTTGGGAAACAATCATTCTGATATTCTGAGTCTGCACTTTTCTGACATATGACATCTGCATACGTGGTTAGTGATCGGGAAATAGCGCTTTGATAATCTAGATAATGTATTTATCTTTCTACTGTTGATCCGGTATGTTCTGTTTTCTGTATCATGCTTTACATACTCAGTACATATTCTGTACTGACCCCTCTTCTTCGGGGGCTGCGTTTAATGCCACGCAGGTACACACAGATGATGTGCAGTTTTATAGAGGATGTTCCAACGGAGATGGCAAGCTCCATTTGTTCCCGGAGTGCTGCCGAGTCAGAGTTTGTATGTTATGATTCCTGGACTTATGTTAGAGACTTTGTAGACAGAGTCGTGGGTATGGTATGTCGGTTTAGTAAGCGGCTCCATCAACCGATGTGTCATTTTGTATTATGCCATAAAGTCCGTATGATTACAGATTTATTTGACTTGAAAGCTACAAAATATATATATATATATATATATATATGTTTCAGTAAGTTCTACAATGTATTACATTCTATTTGATTAAAAGTCCGGAAAGTTTATGTACGAAATGAAAGTCTGTGGGTTCGCTCGGCTCCGGATATGGGGTCGGGTGCCCATCACACCCTAGTAAGGTTAGGGTGTGACAATTCTAACCTTTGATCTTTGTGTTCTCTTGAAAATGAGTGGAATATGCTTAGAGGAGGGTTTTTGAGCTTTCAACACTTGTAGAATATGAAAAATGAAGTAAAAGAACCCAAGGCATCTATTTATACAAACATTAAATATCTGCCCGTCGGGACTTCCATGGACACTTATACGGTCCGTATAGTATTGTACGGTCTGTATAAGTGGTCGTGGTTCACCAATCAGAAAACCATCTCCTTGCTGGGAGTTATACAGACACCTTATATGGACCGTATAAAGCTATACGGACCGTATAAGTGGTCGTATAACTCCACTTCCCTGAAATGGTTTCCGTCATTTTGTTCGATCTCCAATCCTTATGGAACCTTCTTAACACTTGTATAATACTTCATTAACCATATAATAGGATCTATAGCAGCTCTTTAAAACATCACCATATAAACATTAGCTCAATCATAGCGGAACCTTTCCGAACCCGACTTACATTTTGCTCCCTTCAACAAACTAAACTTCACA
This sequence comes from Lycium barbarum, assembly GCF_019175385.1. Classification (NCBI taxonomy): domain Eukaryota; kingdom Viridiplantae; phylum Streptophyta; class Magnoliopsida; order Solanales; family Solanaceae; genus Lycium; species Lycium barbarum. The sequence goes on from NC_083339.1 coordinate 57,042,211, forward strand.
TATTCATAGAACTTCGAAATCTTATTGTATGCACCTCAAGCTATCTAATCCTTCACTTAACCTCGTAGGGATTTCATCATCACCATAATCTCACATTAGCCTTGTCACGACCCAACCCCGTAGGCCGTGACTAGTGTCCGTGTTGGACACCCAAACGTACCCAATAGCCCAAACTAGAATATTAGCAGAATATATCAATATAAGAGTCAATTGGCGTTACTAGATATCGCATATGCACAGATATAGCACGTGGAAGCAGATAAGGCCATCACAGATCATAGCAACCCAAAAATATATACAGAACCCACATGTATGTCTACAGACCTCTACAGAACACGACAAAATCATAAGACGGGACAGGGCCCCGTCGTACCCCTGAATGGCGTACATATATACAACAGCAGAAGACTGTACCAAAATATAGGCTCCGGATAAAAGAGCGCCCCAAAATAGCAGAATAAAGTCCTAAGCGGGCGGATCAGCAAACCTGTCGTCTGTACCTGCGCGGCATGAAAACGCAGCCTCCGAAGAAAGGGGGTCAGTACGAAGTATATACTGAATATGTAAAGCCTGAATTACAGAAATAAAATCATAACAGGAACAGTGGGTACAGAAAATGAATGTAACATCCAGAATGTCAAATGCATATTTTCAAAACATAAAACGTGTGTACAGAAACATATGCCATGTCGTATCCGGCCCCTGCCAAGGGACTCGGTAGACAGAACGTGGTCACCCCCCGACACTGGTGCCACAACACAAAATGCTCAGAATAGGGAATAACCCGTAACATAACGTATCATATCAGATGGCCATATCAGATCATATCATATCATAATGTGTGTACATGGCACAGCATACTCCACAACCCATGTACATGTATACCTGCCCCCTCACATCGAGGCACGGCGAACAATGCAGAGGAATACGCTTGACAACATATCCTGGCCCGGGCTCAGTGGGGGAAACATTGAGGCATCCACGAACGGAGTAGTGAGAAACTAAATGCAATAAAAATACCATTTATTTCCAGAGACTCAATGAGGCATATCGAATGACAAATAGAAATGATGAAACCGGACAGAATCATGGTAAGCGTATTTCGGATGTCATAATGGGTTACGGAGGCATAATCTTTCTGAGATAGTTTCCAAGTCCCAAACAATTTATAAGACTTAACGGAGTATTTAAAACAGTCTTTATTAATAGCTAGAGGAGTAGTTAAAACATTTCACCTTATATTAATTGAAAATAAGACAATAGTACCATAAAGGACAAAGCGGGAATAGTGGGGCCCACCTCGGGTCCATTGAAGCGATGGGCCCAAATTACATATATTAAGCTTATAGAGTCATCTACGGAGGTCCTGGGGACATTCCAAAATTTTCTAGACAATTTCCGGAAATTTATACAATTCTTTCAATAAAACATACTTATAGGGTTCAATTCCATTGAATGAAAAAGAGATACTTTCTAATGCGGATTCCGATGAACAGAATACTTTTCGAGGCGCAAATCCGATCCTGGTACACCTAGGACATGCCAAAAGAAGAATCGGGATAGCTTTACATACCTTATATGCTCTTTACGCCTTTCCAAATTCAATTCCTGTTTCGCCCAAAATCTACAAATGGTCACATTTACCAAATGTTAGCCATAAGAATTCAGGACCTAAATCTTAAATCAACACTTTTCTACAAATATTTGGGCAGCATCTCCCCTATACATATAGCATCCCCGAGAATTCAACTCGGCCAAAACAATCAACAACAACCCACCAATAACACCAACAACAACAACAATCACTATAAAACACAATATAACCTAACTAGTCACCTTTCCAACATAATGTCATAACCTTCATTCCAACTTCGTATTTTCAAATCAATATCAACATTCTCGTATTCATCACTAATCAAAATCATTACAACATACTTCGAAAGTATTTCATATCATTTCCACAAAATATTCACAAGATATACAAAATATACAAACTTTCCACCAAAGCCATAATTCATCCAAAGCTTCTAATCTTTAACATACTTATTCATAACATGCTTCCATCTTCCTATTACATCAACAATCATCATCATTTGCATCTTAACAACTTCATTTCCATAATATCATAAAATCATACTAAAATGACATAATCTTCTAAATTTCATTTCAATGCAAACTTACATCATTTTACCTTCATTTACATCGCAAGGATCACAACACACAACTAACATATTAAACAAAATTAATTCATTCCCGTTCCAATTTCCATATTCCACACGGCCAATACCTATATTTCCAACTTCAACCAAATTCATTCAACTTTCATTCTCAATATGAATTCCACCATACTCGTAACTAGAATACGACATAAAATTCAATTCACCATATGTATACAATATACATACACACACGGCCACATGCACTCCCACATACCCACTTTGCAAACTTTCATATTTCCATAATTTCTACTCATCTCTACATACTACAACACAAACAAACCTTCATAACATAACAAAAAGGAATTGATTCTTACCTTTTTCTCCAATATTTTCACTTGAATAAGTTGTCAACTTGAAGAAACAAGCCTTCTTTCTTCCAAACCAACTACACCAAGTTGTAAAGGACCCTTAATTTAGTAGAGATACCACAAGAAAAATATTTTTGGATCAAGATTTTTTAGGGTGATTTTTGAGGGGTTGGGCCGAATGCCCTTCAATTTTTTTTGCTCTTCTTTGTGTTTGTTTTCTCTTCTTGTTTCTTGAAGACTCTACTAGATAAAGACCACTTATAAATATTTAGCACATGGAAATATTAATTAAGCCATGGGTTGGGCCACTATGTGGCCGGCCACCCCTCACTCATTTGGGCCTCATTTTTCTATTCATTTTTTTGAGCCCAATTGGTTAAAATTCTTGTTTTGTAATTCCCGAAACTAATTTCCAAAATTCCAATTTTTGCCCTTGACCTTCTTCGACACTTCCCCAATAATATTCTTTCATACACAACTCTTATGTTAAATAAAATCAATTATGACCTTATTTCATACAAGTCAAAATTATTTCAAATTTTACAAATGTGTGAAAACACGGGATATAACATCCTCCCCCCCTTTAGAACATTCGTCCTCGAATGTTAGATTAGTCTTATAGGGTCCGTAAGTGCTTTGGGGGAGTTTCTTTTTTTACGGTCAGCACATATGATACACATTCATTAATGAATATAATTAAGCGAAGATTTTAGATTACGTGTGGGCATAGGGAACAGGTGAGGATATCTCTTCTTCATTTCCTCTTCAGCTTCCCAGGTCATCTCCTCCCTGTTATTATTTCGCCACAATACCTTAACGGAAGCTACATCTTTGTTCCGTAATCTCCTTACCTGGCGGTCTAAAATGGCTACCGGCTGCTCCTCGTACGATAGTTCTTCCGTCACCTGAATATCATCTGCTGGAAATATTCTGGAAGGATCACCGACACATTTACGGAGCATGGATACATGAAATACCAGATGTACCGCTTCCAAATCAGATGGCAGATCTAGCTCATAGGCGACATTCCCAATTTTCTGAATAATCTGATAAGGCCCAATGTATCGCAGACTGAGTTTAGCCTTTTTGCCGAATCGCATTACACCTTTCATAGGTGATACCTTCAGAAATACCCAATCACCAACCTGGAATTCCAAAGGTTGACGTCGCTTATCAGCGTATGACTTCTGTCGACTCTGGGCTGCTAATAGTCGCTCTCGGATAAGTTTCACCTTATCAACGGCCTGCTGGATCATATCTGGGCCAATTAATTCTGTCTCGCCAATATCAAACCAGCCGATCGGTGACCTGCATTTTCTGCCATACAAAGCCTCATACGGAGCCATCTAGATGCTGGAATGGTAGCTATTATTATAAGAAAATTCAATTAGTGGCAAGTGATCATCCCAGCTACCTCTGAAATCAATAACACAGGCCCGCAACATATCTTCAAGCGTCTGTATAGTGCGCTCGGCCTGCCCGTCGCTCTAAGGATGGAAAGCCGTGCTCAGGCTCACTTGAGTCCCTAATCCCTCCTGAAAAGATCTCCAGAAGTTTGCCATAAACTGGGCACCTCTGTCAGTGATAATAGATGTAGGAACTCCGTGAAGTCGCACTATTTCTTTAATATATAGCCTGGCATAATCCTCAGCAGAATAAGTAGTTCTGACGGGAAGAAAATGGGCTGATTTTGTCAGCCTATCAACAATAACCCAAATGGAGTCATACTTCCGTGGAGTGCGAGGCAAACCTGTAATGAAGTCCATATTAATTATCTCCCACTTCCATGTCGGAATTTCCATTTCTTGCAACAGTCCACCCGGCTTCTGATGCTCAATTTTGACCTGCTGACAATTTGGGCACGATGATGAATGCACTACAATGATACATGCACTATGATTATATCTATATATGATATATGTATGAAAAGCCCAGAAGATATGTATGTGATATTGTCGAGCCACTACGTGGCCGAATATGGATAACGTTTAATGTGTATGAGCAGATACGGTATTATGATATATCTATGATACGATGATGCATGCGCTACGACGATACATGTACTGTGATTATATATGATATAGGCATGAAAGGTATCCACCCTTAAGAGTTACGCAGGTTATATCTTGACCTTATGTATTATGATTTCTGTATTATGTTCATTTCATTCATGCCTTACATACTCAGTACAATATTCGTACTGACGTCTGTTTTCTTTGGACGCTGTGTTCATGCCCACAGGTAGATAGGGAGGCGATCCAGATTTATAGAAGCCGATAAGCAGACTTTTGAGAGCACTCCATTATTCCGGAGGTGCCATTGATTTACTAATTTATGTATATATATGTTTTGGGCACGACGGGGTCCTGTCCCGTCCATATGTCTAGTTCTCTAGTAGAGGCTTGTAGATACGTATGTGTGGGTAGCATGGTCTCACGATGTTATTATTGTATGTATATTATTTTGATAGCCGAAGGGCTTATGTGTATAAAAGTATTTATGTTTCCAAAAGAAAAATGGTTTTCCTATGATTTTTGTATTAGATTAATGAATGAACCCTTGATGTGTACGTTGGGTAACGGTACGAGCGGTGCTCGGTGGTTAGCCCTGGGTACCCGTCATGGACCCTATTAGGGTCATGACACCCTTCCTCATCATCATTACTAGCATTCATAGCAAGATTATACTTAAAATACCCAACATTAACAACTCAAGTCAATTTATTACTCAACTATTATCAAACCCTCACTTGAACTTCCTCTTTTACTTCGTTTTCTCAATCAAGTTGTTCAATAACTAGGCATCCTTAATAACATGGAAATAAAGATGAAAACTTACCTTAATCAGACAAGAGCAAGCTTTGAATCAAATTATCCACTTGAGTAAAACCCCAACTTCAACACCAAAGAAAATCTTGGGTTCTACCAACCCTAATGAGTCTCCCCACACTTGATTCTCTTGATTTTTACCTCTTGATCCTTGATTTGACTTGGGTTTTGTTAAATATGGTAGGGAGAAGGTTCTAGAGCTCTCAAAATGTTGGAAATGATTTGAAATGAAATAAAATGAAGAAGCAGTGAATTTATAACTTAACAAAAACCTGGCCCGGCCCGGTTCTACGGTCAACTATATGAATTGTACAATTTATATGGTCCGTATAATTGGACCGTAAATCGTGGCCAGGGATTCACCCCTTTTTGGACTCAATCTACGGCGTTAGTCAGCCAGATATACGGCCCGTATAATTTATACGGTCCGTATGTCCAGCCGGACAATCCACTGTTTCCCCGAAACATTTTCTCGTCGAATTGTTCCACTCTTAATCCGTCCAATACCTGCTAAACATGAACTTATCGCTTTATAACTATGAGATAAATTTGTCTAATCCCATTTAACCTTGATAACCCCCACATCCAAGATTAGAGCCACTAATGCACGATGAATCTCCAAGTATAAAACCACGGGGTGTAACACCCTGGCTAATTGCTCAAAGGGGGAGTCTCGCCGGCACCACCCTGGGGGACTCACGGAGTCCATTCACTAACAATGATTTCGGGAGAACATCAGAATCGGCCATGCAACATCGATGCCCGAAATAGCTCATCGGATATCCGCCTCCTCACAGTCACTCAAGTAAAAGAATTTGTCAAATATCTATTTCACATAGATCAACGATTTCAGAATTGAACCTCGGACATCGGCCTTCCCCCAATCTCTCAAGTAAAAGAGTTCATCAAATATCAGTTTCGTATAATCAACGATTCCGGAATGGATCTTCGGACATCGGCCTTTTCACAATCACTCAAGTAAAAGAGTTTATCAAATATCAGTTTCGCTCAATCAATGATATCGGATCATCACCGAGTATCGGCCATGCATAAATATCAGAGGATGCGTGTAATGCATATGTCAATCATCAACAATTAGGTTCAATATCACAAGTACCACAATGAGGTATGCCAACAACATATCACATCACAATACCAACAGTGGGTATCCCAACATATATCAAGTCAAGTACCATCAGTGGGTACGCCAACATATATCAATAACTCGAGTACCAACAGTGGGTACACCAACATATATCTAGTACAAATACCAACAATGGGTATGTCAACTCTATCAAAATTAAGTCGACAAAATAGAACTCGATATCTACAAACTACACATGGCATCAAGCCAACAAAATTAAACAATCAAGCACACAGAACGAGGTGGCTAGTCCCAACACACATCAGGGCCCAACTTAAGGCAATATCCATCCCAATTTCATACCTGAAGGTTCACATGCTGTCTCTGACATTATAATCTAAATATGTCATTCACTATACAAAGTCTCACCAAAGGTAAACCATAACCTACTTGGACTGCCGAACTACAATACCAACAAGTCACTCTTTTGCCTTGCACTTCCTCTGAAGCTCAGAACCAAAGTAGTCTAAGCCTAATAGAATTCTATATTAGAAACCATGAAGAATGAAACTAATATTGTTATGATATCAATTAGGTCAACTTTAACCTCAGAATTTAGGGAAACGGGCCTACATGGCGAAACGGGAAATTCGGGGGCAAAAAACCAGATTAAGTACTAGGTGATTATACCCCAAACACTAATTGTTGATTTAACTCAAGGATTGGCCTAAGTTTGATTTCAAGCAAAAAAACCCCAAATTGGGTATAAACCCTAAATCTCCAAATCCGAAATTCAATGTTAAAAGTGGAAGATACATGATTAATAAGCTTAGATTTATCAAGTTTTAGCATAACTATCATCAATTTATCATTAATAATCAAGGGAAATCTTCTTCCAAAACCCTCTCACAAATTCCATCTTTAAGGGATTGTTAAAGGGAAGGGGGAAATCTAAGATGATTGTGATTAAGGAAGAGTAAAGGATTAGGCAAGTTTTACCTGCAAGAATTTCTTCAAATTATCTCCAAGAATAGTTTCCCCAAGCTGAAATATCGAGATGAGAAATAATGAGGGTCTAGGACTTATTTAAGACACATTTAATGAAAATTGACTGCCCGTCACCACCACAGCGGTATGCTATCACGGCGGTAGGGACAACATTACACATGGCCGCCCCAGCAGTAATGACACCGCCACAGCGGTGCCGCTGGGGCGACTCTGGTGCCGCCATTGAGGGCACCAGACACCAAAAATTCTCGAATTTTCTAAGTCTTCAATCGAAATCCCGGGTTATTCCTGAGGCCATCTACTCACAAACCAAGCACACAAACCCACACAAAATTACGATGCGAACGCGCTCATGGTCTTGAAATTTCCAACGGAGGCCTCGCTGGCCGAGTCAATCCCCGATGCCTTAATTCTAATTTCCCATTCCAAGTCCCAAAATACATCTAGATGTATTGGGAACTGAATCAAATACTCATACAGGTTCTAAACGACCATCCGGACCTCTTGGAATCGACGGAATTCGAAAAAAGGTCTGTGTGTCCAAAGTCAACTTTAGGTTAACTATTTTTCACTTTAAGCCTATATTTTCACCAAAGTTGCCTGAATTCAGTCTAGGCACCCCGGGAAGCGTATCAACAGTCCCCTCGGGTAAAAAGCGAGCTAATCAATGCTCAGGAACGGGCGAAAATGCCGAAAGAACTATAACGACCAAACGGGTCGTTACATCAGATACCAATTGAACTGTTGCTCGTCCTTGAGCAAAGAAAAGAAGGAAAGTAGGTAAATACCTGAATCAGTGAACAACTGGGTATAACGGTTACGCATATCGGACTTAGTTTTCCAGGTAGCCTCCTCAATAGGACGGTGCTTCCATTGCACCTTCACGGATGCAATCTCCTTTGACCTCAACTTTCGAACCTGCCTATCTAAGATCGCGATAAGCTCCTCCTTATAAGTCAAATTCTCATCAAGCAATATACAATACTAACGGACAATGTAGCTACCATCAGTATAGTATTTCTTCAGCATCGAAACATGAAAGACCAGTTGAACTCCTACCATCCCTGGCGGTAATTCTAACTCATAAGCTACATCGCCGCTACAGTCCACAATCTCAAATAGACCAATGTACCTGGGGCTCAACTTGCCCCTCTTACCAAATCTCATAACACCCTTCATGGGTGAAACCTTCAATAGAACCTGGTCAGCAATAGCAAATTTCAAGTCTCAGACCATTCGGTCCGCATACATCTTCTGCCAACTCTGAGACACCATAAGCCTAGCTTGAATGACTCTCACTCTATCAAAGGACTCTCTCAATAGATCCGTACTCCCAGATCGATCCTCGAACCTATCGAACCGACCTATCGGAGATCTACACCACCTACCATATAAGGCCTCAAAAGGCACCATACCAATACTCGAATGATAGCTGTTATTCTATGAAAACTCTACCAAGGGAAATTGTTGATCCCAATGAACACCAAAGTCAATAACACACGCTCTCAACATGTGCTCGAGCACCTGAATGGTCCGCTCGGACTGGCTATCGGTTTGGGATGGAAAGCTATATTAAAGTCCAATCGGGTACCCAACTCCTCATGAAACGCTCTCCAGAATTGGGAAGTGAAGATAGTACCCCGATCAGATACAATAGAAATAGGGATCCCATGTAATCTCATAATATCTGGAATATACATCTTGGCTAACTTATCCACTGTATAGGAAACCTGAACCGAAACAAAGTGAGCGGACTTATTCAACCGATCCACTATCACCCAAATAGAACCAAACTTGCCAAGGGTCTTCGGAAGACCCGTGACAAAATCCATGGTAATCCTCTCCCACTTCCACTCGGGAATGGGCATCCTCTGAAACGCCCCACCGGGTTGTTGGTGCTCATACTTTACTTGCTGACAATTTCCACACTTAGCCACAAAATCAACTATACCTCTCTTCATACGACACCACCAACAGTGTTGTCTCAAGTCACGGTACATCTTGGTCGCTCCTGGATGAATGGAATAGTGAGAGCTATGGGCCTCAGATACAATCAAATGAATCAGATCACCAACACGGGGAACATATACGCATCCTCTAATCCTCAGAATGCCCTCAGAATCAATCACAGACTCCTTGGCCTCCCTCTTCGAAACCCTATCTTGGATCTTGCCCAACTCAGCATCCTCAAACTGATGAGCCTTGATCCGCTCCATTAACGATGACCTTGCCTCTATTCCAGACAAGATCCTACCCGGGGCTGAAATATCAAGACGGACGAAACTGTTAGTCAGAGTCTGAACCTCTATGGCCAACGGACGCTCGGAAATAATCAATCGACCTGAACTCTCCATACTCACCACCTTGTGACTCAAGGCATCAGCCACCACATTTGTTACACCCCGCGTTTTCAGAGCAGGAGTATGACATTTACCTCACCGTAGTAAGGGAGTGTCGGAGACGTCCCATAATGTTTTGAAAAGCACAAGCCATGGAAAGTACGTAACAACGAAGAAAGAGGGTGAATTACGATCTCGTAATTCGTAATCGGGAAAGAGTATTTTGAAACACGAGAACATGATCATTATTAGTATAATAAGTGATAAATATCATGTATGGAGAGTTTCAGAATATTTCGAGATCGAGCAAATTGAAGAAAATAAGTTCGATGAAAATTTGAGAAATGCTGGAAAGATTTTTAGTCAAATTTGGAGGGGTATATCTCCATGTATATTTGGAGTTTTAAGGCGTTTCAAAATCCTAAAATGAAGTTCGTCGAGTCTAGTTTGTAATGCAACAAACCGCTCGTCGATAGGGCGTCGGAGTAGAGAATTATAGACTTTACAAACTGAACTGTCGCGCAGAAACAGAGCTGCTACAGCAATGCTACAGTACCTCTACAGTACTGCAGCAGTACTGTAGCTACAGTACGTCGGCCCACCCCCTATAAAAGGGATAAAAACCCCCATTTTGATCACAAAAAAATGCTACAAAGTTCCAGAAAATTCAGCCATTAAAAGGTTCTTAATCTCACATAAAAGTGAAGATTTTGGGCGAAATTTCAAGCTACGAAGTACTAATCGAAGTCCGGGCAACGCATAGTCACAAATATGATTTCATTTTGGAGTTGGAGTGGCTTGGAAACAAGTAAATGTTGAAGATTTGGCTACCTTCATGAAAAACAAGGTATGAATTTGTTGAATCTCTTTCTCTATCAATATGAATTAAGAAATAATGGCAAGAACAAGGTGATAGTTTGTTGTATTGATGTTGTTAATTTGTGGGTTGAGATTTGACGAGAAATTGGACGAAATATACATATATCTATCTTGTAGGATGTTGGGGATGTTATTATTGATGTTGTTAGTACTAATTTCAACTTCTTTACGGAAATAAAGTTATTAAATAGTTGTATCACAAGTGGGTTGGTTGAGAAATTTGGAAAATAGTGTGTGGGTTGTTTTATGGCATATGTTAGTGTTGGAAATGATATTACGACTATTGGTATTGTTGAAGAATAATGAACAAGTTATATTTAGTGTTTTAGTTGTTGTGTTGTAGATTGCATATAGCAAGTAAAGACTTGATAAGTGTGGTAAAGTATTGGTAATTGGAAGATTATGTATATTGAAGAATAATGTTCTTGCATGGATAGTATGTAATGATATTGGTATGATGTCGTTGGAATATATACTATAAGGTTGTTATCGTGTTCATTGTAGTCGGAAGGTTTTGAAGAAGGTAATAAATTGAAATCATGCATCTTGGATGAAATATGTGAATTGCTAGTGCGATTGTTGATTATGTTAATAGTTTGGCCGGGTTTCAATTCCCGGATTGTGTTGGTTGAGAATTTGGCTATGTTGAATGTTGAGGATGGTATATTTACAGAGGAAATGCTGCCGAAATTTCGGTAGCCAAGTGTTTCCTTAAGATTTCAACTCTAAGTATACTAATGAGAGTTTTGGTAAAAACGACCAATTTGCAGATTTTGACGAAATTGTGACGTGAATTTGGAATAGCAAAAGAAGCGGAAAGAGGTATGTAAGGCTTCACCCTTCTTTCTATGGCATGTCTTAGTTGAAATAAGTTGGGTATGAGCCTCGGGGACAACTCGGCTCCCCGGAATCCGCACCTAAAGTTTTCCACTTTTTGTTCAATAGAATTGAACTAGAAAGTGTGCCAATTGTTGGAAAAACCTCCTACACCCTTAGAACTTGTATAAATGGGACCCGATTACCCTAAGACCCTCACAAGTAACGCTATGACACGTAACATACGTAAATCGTATACGCTACCTCATCCGGCCCGAGGTGGGCCCGCTACTCTCGGATTTTTCCTTACAGTCTTGCTTGACTTACTTGAAGTGAATCCAAAGGGAACATTTGATCCCGATTTCAATACCAAATGATAAATACTATGACTCCTCCTACGAGGGCACTTCCATGACGATAATGATAACAATGATGTTAGATAAGAGAATATGCCTATGATACGTACTACCGGAACGACTCTATGACTAAGATGACTAAGCTAAGTATCTTATGTAAACATGAAAATGATAAACTAATTTTTGAATCTTATTTATATTTCCTAGCTATGACTTTATTTTCTAAAAGATTTCAAAGTCTATGAACCGTCATCTATGATGCCCCGATTTCATTCTACGTTTACTTTAATATTATTCCCCGTTGGTAGTCTCACCTTAAAATACTCGTTCCTTCAAGGTGAGACAAAGCGATCACGAGTATTCTATAATATAATTGGAGGTCACCGACCTTACGTCACTCCGATGACTACATGATTCTTCTTTGGGCTTTCCTGCGTGCCTATGAGACATATGTATATAGGATACGTAAATGCATATAAGACATGTAAATGTATGTAAGATATGTGTATATATTTTTTTAAAACATGCACATGACGAAAGAGCTAGAGTGCTATAGACGCTGATGTACCTACACGACACACGTATATGTATATGATAAAAGAGCTAGAGCGCTATAGACGCTGATATATGTACATGATATATGCATGTGTATACGGGGAAAATGGAGGTAAGGGCAGAGCGTTATGAACGCATATCCACCTGATCAGTTGGCATTACATGATATGATATCGTCCCGGACGCGGGATGTGTATATTTATGGTTAAATGGATCGGCTGCCGACGCCTCGGAAATATGAGATGTCCTATTTTATATGTATATGTATATGAACAAGGAAAGATTCTTAAATGAAAGCTAAGTACGCATAGCACCTGCCAAGGGTACATATATATACAGGTTATGTTTCTATCCCAGGACATGTGTTGTAACTCTCTTATGTCATTATACATGATTCATATTTTCTGTATATTACTATTCATGCCTTACATACTCGGTACACTATTCGTACTGACGTCCCTTCTTGTGGACGCTGCGTTTCATGCCGCGCAGGTCAGCAGACAGGCGGATTTGATCCTTAGAAGCTCTACCAGCAGTGTTGACAGTGCTCCAGTTATTCCGGAGCCTCACTTCCTTGGTACTATTTTGTGTATATATATTCGGGCATGGCAGTACTCAGCCCTTTCTATGTATAAGTGTACTACGTCTAGAGGCTCGTAGACAGATATGTACAGTCAGTTAAGTATATGGTGTTTTGGCATGCTAATGTTAATGTATAAGTGATAACGAAGTTTATTAGTCTATGTTCAGAATGACGCCGCTAATGTTAATGTTCAAAAAAAAAATGGCTCTGTTTACATGGCTTGCTAAGAGGTAAAGGTAAAACGATAGACAAGGGGTGCTCGGTACAAGTATCGGGTACTCGTCACGGCCCCTAGACGGGTCGTGACAACATTAGCTTTACCAGGGTGATACAGAATAGAGATGTCATAGTCCTTCAGGAGCTCCATCCATCGGCGCTGCCTCGAATTAAGATCTCTTTGGGTAAACACATGCTGAAGGCTACGGTGATCGGTAAAAACCTTACAATGGACACCGTACAAGTAATGCCTCCAAAGTTTCAAGGCGAAGACTATCGCCAACAACTCTAAATCATGGGTACGGTAATTCTTCTCGTGAACTTTAACTGACAGGAAGCATAAGCTATCACTCTACTCTCCTGCATCAACGCCGCACCCAAAACTATACGGGAAGCATCACAATAGATAGCGAAGTCCTTACCTTCCAATGTAAGGCTAGGATCGGTGCTGTGGTCAAAAGAAGCTTAAGCCTTTGGAAGCTCTCCTCACAATCATCCATCCACTGGAAGGGAACATCCTTTTGAGTCATTCTGGTCAAGGATGAAGAAATGGCAGCAAAACCTTTCACAAAGCGACGGTAATAACTGGCCAAACCCACAAAACTACGAATCTCGGTAACTGTAGTGGGCCTCACCTAACCCCTCACAGCCTCAATCTTCTGTGGATCAACCATAATCCCATCCTTGGACACTACATGCCCCAAGAATGCTACAGACTCCAACCAGAACTCACACTTGGAAAACTTAGCAAACAAGCTATGCTTCTTCAACAACCCAAGAACGGTGCGAATATGGCTCTCATGCTCCTCCCTACTCTTGGAATACACCAAGATCTCATTAATGAACACAATCATAAAGGAATCAAGGAACGTCCTAAGAATGCCATTAATCAAAGTCATAAATGTAGCTTGGGCATTGGTAAGCCCAAAAGACATCACTAAAAACTCATACTGGCCATATCTCATCCGAAATACTGTCTTCGGAATATCCTTCGCCCTAATTTTCAATTGGTGATAGCCGGAACGCAAATCAATCTTCGAAAACATCGAAGCATCCTGAAGCTGGTCAAACAGACCATAAATACAAGGCATAGGGCAATTGTTCAGAATAGTGACCTTTTTCAACTGGTGGTAATCAATACACATCCTCATAGTCCCATCTTTCTTCTTCATAAATAACACTGGGGCACCCCAAGGGGAGACGCTTTGTCTAATGAACCCCTTGCTCAATAGATCTTGCAATTGCTCCTTAAGCTCCCTCAACTCGGCAGGTGCCATCCGATATGGTGGGATGGAAATGGGACGAGTGCCTGGATCCACGTCGATACAGAAATCAATGTTGCGATTAGGTGGCATACCCGGTAAATCTGACGGAAACACCTCTGCGAACTCGCTCATAATAAGGATAGACTCTAGGGGTGAAGATGTAATAGCCGTATCACGAACAAGTGCCAAATATGATAAAAACCCCTTACTTACAAACTTCTTCGCCCAAAGGAAAGAAATAATCTTCTTCGGAGTGGTACTATGAGTACCTCTGCACTCAAGCCTAGGAATGCCCGACATTGCTAAAGTAACTGTCTTGGCGTGACAGTCCAAGATCGCATGATAAGGAGAAAGTCAGGACATACCCAATATAATATCAAAGTCCACCATATCCAGAATCATCAAATCAACCGAAGTGTCGTACCCTATAAAAGTAACTAAACAAGACCGGTAGACTCGATCAACAATCACAGAATCTCCGACTGGCGTAGACATATGAACAAGTATATCTATGCTATCATATGGAAAATCCTAACAAACGACATGAAATGAAGATACATACGAATAAGTGGATTCAGTATCAAATAACACAGATGCTGCTCTATGACGAACAAAAATAGTACCTGAGATCACAGCATCTGAGGCCTCTGCCTCGGCCCTAGCTGCCCTAGCCTTCACAGCCTCAACTCTCACTGCACAATCAATAATGGTCTAGAATGAAGCACCCTCGGCCTCCATCTGGATACAGGGTAGCTGGAGAGGACCATCCAATCCACTAATGAACCACGGGATCCCACCGACTTCCGTCAGAATCAAGGGATAGGACTAACGAGCCAGATAGGAGAAGGACAATGCATAGGTAGTAACTGGCCTGCCCTCCTGACAGAGGTCGAGGAACTGCTTCTGACGCTCATCTCTCTGCGAAAGGGGCACATATCTCTCTAGGAACACCCTATAAAACTACTCCGAAGTAAGTGGACGCGCGCTTGCTGGCCTGTTGGCAAGGTAGTGTCTCCACCATGACCTCGCACCACCGTTGAGTCGAAGAGTAACATACCTAACTCCAAGGGTATCCGTAATCCCTGCTGCATGGAGTAGCTCGTGTATGATCATGATGAACTCATAGGCATCCTCACCTGGTGTGCCCGTAAAAATCAATGGGGCCAACCTCATGTACATCCTAACCATCTGTGAGGGAAGAGATAAGAGTTAGATACCAATTTGAATAAAGTAGCACGACGGAAAGAAATAAAGTGAGATTTCCCAAATATCCCATAGCCTCCCGCAGATAAGTACGGAGCTTATCGTACCGATCCGCGAGACTCTACTAGACACGTTCTTATGTTAAAGACCGGGTAACCTAGGGCTCTGATACCAACTTGTCACGACCCATATAACCTAGGCCGTGCGGGTGCTTACCTTTCCACCTCTGTAAGCGAACCCTCATCCCAACAACGAACCAATACGTAATATTGAAGAAAATTAAGTAGCGAAAATAACAGGTACGTAAGTCTCACTATATATATAAATAGATTGTAGTAAATACCCCCCGGGTCTAGTCTAAATAATACAAGAGCATCTAGGGAGAATAATACAGTCTGAAAGTACTAATACATAATATCTATGTCTTTGGAATAAACGTACGACATGTAATAGGAAAGTCTTCAAGGTCAGCGGACGCCATGCTCACCCTGGAAACTCAAGTGGAAGCTGAAGAGTCGATCAGCCACAGGTCAGAGAAGTAGATCTGACCTGGTACTCTACATTCATAAGAGAATGCAACAAGTGTAGGTCAGTGCAAACAACAACACTGGTAGGTATCATCGGCCGACTAAGCATAGTTAACACAATTCAGAAAAGAAAGCAGATAAGCAAATAAACCAGCCAAGCATGAGACAATATAATCGCGACCGTGTATCCGTCATCGCCTATGTAAGCATCTAAACCCAAATATGATAAGTCTGAGTATATCCGATCCAATCCAATCACCACAATAGAATCATCACAATCCAATCATCAATATAGAATCGTCGCAATCCAATCGTCACAATATCTCAATCAAGCCATAATGCAATGCAGTGCAATAATGGTATGAATGTGATGCCATGCCATGCAAATGAGGTGTACACATGCACTCCGGATGAAAATATCGACGTCTCGGTAGCACAACCCATCGTGACTCGTGAAGTCTAATTACCACCCCTCCCGGATCTTTGCCCAACAGACAGATGGGACCCTGGCTAATAGATCACAGGAGGAGTCTCACCGGCACCACCCTGGGGGAACCTGCAGAGTCCATGCATTAACAACGATTCCGAGATAAAATCAAAATCGGCCATGCAACAACGATGCCCGAAATAACTCATCGGACATCGGCCTCCTCACAGTCACTCAAATAAAAGAGTCTGTCAAATATTTGTTTCACACAGATCTACGATTCCGGAATTGAACCTCGGACATCGGCCTTCTCACAATAACTCAAGTAAAAGAGTTCATCAACTATCAGTTTCATATAATCAACGATTCCGGAATAGTTCTTCGGACATCAGCCTTTTCACAATCACTCAAGTAAAAGAGTTTATAAAATATTAGTTTCGCTCAATCAATGATACCGGATCATCACCGGGTATCGGCCATGCATGAATATGAGAGAATGCGTGCAATGCATATATCAATCATCAACAATCAGGTTCAATATCACAAGTACCACAACAAGGTATGCCAACAACGTATCATATCACAGTACCAACAGTGGGTATGACAACATATATCAAGTCAAGTACCATCAGTGGGTACGCCAACATATATCAATAACTCGAGTACCAACAGTGGGTACGCCAACATATATTGAGTACAAATACCAACAACGGGTATGGAAACTCTATCCAAATTAAGACAACAAAACAGAACTCGATATCTACCAACTACACATGGCATCAAGCCAACACAATTAAACAATCAAGCACACATAATGGGATGGCTAGTCCCAACACACATCAGGGCCCAACCTAAGGCAATATCCATCCCAACTTCATACCCGAAGGTTCACATGCTATCTCTGACATTATAATCTAAATATGTGACTCATTATATGAAGTCTCACCAAAGGTAAACCATAACCTACCTAGACTCCCAAACCGCAACACCAGCAAGTCACTATTTTGCCTCGCCCTTCCTCTGAAGCTCAGAACCAAAGTAGTCTAAGAATAATCGAATTATATATTAAAAATCATGAAGAATGATACTAATATTGCTATGATATCAATTAGGTCAACTTTAACCCTAGAATTTGAGAAAAAGGGTCCACTGGGGAAAACGGGAAATTCGGGGGGAAAATATCAAATTAAGTACTAGGTGATCATAACTCAACTAGTAATTGTTGATTTAACTCAAGGATTGGCCTAAATCTGATTTGAAGCAAAAATTCCAAAATTGGGTATAAACCCTAAATCTCCAAATCCGAAATTCAGTGTTAAAGTTGTAGATACGTCATTAATAAGCTTAGATTTATCAAGTTTTAGCATAAACATCATCAATTTATCATTAATAATCTAGGGAAATGTTCTTCCAAAACCCTCTCTCAAATTCCATCTCTAAGGGATTGTTAAAGGGAAGGGGGAAATCTAAGATGATTGTGATTAAGGAAGGGTAAAAGGATTAGGCAAGTTTTACCTCTAAGAGTTTCTTTAAATTATCTCCAAGAATATTTTTCCCAAGCTCAAATCTCGAGATGAGAAATAATGACGGTCTAGGACTTATTTAAGACACATTTAATGAAAATTGACTGCCCGTCACCGCCACGGCTGTAGAGATGCCGCTGCGGCGGCACCGCTACGACGGCGGGGATGCCGCTGCGGCGGTAAGGCCAACATTACACATGGCCTCCCCAGAAATCAAGACACCGCCATAGCGGTACCGCTGGAGCGGCTCTGGTGCTGCCATTGTGGGCACCAGACACCAGAAATCCCCAAATTTTCTAAGTCTTCAATCGAAATCTCGGGTTATTCCCGAGGCGATCTACTCACAAACCAAACACACAGACCTACACAAAATTACGCTGCGAACGCGCTCGTGGTCTCAAAATTTCCAACTAAGGCCTCATTGGCCGAGTCAACCCCCGATGCGTTAATTCCAAGTGCCGAAATGCATCCGAATGCATTGGGAACTAAACCAAATACTCATATAGGTTCTAAAAGACCATCCGGACCTCTCAGAATTGATGGAATTCTGAAAAAGGTCCGTTTGCCCAAAATCAACTTTAGGTCTACCATTTTTCACTTTAAGCCTATATTTTCACCAAAGTTTCCCGAATTTGGTCTAAGCTCCCTGGGACGCATATCAACAGTCTCCTCAGGTAAAAAATGAGCTAATCAATGCTCGGGAATGGGCGAAAATGCTGAAAGAACTATAACGACCAAACGGTTCTTTACAGTGTTCCTCCCTAGGGAGCTCCTGTTTTATTTGTGAAAAAGAAAGATTAAAATCTTAGGTTTTGTATTGATTACCAGCAATTGAACAAGGTAACCATTAATAATAGATATCCACTACCTAGGATTGATAATTTATTTGACCAACTAAAGGGTGTTAGGTTGTTCTCAAAAATTGACTTGAGGTCTGGGTATTATCAACTGCGGGTAATTGAACAAGATGTTCCTAAAACTGCCTTTAGGACTCGATATGATCATTATGAATTTTTTATTCGGGTTGACGAATGATCCTGCGGCGTTCATGGATCTAATGAATCGCGTATTCAAGCCTTATCTTGATAAATTTGTGGCGGTCTTTATAGATGATATTTTAATATATTCCAAGAATAGTGAAGATCATGAAAAGCATCTCTAGATTGTTTTGTAAATTTTGGAAGAGAAAAACCTTTATGCTAAGCTTTCCAAATGTGAATTTTGGCTTGGTGAAGTGGCTTTTCTGGGACATGTTGTGTCAGCTGAAGGCATGAAGGTAGATCCTAGTAAGATTCAAGCTATTGTTGAATAGAAACTGCCTAAAAGTCCAACTGAAGTAAGAAGTTTCTTGGGCTTAGCAGGATACTATAGAAGGTTTGTCAAAGGCTTAGCAGGATACTATAGAAGTAAGAAGTTTCTTTGACTAAACTCTTAAGGAAGGGTGTCAAGTTCGTATGGGATGACAAATGCCAAGAGAGCTTTGAAAAGCTCAAATCGTTATTGACACAAGCTAATATACTTACTCTACCAACTAAAGGGAAAGAGTATGTGATATATAGTGATGCTTCTCATCATGGTTTAGGTTGTGTCCTGATGCAGAAAGGGAAAGTGGTTGCGTATGCCTCTTAAAAATTGAAACCACATTAGTTGAATTATCCTACTCATGACCTTGAGCTTGCTACCATAGTGTTTACATTGAAAATTTGGAGGCATTACTTATATGTAGAAAAGTGTCACATATTTACTGATCACAAGAGTTTGAAGTACTTGGGTACACAGGAAGAGTTGAATTTGAGACAACGTAGATGGCTTGAACTCATTAAAGATTATGACTGCACGATTGATTATCATCTGGGTAAAGCCAATGTGGTGGAAGATGCTCTAAGTCGCAAAGCCTTTGCTAGTTTATCTCTAAGTCATTTGCCTTTGTTTCTTGAATTAAGAGCCATGAATGCTTGTCTTGCATTTAATTTTGATGGCTCTATTGTTGCTAGTTTGCAAGTCAAGCCAGTTCAACTTGAACAGGTGAAAGAAGCACAGAAGTTAGATAACAAACTTATGAAATTGATCAAAGAAGTTCAAACTGGAGAAAAGTTAGATTTTAAATTAAGGGAGGATGGCGTTCTATTTTATCAAAATAGGTCATGTGTTCCTAAAGATGACAACTTGAGGAAAGAAATTTTTAATGAAGCACATACTTCACCATGTGCAATGCATCCTGGAGATACTAAAATGTACCAAACCATCAAAGAACACTATTGGTGGAATTGTATGAAGAAAAACATTGCGAAATTTATTTCTAAATGCTTAGTTTGTCACCAAATAAAGGCCGAACATCAAGTCCCAGCTGGTTTGTTACAACCCTTATCGATACCTGAGTGGAAATGGGAAAGAATAACTATGGACTTTGTTTCTGGACTTCCATGCACTCAAAGAAATCATGATGCAATTTGCTTATAGTTGATAGGATAACCAAGAATGCTCATTTCTTGGCCATCAGAGTAGACCACCCACTTGAACGTTTAGCAGAATTGTACGTCAATGAGATTGTGAGATTGTATGGAGTTCCTCTTTCTATTGTATCTGACTGAGACCCGAGATTTATAGCCAGATTCTGGACTAGCTTGCAAGAAGCTTTGGGCACTAGCTTGAACTTTGGTACTTCTTTCCATCCTCACACAGACGGCCAGTCCAACAGGGTAATTCAAATCTTGGAAGATATGCTTAGAGCTTGCATTATGAAATTTGAGGGTAGTTAGGATAGACACCTAGCCTTGATAGAATTTGCTTACAATAATAACTACCAATCAAGTATTGGCATGCCTCCTTATGAAGCATTATATGGGAGAAAACGTAGAACTCCTCTTTGTTTGAATGAAGTTGGTGAATGAAAATTGGTTGGTCCTGCGATTGTGCAACAAACTGAAGATAAAGTAAAAATCATCAAGGATCGTCTAAAAATTGCTTCGGATAGACAAAAGTCTTATGCTGATCTTAAGAGGCATGGAATTGAGAATCAAGTGGGAGATAAGTTATTTTTAAAGGTTTCTCCATGGAAGGAGATTATGAGATTTGGCCAAAAAGGAAAACTTAGTCCTCGATTTAGTGGACCATATGAGGTACTTGAGAGAGTTTGCCCGGTTGCATATAAACTAGCTCTTCCACCTGAGTTAGATAAGATCCACAATGTCTTCTATGTTTCTATGCTTAGAACATATCGCTCAGATCCATCTCATATTCTTCCTGTTGAAACCATTGAGGTCAGTCCGGACTTGACACACGAAGAGGAACCTATCTAAATATTAGCGCATGAGACGAAAGAGCTTAGAAACAAGAAAATTCCATTATTAAAAGTCCTTTGGAGAAATCATTCTGGCGAAGAAGTTACCTGGGAGCGAGAGGAGGATATACGAATTCAATAGCCACATTTTTTTTCGAGAATAGTATAAGGTAAATTTCAGGATGAAATTTTTTAAGGGGCAGAGAGTTGTAACACCCGAATTCTTTTTTGAAACTAACTCTTGAATTTTCTATTGACCATATCTTGAGAGTAAGGGCATATTTTACTTCGCACTTCCTGAACGTGAATTTGATGATATTTGGAGCTTGTTTGAAGTGTTATGGTGTAGTTATGTAAACTACTCCTGCTATTATTATCTTAGTAAATTAAGAACTTGAATAGATATTTAATATTTTGGGCATCCACCCTTTCATATTTATCCAAACATAAAAGTTTGGGCAACCACCTTTTCTTTCATCCATATCCAAGGAATATATAATATATTTTGGGCTCATATCTCTCCACGTCCTCAAATTTCGTTTTCTCCAGAAAAAAGAGAACACAAAACTCCTCTCCTCTCATCAAATTTTCCCACCAAATCACCAACAATACTTGTTTTGTGTCACGACCCAACCCCGTAAGCCGCGACTGGTGCCCGACCAGGACACCCGTATACGTACCTATCAGATATAGTCACACTGGAACTGCGACAATATAGAAACTTATAAAGGAACTGCAAAGTTTGTACCATCGTCACATACGTATATACTTCCAGATCACTGTCTCCGGAGGAGTCACAACTAATCATATCATGAAATAATACGCAAGCCGACAAGGCTGCCATCACATATCAATATCATATGCAAGTCGACAGGCTGCCACTATAGACGAACATCATACCACCGAACATCGTATAGACACAGCTGAACAGAACCCATACACAACCCACACATATGTCTACAGACCTCTAAGAGTACAAATAGCGAAATATGACGGGACAGGGCCCCGTCGTACCCCTGGATAACATATACATATGTCAACGTAATATGAAATAGCTTATAGAAGTCATGGACATTAGCTATCATAGATTTTCTAGGAATAGGAGTTTATGTATACCAACTACTATCCAATGTATAGGAAACTGAAGAGGGAAGCTCAATCACTTAAGAGTTCTAACATCAAGAAGTGAATAAGAATCATGAATCACACTCAAAACTTATGAATAGAATTACCCCAAATCCCATATCATTCATCAGTAAATCTAAGACATGCCAAAAGAAAGAAGGGACAGCTTTACATACCTGTTAGCGACTATTCGTAAATCCGTTCGCCTCGTCGCTCTTTTAGCCTATTTAATATAAGAGTAACGTTATCGTTAGTAACTATATTTTGTAGTTCGTAAATCCGCAGGACATCGCTTATAAAACTTATTCTTTTAACTTATATTCCTCGTTTAGGGTTTTTCTCATTATTCAAGGACTTAACAAAAATCGGGCAGCATTTCCCCTATGTATTCGCCTAACCCAAATTTATAATTGTCCTCCTGTCATCACAGAAATACCAACAACAACGATATACACATAAAATTATCACAACTCAGCCCATAACAATTCTAAATCCATTTCAACCCACGATTTCACAAAATAACAATTTCATGCATTTTCTTACTTCCAATTTCGTCCAACCCAATTTTATTAGCTCCATTACAACACTATTAACACAATTACACCATATAACAAGAAAATCTTACCAAATTTTTCTCGGAGGAATTTCTACGCTCAACTGCTCCAATTTTACAATTTCTTCTTCTCCGACTTAAAATCCAATGTTGCTATCACCTCCTTGGACTTGTAAATCAACTTGGAATTAAATCAAAGCAATTTTTTTTTTTTTAAAAAAAAAAGCCATGGCTGGCCGTGAACAGTGGTAGCCATGGCTGCTCATCTTTCTCTTCTCTTTAAGTCTTAATTTGCAAATGAAAATGAAATGAATGTTCATCTTGATCTTTAACTTAACAATATATATGAGTTCCATTTTCCCTACACGTGCCCCCCCCCCCCCCCCCCATGGTGACTCACCATTTTGACATTGTTTTATTATTATTATTATTATTTTGAAGAATCAGGTGGGGCCCACAAAGCATAATTAAGTTAATTAATTTTATCTAATCAATAATCCTCACTTAATAATCTAATAATAATTAATTAGTCGCTGATATCCAATAATATTTTTATACTAAATAAAATTTATAAACAATTTATGTTTTAATTAAAATTGAAAATTAATGATTTCTATTTCGTGTCCGAAAATATTTCCGTCTTTAACTTGGGTCGATTTGCTTGCGAATAATTCGACGTATAAATATACGGTGTATAAAATCCTTCCCCCCTTTTTAACATTCGTCCTCGAATGTTTTACTGGTCCTGAACTCCCAATTTTTCCTTAAACGTCCTTTCACTGAATTACACTCTTCACATGACTCTTTCGTTGGTCGATTTCCTTTAATCTATCATAATGCATTTCAGGTCTCTACGGAATCATTCCTATAATATTTCCTTCTTCTGTTTCTCCTCAAGGTAATTATTCCACGTCATTGTCTTTACTTTCCTCTTTATTTCACAGTTGATTATCAGTTGTATTTTGAGCTGTTCTGCTGAAGTGTTACTGTCTCTCTTATCTGCATACCGTTCAGTTGTATTGTCATGGATTGATTCGGGCCCGACTCTTTTTTTTTCTATAGTTACTCCCTTAAGATGATGTCTCGTTCACTTCACTTTACCTTCTTATCTTTAAACAAGATCTTACGCGCAGACATCCCTTATCGTTTTTTTTTTTTTTTTGATTTTGCAATTCTTAGAGTGTTTCATACCTCCGGTAATTGTAGACCCCTCACAGAATTTACGGATAAAATGAAATTTCCCAGAGGGTAACATTTTTGTATTCCAATATCCTTGCTTTACTCCACTGTGACTGTCCGTATTCTGAAATCCTCAGCATCATGGGTCACTTTCTGACTTTCTTTTAAAGGTCTTTAACTATCACTTGCTTTTACTTCTTGATCTCGATCTTTAGGGTTTCAGATTGCGCTAGGGTTCCCTCATTTTATAACTTCACTGTCATCCAGCAGCCAGTAACCCGCTTATTCTGATTGTCTTGGCTAAATCATTTCATAATTTCCTTTACCCTAACTGGCAATACTTTGTGCATTTTATCTTGTGTCGTTTCTTTATCTTTACTTTAAACTTTTCTATTGCCCCTTTTCTTAAATTTGCTCTTAGTCCTCCTATCACGCATCCTATTGCAACCTTTACACGAGTATGTGTAGGTGCTCAAATCAGCCCAGAAAATACCTTAGCGTCGTTTCATTAGTCTTTATGCTTTACCTTACATTCTTCCCTCGTACCCTTCAATGGTATCGGGGCCCAATTATGGCCTTTTCCATCAGTACTAATTATATCTCTGTAGTTTTGCCTCAAACCACCTTACACCTTTCTTTGATGTATCCAAAATATCATAACCACATTGTTGTTACTGAATTCTTACCCCTCTTATCCAGTACTCACTTGGTCTCACTCTTAGCACACAAATATTTGTAGGTTGCATAACTATTCTTGTACAATTTGTACAAAGTGCATCGAATCTTAGTCACAGTCTTTCCTTCTCCTGGTTTATCCTGCTCTACATATCTTATTGTACTATCACTCACTTGCTGTCTATTTTGCCATACTCCTTTCCCTTCCTCTGTGCACCATTTGGTTTCCTCATATTGTACTATAGGAGAGATTTCTTATCCTTTCTCCTTTGCTGCTTTTATGTCACAATATCATTAGCCAATAACTCCGTTGTCAACATCTTAACCTCTAATCCAGTATAGCCTTGCTACCCCTTATAATATCTTTTAAGTTACTCGTTACCATTCTCTTGTCGTATTCTTCCTTTTTATAAGCACCCACCTTCTGATGTTATATTATCCAAGATATTTACCAATAATTCTCAGCACTGTTCCCAATACTATCTTGGCTTCTATCCGTTTATTGCTGGCTTTCAAATCTCACTAACTTGTTTCAGCAAGGGATCTCACTTAAAGTTTAAGTATTCACATTACACGTGTTGCAGTGTTGGTTATTTTCATGTTACACTTGCATCTCTCTCATCCGCTTCCCCCCTTTTGGGTGTACCTATATCATTATCTATTTTTATTCTACTCTATGTCCCCATTTCCAAAAAAATTTCAAATTCATATGATTCTTTTCCAATACATTTGGTATATTGCACCATACCCATGTCTTCCTTTATATCATCTATAACTTAGATTCCTCATGTATGAAACCCCAACGCAATCACGAGGCGATGAGAACCCTCGATATACGTAGTACAAAATTTTATCTGATGGTTGGTACTCGAGTAATGTAATTAATGTAGCAATTTATTCGAAGCCACATTCCATTCATTCCAATCAATAATTAGCTAGTGCTTATAGTCCTTTCAAATTCTCAATTAGGTAGCACTTATATTCTAATGATAAGTGTCCCAAGCTTTCTTATAACACTATTTTTATCCCAACGGATATCACCTGTTTCCTCTAATAGACTTACTATACATCAGTTGTTTCGCAAATCCGAAATCGTTGTTCTTTAAGGATTTCACCATTTCCGAGGTGAAGTCGCATACACGCAGTACTCATTTATGTCTCATGCTCTTTCATTTTTGTTGTATACCCAATGCTAACTTCTAACTTACTCAAAATCACATCAAAGTCGTCTTAATAGTGGTCTTGTCTTATCAGTTTCTCGTCGTATTACACCTTAAGTTCGTAGCTATATATTTCCCTTTTATTCTATACCCATACTCAATTAATTACGTCTGTATTGAGTGCTTCATTCCTTTCATTTCTCCAATCTGTGCCTATCTTTTATTTTGTGCACGAGGAATCTCATGCTTCTCCTGTATCCTTCAGAAAACACTACTTCTACATAACCCCTTTCTCATTTTCAAAACATATTCTGTTCATCTCTATTTGTTCATATCATACCGGTCATTTCTGGCATTCACTCTGTCTTGTTGCTCATCTTCCTTTAGGTTGGTCTTTCACAATTTTGTCACTTGTATTACTCGTTTTCTAGCTATACATGTCATAACGCATCGCTATACTGTAATCCCACTCGCTTTCTTTTTATCTTCCTCTTTCTATTAACTCCTCTTCCTGTGCTCACTTTCACTTTTGTTACCATTTGACTTTTATTCTGAACTTTCGCTATAGAACTTTGCAAGTCTTTCTTATTCGTTCTACATTTGCTTTTCCATTTCACACTAATCACATCGTATTCTTTAATTACTTCTTTGCTAGGGTTTACTCATTTCTATAGCAATCCTTATGGTATTCACATTACATCCTGTTCGTAATCCATCCTATAACGTAACACTTCTTAATCTTATTCACGATTCTTACTATGTTTTAATTACACTCTATGGACTAGCCGTACTTAACCCTTCATCCTTTCTGATCAATCTTTTCCTTAATATCTCACAAGCCGTCTTATCAATACCTTCATGATTCGTCATAATTCTTCCTCCTCCGTACTTTTATCTCAACCCTACTATTACTCTCTTTTAACTGTAAACTCGTCGTAGTTTATCCCTACTTATCAGTCCACCTGATACCTCAATAAAATGCTTTGTTAAGAGTTTCCACCTTTTTCTAAATCATCCCTTAGTATCAAAAGCCCTTCTGAATCATTCTAGCCTTTCCCCAACAACATATGAAATACATGATCCTAGACAGCCCACGCATTTAAGTTTTCCTTCCACAAATTCCACCTCTAATTAGTTGATTAAAACTAATAAACTCAAAGAACACAAGAACACTCCCACTCCAAGGTTACATCACCATGAAGTGTCCTCCGAAACCACCCAAGAAGAACTAGAATCCGACAAGCACCACGAGACTTCCATTGCTTAATTCACATAGTTTACCCTCAGATTCCTTTTTGGGTCATGAACGAACTATTCAGTTCACAAACTACTTGCTGTATGCTTTGTACTCTTCCAATAAGGTAAAACTTAATTGCTGGACATTTTTTCCCTTCAACATGAGCTTTTTCTAAGGCAAAATGTGGTTGGAAAGTATTCTGGTCCGTTCAAATGAATTCCAAACTTTGCTGCTCGTATATGCTTTTTCGGAATAAAATTTTCCAAATAAGGATGGTGCCCCTTGCGGATAACATGGAAGGTATATCTTAAAGCTTTAGTCCAACATATCAAATTTACCCCTTCGGTATCGATTTTCAAGACATATTATGAACTTATATCTCATTCTCTCCCTTTTTCCTATTTCTGGGAAAATTTAGGCCGAGTTTCCTCTGTACTTCTTACTATCCCAAAACCTGCACGCAGGAAATACCAATAATGCCTCACAGGGCCAACATATATACGCATATATCATATCGTATCATAGCCACACAGGGCTCCCAATTGCAAGAAAAGTATAAATGTGTCGGGACTTACCTCACATATCGCAGCTCGAGACGTACCTAATCCTTTAACGATCTGTCCTGTTATACTTTCCTATCTACCTTCCCTTTTATTCTTCAACTTTACATATCAATCACACCTCAATATTCTTACCTTATCCGACATGCCTCTTTCTCCCCGTTGCTTACCTGTGTACTTTGTAACTTCCAATATCATCAGTCAATTTCTTCTGTCGATGTCGTTCTTCAGCTGAAATCAAAGGTTAGTATAAGGAATTTCATTTCTTATGGCTGGGCTCTATCACATGATCTTAGATATGAAAGAAAGGTAACATCCGAAATGTCCTGTAGCTTCCTGTTTATAGATGTGGTGCATAACACACCGATAAACAAGACTCTACTAGACACAGTCTGTAGACACTCCGAGGACGAACCGCTCTGATACCACTTTTGTCATGACCCAACCCTGTAAGCCGCGACTGGTGCCCGACCAGGACACCCGTATACGTACCTATCAGATATAGTCACACTGGAACTGCGACAATACAGAAACTTATAAAGGAACTGCAAAGTTCGTACCATCGTCACATACGTATATACTTCCAGATCACTGTCTCCGGAGGAGTCACAACTAATCATATCATGAAATAATACGCAAGCCAACAAGACTGCCATCACATATCAATAACATATGCAAGCCGACAGGGCTGCCACAATAGATGAACATCATACCACAGAACATCGTATAGACACAGCTGAACAGAACCCATACACAACCCACACATATGTCTACAGACCTCTAAGAGTACGAATAGCGAAATATGACAGGACAGGGCCCCGTCGTACCCCTGGATAACATATACATATATATATAATAAGATTCAAACCAAAAGTCTAGACTCCGGAACAACGGAGCTCTCCAAGACAGCAGAAAGGGAATCCTAAGCTGGCGGATCACCAAAGCGAGTATCTGCACCTGCGGGCATGAAACGCAACCCCCCCCCCCCCCCCCCGGAAGAAAGGGGGTCAGTACGGAATATGTACTGAGCATGTAAAGCATGAAATACAGTAAACAGGATCATAACTGAAATAAGGAGTATAGAAAACAAGTACAATGTTCAGAATACCAAAACACTTGCCTTTGAACATAAATCATGCATGTCAATGTCATATATCATATATATATATATATATACCGTACCCGGCCCTCTAATGAGGGACTCGGTGAATAAAGTCATCATATGCCCTCCTGGCCGCCATAACATATCATCAGATAATCATATCATCATATATATATATACCGTACCCGGCCCTCTAGTGAGGGGCTCGGTGAACAATGCAGTGAAACTGTGCACGATAACATACCCGGCCCGGGACTCGGTGAAAGACATATTGAGGCATGCACGAGCAGAGTAGTGAGCAACCATATGCAATTTAAATCATTATCAAGACTCAACAGAATAAGAAGAGGAGATTAACACCTGAGTATCAGTAGCGACAATTATAGCAAGTATCCCTCGAATGTCATTATGGTTCATATCAAAAGAGCCTTAGGAATCATAGACATATGTCAACGTAATATGAAATAGCTTATAGAAGTCATGGACATTAGCTATCATAGAGTTTCTAGGAATAGGAGTTTATGTATACCGAATACTATCCAATGTATAGGAAACTGAAGAGGGAAGCTCAATCACTTAAGAGTTCTAACATCAAGAAGTGAATAAGAATCATGAATCACACTCAAAACTTATGAATAGAATTACCCCAAAGCCCATATCATTCATCAGTTAAATCTAAGACATGCCAAAAGAAAGAAGGGACAGCTTTACATACCTGTTAGCGACTATTCGTAAATCCGTTCGCCTCGTCGCTCTTTTAGCCTATTTAATATAAGAGTAACGTTATCGTTAGTAACTATATTTTGTAGTTCGTAAATCCGCAGGCCATCGCTTATAGAACTTATTCTTTTAACTTATATTCCTCGTTTAGGGTTTTTCTCATTATTCAAGGACTTAACAAAAATCGGGCAGCATTTCCCCTATGTATTCGCCTAACCCAAATTTATAATTGTCCTCCTGTCATCACAGAAATACCAACAACAACGATATACACATAAAATTATCACAACTCAGCTCATAACAATTCTAAATCCATTTCAACCCACGATTTCACAAAATAACAATTTCATGCATTTTCTTACTTCCAATTTCGTCCAACCCAATTTTATTAGCTCCATTACAACACTATTAACACAATTACACCATATAACAAGAAAATCTTACCAAATTTTTCTCGGAGGAATTTCTACGCTCAACTGCTCCTATTTTACAATTTCTTCTTCTCCGACTTAAAATCCAATGTTGCTATCACCTCCTTGGACTTGTAAATCAACTTGGAATTAAATCAAAGCAAAAAAAAAAAAAAAATTAAAACAGCCATGGCTGGCCGTGAACAGTGGCAGCCATGGCTGCTCATCTTTCTCTTCTCTTTAAGTTTTAATTTGCAAATGAAAATGAAATGAATGTTCATCTTGATCTTTAACTGAACAATATATATATGAGTTCAATTTGCCCTACACGTGCCCCCCATGGTGACTCACCATTTTGACATTTTTTTATTATTATTATTATTTTATTTTATTTTTATTTTTTTTGAAGAATCGGGTGGGGCCCACAAAGCATAATTAAGTTAATTAATTTTATTTAATCACTAAGCCTCACTTAATAATATAATAATAATTAATTAGTCCCTAATCTCCAATAATATTTTTATACTAAATAAAATTTATAAACAATTTATGTTTTAATTAAAATTGAAAATTAAAGATTTATATTTCGTGTCCGAAAATATTTCCGTCTTTAACTTGGGTCGATTTGCTTGCGAATAATTCGACGTATAAATTTACGGGGTATAACATTTTGGTTGAGCCACAAGCTACTTCACACTATTGAGGTAAGTTTACAAAACCCGTTTTTGAACTGGACAATTGTTAATGTTTTCAGCATATTTCTTGTATAAATTTTTTTTTAAGTGATCTAAGCTGTTCTAGAAAGCTACTTCATAGGTCTAAAACCTAGTTTTGCTTGTATTTACTCGAAAAGAGGTGATGAAGTACATGGCAAGTGCTGCCCAGATTTCTATTTAACAAACCCTCAATGTACTACTGTCAGTATTTTGAGCATATCTTTTTGTAAAAAACTGCTATAGAAGTGATTTAAATTTCTATGAAACCCCAAGACATATATCTACAACTTTCATTAAGGCCACAAAGTCTATTTTTGACCCTTACCCCTGTGAAACTGAGCCACAATACAAGACAGTAGTACTGTCCAGAATTTCTATTTTTATAGTTTAGGGAGATTTTCACTGATATCATGTTTAGTTTTGACGTACTGAAACCATTGAACTTAAATAGATATTTGATTGTGTATTTAAGGTGTATATACTGTTGTACAAGCTAAGAGGAATTGTTTGACGAAGTGGACTTTGGGTGGTCTATGGTGTAGACGATTTGAACTCCTCGAGTTGTGGTCGAACTTGTTGTGTGGTAAAATGCCAAGGTTTGTGTATAAACCTGAACTTGAAATATCTTTACTTGCTGGAATTTTTGAAGTAACTTGATGTATTATCTCCTTTCTCTTAACTTTATATCATCGAATGGTTATTATCTCAACTATTGCAAGATATTCGCTAAATCGCCCACTTGTACTAATTGCTTGATCATTTTGCATTCTTGTTGGGACTTTTTCCTTCTTGTGGCTATGACTTTGTCACTGATATTGGCATGCCTCTTGACTCGGATCTTTTGCCATCTTGACTTTGGATTTGTGGTTCGTTTTAGTTATGGAACTTCTCCATGTTAAGTACGAACTAGAAAGTCATCTTTAATATGGTTCTTGATTCTCTTGATCATTGGGTTTCGGCCCTACTTGATTTGGGGCCTCGGTCTATCTTGATATTGATGGTGCTTGGTGTGATGGCATGACGTACATATTGGTCGAAATTTTTTATTTGACAAACTCTCTTGAATTGAATTATAAGCTTTCTTGACACTTGAGCCTTTGGATATTGATATTCATATTTGGAA
Organism: Lycium barbarum; assembly: GCF_019175385.1. Lineage (NCBI taxonomy): Eukaryota > Viridiplantae > Streptophyta > Magnoliopsida > Solanales > Solanaceae > Lycium > Lycium barbarum. The sequence goes on from NC_083339.1 coordinate 57,074,187, forward strand.
ACTCTTTAAGGTTTGATATCTCATACTTTGATATATTTGTCGATCTGATTTATTTTTGTCTCATTTGAGCTACCTATGACTGCTAAGGGAATTGGAGAATCTAATGGCTCTAAGCCCAAAGTGTATACGCCACTAAGCTTTATGCTTAGCTATAGTTGTTTTCTATCGTAGGTGATGTACGGGAAGAGGTTTGAAGATGGCCATTTGGAGTAGAATTTTTGGGAGCTTTAGTGAAGATCTCATTTGCATATGCATCTAGGTCTTGTAAAATTTTAGGACTTTTACATGATCCATGTATCACAATTATGTATGTAATTTTGGAGGCTTGTTGGACCACAAGACTATAAGCTTGCAACTTGAACTTGGTGAGTTGTTTTGCTATTTTAGGGTTTGCTTTTAACCCAAGTCCTGGCCTGTAATAAATTTACATTTTGCCTTGTAATTATGTACCAAGGAGGAGACTAGTTTTCCTTTCATATTTACACGTTTGAAATTCATGTATAATATGAACCTGCAATGGTACTGAATGGAAAATATAATTTCATTAGGAAGTTGCTTCAACATTATGATTATTCAAGATGGGTGCTACCACATTAAATTGATACTCTGATATTGTATTTCTTTAAAGGATGTTACGAAGTGTATTGTTAAGAAAAAAAAAATGTCGCACTTTTAAACCTTTTTCACATGGGCCTATTTCCGCCACTAAATTATTATGAATATCTTTTACATAAATTTCTTCTGAACGTTGTAAGTGTGAAATTAACTTTTGTTTCGTAAGTCGCATCCTCCCAAAGGGGATGCTACACCCATATGCTTCCTAAATTTGAATTTAGACTGAGTATTCAAGCCTAAGCGAAGTCTATCTTTTGGTTCGTTAATATACACCACATCTATGGCTAAATTGTTCATATATACACCTTATTTACCAATGATATACACATTTGATATGTATATCAAGCGTACTCCTAATGTATGCTCCCTCTTTCTTTAGCCAATTCATATACATTTCAAGTCTAGCTTCTCCACAAACTTAAACCTTGAACTCATTGGTCGATTAACATACTTAATTATTTTTCCTATTTTTCAAACAGTAACCAACCTAGACTAAGGCTACCATTGAAATCAACTAAGGCAGATATACCCCTCCCCCATGTAAGCAGTTCACACTAATTCCACTCCTAGTCTCAAATGATTAGTAATTCTCGTAGCACCTATACATTTCATGCCTCACAAAGGATCAGACAATATCAGAATACAACAAGAGCCTATAGGTTAAAAGATCAAGCACATTGCAATTATAATCATAGAAGGGGTTTGGGAACAAGGAAATAAAATCACAAGATAGCTTTAAACTTAAACAACTAGAATGAGCAAGAATAGCATAAGGGAGGCAGAGTTTTACAAATTTAGGCAAGTAAAATGGCACAAGAAGAATTCATATCTTGACAGATTCAGGCAGACTTGACCAGAACATAAGAGACCATTTGCACCTTTTGCTTAACTCAATCTAGGAGAATACATTGGGAGGGTACAAGAACTTTTTAGAATAGGTTTCCTAGTTTCACTATCATAACACCCACTCTCAGGGACAAAGATCACTTCATAAGACTTCTATACTAACCAAATCTTTCCATGTTCCCAGAAATCAACATCCTCAACATGGACAATTTCCTCTTTTAACTTTAGTAGCTTGTTTAGACTTTTAACAAGTGTACTTTATTTCAATCCTTTGATATAATTATAGGGTTCAAGAAGTCAAGTGCATTCATGTGGTAAACACATACCCTATAGACTTATAGAATATGCCATGTCACCTTTTATTTGGAAGAAGGTACTATGAACCAAGTTGGACTTGGTTCTTCCCAATCCTCTCTCTACGATGGCTTTAAAAGGATCCTCTATTGTCAAGTGGTTCATAGCTCACCCATGAACACTTATAACACCACAAACATCATCATTGAACCAATTCCCTACAAAACACTTGACTAATATGATCTTAGACAAATGCTTTAAATTAATTAGCCTAGTGTTCTATTCACAAAGTAGACTTAACTGTCTTTATACCTTAGCAAGGCATTTTCAGGCAAACACATTTTTATTTTAGACTAACTTACACACATCAAAGTAAGATAGGGTTACTGGTAATACTTAAAATCTTAGAAGAGGCCAAGTATCTCTACCTGTCTCATTTTTAGACTAAGGCATTTCCTATTGCATATCTAAGCTATAACTTCAAACAATGATATAAGCAGCTTATCCAGGTGAGACCTAGACATATTTAGACAAAGACTTCTCAACTCCTTTTATTCTTTTTACCTCTTTTACTTTTAAAACTTACAGATTAAATTTCATCAAGCCTTTAAAGCTTTGTGATAAGTTCTAGGCTCAGACTACTGAGAAGGATGTTGATTGATTCATGTTTTGTCCTACTATAACTAAGTGTGGCATTCAAGGTCAAAGTAAACTCCAACTTACTTAAAATTAATACATAGATGGACTATTTAAAGTACAATATTCATATGTTCAGGTAAAATAACCTTGCTCATAGGATCATAGCACTTTTCATTGCCAAAATTTATTTAGTTTCAAACAAACACCATTACCAGTTAGTTTTCAGCATTGTATAGCAAACTCAGATAATTTCCCTTAAACTGGGGACAAGGTGATACCATTAAGATCCTTTATTTAACTTCTTGCCTTATCTGACCTTTCAAACTAAGTGATTAGTATGAGTGAACATCATTAGCACAATATTACATCAACACCCTAGGACAGTCTATTCTGACTTTCAAATACATGCTTAAAGCCCAAAAAGAAACGTTGACATCACATAATCCCTATTGTCAAATCAAATAAAGCATCACAAGCCTTTTATAGTTCATTCTATTGATTAATCAGAGTCATTCGGATCCTATCTTAACAATCAGAGATCAGGTTTGAGTTTCAAAATTCATATTCTTAATTTTAAAAACAAAGTGATCCTCTTTAGAACTTCAAACACAGACAAGTTCCCATAACACAAGGGTTGTAGGATCAGCAAGGCCCAAGACAAGTCAATTAGAAAACACATATTCAAACTAAAGTCTTGAAGACGGATTCAGACCCCTATGGCACTAAGTAATGAGAATAACTCCATGTTTCAACCTAACTACCATTTGAGGCTATTAAGCTATGTACTTAAAGCAGGTGAACAATACTATAATTTCATTTTTCTGGTTCACAAATTAACATGTCCAATTAATGCATATATAGCAAAACATAGGACCAAACATTCCCCTTTTAACTTGCACTAAATAGTTTTCAGATTTCCTTTACTTAAGGTGTTCAATCACCAAGACTTAGTTAAACCGGTCACAATAAATTCCTATCTGGCTTAGACTGTTTAGAACTTTAAGATTCAAAACAAGATACACGAGTACATCAATGATCTAAATGGCTAATCAATAACCAAGGAAGTTTTTAGAAGCAACTTAGTCTAAGCAGAACCATAGAACCAATGAACTAAGACTAACACTAACAGCATAACAAACAAACCAACCTCTAAATCAACAAGCACAATATTAAACTAAGCAGGACATAAATAAATTAACATCTAAACTAAGAAAAATTAAATAAGAGGTAATAAAATGACAAGCAATTAACTTTTTCTAGCACAGCCGAGACAAGAATGAATCTGGAGCCTTTTGTCCTTCCAAGTCTCGAACTCAGCCACCTAAATAAAAATAGGTAAGAAGCAAATTTTAAGACTAGATACCTAACTTTTGTGTGTGTATATATATATATATATATATATATATATACTAATGGCCTTAATTTCGAGTTAAAGGCTCAAAATCCAGGCTTTGTGCATAACAAGGTCTGTTAAACTTTGAGGTTTATAGAACCCAGAAAAATGAGAGAAACCCTAACTTTTCAATTTGGGACTTGTGCGTTTTTGAGATGCAAACCTTTGATTAATGAAGTCTACGGCTAGGATTTGGAGAAATATAAGCATACACGGTCAGATTCGACCTATTCCAGGTTTATCCGACCCAAGACCTTATGGACCAATAAGAGTCGACCTTTAATAATTCAAATACGACAACAATCTGCGAAGATACGTAATGTCTGGCTCAGAAAAGGTTAAAAAGGTGTGCGTATTACCTTGCTTAGGTGTCATTTGGTAGAGAGAAGGTGGTGAATTGTTGAAGCAATTAATGCTTTGCCAAAACAAACCATGGCAAGCACTGAACGAACTGTGGTTCTATGAAAATTTGCCAAAAATGTCCGGTTGACGAGAAGATAGAATGGAGTAAGGCGTGGCGGCGCGCTAGGGTTAGGGAATAGGAGAAGGGGAGGCGTAGAAGGTGTGTTTGGTGTGGAATAAGAAATGAGAAATGGGTTTACCCCCTTAATAGGCAAGGTGGGCCGGGTCAGGTCTCTTTGGGCTTGGCTCGGTCCGATTATTTAAAGGCAAAGGGGCCTGGGCCATTACGCATTTATGTATATACATGTATACACATATAGATATCAATGTATATATGCGTATATGCATGAGAGCTTGGCACTTATTTTAATAAATGACCAAAATTAGGAAAAGACCAATTAATTTAAATCTCATAATTGTGGTCAAAACATGATTAAACATGGTTAATGGTCTCAAATCGCAAGTATAGCCTCAATTGACCTTAACTTTAAAGATAAATTATTTCAATTATGGCCTAATTTGGTCCAATTAGCTGACTTAAAGTAACATTTGAAAAAAATTACCTTAGTTAATCAAACCAATGAGTTTGGCCTCTTCACATAAGGTCATGATTAAACTACACAAACAATTAAAAGACTGTTTTTGGCAATAATGACCTCAATTGGGTCAAACCACAAAAATTGGCTTTCAATTAAGGTCAGAATTGATCATTTCAATTGTAGCCACTATCAATTTTATAATAATTTTTTTTAGGGAGCTAACCACAATTAAGCATTTAATTAATTATTATAAAATCTGGAAATCAAGAGTTGAGGGGGTAAAATGATTAATTCTTTTAATTAATCAAATTCCTTGAATTAAACAGAGTAAAATATTTGCTAATTGATTTTAATCACTATAGTCATCCTCATCATTATCATCATCACTATGAAGAGCTTTTATCAATAATATCTTAAGAATTTTTGTAGTCATGAGCTTCTAACATTCTCTAGAAAGTAGGACATTATGAACATCATGGATGGATTCACGATGAGGAAATCATGCCTTTAGAAAGAAGGGTTAGCCTTACATACCTTTACATATTCTTAACTATCTAACGTTCTCCTCCAAAGTCCGCAAAATCTACATTCAAATGGATTCAGACTTGTCATAACCCGTCTATGGGGCCGCGACGAGCACCCGGTGCTAGACCACCCAGGCACCCCTTCTCTTACACTTATACTTACATCTAGGTGAACCACATAATTAAACGTACATTTCTGTTCATCATTCATGCTAGTCCCATTAGACGACAATGCTTTCATATCATAGTTGGCATCTATACCACGTCAATGTACATGAGCCGACAAGGCTATCAAAATGATATACAAAATATAGGCCGACAAGGCCAGACATATCTAACCATATACACATGCCTACAAGCCTCTAAGAAGAGAATAACATATCACATAAGCGGGACAGGACCCCGCTATGCCCATAATTATGTACACAAAGGAATAAGTACCCAAAAGCTATGGCTCCGAATGAAATGGAGCTCTGCTATGCTGTCTCTGAGAATATAGCTATGGATCGAGCCTGTCTCCCTGTGGACCAGCGGGCATGACGCAGCGTCCACAAACAAAAGGACGTCAGTACGAAGAATGTACTGAGTATGTAAAGCATGATCAATATCGATATAGAAGCATAATAAGCAACATGAGAAATAGCACAAGATAGGAGATGGTGATATCATCGTCATAGGCACTTACTTGCCTTTCATAGGACTTTCCATTTCTAATGCGTATTTGTGTGCTTACATCCAAATCGTATCTGTTCCGTATTAGTACTCGTATTCGTATACATACCCTCATTCACATTCATATCGTATTATATTCGTATTCATACTCGTATCCTTATCATATACATAATCACATCATATACATAATCATATCATATACATAGCATTTACATAGCATACCCAACCATGCAGGATCGGTGTTTCATACATACTTGGCCAACCAAGGCTCAAGGTGGCTCATACCTGGCCCTACCAAGGCTTCAAGGTTACATCTACCTGGCCCTACCAAGGCGTCAGGGTTATCTGTACCATCTGCAGAGGTGTGCGTGCGTTACGTAATCATATATATACTTATTTACATATCTTACCCGGCCTCATAAGCTCGGGGTTTCATAATAGTCATACATAGGAACCTAAACATAATAGCTCATAAGCATCTTTACTAATTACATCATTATCACAATCGTCATCAACATCATTGTTACTGTTATCGTCATTCATCACATTTATCTTTATAGGCTTACTCGTCATACGATGGATTTAGTGAAATCGTGGCGTATCAAGAATCGTGAGCTCACTAGCTCGGAAGATCAAATCATTTGAAGGTTATCATAGTCTCATAGCATATTTAGGTATTTGGCCAGAGAACCATGCCTTATGAAAGAAGGGTTAGCCTTACATACCTTTCCGTTGAACTATTCTACACTTGCGTGTTCTCCTCCAATGCTAGCGTTTCTACCTTCATTAAAGTCATACTATCATTAGAATCGATAGCTAGCATATATGACTAAAGCTGGAGAAAATCGGATAACATCTCCTCTATCTATACGACATTCCTCCGTATCGTATATCAACTCTCAAACGTCAGTAATACATTCACAATACCATAACAATGGTCGTTATTCATCCACATTATTCAATTTTGCTTTCAATTACTCATATCTATGGCTATAACACACGACTATGTCCATTCACGTACATTGCTCATCTCATGTTCTCAACATCATTTATAACACATTTACGTCACAAAACATCAAGAATCATAACTCAATTCAAACTATTTCCCAAAATGACATTTTTCCACATTCATGACCCATGTTTCTATACCCTTCTGCAATCCAAGTATTTCGACTCTCAAATAAATTAAACAACATAGAAATACCATGAATCTTACCTTAGATGTCGTAGGAACAAGCCTTGGTTGATAATACTCCACTTAAGCAAAAACCGTAGTTCATCTCCAATGAGTTTTCTTGACTTGAATGATCTCCAATGGGTTTCCTTACACTTGATTCACTTGGGTTATGTTGTTGATCACTAATAATCCTTGAATTTGTGTGAAATAAATGTAGAGATATGTTTTAGAGAGAAGGGGTGAAATGTGGAAATGAAATAATAAGCTTGGTCCCCTTTTTAATAACCCAAAATCTGATCTGAAATGAGCAGTCGTCGAAAGTGTACAATGGTCGTAAACCCAGTTTACGGGCAGTATTTCCGTTTACGGTCCGTATTCTGTGGGCGTATTTAAGCATAACAGAACCAGAAAGTATGATGGGGATCATGGTGATTTACGATCGCAGTTTATGGTATTTCAATTTACGATCCGTATTCCAAGTCGTTTTTAACCCTTAGAACTCTTAGTGTTTCAATTTTGTGAATTGGGAAGAAGTGGTCCGAAATGGGATTAATAATTGTTTCTGGTTTAGCATTTCTCGATTTTGCGTACTCTGGTCCGCTTACGCGATCCTATCTCAGTGGATAACCATTCGCTGAGGCTGACCTCATTAAATGACTCACAACTTCGCTTATGTAGGCCAAGTCCCGCTTGGGCGGACTTGCAGAGGTAAAAAACCCCTCGCGGAGGCGAGACATCAGAAAACCTTCACCAAATTCCACCCAAAAATCTCGACATCCATCAGAGACCTCCCGGATACAAAATGGACATGTAACCACATGTAAAAACACTCTACGAACCCAACCGTGCCTCAGAGTTCCTAACGGATGTATTTTTGACTGGGTCAACCCCGAAAAGGCCAAGATTAAATATCTAACCAGTAGTAAAAAAAAACCCTCTCAAATGTGTTGATAACCGAACCAAATAACCCACCAAGTCATAATTGACCCTCCGAACCTCACGGAATAGACAGAATTCGGAAAAAGGTCCGATTACCCAAAAGTCAACTATTGGTCAAACCTTTTTCACTTTAAAGCCCTAATTTTCTCAAATCACGCTAATACTCACCCGATGACCTCGAAAATCATATCGCCCATTCCCGGTGCATCAAAATCTCACTAAAGGGACTCGGGGAAGGGTCAACAGGGTCAAATGGATCAAAAGTGCAATAACAACCAAACGATTCATTAAAATGGTCCTAAACCAAACAGGTTCCCTCAGATCCAATGAAAACGTGCTTGTGGAGGAATGACCATCTTAATTTAGTCATATCTATCTTTCAAATTATTCCACTACATAAGAGGATCTTTAAAGTAAGATATTCCAATTTCAAGCCCTCATCAAGGGGCGGGGGAATATCATTGCTTTGGCATAGTCTTGATCTGATGCCTGATTTTTATCTTTGATGGTGTCTACCAGGCCCAATACATCAAGATAGATTTCACTATCAAGCACTCAAGACGAGATTTTTTCGAATATATTCGAGACAACGAATTCAATTTTAGTAGATTTATCATTAATTGAGCAAAAGAAAGTCAGACCTTCGAGGCTTTCAAAGTATTTGCTCAAGATGGCAGAGTCTCGTGCTGATAACGTGTTATAAAATAATACTAAAAGTAAAAAACAACAAGAAATGTAGCCAAAGATATTGGGGGAGCGAGAGATTTTATTGCTCTTTCAATTGATAGCTACAAATAAACCGAATCTACTTCCTATTTATAGAAGAAAGTAAGTTGTTGCGAGGCTTTTCAGGAGCTACTGGTAATCTACCCACTTGAGCTACCTGGTTGAGCTCCTCGCAAGTTGTCTGCTTGATTGCAAGACTAAGGAAGCTGCCTGCTTGAGCTACTTGCAAGCTTTCTACTTGAGCTACTTGCAAGTTGCCTGCTTGATTGTAAGTTTATCCAGTTGACTATTGTATTTGAATGAACATCCATAATACGGTGTATTTATAACAAATTTTCCTTTTTTCCTCCATCTCTTTTCCTTATTTTTTTGTCGAGCTAATCTCTTTTAATTGTTCACTAACAATAAGTTCATTAAATAGAACCAGTGCATAGCAATTTTAGAAATTTATTTGGATTCTCTGGTTACCTCTTAAAATACATAAATTTTTTGGCGGTCTGTGACAAGATTATTACCTACTTGTGATCGATTAGTGAAAAAGAAAGTAACTCTCATAGTGTTCTGCCCACAATGTCTTCACCTCAAGGAAACTATTCATTGCTTGGTGGAATGCACTGCTCCTAAATAATGTTCACAGAAAACTGAGTTTGGTTGGTTGCAAGGAAAATCCACCCTTACTGAATGATTTGAGGACCTACGTCAGAACCTCAAGGTAAAGTTGAGAAGGTTATTTTTGTGGTTTGGGAATTAGGGAATGCAAGAAACACTTTACTTTGAAATAATGGTGGATCCAGGATTTAAGGGTCGTGTTAAAATTAATGAAAATAAAATCCTAAGCAGAGGTTCATACCTAGGTTCCCTGGCCACCTAAATCCTTAAAGTTCAACCTGGAAACCAAAGCACCAATTCATATATTTTTTTATAACTATATCTAGTCGGCTTCGGCGTCGGGTTTAACGGGTGCTAGAGCACAATTATATTGGGCATAAGTCCGTCCCTGCTTTGAAATAACAAGCAGCTAGCACTAAATGTAATTCTTTTGAAGGCACAACACTTTTGTAAGAAATTTCGTTGACAAAGGCATTATCATCACAGAGTGTTTCATCCACTGAAAATTAGGTTACTAAATGGCAAACATCGAAGGAGAATAAAATTAAATGTAACACAGATGCTAGCTTTGATATTCATAGTTTTCTGGCAAGAGTGAATGTCATACCCCAATCCGAGGGGCATGACGGGCACCCGAGTTTACTGACTGAGTACCACCTGGCGTACATTTAACATACTCAATTTATAACAACTACGAGGAATCATATGGCATATGTGTAACATAAAGGGATCACCTGCATGCAGAAAAGGCCAAACATAGTAATTTTTATATATATACGCAACCCGACCATACCGCTACTAATGTCTACAAAAGATCACACGGCCGACAAGGCCACAATGACACTACCAGTACCAAACTAAGGCTGCATATAACATCTATAAATATAACCGCTGTCTATGAGCCTCTAAGAGTAAGCATAAACATAATATAGCGGTTGAGACAAGGCCCCATCATACCCAAAACATATAGATAAAGCATGCATATCGTAGCATACCAAAACTCAGCAAGTTCGGAACAAGTGGAGCTTGCAGACTGTCTACTGAATTGTGCAAGACTAATCAGATGGTCCTCGAACTGTCTATTAAGACCTACAGCATGAAATGAAGCACCCCATCCAATGGGACATCAGTACGGATGAAAGTACTAAGTATGTAAGGCAGGAGAACAACAATTAACAAACAAACGTAGTAGAAGAAGAACCATATGCAATGCATGCTGTAGTTTAAAATCATGAATATAATATATATACATAAGTAAAAGTAACATCATCATCATAATCTATCAGGCCTTAACAGGACTCGATGTGAAACGTACCCGGCCGTAATAGGACTCGATGTGAAACGTACCCGGCCATAATAAGGCTCGGTGTTATCGTACCCAACTGATCAATAGTGTATAATACATATATATATATATATATATATATATATATATATATATATATATATATATATATATATATATATATATAATGAACTCATAGAAATAACGTCTGGGCGTTTCGGAGTGACGTAAGGTCTATGACCTCCGAATATGTTATGTGATTATCCTCGTCAATAATAACTTCAATAGAACTTGGATCACAATGAACTAAAGCATCAAATAACATACTGAATCATGAAACATAAGAAGTGGAAAGCATTAGAATGGAGTAATCGCTTTATGGAACGTTGGTTAATAGGTATAGTTGGATTCGTGCCAAAGAATAAGGAGAACGAAAACCTTACATACCTTGTTAGCTGTTAACAGTCCGACCTCGCAATTTGTTTAGCTGTTCAACCTATAATAGCGATAACGTCTCTCGTTAGGCTAAGAATATACTTGGTATATCATGTATATCAAATGATGAACTTGTTGTATCATGAATCGGACTACGTCTCCCCTGTTTCTACTACATCCCCAAGCTCACAACACCATGAACAAAAATAACCATACTTAATTTACCATAATTATCTTGAAACAATTTTCATACAACCCACACAATAGCAATATCAATGACTTACAGTATAATTTTCGTACCTTCTCATTTAAAAACTAAGCTATGATCTAGATTAACTCAAATTCATCTAGTGGACGAGAATTATTATGTTATTTGCCGAGAGCTCTGCTTCTTCCAACTTACTTCACCTCGAAGAAAGCCTGGATTCAATAACACGACAAAATAGAACAACGAGATCGAAGCGATGGGCGAAACCCATAACAACATTAACTAACGTTGCTACTCCAACATATTCTTAAAGAAGTTCTCCTCCATTTAAGTTGTTTAAGGAAAAAAAAAAGTATGTAATGTCTCATTATACATATAGATATACGTACAACAACTTCCTTTTCAAGATAGGAGTGAACAAAAGCTATATATATAAGTGTATAAAGGGACCTCCATCATTATCACATTTCAGCATGTTGAGTAACATTTATTTGTGTCATTAAATGCCATATGCACGTGTATGGTGTTTACCTATACCACATTTTTACCATCATTTATTCTTGTGCATTCTTAAATATGCCATTAGCTGCCACTTGTCAATGGTCTACCCTATTTTGTCCATGTAATATTTATCCAATAATCGTAATAAATTTCTTGTCTTCCACTACAATCCCACACTTAATCAATTGCACACATAATTAATTTTTTCATCTCAATCCACTTAAATAGTAATCATTTTTAACACACCTCATATACCCATTACCATAATCATGAGATATTGTATTAGCCCATAGTCTCTTTTGGCACACACAAAATATAATTTCCAATCACCGTAATCACATTTTTAAATCTGAAATTATTCTGAGACTTCACCTCCTTATACCATGAGCTTTTTGTTTTCATACTTGAATATGACCAAAATTCTCAGGCTTTACGTTAGTCTACTCATGACGTACATGACGTAAAAGTATGAGGTGTAACATCCTCCTCCCTTAGGAACATTCATCCTCGAATGTAGAGGCTTATGGGGAGGGTCAACTTATTAGGGATCTGATGAGGGTGAGTGACTCTAGAATGTATTTGTTCCAGAGTCACTCTAACCACATGATTGGTTCTCCTTATATTCCATTTTTGTTAACAATCATGCCATCCATATAATTCATCCTAAGGAGGGGTTATGTTCCCATCTAAAGACCATCCATATGATTTATTCTCTTGACGTCATGGTACATCTTGACCCTGGGTGACTAGGATAACGAGTGTAATGTATCCCTACCATGATTTAATGTCATAGTCCCACTACATCTACAACATATAATTGGCTTGGTATCTTAGAACCTCATCTTTTTGTCCATCTCATGTGTTGTTACCTCATTCCATCATACCTCTTTCTTTAACTCACAAATCAAGGGAGGATCTTCTTATTGCCGCCCTCTCATTTACAAATAATGGTGTCGTATTTCTAAATAACAACACTTTCCATATTCTGATTTCAGCAATTGGACTCCTAGGTAGTCAACTGGCGTAACTTGGCTAACTTCCCCTTTTCGGCCTAAGTAGGCTAGACTGGTCATAGATTTGAGACTGGCGGTATCAAGTACAATGTTAGCTTGATCGGACGACATAGGATGTCAATATTTTAATTCTTTAATACCTCGAGCTACCTCCTCCCTGATTTACATTTATAAGAGCTTCCTTGGTCATGCTAACTTACGAGCTTTTCGCAGCACCTCAGGTGAGTTGAACCACCTATAATTACCTCCAGCTTCTTTCACCTTATCCCTTATTCTAGTAATGTTTCCTTAACCATAAACTTTAAATTATTGCCTTGAAGATTAAGCTCAATGGTCCCTTCTATATTTGAAGCACGTATATTGAACTTTAGCGGCCATCACTTTCATTAAAGTGTCCGTGGGGTTGCAAGTATGTCCTACAAAATTGAAATCTCATGCCCTAGAATCCTTTGTGTAGTTTTATATGGTCTAGAGGCTCATCTGTGACCTCTTGTCTGGCCACACCTAGGCTCTTCACAGTCAATTATTGGTTGTTCGGGTCGAGCTATCTTATAAACATTGATTTCCAAAGAACTCCTCTTGATCTTATCTCTCCGGCTTTGCTTATTCTTCATAAATCCCAAGTTATCAATGCATAACGGTACTTACTATCAGTCGGTATCCCTGCCAAGTTTACTACCATCTCTCGCACTTACTTATCGTTCTAAAGCCGTGGCACATTGGTAGGGCTTAAACTACTACTATCTCATCTGCTTCTTACCTTAAGCTGCAATTCTTATTGGCAATATGATATTAAGCATCTATATAATCTCATCTTCATGGTGTACCGCATTATCTCCCCCCTGGGAGAATAGCTAATATCTCATGCCCAGGCATTCTATCCCTGTACCGTTACATTGCTACCTTTCCGCTTCTACCAATTATTCATACCGTTAATACTTATCGTTCGCCTTACTTTAACTTTCACTAATTGGGAACAACTGAATCATTTACATGCATAGCGTGCCCTTTATTTTTAATTAGTGGTATTGATCTCTATGAACTTAATTTCTATTCACGATACGTTTCTTAGGGTGGTCATCCTTATTGAGTTTTAAAGGGTCTATCGTACACCCTTTCACTACCTAATTACTTACTGGAAAATGTTGCTAGGCCCATTACTATTGAAGTTTCCCAAGATCCTAACTCGTGTTTGGTTTAACTTAACTACTATTGGTATCTCCTGAGTGGAGGTGCTAAGTCGGTCTGCTTATAACTCCTACCTGAATGGCCAGTTCACTTTTCATAATGAAGGCATAGCCTCGTGACTTGCATCCCTTGTACTCCCGACAATTGCCACCTCTTACCCTTTTCTTTTAGTTGACCATGAGTCTTCTCACACCGTCACTCCTATCTTACGACATTCACTCGCTTCTTATATCTATTCCTTACACTTCACTTATTCTACCCGCATCAACTAACTTTACCATCTTATCTTGTTCGGTAAAATCCCAACAAGACGTTCTTTCGTTTCTAGCTTCTCTTCACCTTAGCCAAGCTTGTTCTTTAGTTGTTTAATTCCTTTCTTTTATTGGTAGCACAAGTCATACCGAGGAGAATGTGTATCCTATGAACAAAGATTCAACTATCTAGCCCCCTGCTTTTCTTAATGCTTCAGTAGTCATGCCTGACTATACCATCCTTAAACACACTATGCATATACACCGCCTAAGGAGGGACTATAAACATGTTCGTCGGTAATACCATTCAATCCAACCACTGACCCCAATGCTAATGATTTCTATAACTCGTACTAGATTCTGAAATCCCATTCCTTCCTAAAGCTACAGTCGTTGAAGCCCACAGGTCGTAACTGAAACGAGTACTTCTAACTATGCTCTTATCACTGTTGGATGCGGAACAGTACCACTCGCGTTGCTTCTTCTGAGCTTCAGCTACTTACAAATCTTCCTCTCTGGGTAGCTCATGTCTTCTCCACCTTACCTCTTTACCTTTCAAACTTCTTACCTTTCCTTCTGATGTCTTCCTAACCCTTTTTCTCCTACACACAAATAAGGTGAATGTTCACATTCTGATGTTCTGACTTCATGCTTTCACATCTCGTGCACGCATGATCTAATGAAGGATTTACATTAATTTTATTATAAATATAAGTTCAGTCTGAGACCTTATGACTTCATTCTTTCCACAGCCCCCCGTTGAACATCTGACTGGTCGTCCGTATCTTAGTCGCAGGGATCAACATATCGTGTAAGGAAGACTAGGAAGGGACTTCCTATAACTCAACTCTATCACACGATCTAGATCAAGAAAGAACATAAACAACCCTAAATGTCCTCTAACATCCTGCTTATAAGTGTGGTGCGCTACACTCCCACAAACAAGACTCTACTAGACACGGCTCAAAGACATCCCTAGGATAGATCTGCTCTCATACCACTTTGTTACACCTTAAACCGAGGGGCATAAAGGGCACCTGAATTTACCGGCCTAGTACTACCTGGCATACATTCAACATACTCAACTTATAACAGCTACAAGGAACCATATGACATATGTGTAACATAAACTGATCACCTGCACACAGAAAAATCCCGACACAGTAATTTATATATATACACGCAAGTCGACTAGTCTGCTACTAATGACTACAAAAGATCACATGGCCAACAAGGCCACAACGACAGTACAAGTAACAAACTAAGGCTGACAAGGCCGCATATAACATCTATACATAGAACACCTGTTTATGAGCCTCTAAGAGTAATCATAAACGTAACATAGCGATCAGGACAGGGCCCGTCATACCCTAAAGATATAGGTAAAGCATGTATATCATAGCATACCAAAACCGAGCTAGTCCGAAACAAGTGGAGCTTACAGACTATCCGTTAAACTGTGCAAGCCTAGTCAGATGGTCCTCCAATTGCCTATCAGGACCTGCAACATGAAATGCAGTGCCCCGCGTAATGGGACGTCAGTACGGATGAAAAACTGTGTATGTAAGGCAAAAGTACAACAATTAACTAGGAAACGTAGTAAAAGAAGAACCATATGCAATGCATGTTGCAGTTTAAAATCATGAATATACATATATATATATATACATAAATAAAAGTAACATCATCATCATAACGTACCCGGCCTTAACAAGACTTGGTGTGAAACGTACCCAGCCATAATAGGACTCCGTGTGAAACGCACCTGGTCATAATAAGGCTCGGTGTTATCGTACCCAACTGATCAATGGTGTATAATACAGATATATATATATATATATATATATATATATATATATATATATATATATATATATAGTGCACTCTGGTGTTGTACCCACCGATTATAGCTCGGGGTGTGTTAGTATATGTATTAATCTGCTTGGTCGTTATAGTCTTTTCAGCACTTTTGACCCTTTCTCGAGCTTGTTTTGCTCATGTTTGACCCAAAGGGATCGTTGACACTCTTCCTGAGGTGTTTGGATTTGATTTGGGTGACTTTATGGGAAAATTTAGCTTTAAGAAAAAAAGAGTTAACTCAAAGTTAACTTTTGAGTAAATGAACCTTTTTCAAAATTCCGTCGATTCCGAGAGGTCCAGATGGTCTTTTAGAACTTGTTTGTATATTTGGTTCAGTTCCCACCCAATGCACTAGGGTGCATTTTAGGACTTGTGTTAGGAAGTTAATGTTGAAGTATCGGGGGTTGACTCGATCAACGAGACCTCAGTTGAAAATTTCGAGGCCACAAGTGCACTCGTAGCGTGTTTTTATGTAGGTCTGCATATTTGGTACGTGAGCAGATGGCCTCGGGAGATAGTCGCAAATTCGGATTGAGAGTGTCAAAACTTGGGATATTCTAGTATCTGGTGTCGGCGGTACCAGTACAGCAGCAGCGGTACCGCTATAGCGGTCATCCTGCCGCTGAAGCGACCTATGGGATTTGAGCATGACCGCTGGAACAATCGTGGGATTGCCGAAGCAGTGCCACTGAAGCGGTCTACTGGTCGCGAAAGCAGGTGACGGGCAGTTAATTTCATTAAACGCAGTGTTAAAAGCCCTAAGTCCCTCATTTATTACTATTCCGAAAACTGAGTTCTTGGGAGTATTTCAAGGTGATTCTTGGGGGGAAATCTTGGTGGTAAGTCCTTCTATATTCATTCCTATTCCATGATTTCATTATCACCTTAGAATTCCATTATCATGCTAGTTCACTAAGAGTTCAAGAATTAAAAGAGGGTTCAATGAGTTCTTTTTCTAAGCTTTGTAATATTGATTTATTGGATGGGTTAGCTTCTTTCAGCATGGAATTGATGGCTAATTTATAGGATTGGAAGTTAGGGTTTATACCCAAATTTGGGGGTTTTGCCTAGAATCTTAATTTAAGTAAATTGTTGGTTACTCTAGCCTTATATTGATTGGAATTGAACACCTAGAGCTTTATGATATTGTGGTACCTTACTTGTTGTCGTTTAAGACAATGATAGTGATTCTATTAAGGCTTATTGTGTAGCCTTTTATTGATATTGTTGGTGTGCCCATGTGTGATACTTTTGATATTGATTTGATTATTGACATTGAACTCATACACTGCACACATTCTCATCCTTCATGATATATTATTGATACATTGATGATATACAAGGAAACACAATTATGAGCATGGAATCGAGGTATAAGTGCTAGTAGCGATTGTCGAGGTTGTTGCTGGAATCGTGAAGTACATGGATTTCGCGGGTCCCCTATGGGTTGTGCTGCCGAGATGTGATGTTCCATCATTGGAGTACATGTGTACTGTGCATATGAATTACATTCACACTTCATACATTATTGCATTGCATTGTACTATGGTTTCTATTGTGGTATTCTTGTGATGTACTTGTGATATACAGATTCAAATGGAATATATTGAGACTTGGCACATTTGGGGTTTAGATGCTATTGGCACACCCCTTTTCCCGTAAATAAACTTTATATTTAGCTTAAATTTATTTAAAAAGATTTTTCCAACTGAAGTGACATTTTGAAAAGGGATTATTTATTTGTTACAGAGTCGCCACTTGGAATTGAGTTTTGGTGTTCCAAGTCACCTTATTGAATCTCTAATCAAAATAAAATGACTCTATTTATTATTGGTCCGCGAAAACAAAAGACCGGGTAAGGAATTCTGTTAACCGGGGAGAAGGTATTAGGCATTCCCTGAGACCCGTGATTCTAGCACGGTCGCTTTTATTGACTAATATTCAGCTTAAATTAATCTTGGATAAAATCATGCTTGCCTTAATTCTTAACTACGTTTGCCCAATTTTATTCGCGTAAACTGTGACTTATATTTTTGGCCTAGAAGCGTAACCGCACACAGAGCTTTTTATAAGAGTCGACCAAGGAGCGTATCCGCACACATGGTTGAACTCAAATTGATTTAATTTATTGGAGTCTTCTCTTTTGTATATTGTATTATTTTCTACGACGAGTGTACAACTCGTCTCACTCCCTCACACATATTCTTTCCTCTCTTTCTTTTTATGTGACAACATGATCTGAAATAAATTTGCAAACCCTCTCGCTCAAACTTACACTTAATTAATTAATTAATTGGGCCTTAAACTTTGTAGAGCCCCGAATTAATCTTTGTGTTTGCTCGTGAAAAGTCTTCAAAATAATCAACCAAACACTTGAAATGACAAGAATTAAACCAATGAAAATTCAATCACCAAACTTAGGGACGAGCATATAAACTCATTGAACTATTTCTGATTGAAAAAGTTATTCTCATAAAAAATGCCATTCATGGCTTATGAAGAACCCTTTTTAACAAACATAATTGTAAGAAACCAACTCAAAATTTTCCTTTCAGAATTGATCACTGTTGGTACCCTAATAAGAATATTTTTTTTTTTAAATCACTATCCTAATCATCCCTTGGTCTTGAAGTTAGAATTTGAGACTTGAACTTGCAACTTGGAGTGAGTTAGGGATGCTCTTCCAAATGCCAGTTCGTAGAATATTCTTGGATGCCTATTTCTTGATTAGAAGATGAATCTTGAGACATTGGGCCGATTTATATTTCAAAGTTTACTCTAACTGTCCTTGCGATTGAGCATTCTTCTTTTCTCTAATCAGTGATGGAACTCCATTGGACATCAAATCCGTGCTTTGCGGGAAACCTGCAAGCCATCAAAGATGAACAAAACAAACAAAAAATTTCTGCCCCAATTTGCACTAGGAAATTTTGTGAGTTACTAGAAACTAACTACTCCAGTGAAAAGAAAACAATGATAAGAATGTATGCATGGTACATGTCATGACCCGACCAGGGCTGCGACGAGTACCCGGGGCTAACCACCGAGCACCCCTCATTCTACTGCTTATCACTCTCGTCTAATGCCTTTATCAATATTATACTTTAATATGCACAAGCCTTTTGGTCATTGAAACAAAATATACACACACACATAGATATACACGTAGTAGCAACCTCGTGAGACCATAACACCCACACTGCGTATCTACGAGCCTCTACTAGAGTACTAGACATATGGACGGGACAGGACCCCGTTGTGCCCAAAACATATATGTACAGAAAAGGAATACCATAAGCACCTCCGAAACAATGGAGTGCTCTCAACAGCAGACAGCTCCTACGAATCTAGGGCAAGATCACCTCCCTGTCTACCTGTGGGCATGAACACAGCGTCCAAAGAAAAAGGACGTCAGTACGAACATTATACTGAGTATGAGAGGCATAAGCAATAATATCACATCACTGAAATAAAGGAAACATCAATGATGAACATCGGTATCTGACTGTCACATAGAAAATGAGTGATGCATGCTAACTTACTCATAATTATCATCATATCATAAATACATAAATATATATAAGCTGCCCGTCCATATTGGATCGGTGTGATAATCAGTAGAATTAGCCTGCGTCCAGGCCTCCCGCGTCCGGGGTACCATCTCATGTCGTCCACTAGTGGTGTCTGCCCATGCCATTCGGCCATGGTGCATAGTATAGCTGCCTGCCTTAGCAGTGACTGCCCGGCCAAATATGCGCGGTGTTATGTCATCATCATCATACATGCTCATCATAGTATGCTTATCGCAATATGCTTATCATAGTACATGCATAGAACTCAAGAAAAACTACACTATACGGGGTGACGTAAGGTCGTGATCCCCCGATTCTGTTATGGGCACTCATTAACATCCTGCCTCACCCTGAAGGGAAGAGTATATGGGGTGAGTGTAAGCAATAATGACATCATATTATGAACATATAGAACTCTTGTACTCTAACTCATTACCTTGTGTAGCAAATTAGGGCTATCAGCTTGTATCATTTAGGGACTTAAGGGATTCATGGAGAAGAAAGAAAGTTACATTATAGGATTCATGCCATAGAAGAAAAGGACTAGCCTCACATACCTTTGTCGTTTAAATATCTCATCGCCCGTTCGTCCTCCTTTGATGCTCGCGCCTCAACCTTCGAAAGGAATCGCATTAACATTAGTTACTCGGCTAAGAACATTTTACTATTTCTAGGAAAAATTGGGCAGCACTTCCTTTGTTTATACTACTTTTCCCACATTCTATGTCAACTCCCAACGTTAATAACAACATCCACAATATAGCATCAATAATCATCATTTACATGCGTTAACCACAATTCACCATTTCTCTCCAATTTCTCCACATTTATACCTATAGCTCATTATCGCATTCTCTCATATATGACACTTATTTCATGGTCTAAATGTCACTTATAACATTTTCACAACCACCGCATACCAACATTCATAATTCACTCCAATTACTATTCACAAATTCATGACCCAATTCCTATATTTTTCCACAATTCAAGTGTTTCAACTTTCAACCACTCAAACCATATAAAAAGAGTCATAAAACTCACCTAGTGATGGATGAACAACTTTTGAGGGGAATTCCTCTTCTTGCACCAAAACCCTAACTCACTCTTCTTGAGTTTCCTTGGCTTAGATGAACTTTTAATGGGTTTCACAAACTTGATTTCATGTATTTGGTGTAGTTGACCATGGATTTCCTTTGATTTCTTGTGGAAGAATGGTGGAGAAGGTTCTAGAGAGTTCTTAGAGAGAAGAGAGTGGAAGATGAAATGAAATAAAAATGGAGGAGGGTCCTTTATTAATTCATGAATCAGTCCCGTCCGTGATGTACGGAGCGTCGATTGGATCGACGGGACGTCGATCTGACTGTCGATATCGTCGAATTTCCAGTGAACAATCTGTCATTTCTCCTCATTCGACGGTGAGAAGGACGGTCCGTCGAACTGATCGATGGAGCGTTGACATGTTCGTTGAGTGGTCTTCATTCCAGCTTAGTTTTATGGCGCCATCAACGGGGCATCGACCTGTTCGACGGCACAAAGGACGACCGTCGAACCCCCTTTTTGCAGGGCTGCGGTGAAGTTTCGTTTAACGGACTTTTCTCCCTTGCCTTTAACTTCTCTGAAAATTTATGCTAGGATTCTTAAGTATCCCTCCTTACTTGTAGGGACATCATGTTTGCCTTAACTTTCGTTAGTCCCTTCATCACTTAGCAACCCAAAGTTCCGGGGTGTAACAGTGCAATAATTAAATAAAATTTTTGTTCTAAAATAAAATGCAACCAGAGAATGTCGTACTCTGTGAAGGCATGAAAAAAAAGAGTAGGGTCTTTTATTCCCTAAAATACAACCAGGGATTGTTAAACCCTGTAGAGTCGTGAAAAAAATAGGGATTTTTATTCCCCAAAATGCAACCAGGGATTGTCGTGCCCTATGAAGTAACGGGGAAGAAATAGGGATTTTTGTTCCCTAAAATGCAACCAGGGAATGTCGTACCCTCTGAAGTCATAAAAAGAACTAGGGATTTAATTTTAATAAAATGCAACCAGGGAATGTCGTACCCTGTGAAGTCATGAAAAAGTAAGGGTTTTTGTTTCCTAAAATGTAACCAGCGAATGTCGTACCCTGTGAAGCCATGAAAAGAAATAGGGAGTTTTGTTCCCTAAAATCCAACCAAGGAATGTGTTACCCTGTGAAGTCATGAAAAAAAAGTAGGGGCTTTTGTACCTAAAATGCAACCAAGGAATGTTGTACGCTGTGAAGGCATGGAAAGATATAGGAATTTTTGTTCCCTAAAATGCAACCAGGGGATGTCATATCCTGTGAATACATGAAAAAACTAGGAACTTTAGCTCCTCAAAATGGAACCGAGGAATGTTGTACCCTGTGAAGTCATGAAAAAAAGAAATAGGAATTTTTGTTCTCTAAAATGCAATCAGTGAATGTTGTACCCTATGAAGTTATGAAATAAGAAATAGGGGGTTCTTCCTTAAAATGCAACCAGGGAATGTCATACCCTATGAAGTCATGAAAAGAAATAGGGGCTTTTGTTCCCTAAAATGCAACCAGGGATTGTCGTACTGTGAAGGCATGAAAACAAAGTAGGGGTTTTTGTTCCCTAAAATGCAATCAGGGATTTTCGTACCCTGTGAAGTCATGAAAAGAAATAGGGGTTTTTTCCCTAAAATGCAACCAGAAAATAGCATACCCTATGAAGTCATTAAAAAATTAGGGGTTTTTGTTCCCTAAAATGCAACCAGGGAATGTCGTACCCTTCGAAGTCGTGAAAAGAGTAGGGGTTTTTGTTTCCTAAAATGCAACCAAGGATCGTTGTACCCTGTAAATGCATGAAAAAGAGTAGGTATTTTAGTTCCCTAAAATGCAACCAGGGAATGTCGTAGCCTGTGAAGGCATGGAGAAAAAAAAAGTAGGGATTTTTGTTCCCTAAAATGCAACCAGGGAATGTTGTACCCTGTGAAGACATGAGAAAATTAGGGTTTTGTTCCCTAAAATGCAACAAGGGATTGTCGTACCCTGTGAAGCATGAAAAGAAATTTTTTATTTTTTATTTTTGAAAGAAAGAAAAAAAAAATTCCCCAGTTTTGAAATTGAGAACTTTGAAATTCTATTTGATTATTTTCTTTTTGCTTTTTTGTTTTGAAATGGAATTATTTTTTTCTTAAAAAAAATATGTCCTAGTTTTGATCTTTTGGGGACATGAGACTTTTTACTAAGTGAGACCGAACCCCAGTGTAGGATTGCGTAACGACCAAACCATTTTCACCTTTTCCCTAGCATTGATTAGCTCAATTTTCACCCGAGAGGACCGGTGGCACGCTTCCCGAGGTGTCTAGACCAAATTCGAACAACTTTTGTGAAATATAGGCTTAAAGTGAAAAATAATTTACCCGAAGTTGACTTTTGGGTAAACGGACCTTTTTCATAATTCTGTCAATTCCAAGAGGTCCAGATGGTCGTTTAGAACTTGTGTGTGTATTTGGTTCGGTTCCCAATGCATTCGGATGCATTTTGTGACTTGGGTTGGAAATTGGGATTAAAGTGTCGGGGGTTGACTCAGTCAACGAGACCTCTGTTGGGAATTTTGAGGCCACGGGCACGTTAATAGCGTGCTTTTATATGGGTCTAGGGGTATGGCATGTGAGTAGATAGTCCCGGGAATTAGTCGGAAATCGGATCAAATTGTGAACTTGGGTAAGATTTCTGGTGTCTGGTGCCCGCTTTGGCGACACCAGCACCACGGCAGTGGCACCGCTGGAGCGGTAGCCCTGCCGCTAGAGCGGTCAAGTAATATTTGCCTTTACCGCTGAAGCGGCACCGCTAGGGCGGTCCCAGTGCCGCTAAAGCGGATGACGGGCAGTTTGTAAAATTAATAAAGTGTTAAAAGCCCTTAGACCCTCATTATTTCCCATTTCGAAAATAGAGCTTTGGGGTACAGTTCTTGGGATTTATGTTCGATTTTGATGAATCTAAGCTTGTTAATCATATATCTTCAATTTCTAGTGTTGAATTTCGGAATCTAAGAGTTAGGGTTTATACCCAAATTGGGGTTTTGCTTGAAATCCGAAATTGGGCTAATCCTTGGGTTAAATCAACAATTAGTGGCTGGGTTATGATTACCTAGTGCTTAATTTGATATTTTGCTTCCGAATTTCCCATTTTGCCCTTGTGGGCCCATTTCCTAAATTTTTAGGGTTAGAATTGACCTAATTTTAATAGTAGCAATATTAGTATCATTCTTTATGATTTCTAATCTAAAATTCGATTATGCTTAGACTACTTTGGTTCTAAGGTTCAGCGGAAAGACAAGGCAAAGGAGTGATTAGTTGGTGTTACGTTCGGCCATCTAGGTAGGTTATGGCTTACCTTTGGTGAGACTTTTTATAAAGAAGTACATATTTAGATTATATTGTTGGAGAAAGCATGTAAACCTTCGGGTATGAAATTGGGATGGATATTGCCTTCGGTTGGGCCCTATTGTGTGTTGGGACTAACCAACCCGTTGTGTTGTGTTTGATTGTTCTATTGTGTTGGCTTGATGCCATAGGTTGTTGATAATTATTGGATTCTGTTTCTCATCTTCATTACGATATTGTTGGCATACCCACTATTGGTATTTGTGATTCGGTTATATTGTTGGCATACCCACTGTTGGTGTTTGTTATCCAGATACATTGTTGGCATACCCACCGTTGGTATTTATGATTTGGATATATTGTTGGCGTCCAATTGTTGGTACTTGTGATATTGATCATGATTGCTGATGTTGATACATGCAATGTACACACTCTCATTGCCGTGATACATGTTGAGATACTGATGATAACTAATAAAAACTCTTTTACTTGAGTGAAGTGAGATGTTCGATATCTGATGTTCATTTCGTAATCGTTGATTGTGTGAAGTGGATACTTGATGAAACTTTTTTACTTGAGTGACGTGAGATGGCCGATATCTGATGTTCATTCCGAAATCGTTGATTGCATGGCCGATATACGATGTTAGTTCCGGAATCGTTGATAATGCAAGGACTCCACAGGTCCCCTAGGGTTGTGCCGGTGAGACCCACCCGTGGGCAATGATCTGGGGTCCCGTCTTTCTGTTGGGAAAAGATTCGAGACGGGTGGCACATAGACTTCGCGAGTCATACTGGGTTGTGCTACCGAGATGTCGATATTTTCTTCGGGATGCATGGCATTGCAGTGCATTGCATTCATATTGTTACACCCCTCGTTTTCGTAGTGATAGAACCTATAGTTTCCTAGTCGGGACCCGATTTTGGAGGTAGAAAGTGTCTTGCCCCGTGTACAAGGGTACCAGCAGGTATTCCTGGCAATTTGCAGGATTAGAAGTTGAGCGAATCGAATCGACGCGATCTGAACTAAATCTGAAAAAATTCAGCAGACATCAGTCTTCGTCGATGGGTCGACGACATGGTCAACGGACCATCGATGTGCCGCGTCGACAGGGTTCCGCAGCCGGTTATCTGCAGGCGCAGGTCGACGGAGCAAGTTGACTGACCGTCGACGGGTCGTTGACCCGCTCGTCGAACTGGACCGTTGTAGCCTTTTTAATTCCGAGTATAAATATTTAGTTCATGACCCTATTTCATATTTTCCTTCTTCCAAATCAGAGAAAAACTCTAATATTTCTCTCCCAACATTTCCTATCATATTAGTGAAGATTATGTAAGATTCGAACCCCGTAAACCCATGCTTGTGAAGGAGAAGGTTGTTTCTAGGGTTTCTTCAAGGTTGTGAAGCTTACGAAGTTGGAGTTGAAGTGATTCTTGGGATCCTAGACCCCTCAAGGTATGTAAATGATTTCTACCCTTGTATTTAAGTTTATTACCAAGAGCTTTAGTGATTTTAAGTAAAGAGAAGGTATTTGTGGAAGTGGTAAGTTGATGAAGGGCAAGGTAGTGACTTGAGGCTATTTTAAGAGATGATTGGGGATAAAGTTGATTGTATATTTATATATAAGTGACATTATTGTTGATGTTGGATTGAATGAGAAGTTGAAGAGTTGTAAGCTTACAAGGGAAATTATTGTCTATAATCCGTTAAGCTCTATATGTGTTTAAAGATGGTTAGTAAGCGAGGCAAATAGCCTAATTAAGGCTTATGTTATCTTAATTGTAGACTTGCAAGTTTGAGAGGTAGAAGTTGGACGATTGGATATACTTCAAGGTATGTTAAGGCTATCCTTTCGTTCCTTTGGCATGATCCTATGATATGAGCCAACAAGCGAGTAAGCGAGCTTCCATATTACTCTACTCTTAGAAGCATTAGAAGTACTTCAGTCTTTGATGTCCATGTACCTCATTTATGAGTGTTCCTTCTATTCATGGGTCCAGTCTTATGCAACCAGTTATATGTATAGAGTTTACTCATGCATTACATTCATTATATATTTATGTACATTGACCCGTGACCAGAAGGCGTTATATACGCGAATATTAGATATATGTGAAGTATGAAAAGAGATATAGGCATTATATACGCATTACTACTATGATGATGATATGAGAATCAGGCTGCAAGTACCGCAGCAATGTATATGATGATGGCCGCAGAGAGGCCGATATGATATGAGAAAAGAGACAGGCGTTATATACGCACATATATCAGGCGTTAGATACACACACATATATAGATGTATAACCTTCATTGATAGGCATAAGCATGCATATTATGTGCCCACGGTGGCATTGTCAGTTACACAGATTTATGCAGATACATACATATACTAGTTCATACAAGTACATGCAGATAGTCATTTCAGTTTATGAGTTCAGCTCTTATTCATGATTCTTGTATATATATGTTGTTCTTATGTCTTACATACTTAGTACATTATCCGTACTGACTCCCCATTGCTCGGGGGGCTGCGTTCATGCCCGTAGGTTCAAGTAGACCGATAGGTTGTCTAGCTTAGTAGGACTCTATCCAGCAGTGGTCAGTGCACTCCATTGATCCGGAGTAGTTTATTTTGGTATGCTAGCATTTTGGATGTACATGCATATGGGTATGACGGGGCCCTGTCCCATCCTTTCTACAGCTTTCATTCTAGTAGAGGTCTGTAGACAGTTGTATGTGTTAGTCGGATGATGTAGCCTTGTCGGCTCCCATTCTTTTGTGTACAGTATATGTAGCGGCCTAGCTGGCTTGCACCGTTCTTCAGTATGTATATGCATAGACAGATTGTACAGAGTCTTGATGTTTCCCTTTTATGAGATTAGTTTATTCCATTTATAGGCCCATGATGTTCAGTATGGTTCAGTGTCATGACCCAACCGGAGGGCCGCAACGGGCACCTGGTGCTAGCCCACCCGGGCACCTCTTATCATACCTTTTCATTTACATCTAGGTGAGCCACATACTAAATCGTACATTTCCATTCCTCAATCATACTAGTCCCCTTTGGACAACAATACCTTTATATCATCATTGGCATCTATGCCCATATCAATGTACATAAGCCGACGAGGCTAACAAAATGAAATCCAAAATATAGGCCGACAAGGCCAAACACATCTAACCATATACACATGTCTACGAGCCTCTAAGGAGAGTATGTCATATCATATAGGCGGGACAGGACCCCGCTATGCCCATAAATATGTACACAAAAGAATAAGTACCAAAAGCTATAGCTCTGAATGAAATGGAGCTCCGCTATGGATCAATTCTGTCTCCCTGGGCACCTACGGGCATGACGCAGCGTCCACAAACAAAAGGACGTCAGTACGAAAAATGTACTGAGTATGTAAAGCATGATCAATATCAATATAGAAGCATAATAAGCGACACGAGAAATAGCATTAGATGGGAGATAGTAGAACCATCGTCATAAGCACTTACTCGCTTTTCATGGGGACTTTCCATTCCTAATGTGAGGTTGTGTACATACATCCGAATTCGTATCCGTTTTCATATCTGTACTCATTTACATTGCGTATCCATACTCGTATCCATATACATATCCTTATTCACATTCATAACATATACATATTCTTATTCATATTCGTATCATATCCGTATTCATACTCATATCTATATCATATACATAACCATAGCATTTACATAGCACGCCCGACCAAGAAGGTTTGGTGTTTCACGTACCTGACCATGGCTAGGCTCGGTTATCATACATACTTGGCCAACCAAGGCTCAAGGTTACACATACCTGGCCCTACCAAGGCTTCAGGGTTATCCGTACCAACTGCAGAGGTGTGCGCGCGTTACATAAATACATACATATTCTACCGGGCCTTATAAGCTCGGGGTTCCATAATAGGAATACATAGATACATATACATAATAGCTCATAAGCATCTTTACTATTATCATCACTATCATTATCGTCATCGCCATTATTGTCGTTATCGTATCATTATCACTATCATCGTCATTCATTACATCTATCCTTATAGGATTACTCGTCATATGAGGAACTTAGTACAATCGTAACATATCGAGAATCATAGGCTTAATAGCTTTTTGAAGATAGAGTCATTTGGAGGACATCATAGACTTATAAAAGATTTAGAAGATTGGCCAAAGAACCATGCCTTATTAAAGAAGGGTTAGCCTTACAAACCTTTCCGTTCAATTATTTTACCACTTGCACGTTCTCCTTCGACGCTCACGTTTCTACCTTCATTGAAGTTATACTATCATTAGAAATCGATAGCTAGCATACATGACTAAAGCTATAGAAAATTGGACAGCATCTCCTTTATTTATACAACACTCCTCCATATCGTATATCAACTCCCAAACATCAATAATACATTCACAATATCATAACAATAGCTTTTATTCATCCATATAATCTATATTTCTCAATTCACTTCCAATCACCCATATTCATGGTCATAACACACGACTACGTTCATTCATATACATTTCCTATCCCGTGTTATTAACATAATTTATAACATATCACTATCACAACACATCAAGAATCATGACTCAATTCAAGCTATTACTCAAAATGGCACTATTCCACATTCATGACCCATTTTTCTACATCCTTCTACAATCCAAGTATTTCAACTTTCAAAAACCTTAAACAACATGGAAATACCATAAATCTCACTTAGATGTTGTAGGAACAAGATTTGGGTGGAAATACTTCACTTGAGCCAAAACCCTAGTTCATCTCCAATGAGATTTCTTGACTTGGATGATCTTTTAATGGGTTTCTTACACTTGATTCACTTACTTTCTGCTGTTGATCACTAATACCTCTTGAATTCTTGTGGAATAAATGTAGAGAGATGTTTTAGAGAGAAGGGGTGTTATATGGAAAATGAAATGAAATAAGACTTAGTCCCTCATTAAATACACCAATCTGTTCTCGACCAGTTCTACGGACCAACATACGGTCCGTATAAATTATACTGACCGTATGTCTGGCCGTAGAATTGGTCCAGAGAATGGTGACAATCTGGGCTGATAGTACGGTCCAACATACGGTCCGTATGTTTTATATGGCCAGTATGTTTGGCCGTATAATCCCCAGTGATCCGAAGTTCGTTCTCGTCGACTCGTTTGATCTCCAATTCTAATGGAACCTTCTTAGCACTTGTTTACCACCTCATTAACAATCTAAGGGACGTTATAATTCTCCTCCAAATAATTATTAAATCCTCGTTAACTTGTTACTCGTAATTCCTTTTCAATACCTATCGTATGCTTTGCCTTCTCTTGGAAACTTTCTCCCCCTTTCTCGAATATCGTTGAAATCTTAATTAGGGTCATCAAATGTCATTCCTTACTTATAGAAATACCGTATACTTCGTGCTCTTCGTTAGTCTATTCACTGTACATCAAAGGAAAATTTTCCGCGGTGTAACATTCAGATACGTGTTTAGGGGTGTTTGGTAGCTAGAGGTCAGACACTCGTCACGACTCATCGGTTTGGGTCGTGACAGAAGTGGTAACAGTGCAGTTCTGTCCTAGGGGTGTCTACAGACCGTGTCTAGCAGAGTCTTATTTATGGGCATGTTGTACACCACACTTATAAACAGGAGGCTACAAGACATTTAGGATGATGTCAGTCTTTCTCCCTTAGATTGTGCGATAGAGCCATGTGTTAAGCGTTCGCTTCTGATGAATTGTTATGATTTCAGCGATGCCTCGCAAGAAAGCTACAGCTGCCCAGAAGGGCAAGAGAGCGACAAGTAAGGCCATTAGCCGCACTCGGCAGGCTACGAGGGCCCAGGATGAGATTCAGAGTGAGGGGCTGTTTGAGACATCGAGTACCCTACCCCCAGCACCTGCCCCAGCTCCTCAGCCGGATGCACCGGGCTAGGATGTGAGGAATGCTATATAGTAACTGACTAGATTAGTAGCCGCCCAGGCTCAGCGGCAGAGAGTTGGTGTTGACCAGGCAGATAGGAATGGTAGTTCGAGTGTTAAGACCTTCCTTAGGTTAGGTCCTCTAGAGTTCTCAATGATAAAGAAAAATATGGACCCCCAGGATTTCATTGATGGTATGCAGAGGACCTTGAGGGTTATACATGCGGATGAGCTCGAGTCTGTGAAGTTAGCTTCATATAGGCTCTATGATATTGTAGTACAGTTGTATCAGACTTGGGAGTTATCTAGGGGAGAGAATGCCTCTCCAGCTGTTTGGCGAGAGTTCCTGGATGCTTTTATTCGCCATTATCTACCTCATGTGGTCAGGCGAGCCCTAACAGATAGATTTCTACGTATTGAGCAAGGCAGTATGAGCGTCCAGGAGTATTGTTTATATTTCGATTCTATGGCTAGATATGTCCCAGCCATGGTGGCTGAGATGGCGGACAGAGTTCATCTCTTTGTGGCTGGTCTAGGGGCACATTTGATAGATGCTTGTATGACTGCCGCATTACAGCCAGGCATGGATATCTCCCGTATACAGCCATATGCACAGAATTTGTAAGATCGCAAGCGTTAGAGGAGGACAGATCGTGACCGTGACCGGGGCCATGGTAAGAGGCCCAAATCTTTAGAGATAGGGAGTGAGGCTAGGGGAGGACAGAGACCGCAGTATCCCCAGCACCCATTCCATTCAGCAGGGAGTGCACCTCCGCGGTTTTCAGGTCCGAGGTTTGATCGGTCTTCTTATTTCGAAGTGGGCCAGAGTTCTAGAGCATCATGCTCTCAGTACAGACCGGAGTCAGGCCAGGTGAGGCCACCCTTACCGTAGTGTGCTCAGTTTGGTAGGCTACACGCTGGGCAGTGTCGATTAGGGTTGGATAGTTGCTATGTTTGTGGTTAGTTAGGTCATAGGATGAGGGAGTGCCCGATGGAGGTTGGTACAGGTATGGTTCAGCCTACAGGGTCTGTGGCCGGTTCTTCTTCTGCAGTACGCCCTTCAGGGCAAGTTTTTCAGCTGCTAGCAGGGCGAGGTAGAGGGAGGAGTGGAGCATCCAGCTCGAGCGATCCTCAACACCGCGTGTATGCATTTGCTGGTATACAGGACCGCGAGACGTCTCCTGATCTTGTTACAGGTATATCATCAGTTTCCTCCCATGATGTTTATGCACTGATTGATCCAGGTTCTACCTTATCTTATGTTACGCCCTTTGTTATCGGCAAGTTTGGGATAGAGTCCGAGTTGATTAAACCTTCTGAGGTATCTACCCCAGTTGGGGATCCGTTTATAGCCAGGCGAGTATACCGGGGGTGTGTCATTATAGTTTTTAATTGTCATACCCTAGCGGACCTGATTGAGTTAGATATGATTGATTTTGATGTTATTATGGGCATGGACTGGTTGCCTTCCGGTTATGCTGTAACACTCCAAAAATTTGAGTTAGGTGTGAATGAGTATAATGGGTGTAAATGTGATATTTTAACTATCAATCCTTTCGGGATGAATTTGGGTGAAAGATAGTCGTTATAGAATCAAACCAAATAGTGAAGTTCGTAAGAGTTCTTGAAATCGCCTGTACTGTAGGAAAATTTAGTGAAAATCCGTTGTGAATTTGGGACAACTTCCTCTAATAGAAGTTGTAGATATTTGAAATACCTTTCCAAAGAAATAAATTGGAGCTTAAACGGACTTATGAGTAAAAGGTTATGGAAGTTTTACTATCCTGCATTTCGCGGGATCATCCTGCGGTTCAATCCTGCGAATCTCAGGATGAATACCAAAAATCATGCCCCTCTGTCACGTCGTGCGGTAGGGTTGCCTTTGTGTCACATACCTTGCACGACTATGACAACCCCCAGAACGTGAAATTTTCTTAAACCCTCATTCTACTTCATCTTTGGCCGACCTTTTGAGAAGAAATAACCCTAGGGCTTCCCCAAAACATATAAGCTAAGTTTTTGATCAATTCCTATCATTGCAACATCAGTCTAACATTAATTCACTACTCTTAAACACTAGTTCATCTGTTATACCTCGAAACTTTGGGTTGCTGATCAATGAAGGGACTAACGTAAGTTAAGGTGTACATGATGTCCCTACAAGTAAGAAGGGATACTTAATAATTCTAATTAAGATTCCAAAGAATTTACAGGCAAGTGAGAAAAGTTCGTTAAATGAAACTTCACCGCAATTCTGCGAAAGGGGGGGGGGGGGGGGGGGGGGGGGTTCAACGACCGTTATTTGTACCGTCGGACAAGTCGACGCTTTGTCGATTGTGCCGTAGAATTTAGCTAGAGCGAAGACCATTCGACGAACAGGTCGACGCTTCGTCGATCAGTTCGACGGACCGTTCTTCTCACCATAGAATGAAGGGCAACGACAGATTGCTCATGTTACACCTCGAACAATCTTCCGTTAATGCATAAGTGAATGGGCTAGCGAAGGGTATGAGTATACGATATGTTCATGAGTAAGCGATGACATTCGACGACTCCAGATAAGATTTTAAAGATGTTAGAGATGGGGGAAGAGGATTACCAAGAGAAGGCAAAGTATTTGATAAGTATCGGAAAGGAAATACGAGTAACGAGTTAGAGAGGCTTTAAGCATGTCTTGGAGAAGAGTGATAACATCCCTTAGATTGGTATTGAGGTGTTGAGCAAGTGTTAAGATGGTTCCATAAGGATTGGAGATCAAACGAGACGACGAAACGAACTTCGAAACCCCTGGGAGTTATACGGCCAAACATACTGGCCGTATAATTTATACGGTCCGTATGTTTGGGACCGTATAACCAGCCCAGCAAGGAAAATTTTTCTGGACCAAATGTACGACCAAACATACGGCCCGTACAATTTATACGGACCGTATGTTGGTCCGTATATTTGGTCGGGACAGATTTTGGTTCAATAAATGAAAAGGCCAAGTTATATTTCATTTCATTTCCCTTGACACCCCTTCTCTCTATAACATCTCTCTACATATATTCCACAAAAATTCAAGGGAAATCAAAGGTCATTATCATCAAATCAAGTGAATCAAAGTAAGAAAACCCATTAAAGTTCATCAAAGGCAAGAAATTCAAGTGAAAGGAAAACTAGGGTTTTGCTCAAGTGAGGTATTTGCACCCAAGGTTCAATCCTACACCATCTAAGGTAAGATTCATGATATTTATATGTTGTTTAAGGTATTGGAGAGTTGAAATACTTAGATTGTAGAAGAATATGGTAAAATGGGTCATGAATGTTGAATAGTTCCATTTTGAGAAATAGTTTGAATTGAATCATGATTGTTGTTGTGTTGCGACATGAATGGGTTATAAATGACGTTAAGATCATGAAATAGACATTGTAAGTGAATGGACGAAATCATGTGTTATGATCTTGAATACGGATAATTGGAAGTGAATTGAGAATACGGATAATGTAGATGACTAAAGGCTATTGTAATGATATTGTGAATGTTATTATTGATGCTTGGGAGTTGATATATGATATGGAGGAAGTCATATAAATAAAGGAGATGCTGTCCGATTTTCTCTAGATTAGTCACGTATACTAAGTCATCGGTTATCTAATATGAGTATGCACTTCAATGAAGGTAGAACGTGAGCCTTGAAGAAGGACGTACAAGTGATAGAATAGTTGGGCGGAAAAGATATGTATGGCTAACCCTTCTTTCATAAGGCATGGTTCTTTGGCCAATCGTCTAAATCTTATATGAGCTTATGATATCCTCCAAATGCTTCTATCTTCAAGCTACTAAGATTATGATTCTCGATATGTTACGATTGTACTAAGTTCCTCATATAATGAGTAATCCTATAAACATAGATGTGACGAATGACGCTACTAGTGATAATGCTATCGATGACGATAATGATGACGATGATGACAATGATGTTAATAGTAATGATTTTTATGAGCTAGTATGTGTATGTATATATGTATGACTATTATGGAACCCCGAGCTTATGAGGCTGGGTATGATATGTAAATAAGTATGTATACGATTACGAAACGCGCGCATACCTCTGGAGATGGTACGGACAACCCTGACGCCTTGGTAGGGCCAGGTAGATGTAACCCTGACGCCTTGGTAGGGCTAGGTAGATGTAAACCTGAAGCCTTGGTAGGGCCAGGTATGAGTAACCTTGAGCCTTGGATGGCCAAGTATGTATGAAACACCGATCCTACGTGGTCGGGTATGCTATGTAAATTCTATGTATATGATATGATTATGTATATGATATGAATATGAATATGATATGACTATGTATATGAATGTGAATAAGGGCATGTATATGAATACGAGCACAAATATGGTACGGGTACTATTTTGAATACGGAAATGATGTATGTATACAAATGCGTATTAGCAATTGAAAGTTCCTATGAAAGGCAAGTAAGTGCATATGACGATGATATTGCCATCTCCCATCCTTTGCTACTTCTTATGTTGCTATTTATGCTTCTATATTGATATTGATCATGCTTTACATACTCAGTACATTGTTCGTACTGACGTCCTTTCGTTTGTGGACGCTGCGTCATGCCCGCAGGTGCACAGGGAGACAGGCTTGATCCATAGCTGCTTTCTCAGAGATTACATAGCAGAGCTCCATTTCATTCGGAGCCATAGCTTTTGGGTACTTATTCTTTTATGTACATAATTATGGGCCTAGCGGGGTCCTGTCCCGCTCATGTGATATGTTATAGTCTTCTTAGAGGCTCGTAGTCACGTGTATATGGTTAGATATGTCTGGCCTTGTCGGCCTATATTTTGTATATCATTTTGATAGCCTCGTCGTCTCATGTACATTGATGTGGCATAGATGCCAAATTATGATATAAAAGCATTGTCGTCCAATGGGACTAGTATGATCATCAATAGAAATGTATGTTTAATTATGTGGCTCACCTAGACGTAAGGGTAAGAATAAGCCAAGGGGCGCCCGGGTGGACTAGCACCGGGCGCTCGTCGCGGCCCTCTAGATGGGTCGTGACAGCTCACTGGAAATTTAACGACTTCGACGGCCAGATCGACGCTCCGTCGATCGCACCGTACATCTCAGACGGGACTGATTTCATGATTTAATATAAAGACACTCCCTCATTTTTATTTCATTTCATTCTCATTCTCTACACACCAAAGAAACCTCTAGAACTTTCTCCATTATTCATCCACAAGAATTCAAGGGAAAACCATGGTCAACTACACCAAATCCATGAAATCAAGTGTATGAAACTCATTAAAAGTTCATCTAAGCCAAGAAAACTCAAGAGAAGAAAGTTAGGGTTTTGGTGCAAGAAGAGAAGTTCCACTTGAGTGTTTTTCATCCATCATCTAAGGTGAGTTTTATGACCATTTTATATGGTTTGAGTGGTTAAAAGTTGAAACACTTGGATTGTGGAAAGACATAGAAATTGGGTCATGAATGTGTGAATAGTGTCATTGTTGAATAGTGATTGGGATGAATCATGAATGTTGGTATGCTGTGATTGTGAATATGTTATAAGTGACATTTAGAC
Source organism: Lycium barbarum (assembly GCF_019175385.1). Taxonomy (NCBI): domain Eukaryota; kingdom Viridiplantae; phylum Streptophyta; class Magnoliopsida; order Solanales; family Solanaceae; genus Lycium; species Lycium barbarum. The sequence goes on from NC_083339.1 coordinate 57,109,789, forward strand.
CATGGAATAAGTATTATACATGAGAAAATGCGATAACGAGCTATAATCATAATTGTGGAGAAATCAAAGAGAAATGGTGAATTGTGGTAAGTGTAGATAAATGATGATTGTTGTTGCTATATTATGAATGTTGTTATTAACGTTTGGGAGTTGATATAGAATGTGGGAAAAGTAGTAGAAACAAAGGAAGTACTGAACAATTTTCCCTAGAAATGATAAAATGTTCTTATAGCCGAGTAACTAATGTTAATGCGATTCCTCTTGAAGGTAGAAACGTGGGCACCAAAGGAAACCAAGCGAACGATAGATTAGTTAACCGCAAAAATATGTGCGGTTAGTCCTTTCTTTCTATGGCATGAATCCCGTAGTATGACTTTCGTTCCTCTCCATGAATCTCTTAAGTTCCAGAAATATGAGCCTATGTTCCTAAATAGCTACACAAGGTAATGAGTTAAAGTATAGAAGTTCGAGATGTTCATGATATGATGTTCCTAAAATGTCAATGATGTCATTATTGCTTACACTCACCTCATATACTATTCCATTCAAGGTGAGGCAGAATGTTAATGAGTGCTCCATAATGAAATCGGGGAATCACGACCTTACGTCACCCCGATAAAGTATAGTTGTCCTTGAGTCTTTATGCCTGCACTATGAGGATCATATTATGATGATGATATAACACCGCGCCTATATGGCCGGGCAGTCACCGCTAAGGCGAGCAGCTATACACCATGGCCAGATGGCATGGGCAGACACCACTAGTGAGCGACATGAGATGGTACCCCGGACGCGGGAGGCCTGGACGCAGGCTAATGTTATTGATTATCACACCGTACCTATATGGTCGGGAAGCTTATATATATTTACGCATACATGAGATGATGATGATTATGAAAGTAAGCCAGCATGCATTATTTCTCTTATGATTCACAGTCAGATACAGATTGCTCCTCATTTGATCCCTCCTAGTTCATTGATATTTATTTATTGTATATGCCTTACATACTCAGTACAATATTCGTACTGACGTTCGTTTTCTTTGGACGCTGTGTTCATGCCCACAGGTATATAGGGAGGTGATCTTGATCCAAATTCGTAGGAGTTGTTAGCTGATTTGAAGAAGCACTCCATTTTCCGGAGGAGCCATTGATTTCTCTTTTGGTATATATGTACATGTATATTTTGGGCACGACGGGGTCTTGTCCCGTCCATATGTTTAGCACTCCAGTAGAGGCACGTAGATACGCAGTGTGGGTGGTATGGTCTCACGAGGTTGCTACTATGTAAATATATATTTATATATATATATATATATATATATATATATATATATATATATATATATATATATATATATATATATATATATTATTTTAATGACCAAAAGGCTTGTGCATATAAAAGTATTTATGTTTCCGAATGAAAGATGATTTTCTTATAATTTGAGTATGATTTGGATAAAAGAACGTTTAATGAGCATGATAAGTAGTAGAACGAGGGGTGCATGGTGGTTAGCCCTGGGTACCCGTCACGGCCCCTAGTTGGGTCGTGACAAAAGGTGGTATCAGAGCAGGTCAGTCCTAGGAAGTGTCTACGAGTCGTGTCTAGTAGAGTCTTGTTTATGGTGTGTTGCGCGCCACATCAATAAACAGGAGGCGACAGGGCATTTAGGAAAAATGACCATCTTTCTTCTTAGGAGATCGTGCGATAGAGCCGTGTATAAGATTATATCCTCCCTAATAGTGTGTTGTGATTTCAGAAATGCCGCCAAAAGGGAAAAGCTACAGCCGCCCAGAAGGGCAAGGCTACGACAAACAGGCGAGTAGTAAGAGAGCCGCCAACGGATGTAGAAGAGGGCGAGTCACATAATGAGGCCCTATCTAATACTTCCTCCACCCCGCCCAATGTAGAAGAACCAGGAGGAGCTTCAGCTCCAGTTCATCCACCGGTTGCTTCGGGTCAACAAGTGACCGAGGCCATCCACTTATTAACACAGTTGGTTGCCGCCCAGGCACAGCGGTACAATGCGGGCCCACGTGATCGGTCAGCTAGCACCCGAGCCCATGATTTTATGAGCTTAAATCCTCCAGAGTTTTTTGGGTCAAAGCCGGATGAAGACCCGCAAGGTTTCATTGATGAGATGTTGAGAACGTTGAGGATTGTCCATGCCTCCAAAACTGAATCCGTGGAGTTGGCATCTTATAGACTCCGGGATGTGGCAGTCTTATGGTATAATAACTGGGTCTTATCAAGAGGAGAGAATGCGCCTCCTCCGGTTTGGCAAGAATTCGTAGATGCTTTCATTCGTCATTATTTGCCACTCGAGGTCCGCCGAGCTAAAGCGCATAGATTTCTAAATTGGAAGCAAGGAAGTATGAGCGCCCGGGAGTATAGCCTGCAATTTAATTCCTTGGCTAGGTATGCCCCGACTATGGTGGCCGATATGGGAGATAGGTGTCACGACCCAACCAGGGACCATGACGGGTACCGGGTGATAGCCACCAAGCACCACTCGTGCTAATACTCATCTTGCTCATTTAATGGTCTTTTATCGGCTTTATACTCAAATTGTAGGAAAATCATATTTTACATGGAAACATAAATACTTTTTATATACATTTGCCTCTCGGCCATCAAAATAATATATACATATAATAGCATTTCGTGAGACCATCTAACCCACACTGCGCATCTACGAGCCTCTATTGGAGTACTAAACATAAGAACGGGACAAGACCCCGTCATGCCCAAAGATACATATACATGAATATACACAAAAGAATCGTCATAAGCACCTCCGAACAAAGGAGTGCTTTCAATCGGTTGACAGCTACTGCTGGTCTGGGTCGAGCTCTCCTCCCTGTCTACCTGTGGGCATGAACACAGCGTCCAAAGAAAACGGACGTCAGTACGAACATTGTACTGAGTATGAGAGGCATAAACAAAGAAATAGAATAATGACATAATGGAAATATTAATATGGAACATCTATATCTGACGGTCATGCATAAGGAAATAAGTCATGTTGTCTTACTCATACTCGTCATCATATCATGTATGCACAATGTATAAGCTACCCGCCCATATAGGCACGGTGTAGTAATGTATAAGCTGCCCGTCCATATCGGATCGGTGTGATAATCACAACACTAGCCTGCGTCCAGGCCTCCCGCGTCCGGGGTATCATCTCATGCCGCCCACTAGTGGTGTCTGCCCATGCCATTTAGCCATGGTGTATCGTATAGCTGCCCGTCTTAGCGGTGACTGCCCGGCCAACTAGGCGCGGTGTTATATCATCATCATACATGCTCATCATAATATGCTTATCGTAACATACTTATCATAATACATGCATAAGGCTTATGAACAACTTTACTTTATTGGGGTGACGTAAGGTCGTGATCCCCCGATTTCATTATGGAGCAATTATCGACATCCTGCCTCACCTTGAAGGAACTAACATATAAGGTCAGTGTGAGTAATAAATAACATCATGCCATTTTAGGATCATCATATCATATCTCTTATCCTATATTACCATTCATAGATATAGGCTTTTAGCTTTCCGGAATATAGGGACTCATGAAGAGGAGGAAAATTATGCTATGAGATTCATGCCATTAGAAAGAAGGGACTAGCCTCACATACCTTTGACGTTTAACTAAGCTACCGTTCGCTTGTTCTCCTTCGATATCGTGTTTCTACCTTCAAAAGAGAATTCGCATTTATGTTAGTTAATCGACTATAAGAACGCGCTACTATTTCTAGGGAAAATTTGGCGGCACTTCCTTTGGTTATACTACTTTTCCCATATTCTATATCAACTCCCACACGCTCACAACAACATTCACAATATCGCAATCAACAATCATCATTTATATACATTGACCACAATCCACCATTTCTCTTCAATTTCTCCACATTTATGGTTAGAGCTTACCATTGCGTTTCCTCGTATATAATACTTATTTCATGGCATAAATGTCATTTATAACGTATTCATAATCACAACACTCCATCATTCATAATCCAACCCAACTACTATCCAACCATGACACTATTCACATTTTATGACCCATTTACTACACTCTTCTATAATCCAAGTGTTTCAATGTATTAATGCTTCAATCATCCTGAGAAGGTCATCAAACTTACCTTAGCTGTTGTAGTAACGGGCCTTGAGTAGCGATGCTCTTCTATACCAAAAATCCTATTTCACTTCCTTTGCAATTCCTTGATGTAGATGAACTTTGATGTGATTCTTACACTTGATTTCATGGATTTGATGTTATTGACCTTAATTTTCCTTTGGTCCTCTTGAATTCTTGTGAATGAAGTGTTTAGAGTGTTCAAGAGACTTCTTGAGTCGTGTAGATGAGAAATGAATAAATGAGCTTAGGGTCCCTTTTAATAACTCAAACCCTGATTCTTAATGAACAGTAGTCTGGTGCACAGTGGCCGTAAACCCAGTTTACGGGTCGTATTCTAGTTTACGGTCCGTCCTTCACGACCGTATTTAAGCATATCAGAAACAGAAAGGTTTGCTGGAGTCATGGTGGTTTACGGTCACAGTTTACGGGTCGTATTCTGATTTACGGTCCATATTCTGAGTCGTATTTAACCATTTCATCATTTGGCAGAAAGTTGAAGTTTATGGAATGTCGAAGGACGATGGCAGTTTACGGGTCGTATTCTATTTTACGACCAACTGGGTCGAAGTGCAAATCTATAACTTTCTCATTTTCAAAATTCATAAATAGTCATTCCCTACTTAGTAAAACATCGCACACTCATACACTTCATTGGTCTACTCGTTGTACGTTCACGGAGAAATTTCTAAGGTGTAACAAAAGGGTGCAAAGGTTTGTGAGTGGTTTGGGGCCACATTTGTTCAAGGATTGTTTGACGGCTTCGCTACAAGGAGGGATGGATATTTCCCGAATACAAGCCCATGCCCAGAACTTAGAGGGAAGACAGCCACCACAAAGAGGTGATCGTGATATTGAAAAAAGGTAAAGCAAGAGGGCCAGATCTATGGGGGCAGGCAATGATTATAGAGGGGGATCAAGGCAGACTTATTCTAAACATTCAGGCCAGTCGGTGACTAGTGCACCTCCTCGATTTATGGGTAGGAGATTTGATCGCTCCTTTCGTTCAGGACCGGGTCAGAGTTCGAGGGCCTCAGATTCTCAGTTCAGGGAAGATTATAGTCAGAGGAGACCCTCGGTACCGCGATGCAATCAATGCGGTAGACAACACTCCGGACAATGTCGCCAAGGTTCGGATGCTTGCTATGCCTGTGGCCAGGTTGGGCATATGATGCGAGATTGCCCGTCGACGAGCGGTAAAGTGGGGATTCAGCCCACAGGATCAGCAGCGGGTTCATCTTCAGTGCGCCCAGTAGGGCAGACTCCCCAGATACTGGCAGGTCGAGGTATAGGCAGAGGGGGAGCATCTATTTCAGGTGCCACTCAGCCCCGTGTGTATGCTTTAGCTGGACGACAGGATCTCGAGACTTTCCCAGATGTGGTTACAGGTACATTATGCATATTTTCCCATGATGTATATTCCTTGATAGATCCGGGTTCTACTTTTTCCTATATTACCTCGTATGTTGTTGGTCGTATTAGGGTGAAACCTGAGCCAATCAAACCTTTTGAGGTATCTACTCCGGTTGGTGATCCCATGATAGCTACACAAGTGTATAAAAACTGTGTGCTTGTGATATGCATTCGCCAGACCAAAGTAGATCTAATTGAGCTGGAAATGCTAGATTTCGATGTGATTATGGGTATGGATTGGCTGGCTTCATGTTATGCTAATGTGGATTGCCGAATGAAAATAGTTCGATTCCAATTTCCGGGAGAGCCCGTGCTTGAATGGAAGGGTAATACAGCATCTCCAAGAGGTAGGTTTATTTCCTACCTTAAGGCAAGAAAGATGATAGCTAAGGGCTATATTTATCACTTAGTCCGAGTACATGACATCGAAGCAAAGTCGCCAACTTTCTAATCCGTTCCTTTCCGAATGTATTTCCAGATGAACTTCCAGGTCTTCCTCCAGAAAGAGAAATTGACTTCGCCATTGATGTGTTGCCAGACACCAAGCCTATTTCTATTCCTCCTTATCGAATGGCTCCGGCCGAATTGAAAGAGCTAAAGGCACAGTTGAAAGATTTCCTTGAAAAAGGGTTTATTAGACCCAGTTCATCGCCATGGGAAGCACCAGTCTTGTTCGTGAGAAAGAAAGATGGTTCCCTACGAATGTGCATCGATTATAGGCAGTTGAACAAGGTGACGATAAAGAACAAATATCCTCTCCAAAGGATTGACGATTTATTCGATCAGCTGCAGGGTGCCAAGTGGTTCTCTAAAATAGACCTGTGGTCGGGCTATCATCAAGTGAGGGTTAAAGCGGAAAATATTGCTAAAATAACTTTCAGAACGAGATATGGCCATTATGAGTTTCGGGTGATGTCGTTTGGGTTGACTAATGCTCCGGCCATGTTTATGAGTTTGATGAATAATGTATTCAGGACACTTTTGGATTTATTTGTGATAGTATTAATTGATGATATTTTGGTGTATTCTCGCACAGAATCAGAACATGCAGATCACTTGCGTACTGTTCTTGGAATTCTTCGAGCTCGAGAACTATATGCAAAATTTTCAAAGTGCGAGTTTTGGCTGAATTCCGTAACATTTCTGGGCCATGTCATTTCAGATAACGGTATTCGAGTTGATACTCAGAAAATTGAAGCGGTAAAGAATTGGCCAAGGCCTACGACGCCTACCGAAGTTTGTAGTTTTCTGGGATTGGCAGGTTATTACAGAATATTCGTAGAGGGCTTCTCATCTATTTCAGCTCCATTGACGAAGCTAACCCAGAAGTCAGCTAAATTTCAATGGAATGATGCTTGTGAACGCAGCTTCCAAGAGTTGAAGGACAGATTAACCTCAGCTCCAGTCTTAACACTTCCAGAAGGGTCAGATGGTTATGTGGTATATTGTGATGCTTCCGGTGTGGGGTTAGGATGTGTGTTAATGCAGCACGGTAGAGTTATTGCTTATGCTTCGAGACAGCTGCGGAAACATGAAAATAACTATCCAACTCATGACCTCGAATTAGCTGCAGTCGTTCATGCATTAAAAATGTGGAGACATTACTTGTATGGGGTGCACGTCGATATTTATACAGATCACTAGAGTCTCCAATACATTTTCAAACAGAAGGAGTTGAATCTGCGGCAGAGGCGGTGGTTAGAATTATTGAAAGATTATGACGTGAGTATTTTATACCATCCTGGAAAAGCAAATGTAGTAGCCAATGCGCTTAGCCGCTGATCAATGGGCAGTTTATGTGAAGTTCCTCCGGAAAGGAAAGAAATGATTCTTGAGCTTTACCAGCTAACTAATCTTGGAGTACGTCCAATTGATTCAGGTAGTGCAGGGATTGGTATTAATGATCCCACGGTTTCGTCTCTGAATGTGGAAGTGAAAGAGCGTCAATATGAAGATCCGCAGTTGAGCCACTATAGAGACACATTTCATGAAAAAGAGAGATCTCCATTTAAAACTTCGATGGATGAGACCCTTAGATACCATGGCAGGCTATGTGTTCCGAATGTTACAGAATTGCGCCGACGAATTCTGGAAGAAACCTATTATTCTCAGTATTCTATTCACCCAGGTGCAACAAAAATGTACCACGATCTCAAATCGATATATTGGTGGGATGGATGAAGAGAGACATAGCAGAATTCGTAGCCCAATGTCCGAATTTCCAACAAGTAAAGATCGAACATCAGAAGCCAGGAGGGTTATTGCAAGCGATAGAAATTCCTACGTGGAAATGGGAAATTATTAATACGGATTTTATTATAGGATTACCCCGTTCCCGAGGCAAGTGTGATTCTATATGGATAATCGTGGACAGATTAACAAAGGCATCTCATTTTCTTCCAGTCAGGACCACATACTCAGCAGGAGATTATGCGAGTTGTATCTCAAGGAAATTGTGCGACTTCATAGTGTTCCACTATCCATTATTACAGATAGAGGAGCACAGCTTACAGCCAAGTTCTGGAAGTCCTTTCAAGAAGGTCTAGGTACCCAGGTGAAGCTTAGTACAGTATTCCATCCACAAACTGATGGGCAAGCCGAACGTACTATTCAGACCTTGGAGGATATGCTCCGAGCATGTGTGCTGGATTTCGGTGGTAGTTGGGATGATCACTTACCCCTTATTGAGTTTGCATATAACAATAGCTACCATTTCAGTATTCAAATGGCCCCGTATGAAGCTTTATATGGAAGAAAGTGTAGGTCCCCAATTGGATGGTTTGAAATAGGAGAAGTACATCTAATAGGCCCTGAATTAGTTCAGCAAGCGGTAGAAAAAGTCAAAGTGATCCGAGATCGATTACTGACAGCCCAGAGTCGCCAAAAGTCTTACACAGACAACCGCCGGCGAGACTTGGAATTTCAGGTTGATGATTGGGTGTTTTTGAAGGTATCGCCAATGAAGGAAGTGATGAGATTTGGCAAGAAAGGGAAATTGAGTCCCTGCTACATTGGACCCTATAAAATTATCCGTAAGGTGGGCCAAGTATCCTATGAATTGGACTTTCCTTCAGAGCTTGAACCAGTCCACCTAGTTTTTCATGTCTCAAAGCTCCGCAAGTGTGTTGGAGATCCCAAGAGAATTGTTCCAATAGATGATGTACAAGTGACAGAAAATTTAGCATATGAAAAAGTACCCATTGCCATCTTAGACAGGCAAGTACGAAGACTTCGAAACAAGGGAGTAGCTTCAGTTAAGGTCTTATGGCAGATGACTTGGGAAGCGGAAGAGGGAACGAAATCCAAGTATCCACACTTATTCCAACCCCCAGGAGAGGTTCAAGATGAAACGCCGGCACTATAAGGTATGTATGCAGTAAATGAAGTGTAATAATTAGAGTATCTGAACACCCCTATTTCCATCGTTACTCAGATATTATATCCCCTATCTTCGGGAGCTTTCGTAAGTCCTTCTTAGAGTTTTATTGTGTTGTAGCCCTGTGAGGCAATGTTAGTATGGGTTGTTGTGACAGGATGGTAATGCCATATTAAAGGGGAAACTCTGGCAAAATTTTTGTAGAATTCCCGAGTACTTAACATTCGAGGACGAATGTTCCAAAAGGGGGGAAGAATATTATACCTCGGAACTTTGGGTTGCTGAGCAGTGAAGGGACTAACGTAAGTTACGGTGTACATGATGTCCCTACAAGTAAGAAGGGATACTTAATAATTCTCATTAAGATGCCAAAGAAGTTAAAGGCAAGGGAGAAAAGTTCGTTAAATGAAACTTCACCGTAATTCTGCGAAAGGGGGGTTCGACGGTCGTTCTTTGTACCGTCGGACGAGTCGACGCTTCGTCGATTGTGCCATAAAATTGAGCTAGAGCGAAGACCATTCGAAGAACAGGTCGACGCTCCGTCGATCAGTTCGACGGACCATTCTTCTCATCGTAGAAAGAAGGGAAACGATAGATTGTTCACTGGAAATTTAATGACTTCGACGACCAGATCGACGCTCCGTCGATCGCACCGTACATCTCGGACGGGACTGATTTCATGATTTAATAAAAGGACCCTCCCTCATTTTTATTTCATTTCATTTTCATTCTCCACATACCAAAGAAACCTCTAGAACTTTCTCCATTATTCATCCACAAGAATTCAAGGGAAAACCATGGTCAACTACACCAAATCCATGAAATCAAGTGTATGAAACTCATTAAAAGTTCATCTAAGCCAAGAAAACTCAAGAGAAGAAAGTTAGGGTTTTGGTGCAAGAAGAGAAGTTCCACTTGAGTGTTGTTCATCCATCATCTAAGGTGATTTTTATGACCATTTTATATGGTTTGAGTGGTTAAAAGTTGAAACACTTGGATTGTGGAAAGACATAGAAATTGGGTCATGAATGTGTGAATAGTGTCATTGTTGAATAGTGATTGGGATGAATCATGAATGTTGGTATGCTGTGATTGTGAATATGTTATAAGTGACATTTAGACCATGGAATAAGTATTATATATGAGAAAACGCGATAACTAGCTATAATCATAATTGTGGAGAAATCAAAGAGAAATGGTGAATTGTGATAAGTGTAGCTAATGATGATTGTTGTTGCTATATTATGAATGTTGTTATTAACGTTTGGGAGTTGATATACAATGTGGGAAAAGTAGTAGAAACAAAGGAAGTGCTGCCCAATTTTTCCTAGAAATGATAAAATGTTCTTATAGCCGAGTAACTAATGTTAATGCGATTCCTCTTGAAGGTAGAAACGTGGGCACCAAAGGAAACCAAGCGAACGATAGATTAGGTAACCGCAAAAGGTATGTGAGGCTAGTCCTTTCTTTCTATGGCATGAATCCCGTAGTATGACTTTCCTTCCTCTCCATGAATCTCTTAAGTTCCGGAAAATATGAGCCTATGTTCCTAAATAGCTACACAAGGTAATGAGTTAAAGTATAGAAGTTCTAGATGTTCATGATATTGTTATACCCCGTATATTTATACGTCAAATTATTCACAAGCAAGTCGACTCAAGTTAAAGGCGGAGTCATTTTCGGACACGAGATAGAAACATTTAAATTTCAATTTTAAATTAGAACATAAATTATTTATAAATGTTATTTGGTGTGGAAATATTATGGGAGATTAGGAACTAATTAATTATGATTAAATTATTAAGTAGGGATTAGGGATTAATTAATTAATTTAATTTTTAAACTGTGGGCCCCACCCGTTTTAATTAAAAAAAAACAAATCAGAAAACTAACTTTGGTGAGTCATAGGGGGAGGTAGAACGTGTCCAATAAGTGGACACCATATAAAAGTACATGCCAAATGATCAAATTGTTGGCATTTCAACATTTGCAAGTTGGAAAATAAAAAAATAAAAAAAGGAGAGAGCAAGGCCATGGCTGCTGCTCACGGCCAGCCATGGCCAAGGAAATTGGGTTGCCTTTTTGCTTTGGTTTAATTTCAAGATGATTTGCAAGTTCGCGGTGGTGATAGCAACGTTGGATATTGAATCGGGGAAGAAGAAATTGCGAAATTGGAGCAATTAAGAGTAGAAATTCCTTCGAGAAAATTAAGGTAAGATTTTCTTGTCTTGTGGTGTAATTATGTTAATGGTGTTGTAATGGGAGGATTAAAATTGGATTGGACGAAATTGGAATTAAGAAAGTGCATTAAATTGATGTTATAGGAAATTGTGGGCTGAAATGAATTTAAAAAAAAAAGTTGTTGGGTTGTTAGGAATATTATGGGCTGAGTTGTGAGAATTTTATGTGTATGTCGTTGTTGTTGGCATTTCTGTGTTGACAGGAGGACAATTAGAAATTCGGGTTAGGCGAATATATAGGGGAAATGCTGCCCGATTTTCGTTAAGTCCCTAACTAACAAAAACCCTAAATGAGAATATATAAGCTGAAATATAGGTTCTATAAGAAATGGGCTATAGACTTATGGACTAGAAAATATAGTTACTAACGATAACGTTACTCTTATATTAAATAGGCTAAAAGAGCGACGAGACGAGCGGGTTACGAATAGCCGCTAACAGGTATGTAAAGTTGTCCCTTATTTCTTTTGGCATGTCTTAGATTTAAGTGATGAACGATATGAACTTTGGGGTAATTCCATTCATAAGCTTTGAGTGATATTTACGATTCCTATTCACTTCTTGATGTTACAATTCTCAAGTGATTGAGCCTCCCTCTTCAGTTTTCTGTACGTTGGTTAATAGTCGATATATATCCGTTCCTATTCTTAGGAACTCTATGATAACTAGTGACATATGACTATGATCCTTAAGGCTTTGTGATATACTTATGATGACGTCAAGGGATGTTTGATATGTTTCCAATTACCTTCAAAAGGTATTTGATACGACTATTGTCTTGATTTTCAAATGGTAATTCGTGTTGATTATTCTATTGAGTCTTTGAAAATGTTTTTAAATTGCATATAGTTTCTCACTACTCTGCTCGTGCATGCCTCAATATGTCTTTCACTGAGTCCCGAGCCAGGATATGTATTCGTGCACAGTTTCACTGCATTGTTCACCGAGTCCCTCACTAGAGGGTCGGGTACGGTATATATATATATATATATATATATATATATATATATATATATTATGGTGTTATGCTGTGTTATGGAGTTATGCTGTGTTACGGATTTATGCTGTGTTATGGAGTTATGATGTGTTCTGGAGTATGTTGTGTTATGGCGCCAAAGACGGGGTGGCGACCATGTTCACCGAGTCCCATAATGGGCCGGATATGATATATGATATTGACATGCATGATTTATGTTCAAAGGCAAGCATTTTGGTATGCTGGTTATTGTACTCGTTTTCTGTACTCCTTATTTCAGTTATGATCCTGTTTACTGTATTTCATGCTTTATATGCTCAGTACATATTCCGTACTGACCCCCTTTCTTCGGGGGGGCTGCGTATCATGCCCGCAGGTGCAGATGCTCGCTCTGGTGATCCGCCAGCTTAGGATTCCCTTTCTGCTGTCTTGGAGAGCTCCGTTATTCCGGGGTCTAGACTTTTAGTTTGAATCTTATGATATATATATATATATATGTATATGTTATCCAGGGGTACGACGGGGCCCTGTCCCGTCATATTTCGCTATTCGTACTCTTAGAGGTCAGTAGACATATGTGTGGGTTGTGTATGGGTTATGTTCAACTGTGTCTATACGATGTGCTGTGGTATGATGTTCGTCTATAGTGGCAGCCTTGTCGGCTTGCATATAATATTGATATGTGATGGCAGCCTTGTCGGCTTGCGTATTATTTCATGATATGATTAGTTGTGACTCCTTAGGAGACAGTGATCTAGAAATATATACATATGTGACGATGTTACGAACTTTGCAGTTCCTTTATAAGTTTCCGTATTGTCGTAGTTTTAGTGTGACTATATCTGATAGGTACGTATACGGGTGTCCAGGTCGGGCACCAGTCGCGACCTACGGGGTTGGGTCGTGACAAAAGTGGTATCAGAGCGGTTCATCCTCGGAGTGTCTACATACCGTGTCTAGTAGAGTCTTGTTTATCGGTGTGTTGTGCACCACATCTATAAACAGGAAGCTACAGGACATTTAGGATGTTACCTTTCTTTCATATCTAAGATCGTGCGATAGAGCCCAGTCATAGGAAATGAATTCCTTATACTAACCTTTGATTTCAGCTGAAGAACGACATCGACAGGAGAAAGCGATCGATGATATTGGCAGTTACAAAGTACACAGGTAAGTTACGGTGCGAAAGAGACATGTTGGATAAGGTAAGAATATTGAAACATGATTGAAACGTGAAGGTTGAGGATGAAAGAGGAGTTAAATAGGAAAGTATAACAGAACAGATAGTCAAAGGATCAGGTACGTCTCGAGGTGCGATATGTGAGGTAAGTTCTGACACCTTTATACCTTTTACTTAAAATTGGGAGCCCTGTGTGGCTATGATACGATATGATATATGTGTACATATGTTGGCCCTGTGAGGCATTGTTGGTATTTCCTACGTGCAGGTTCTGGGGTAGTAAGAAGTACAGAGGAAACTCTGCCCAAATTTTCCCAGAAATAGGAAAAAGGAAGAGAATGAGACATAAGTTCATAATGTGTTTTGAAGGGTGATACCGACAAGGTAAATCTATTATGTTGGACTAAAGAGTTAAGAAATACCCCCATGTCATCCATAAGAGGCATCATTCTTGTTTGGGAGACCTTGTTTCGAAGAAGCGTACATGAGCAGTAGAATTCGGAATTCATTTGAATGGACGAGAATACCTTACAGCCACATTTTTGCCTAAAAAAAAAAAGAAAAAAACGCTTAGGGTAAAGGGCAAAACCGTCCAGCAATTAAGTTCCACTATTGGAAGATTACAAAGCATACGACAAGCAGTTTGTGAACTAAATGGTTCGTTCATGACTCAAGAATAAACCTGGAGGTAGACCATGTGAATCAAGCACTAGGAGTCCTGTGGTGCTTGTCAGATTCTACTTTTCTTCTGCTGGTGGTTGGAGAATGCTTCATAGTAACCTTGTATTAGTTCATTAATCAACTAATTGGAGATGGAATCTGTGGAAGGAAAACTTAAACTTGTGGGCGGTATAGGATCATGTATTTAATATGTTGTTGGTGAAATGCTAGGATGATTCGGAAGGGCTTGTGATACTAATGGATGATTTAGAAAACGGTGGTAACTCGTAACGGAACATTTTACTGAGGTATCGAGTGAAACGATAAGTAGGGATAAATTACGACGAGTTTACAGTTAAAAGGAGTAATAATATGATTGAGATAAAAGTACGGGGGAGGAAGAATTATGACAAGTTATGAAGGTATTGATAAGACAACTTGTGAGATACTATGGGTAAGATTGATCAAAAAGGGTGAAGGGTTAAGTATGCCTAATCCACAGAGTGTACTTAAAACATAGTAAGAATCGTGAATAAGATTAAGAAGTATTACGTTATAGGATGGATTATGAACAGGATGTAATGTGAACAACATAAGGATTGTTATAGAAATGAGTAAAGCCTAGCAAGGAAGTAACTAAAGAATATGATGTGATTAGTGCGAAACAGAAAAGCAAATGTAGAACGAATAAGAAAGACTTACAAAGTTCTATAGCGAAAGTTTAAAATAAAAGTCAAATGGTAACGAAAGTGAAAGCGAGCACAGGAAGAGAAGGAATTAATAGAAAGAGGAAGATAAGAAGAAAGCGAGTGGGATTACAGTATAGCCATGCGTTATGACATGTATAGCTAAGAAAACGAGTAAAATAAGCGACAGAATTGTGAAGGACCAACCTAAAGGAAGGTGAGCAACGAGACAGAAGGAGTGCCAGAAATGACTGGGATGATAAGAACAAATAGAGATGAACAGAGTATTTTTCGAAGATGAGAAAAGGGTTATGCACAAAATAAAAAGATGGACATAGATTGGAGAAATGAAAGGAATACTAAAAGAAGCACCCAATACAGACGTAACTAATTGAGTATGAGTATAGGATAAAAGGGAAATATATAGCTACGGACTTAAGGTGTAGTACAGCAAAAAGGTGATAGACAAGACCACTATTAAAACGAATTTGATATGATTTTGAGTAAGTTAGAAGTTAGCGTTGGGTATACGACAAGGATGAAAAAGCAGGAGGCATAAAAGAGTAACACGTGTATGTGACTTCACCTCGGAAACTGTGAAATCCTTAAAGGACAAATATTGTGGATTTGCAAAACAACTGATGTATTGTAAATATATTAGAAGAAACGGATGATATCCGTTGGGATAAAGATAGTGTTATGAGAAAGCTTGAGACACTTATCATTAGAATATAAGTGCTACTGAATGGAGAATTTGAGACGACGATAAGCACCACCTAACTACTGATTGGGGTGAATGGAATGTGGCTTCGGACAAATTGCTACATTAATTAGATTACTCGAGTACCAACCATCAGATTAGATTTTGTACTATATGTCGAGAGTTCTCATCACCTCGTGATGGTGTTGGGATTTCATACAAGGGTAATCTAAGTTGTAAGTGCTATTAAGGAAGACATGGATATGGTGCAGTATACCAAATGTATTGGAAAAGAATCATATGAATCTGAAAATTTGACATGGGGACATAGAGTGGAATGGAAATAGATAATAGTGTGAGTACACCCAAAAGGGGGGAAGCGGATGGGAGAAATGCAAGTGTAAGATGAAAGCAACTGATACTGCAATACATTTAATGTGAAAACTTAAACCTAAAGTGAGATCCCATGTTGAAACAAGCTAGTGAGATCTGAAAGCCAGCGACAAACGGATAGAAGCCAAGATGGTAATTGAGGCAGTGTTGAGAATTATTGGTACAGACTTTGGATAATATGACATCAGAAGATGGATGCTTATAAAACGGAAGAATATGACAAGAAAATGGTAACAAGTAACTTAAAAGGATATTATAAAGGATAGCAAGGTTGTACTGGATTAGAGGTTAAGATGTTGACAACAGAGTTATTGGCTAATGATATCGTGACACATAGGTAGCAAAGGAGAAAGGATAGGAAATCTCACCTGTAGTAAGATATGAGAAAAACCAAATGGTGAATAGAGGAAGAGGAAAGAATATGGCAAAATAGGCAGCAAGTGAGTGTTAGTACCATAAGATGCGTAGGGCAGAATAAGCCAGGAGAAGGAAAGACTATGACTAAGATTGGACGCATTTTGTACAAATTGTACAGGAATAGTTATGCAACCTACGAATACTTGTATACTAAGAACGAGGCCAAGTGAGTACTTGATAAGGAGGGTAAAAATTCAGTAACAACAATGCGGTTGCAAATTTTGGGTACATCAAAGAAAGGTGTAAGAGGGTTTGAAGCAAAACTACAGAGATGAAATTAGTACTGAGGGCAAAAGCCATAGTTGAGCCTTGACATCAATTGAAAGATATAAGAGAAGAATATAGGGTCTGCATAAAGACAAGCGAGGCAACGCTAAGGTATTTACTAGGCTGATTTGAGCACCTATACATACTTGTGTAAAGATTGCAATAGGATGCGTGAAAGGAGAGCTAAGAGCAAATTTGATCAAAGGGGCAATAGAAGAATTTGAGTCAAATATAAAGAAACGACACGAGGTAATATGCCTAAAGTATTACCAGTTACACTAAGAGAAATTATGAAATGATTTAACCGAGACAATTAGAACAAGCGGGTTACTGGTTATTGGATGACATTAAAGTTATAATATGAGGGGACCCTAGCGCTATTTAATAGCCAACCCTAAAGATCGAAATCGAGAGGTACAAACAAATGATAGTTAGAGACCTTCAAAAGAAAGTCAGAAGGTAACACATGATGCTGAGGATTCCAGAATACGAACTGTCACAGCGGAGTAAAGCATAGATATTGGAGTACAAAAAATGTCACCCTCTGGGAAATTTCATTTTACTCGTAGAACCTGCGAAGGATCCACAGGATACCAGAAACATGCGATACTCCAGGGATATTAAAGTGTAAAGAATTGATGAGGGACGTCTGCGCGTTACAAGATCTTGTTTAAAGATAAGAAGGTGGAGTGAAGTGAACGATACATCATCTTAAGAGAATAACTATAGAAAAAGAAAAAGTCGAGTCATGACTACACGCATCATGAGTACAAGTCTGAATCAATTGATGACAATACAATTGAGCAGTATGCAGATAAGAGAGACAGTAACACTTCAGCAGAACAGCTCGAAATACAGCTGATAACCAACTACGAAATAAAGAGAAGAGTAAAGACAAAGGCATGGAATTATTACCTCGAGAAGTAACAGAAAGAGGAGATATTACAGGAATTACTAAGTAAAGACCTGGAATGTGTTATAATGAATTATGGTGAATCGACCAATGGAAGAGGTATGTGAAGGGCGTGATTGAATAAGAGGACACTTGAGAAAGTATTGGGAGTTCAGAATCAGTTTAACATTCGAGGACGAATGTTCTAAAGGGGGGAAGGATGCTATACCCCGTATATTTATACGTCAAATTATTCACAAGCAAGTCGACTCAAGTTAAAGGCGGAGTCATTTTCGGACACGAGATAGAAACATTTAAATTTCAATTTTAAGCTTGCGGCTTGTAGATTTCCTAGGATTCTTGTATTGGTTCCCCTGGAGTATTGGTGGATTTTAGGTGACTTGGAGGTAGTTGCTAATACTTGCTTTTTCTATGTTTCTTGATGAGAAATTTCCGCAAGATGCGCCTAATTGGTTCTATGCTATAAATAGCGGGTCGTTATTGATATTGAAACGAATAAAATGTACCAAATATCATGAATTGATTCTAGACTAGGTATTAGTGAGGTCTTGTAAGTAGAAGGTGGTATTATCATATGTTAATGTTGATAGGTAGTAACAGAAACGAGGTGATATTGTGTGCGACTAGTCTGTGCAGATTATTGGAGACTATTGGTATATATTATTCATCATTTGTGGTACCTCACTTGTTGATGTTTGATACGAGGATAGTATTCTATATGACTTGTGTAGTCTTTCATGATATTGTTGGCATACCCATGCTTGGTACTTGTGATATTTACATGGTTATTGATGTTGACTCATACATTGCACGCATTCTCATCCTTCATGATATACTGTTAATACACTAATGACACTTAAGGAAACACTGTGATGAGTTGGGCTCTGTTTAGATGATAAGTGACGTGAGAGTTCGATATTCGATGCTTGCCCCGGAATCGTGGATTGAGTGGTAGCGATTTCCAAGGTTTGTGCCGGAGCCGTGAGGTACATGGACTCCGCTGGGCCTCCCATGAATTATGCTACCGAGATGTCGATACTTCCGTCCGGAGTACATGTGTACACAACATTGCATTGCATTGCATTTGCATTCTTACATCATTGCAAGGCATTACATTATGTCTTAGATTGTGATGATCTGGTGATTTACTTGTGTTTTTGGTTCTGGATTGGATATATTGAGACTTGACACGATTGGACTTAGTTGTTAAACCATAGGCTATGATCTTGAATTATTCTTATTGAATGTTCGTTGTTCCAATTGTAATTGTTGGTTTTCTAAAAATTAGGTGATTAATGATTATCATAAGGACGAGTTAACTTCTATACTAAGATTGAAAGCGTAATGATAATTGACTAGTGAAACTTTAGTGGAATTACCTAGTGTTTATTAGAGAAGAGCTAAGGAAATTAAGAATCTTGATATTATGACGAGCTGTAGATAATGTAACTTGTTGATCTAGTTTAATTATCATGCTTATTGTAAACTCTTTTATTGATATATGCCTCTAACCATTATCGGCCTATGATGCCTACTCAGTATATATTGATTGTACTGATACTACTCTTGTTACATCCCTTTTGGGGTGTAGAGTGTTTCAGGTGATGAATTGTTGAAATGTTCGGAAGATTCACGGTGCCTATCTCGAAGGCCTTCATCCCTTTCATTCCGGGACAGGGGTTTGGTCTTATTTATTATTGTGCTCCTGATTCACTTTAGTCGCTCTTGTAGTAGTCTAGATCAGGTCGTGGGAATCGGAACGAGTCATTGTAATTATTTATTTGTTGTAATCACTTCTGCTATTTGAATTTAAAATTTATTTGATTTCCACTGTTAATTATTCATATATTGAAGAAAATGAATTTGTTCTTTACTTGGAAAATATGTTATTTGATTGAGGGTTCGCCGACCGAAGTGGGAATGATAGGTCCCCGCGTGATTCTATATTGGGTCGTGACAAGTTGGTATCAGAGCCTAGGTTACCGGTCTAACAAGTACAAGGGTAATGTCTAGTAGAGTCTCGTGGAATGGTACGTAGACGTCTGTGCCCATCCACGGAAGGCTATAGGACATTTAGGAAATTTCCCTTCTTTCTTTCAAATCGTGCTACTTCGGTCAAATTGGTATCTCGGTGTGTCTAATTGGTATCCAAATGATTCCAATTAGTATCTAAGTGCGCAATCATGTCGGGTTACGGATCAGATCTAGTTGGTGTTGGAAATGTTCGATTTAAAATTTAATTGCGAAAGTAGTTCGAGCACGGTGTTGATTCTACTGCCCAGTCGTTGCGCCCCAACGGTCAGTCCACCGTTGTGGCGTTGCCGCTGCGACAGTTAGCCCACCACTGTAGCGGTACCCTCTGTTCGTCCTTGACCGCTCCTGCGGCTCCCCTACAGCCGAAGCAAGACCACTATAGCGGTCTGAGAAATCGCAGAAGCGGAAGTCCTGGGTTCAGAGACCCAAACTCCTCCCCTATTTTCAGCTTGTTTCCCTTGTTCGTACCATTCAACAAACCAAATAAAAACACCAGCAAACCTAAACCATCAGTGATATAAAGACAAGCCCAACAAAGACGAAAATCATTCAAGTCAATACTACAGACCCAAATACGAATGACAAAAATAAGAAACTAAATAGTCCAACATTCAAACCGAAAGTATCCAAACAACAAGCCCAAAACAAGGCTAACCAAGACCAAAACGAAATTATCCAAAGAGATCGAAGCAAAACCAAGCAAACCAAAAGGAAATTTTTTCAACAACAAAGCCTGACATGGGCAACCACAACACCATCATAAGAAAAAAAAAAGGGTAGGGTGGGGGGAAAGAGATCCCTAAGCCATCCTATCACTTGTGGCCCCTGCATCATCAGAGTTGCCGGCATCCTCCGTTGAGTTGCTCCTCTCACCATCTCCCTTGGCCTGGCTCACAAATGAATACTGGTCAGAGTCATCCTCATCCTAAATAGGCATCTCCTCGCTAGGGTACATCTTCCTCCATAAGCCCTTGATACCTCTCCAAGACCTCAGATGGACCTTGTCGCGAGACTTATTCTTGGCCTGCTCCTTCTTGAAATCAGTACAAAGCTGGACATGATCTAGACCCAGAGAAGTGTACACGGTCTGCAAAGCAGAGAGTGACTCACTCATCCCTTTTTGCGCCTACAGATAGCCCTTCATCTCCTCCCTAGTAAAGTAACCCTTGCCAGCACTGGAAGAACCCACCTCCACTGAAGGCCTCGGCATACCCTAGAACATCGACATTATCTCGTCAAAGCGAGTATCAATGTGCTCAAATGGGCCTCGAACAGGGACAGCCCTAGCTCTATCTCCACCTCCACCCGCACTGGCACTATCACTCATCCCCTCAACAGTCTTCCTCTTCTTGCGCTGGATGGAAGTACCATAAACAGACATCCGTAATGGGTGGGAATCAGCATCGGAATCAACCAAGTTGTCCTCAAGCCTCCTATGGACCCCAGCCCTCTTGCACAACGAAGTGATCAATGATGGGAACATCAAACGCAATGCCCCATACCTCAAAAAATCCTTTCATTCTTCAATCACCTACGAACCTACATTCACAGGCACGTCATCTAGGATGCAAGCAATCAGAAGGGCCCTGGGATAGGTCACGGAGGTGACATTCCTTGAGGGACGGACTCGGCGGGAGATGAGGTTAAGCCACCTCCTAGCCTTAGCAGTAAATTTATCGCTCCCTATCCCCACCCTGAACCGACCGCAAGTGATAGAAGTTCTATCCTTCTCGGCCACTAACTTAGACACCAGCCATTCACCATTGTCAGCAGTATTTTTAGCCTCCAAAAACTCCATCGAATGATTCTCCACTTTGTGCAACCGGTTTATTGCCCCAGCCCCCACCTTTACGGAGACCCCGCGTATCCCAATCGATTGTAGGTAGCATCACGTAAAATTCCCTCACCTAATTCTCATTGCATCACCCCGGATCCTTTACCAAACGCATCCACTTTATCGCTTCTAACCTCTCCAGAAACTCAAGAGCACGTTTCTCCACATTAGTCATGTCAAAACCTCTCTCCAACAACAAAGTCATGTGCTTCTACTCCAAGGATCGACGCTAGCATCGGGGACTGATGAAGACTTGATAGAAGGGTACTTGCTCCTCTTGTTGTTCTTGTTGTTGGGCTTCCAGATTTCAGCCATTGTACCAGCGAGGAACGGTATGTTGTGATACTTAATGTACCATATTTGAGGAATCAAAAGCTTACATTCTATGATCTAAACCTTAGCGAAATCAATTGTCAAAAAAATTCTGATGGTAGTTTTGTGCAGGCACTGCTGTAGCGGTCACTTAGACAGCTGCAGCGGGGATGCTATCGCGGTAATGGAGACTGCTCCCACGTCCCCTTCCATCTCCCTCCCAACCACGTCAGTGCCTCTTTAGGCGCTGAAGCAGTGTCGTCTTCTCCAACAAACCTGATTTTTCCTATCACCCCAAGGCCTCAAAAACTTATTTTTATGAACGGATCGAGTAGATATCAAGCATGCAAGATGTTTGCAACCCTTAGAACATAAATTCTAGCAACAACAACCCAAAAATTCAAGGAAGCCCACACCCTATTTCAAAACAAAAATTCCTTACTATGTTCAAGTTTTTCAGTCCAAATCTGTGCATTAACTACTCAATATTTGATGTATAGATTATTCTAACACTAAACAAGTTGTGTAATCCAGTCTATCAACACCCATGAAGTCCATCAACCAAAATCCAAAAATCCCAACTTTTGTGTTACGAACCCGTTTATTGAAGCATGAAAACTTAAAATTTCAATTTCATTACCCTATTATTAGTAGAGGAGAGTGATTTCTTACCTTAAGATTGGAAGATTTGAGTGTGGTTGGTGATGTTTGTGAATAACCTTTGAAGCTCCTTTTTCTCCTTCCCTTGAGAGCAATTTGTTGTGGTGTGAGGTTGGGTTTAGGTGTAGATTAAAGTGTGGGTTGTTAAGGGGACTTTATTTGTGTTTAAGAGGGACTTAGTTTGTTGTGTTGGGTTAGGAGATAGAGAGGCAGTCGGGGTTGAGGGGGAATGTATTGGGGCGAATGGGGAAGGTGGGAAGGGGTAAGGCCTTTTATTTTAGCGGTTACCTAACTGCTTCCGTTGTGCCACTATAGCGTTACTCCTGGCCGCTAAAGTGGTCACCCAGATTGTTGTTCCCAATGATTCATTCCATTTGATTGTGATTCGAGTAGAAGCCTTACCCATGTGTGCCCTGCGGACCTACGATTATAAATTCACCCGCTTCATCCGAGATGTTACCCTTGCAATTTTCTCGTGAAGGCCAGCAGTCAAGCCATCGCCAATTGTATATCGTTTGAATTTAAATTATGCGTGGTGATCTTCATAATAAGTATAGGCGGGAATGGTAGCATAACTTTTCACGATGAAGTAAGTTGTTCCAACTCTATGCTACCAAGTTTCATTCATAAGCTTACTTCTCCATGCACCTTGGTTCGCCCCTTACCGTTCGAGGTCGAACGGTTGTTTAATTGGTATCTGATGTAATGACCCGTTTAGTCGTTATCGTAAAATTCCGAAATATTCGCAACCTTGACATCCTAGACCTTTTTAGTTCGCTAAGTATTTCTGACGGACATCTAGCCTAGCGGGACCCGTTGTTTGGGTAGGAATTAAAATATCAAAATTTAGGTCGGGGACTCAGTCAGGTCGCCCCAGCGCTGGGATGACCGCCACAGCGGTCACTCCCCAGTGACCACAACCCAGCTGAAGCGTAAGTGGGATAGAGGCATCAGGCCGCTGAAGCGGCACCTGGTCGACCGCTATAGCGGTGAGGCGCAGTGAATTCCCCTATTTAAGAGTTCATTTCGGGATTTGACCCCATTTTATCAAAACCCTAAAACTCAGTCGCCTCTCAAGACTTTTTAAGAGTTCAAATTCCGATCTTCTTGGTAATAGTAATCTCCCTAACCTCTCATAATCTCTTCTTTCACATAGCTAATTGTTCCTAAGCTCTTCTCCCAGAAGCAAATGAAAATGGGTGTCACCAATTTCTAGACTTAGAAGGTCAAATGGTTAGCATGTTCTTCTATGGATTACATTGGTTCAATCTCTCATGTTCTTCACCCTAGAATGGTTACCAACTTAGATTCTCATATGTTTCCTAAATTGTATATGGGTTCCTTGCATAAATCTTGAAAATGGCTTTCTAAGGAATAGAGTTAAAAAGGGTGACTTTACTAAGCTAGTAGCTTAAATGGTTGACTTTATTCATGAATGGAGGTTAATAAATCTCTTAGCTTTGTGATCATGGGAAGAGAGTTCATTTAGTGATAAAGGTCTAGAAAATCTAGAAGACGTCTAAATTCCCAAAATTTCTTTATCTGAACCTCTTATAAGTACTCTAATAGTGATTCTTATTTTTAGGTCTCATGATGGTTTCAACTCCCTTCGTGTAGATTATGATGCGATGAATTAATTGAAGATCTACAGATATTTGTGGCACCCGCTCGGCCTCAAGGTAGGTTACGACTTCCTTTCGGTAGACTCCAGTTAAATTTATATATTCATGTATTAGAAGAAACGGAGAACGCATGTATAGGAATTGAAATATGGGATGGATTATTATTATGGTACTTTTATGTGATATATGTGTTTGGGGTTGTGGCCTATAGATTCCCTAGGATTCTTGTATTGGTTCCCCTGAAGTATCGGTTGATTTTAGGTGACTTGGAGGTAGTTGTTGGTACTTGCTTTTTCTTTGTTTCTTGATGAGAAATTTCCGCAAGATGCGCCTAATTAGTTCTATGTTATAAATAGTGGATCGTTATTGATATTGAAATGGATAAAATGTACCAAAGATCGTGAGTTGATTCTAGACTAGGTATTAGTGAGGTCTTGTAAGTAGAAGGTGGTATTATCATATATTAATGTTGATAGGCAGTAAAAGAAGCGAGGTGATATTGTGTGTGACTAGTCTGTGTATATTATCGAAGACTATTTGTATATCTTATTCATGATTTTTGGGTACCTCACTTGTTGATGTTTCATACGAGGATAGTATACTATATGACTCGTATAGTCTTTCATGATATTGTTGGCATACCCATGCTTGGTACGTGTTATATTGATCTGATTAATGATGTTGATTCATACATTGTACGCATTCTCATCCTTCATGATATATTGTTGATACACTGATAATACTTGAGGAAACACTGTGATGAGTTGGGTTCAGTTTGGATGATGAGTGACGTGAGAGTCCGATATTCGATGGTTGTCTCAAAATGGTGGATTGAGTGGTCGCGGTTGCCGAGGTTTGTTCCTGAGCCATGAGGCACATGGACTCCGCGGATCCCCCATGGGTTGTGCTACCGAGACGTCGATACTTCCGTCCGGAGTACATATTTACACAGCATTGTTGTCACGACCGGGCTAGGGGGCCATGACGGGTACCCGGAGCTGACTACCGAGCACTACTCATTATGCTAATCATCATACCCGACCTGAACACACATAATATCCAAGGCAATACATATATACATAAGCCCTCACGGCTGCAAAAATGATATACAAAATAAATACTGATGGATTCATGAGGCATCTACTACCTACACATATATATCTACGAGCCTCTACTAGAGTACTAAGACATAAGGACAGGACAGGACCCCATCATACCCGAATATGTAGACAAAAGAATGTATCAACAAATGGCACCTCCGGAGTAGTGGGGTGCTCCTATGAATCTGCTGAATAACTCCTAAGAATTTAGGCCACCTCCCTGCCTACCTGTGAGCATGAACACAGCGTCCAAAAGGAAAGGACGTCAGTACAAACAATGTACCAAGTATGTATACATAATAACATGATAAAAAGACGCAAGACTGTAAGGTAAAGGGGTAACCTGTAACTGATTGCCTCTTAAGGCAGATTCATGCATGCTAACTCTTATAATAAACAACATCATATTATGTAAGCATATGTATGTAACTGCCCGACCATATAGGTACGGTGTGATCATCATTAGCCCATGTCCGGGCCTCCCGCATCTGGGGTAAACATCTCATGCCGCCCACTAGTGGTGTCTGCCCATGACATCTTGACATGGTGTATACCGCCCGACTTAGCGGTGTCTGCCCGGCCATGTAGGTACGGTGTAATCTCATCATTCTATATACTTATCATAAAGCATGCATAAGAACCCAAGTAAAAGCTACAACTCTATCGGGGTGACGTAAGGTCGAGACCTCCCCGATGCCATTATGGAGTAGTCATGATCATTATGTCTCACCTTGAAGGAACTAGCATCATAAGGTGAGTCTAACAACAATGAATAGCCTCAAGAAATCATATAAGGATCATTAGCTTCATACAAATATCATATCATGAGCTTTAGCGTCTCTAGATTTAGATTCATAGTCACCATTATAACCTTCATAACGCGTCTCTTATCATTATCTTTATGGGTAGCTCTTAATAACTATAGACTTATAATTTTCGAAATATAAGAAAGTCATGGAAAGATAAAGGAAGTCATATTATAGGAATCATGCCTTAGAAAAAGAAGGGACTAGCCTCACATACCTTTACGTCACTCTAACTTCACCGACTAAGTGCTCCTCTCCAATAATCACAATTCTACATTCAGGAGAATTCGTACTAAAATTAGATGACCGGAAACATACTTAAAGCTAAACTAAGGCGACTAAGGGCTAACGAAAATTGGGCAGCACTTCCTTTGTTTCTACAACGTTCTCCATATAATATAACAGCTCCTAAACCTCAATAGCAACATCCATAATATTATAATCAATAAATGTTGTTAAGCTAGACATTATTTAATTCTCAAGATTCCCTCACACAGTCTTTCATAACCATAGTTTTTACCCAACGCCGTATTCATTCAAATATAATGCTTCTTCAATACTCTTAATTTCATTCATAACAAGATTATACTTCTTCATGCTAGGAATCATGACTCCAATCAATTTACTACTCAAAATACCATTATTACCATATTTGAGCTCATATTATACCTCCTTCTCTAATCCAAGTCTTTCAACCACTCAATACCTTTAATAACATGAAACAAGTGTAAAACTCACCTTTGATTGTGTAGGAATGGGTTTTGGATGGAAATGCTTCACTTGGAGAAAACCCCAACTTCAATTCCAAAGAAATTTCTAGCTTCCATCAACCCTAGTTAGCATTCTTGCACTTGATTCTACTAGTTTTTGGTATTTGATCTTTGATTCACCTTGGATATGTGTTAGTGAAGTGTGTGGAACATTCAAGGGGTCTCTTGAAGAGTGGAAAGGATGACAAATAAGAAAAATGAATTTGGGGTCCTCCTTATATAAAAATTAAAAGCTGCTCGTCGAGTGTTATACGGACACTTATACGGTCCGTATAAGTGACCGTATAATACTTCCAGTGGAAGACACTTCTCTGGATAGATTATACTGTCCCTTATATGGACCGTATAAGTTATATGGGTCGTATAAGTTATATGGGTCGTATAAGTGGTCGTACAACTCAAAATTTCCGAAATTGCTCCCGTTGTTTCGTTTAACTTCCAGTCCTCATGGAACCTCCTTAGCACTTGTTTAACACTTCATTAGCAACCTAAGGAGCATTATATATCTTCCTCACGACATTACTAAATCGATATTAGCTCGGTACTTCTCAAAACCCTTCCAAAACACGACTTATACTTTGCCTTCCTGAATGAACTTTCTTCTCTTGCCTCAAATGTCTTTGGAATCTTAATTATAATCACTAAGTACCCCTTCTTAATTGTAGGGACATCATATACCTCTTACCCTGCGTTAGTCTATTTGTTGCACAACGACATGATATTTTTCGAGGTGTAACACTATTCCCCCCTTTTAAAAAACATTTTTCCTCGAATGTTAGGTTCTCGGGAATTCTACAGAAATTTCACTAGAGTTTCCCCTATAATATGGTACTATCATCCTGTCACAACTATCATGACCCAGCTAGGGGCCGCGACGGGTACCCGGGGCTAACCACCGAGCACCGCTCGTTCTGTCGCTCATTTTACTCATTTAATGCTCTTTTTATCATCTTTATACTCATGGCGTAGGAAAATCATATTTCATATGAAAACATAAAGTACCTTCATATACATGTGCCCTTAGGCTATCAAAATAATATATATATGTATACAGTAGCGATCTCGTGAGACCATCTAACCCGCACTGCGTATCTACGAGCCTCTACTGGAGTGCTGAACATAGGAACGGAACAAGACCCCATCGTGCCCAAAATTGCATATACATGGCTATATATATACACAAAACAATAATCATAAGCACCTCCGGGACAATGGAAGGCTTTCAGTCAGCTGACAGCTACTACGGATTTGGATCGAGCTCTCCTCCCTGTCTACCTGTGGGCATGAACACAGCGTCCAAAGAAAACGGACGTCAGTACGAATATTGTACTGAGTATAAGAGGCATAAACAATGAAATAATACAATGATGTAAAGAAGATACTCATATGGAACATCAGAATCTAACTATCAAGTATAAGAAAAACAAGTCATGCTGTCTTACTCATGCTCATCATCATATCATATATGCATAATGTATAAGCTGCCCGTCCATATCGGATCGGTGTGATAATCATAACATGAGCCTGCGTCCAGGCCTCCCGCGTCCGGGGTAAAATCGCATCTCATGCCGCCCACTAGTGGTGTCTGCCCATGTCGTTTAGCCATGGTGTATCATATAGCTGCCCGCCTTGGCGGTAACTGCCCGGCCAAATAGGCGTGGTTTAATAGTAATATCATCATATGCACATCACAATATACTTAGTTTGTCATTATACATACATAAGGCTCAAGATCAACCATACTCTATCGGGGTGACGTAAGGTCGTGATCCCCCGATTGCATTATGGAACAATCATGGACATTCTACCTCACCTTGAAGGAATTAGCATATAACGTGAGTGTAAGCGATAAATAACATCACTATAATCCATATAATTTAACTCATTACCTTGTGTAGCTAATTATGGACATAGGCTCACGAATAAGAAAGAAGTTACGCTATGGGATTCATGCCATTAGAAAGAAGGGACTAGCCTCACATACCTTTGTCGTTTAGCTAAGCTATCATTCACTTGTTCTCCTTCAATGTCACGTCGCTACCTTCACGAGAGAATTCGTATTAACATCAGTTAATCAACCATAAGAATGCGTTACCATTTCTAGAGAAAATTTGGCAGCACTTCCTTTGTTTCTACTACTTTTCCCGTATTCTATATCGACTCCCAAATGCTCACATCAACATTCGCGATATTGCCATCAACAATCATCATTTATATACATTCGCCACAATCCACCATTTCTCTTCGATTTCTCCACATGCATATTTATAGCTTACTATAGCATTTTCTCTTGTATCATGCTTATTTCATGGTCCAAATGTTATTTATAACGTATTCACAATCACAACACTCCAACATTTATGATTCAATCCAACTACCATCCAAACATGGCACTATTCACTCATTAATGACCCATTTCCTACGTTTTTCTACAATTCAAGTATCTTAACCTTCCAATACCTTAAACAACATAGTTTATCCATAACACTTACCTTAGATAATGGTTGAACAAGTCTTGAGTGGAGTTCCTCCTCTAGCACCAAAACCCTACTTCACTCCTTTTGGGTTTTCATGAGAAAGATGAACTTTAGTGTGATTCTTACACTTGATTTCGTGGGTTTCATGTAGTTGATCACTAATTTCCTTTGGTTTTCTTGTGATGAAGAGTAGAGAGTATTCTAGAGGCTTCTTGAAAGATATATCGTGGAATGAAATGAATTGAATGAGCTTAGGTTTCTTTTTAATAACTTAAAATCTAATCCGGAATGAACAGTGACTGAGGTGTACAGTGGTCGTAAACCCACTTTACGGGCCGTATTCTGGTTTACGGTCCGTCCTTCGCGACCGTATTTAAGCATAACAGAACTAGAAAGGTTTGCTAGAGTCATGGTAGTTTGCGGTCACAGTTTACGGGCCATATTTCGATTTACGGTCAGTATTCTGGGTCGTATTTAACCATTTAGACATTTGGCAGAAAGTTGAAATCTTGGAAGGTTGGAGGACGATTGCAGTTTACGGTCCGTAAACTACTTTACAGGCCGTATTCTATTTTATGACCAACTGGGCCGAAGTGCAAATCTACAACTTTTCACTGTATGTTCACGGGGAAATTTCCGAGGTGTAACAACAACAACCCACAATAACATCGCCTCACAGGGATACAATACACTGGCAAGAAAATATGGCCACACACGACCAAAAGCATTAAAAAGAAAGTATTACATACCTTATAATAACAGCGTCTCATCTTAAATCTCTTCCGGGGGTGGAAACAATTGCGGGTACTTGGACTTCATGTTTTCTTCCGCTTCCCAAGTCATTTCCTCTCGGTTATTGTTTCTCCACAAGACTTTCACTGAGGCTACCTCTTTATTTCTGAGTCTCCGCACTTGTCTATCTAGTATGGCAACGGGTACCTCTTCAAAAGCCAACTTCTCCATAACTTGAACATCATCTACAGGCACGATTCTAGTAGGATCTCCGACACACTTATGGAGCATTGACACGTGAAAAACTGGGTGGACTGATTCAAGTTCTGGAGGTAAGTCTAGTTCATAAGCTACTTGGCCTATCTTGCGGACTACCTTATAAGGTCCAATATACCGAGGACTCAATTTTCCCTTTTTACCAAATCTCATCATGCCCTTCATCAGTGATACCTTCAGAAATACCCAATCATTAACTTGGAATTCTATGTCTCGCCAACGGTTGTCCGCATAATATTTTTGGCGACTTTGGGTTGTCAACAATCGATATCGAATAACCTTGATCTTTTTCAACGCTTGTTGAATAAATTCTAGACCTATTAGTTGTGTCTCCCCGACTTCAAACCATCCAATTGGCGACTTGCACTTCCTTCCATACAGAGCTTCATACGGAGCCATCTGGATGCTAGAATGATAACTGTTGTTGTAGAAAAATTCAATAAGTGGCAAATGTTCATCCCAATTTCCTCCGAAGTCTATTATACATGCTCGTAACATGTCTTCCAAGGTCTGAATAGTGCGTTCAGCTTGTCCATCAGTTTGTGGGTGAAATGTTGTGCTAAGCCTCACTTGAGTACCCAAACCTTCTTAGAAAGACTTCCAGAATTTAGTAGTAAATTGTGCTCCCCTATCTGTGATAATAGATATCGGGATACCATGAAGTCGCACTATCTCCTTAAGATACAACCTTGCATAATGTTCTGATGAATATGTGGTTCTGACTGGGAGAAAATGGGCTGATTTTGTAAGTCTGTCAACAATAACCCATATGGAGTCATACTTACACCGAGAATGAGGCAAACCTACAATGAAATCCATGTTGATCACTTTCCATTTCCATAGCTTGTAACAATCCTCCTGGCTTTTGATGCTCAATTTTCACTTGTTGGCAATTTCGACATTGAGCTACAAATTCTGCTACGTCCTTCTTCATTCCATCCCACCAATATATTAGCTTAAGATCGTGATACACCTTTGTCGTTCCTGGGTGAATGGAATACCGAGAGTAATGAGCTTCTTCTAGAATCCGACGACGTAGTCGTGCAACATGTGGAACACATAGCCTGTCTCGGTACCTAAGAACTCCATCTGCAGAAACTTCAAATGGCAACCTCTCTTTCTCAGGAAATGTATCTCTATAATGACTCAACTAGGGATCTTTATATTGGCGCCTTCTTACTTCCGTGTGTAAAGATGAAATAGTTGAATTATGAATCCCAACCCCTGCATTGCCTGAATCAATTAGACAAACTCCAAGATTAGCTAGTTGGTGAAGCTCACGGATTAATTCTTTCTTCTCCGGAGGGACCTCACATAGACTGCCCATTGATTTGCGGCTAAGTGCATCAGCTACTACATTCGCCTTTCCGGGGTGGTATAAAATACTCACATCATAATTTTTAATAATTCTAACCACCGCCTCTGTCGTAGATTAACTCCTTCTGCTTGAAAATATATTAGAGACTCTTGTGATCTGTATAAAAATCAACATGTACACCATACAAGTAATGTCTCCACATTTTTAGCGCATGAATAACCGCAACCAATTCAAGATCATGCGTCGGGTAATTTTTCTCTCTGTATAAAAATCAACATGTACACCATACAAGTAAAGTCTCCACATTTTTAGCGCATGAATAACCGCAGCCAATTCCAGATCATCGGTCGGGTAATTTTTCTCATGCTTCCGCAACTGTCGGGAAGCATAGGCAATGACTTTTCTGTGCTACATCAACACACAGCCTAACCCAACACCAGAGGCATCACAATAAACAACATACCCTTCTGATCCTTGCGGAAGCGTCAGGACTGGGGCTGAAGTTAATCTGTCTTTCAATTCTTGGAAACTACGTTCACAAGCATCAGTCCACTAAAATTTTGCTGATTTCTGAGTTAGCTTTGTCAATGGTGCTGAGATAGAGGAGAACCCTTCCACAAATCTTCTATAATAGCCTGCTAATCCCAAAAAGCTACGGACCTCCGTAGGTGTTATAGGTCTTGGCCAAGTCTTCACAGCCTCAATCTTTTGAGTATCAACTCGAATGTCGTCAGCTGAAATGATATGGCCCAGAAACGTTACAGAATTCAGCCAGAACTCACATTTCAAAAATTTAGCATACAACTCACGAGTCCGAAGAATCCCAAGGACAATACGCAAATGGTCTGCATGATCCGCTTCTGTCCGAGAGTATACTAGAATATCATCGATGAACACGATCACAAACAGATCTAAGAAAGGCCTGAATACATTATTCATCAAATTCATAAATACTGCCGGAGTGTTAGTCAACCCAAATGACATTACCCGAAATTCATAATGGCCATATCTGGTTCTGAAAGCCGATCTCAAATCAATTTTCTTCTCTAACTCTCACTTGATGATACCCTGATCTCAAATCAATTTTGGAAAAGCACTTGGCACCCTGTAATTGATCAAACAAATCATCGATTCTCGGGAGTGGATATTTATTCTTTATCGTCACCTTGTTCAACTGCCTATAGTCGATGCACATTCGCAAGGATCCATCTTTCTTTCTTACGAACAAGACAGGTGCTCCCAATGGCGATGAACTGGGTCTAATGAATCCCTTCTTGAGCAAATCTTTCAGTTGTGCCTTTAGCTCTTTCAATTCTGCAGGAGCCATTCTGTAAGGAGGAATAGATATAGTTTTAGTATCCGGTAGTACATCAATAGCAAAATCAATCTCCCGCTCCGGTGGAAGGCCTGGAAGTTCATCTGGAAATACATCTGGCAACTCTTTTACTACCGGAACAGATTGGAAAGTCGGCGGCTTTGCTTCGGTGTCATGAACTCAGACTAGATGATAAATATAGCCTTTAGCGATCACCTTTCTTGCCTTAAGGTAGGAAATAAACCTACTTCTTGGGGACGCTGTATTACCGTTCCATTCAAGCATTGGTTCGCCCAGAAATTGGAACCGAACTATTTTCGTTCTACAATCCACATTAGCATAGCACGAGGCCAACCAATCCATGCCCATAATCACATCAAAATCCAACATTTATCAACCAAATCAACTTTAGTCTGACGATCACATACCACAATCACACAATCTTTATACACTTGTCTAGCTATTACTGGATCACCGACCGGAGTAGATACCTCGAAAGGTTTAATTGGCTCGAATTTCACCCAAATACGGCCAGTAATATAAGGAGTGATATAAGACAACGTAGAACCCGAATCAATCAATGCATAAACATCATGAGAGAATACGGATAGTATACCTGTAACCACATCAGGGGAGGACTCAAAATCCTGACGTCCGGCTAGAGCATAAATACGGGGCTAGGTGTCACCTGAACTGGATGCTCCCCCTCTACCCCTACCGCGGCCTGCTGGAGTCTGGGGGGCCTGCCCTACCGGGCGCATAGACGAGGAAGAACCAGCTGCTAATCCTGTGGGCTGAGCCCCAACTCTACCACCCATCGATGGACAATCACGCATCATATGCCCAACCTGACCATAGGCGTAACAAGCATCTGAACCTTGGCAACACTGACCTGAATGTAATCTACCACACTGGCCACATCGCAGCACCGGTGGTCTCCGCTGGCTAGGATCACCTCCAAAACTGAGGACCTAAGACTCTCGAGCTCTGACCCGGACCAGAATAAATGGGGCGATCTAATATCCTACCCGCAAACTGAGGAGGTGCACTAGTCGCGGACTAGCTTGAATATCTGGAATGTTGTTGCCGCTGACCCCCTCTGTACTCACTACTAGCACTGGCGGATCTGGCCCTCTTGCTTTGTCCTCTATCAATATCGCACTCACTCCTCTGCGGCTATTGCTGCTCTTCTAAGTTCTGGGTGTGGGCCTGAATATGGGAAATGTCCATCCCCTCTTTTTAGTCTAGAAGCAGAAAATTACCTGACCAATGCGACATACTTGCTTAATTTAATAAATCACGTTAAACTCTAATATGGAGTCATACTTAAACCGAGAACGAGGCAAACCTACAATGAAATCCATGTTGATCACTTTCCATTTCCATAGCTTGTAACAATCCTCCTGGCTTTTGATGCTCAATTTTCACTTGTTGGCAATTTCGACATTGAGCTACAAATTCTGCTACGTCCTTCTTCATTCCATCCCACCAATATATTAGCTTAAGATCGTGATACACCTTTGTCGCTCCTGGGTGAATGGAATACCGAGAGTAATGAGCTTCTTCTAGAATCCGACGACGTAGTGGTGCAACATGTGGAACACATAGCCTGTCTCGGTACCTAAGAACTCCATCTGCAGAAACTTCAAATGGCAACCTCTCTTTCTCAGGAAATGTATCTCTATAATGACTCAACTAGGGATCTTTATATTGGCGCCTTCTTACTTCCGTGTGTAAAGATGAAATAGTTGAATTATGAATCCCAACCCCTGCATTGCCTGAATCAATTAGACAAACTCCAAGATTAGCTAGTTGGTGAAGCTCACGGATTAATTCTTTCTTCTCCAGAGGGACCTCACATAGACTGCCCATTGATTTGCGGCTAAGTGCATCAGCTACTACATTCGCCTTTCCGGGGTGGTATAAAATACTCACATCATAATTTTTAATAATTCTAACCACCGCCTCTGTCGTAAATTAACTCCTTCTGCTTGAAAATATATTAGAGACTCTTGTGATCTGTATAAAAATCAACATGTACACCATACAAGTAATGTCTCCACATTTTTAGCGCATGAATAACCGCAGCCAATTCAAGATCATGCGTCGGGTAATTTTTCTCTCTGTATAAAAATCAACATGTACACCATACAAGTAATGTCTCCACATTTTTAGCGCATGAATAACCGCAGCCAATTCCAGATCATCGGTCGGGTAATTTTTCTCATGCTTCCGCAACTGTCGGGAAGCATAGGCAATGACTTTTCTGTGCTACATCAACACACAGCCTAACCCAACACCAGAGGCATCACAATAAACAACATACCCTTCTGATCCTTGCGGAAGCGTCAGGACTGGGGCTGAAGTTAATCTGTCTTTCAATTCTTGGAAACTACGTTCACAAGCATCAGTCCACTAAAATTTTGCTGATTTCTGAGTTAGCTTTGTCAATGGTGCTGAGATAGAGGAGAACCCTTCCACAAATCTTCTATAATAGCCTGCTAATCCCAAAAAGCTACGGACCTCCGTAGGTGTTATAGGTCTTGGCCAAGTCTTCACAGCCTCAATCTTTTGAGTATCAACTCGAATGCCGTCAGCTGAAATGATATGGCCCAGAAACGTTACAGAATTCAGCCAGAACTCACATTTCAAAAATTTAGCATACAACTCACGAGTCCGAAGAATCCCAAGGACAATACGCAAATGGTCTGCATGATCCGCTTCTGTCCGAGAGTATACTAGAATATCATCGATGAACACGATCACAAACAGATCTAAGAAAGGCCTGAATACATTATTCATCAAATTCATAAATACTGCCGGAGCGTTAGTCAACCCAAATGACATTACCCGAAATTCATAATGGCCATATCTGGTTCTGAAAGCCGATCTCAAATCAATTTTCTTCTCTAACTCTCACTTGATGATACCCTGATCTCAAATCAATTTTGGAAAAGCACTTGGCACCCTGTAATTGATCAAACAAATCATCGATTCTCGGTAGTGGATATTTATTCTTTATCGTCACCTTGTTCAACTGCCTATAGTCGATGCACATTCGCAAGGATCCATCTTTCTTTCTTACGAACAAGACAGGTGCTCCCAATGGCGATGAAATGGGTCTAATGAATCCCTTCTTGAGCAAATCTTTCAGTTGTGCCTTTAGCTCTTTCAATTCTGCAGGAGCCATTCTGTAAGGAGGAATAGATATAGTTTTAGTATCCGGTAGTACACCAATAGCAAAATCAATCTCCCGCTCCGGTGGAAGGCCTGGAAGTTCATCTGGAAATACATCTGGCAACTCATTTACTACCGGAACAGATTGGAAAGTCGGCGGCTTTGCTTCGGTGTCATGAACTCAGACTAGATGATAAATATAGCCTTTAGCAATCACCTTTCTTGCCTTAAGGTAGGAAATAAACCTACTTCTTGCGGACGCTGTATTACCCTTCCATTCAAGCATTGGTTCGCCCAGAAATTGGAACCGAACTATTTTCGTTCTACAATCCACATTAGCATAGCACGAGGCCAACCAATCCATGCCCATAATCACATCAAAATCCAACATTTATCAACCAAATCAACTTTAGTCTGACGATCACATACCACAATCACACAATCTTTATACACTTGTCTAGCTATTACTGGATCACCGACCGGAGTAGATACCTCGAAAGGTTTAATTGGCTCGAATTTCACCCCAAAACGGCCAGTAATATAAGGAGTGATATAAGACAACGTAGAACCCGAATCAATCAATGCATAAACATCATGAGAGAATATGGATAGTATACCTGTAACCACATCAGGGGAGGACTCAAAATCCTGACGTCCGGCTAGAGCATAAATACGGGGCTAGGTGTCACCTGAACTGGATGCTCCCCCTCTACCCCTACCGCGGCCTGCTGGAGTCTGGGGGGCCTGCCCTACCGGGCGCATAGATGAGGAAGAACCAGCTGCTAATCCTGTGGGCTGAGCCCCAACTCTACCACCCATCGATGGACAATCACGCATCATATGCCCAACCTGACTATAGGCGTAACAAGCATCTGAACCTTGGCAACACTGACCTGAATGTAATCTACCACACTGGCCACATCGCAGCACCGGTGGTCTCCGCTGGCTAGGATCACCTCCAAAACTGAGGACCTAAGACTCTCGAGCTCTGACCCGGACCAGAATAAATGGGGCGATCTAATATCCTACCCGCAAACTGAGGAGGTGCACTAGTCGCGGACTGGCTTGAATATCTGGAATGTTGTTGCCGCTGACCCCCTCTGTACTCACTACTAGCACTGGCGGATCTGGCCCTCTTGCTTTGTCCTCTATCAATATCGCACTCACTCCTCTGCGGCTATTGCTGCTCTTCTAAGTTCTGGGTGTGGGCCTGAATATGGGAAATGTCCATCCCCTCTTTTTAGTCTAGAAGCAGAAAATTACCTGACCAATGCGACATACTTGCTTAATTTAATAAATCACGTTAAACTCTAAAGAAGAAGTTAAGCATCAAAATTAGTGTTAGAAATCACGTCGTAATACAAACCTTTATAAAAGAGTAATTAAATGACAAAATAATACTCATTGGTCATTATTAATCCTGACAAAATTAAATTTGTTGAATTAAATAACCAAGCGATCACCGCAATTAATCTTGTAACAAGGTCTCCTGCTTTACGTTGGCAAAGGGACAGAGAGAAAAAATAAACAGAATCTGTTGTCCTTGGCTATTGTGCGACACCCTTTCGTTAATTTGTTAGACAAATAACATTTTTTTTAAGAAGTATTTTAATTTCTATTCTTAATGATGAGCTTTTGTAGTCACAAAATTATGATGGCATGTTTAAAGTCAAAACTTTATTTCGAAAAAAAAAAATCTAATCCGATCTTCGGGATCTGCATTAGGGTCCTATATACAGTACTTATAATTTGAATTCGTGTTAGGAGGTCTCACTTTAGGGATAAAGTGTTCCTTATCAAAGAAAACTCTATTTTCATAGCTTGAACCCGAAATATATGATTAAAGACGAAAGACTACTTACACCCATCACAATTTTTATTTTTTTTAAAACTATATATAGTCAAATACCGCCATATAACATGAAATGAAAAAAAGCACTCGTATTACACTTTCATATATGGCACTAGTCTACAGTCTACACAGAGCAGGAAAATTTGGAACCAAGGAACATGAAACTAGAAAATGGGATAATTCGCTGGCTTTCACATCATAGACGTATATAGTGTAAATAAAATACTCCCTCCGTTTCAATTTATGTGATTCTTTTCGGAGTACGAGGGTCAAACTAACTTTGATCTTAAATTTTGACATAGAGTTTCAAGTTTGTAAAAACAAAATTTATATATTTAGAAACTACATTAAAAGTACCATAAGTCATGGTAATTTATAATTCAAATAACTTAGAAAAAAATGTAAGGAAAACATGATCAAAGAATCATCGTAGACTCCCCAAATACTAAAGGGTTCACATAAATTGAAACAGAGGGAGAATTAAATTGGATTATGAGAATCTTATAGGAAAAATGATGTTTCAAATATAAAATTTGATGATCTTTTATTAGTCAAAATTGAAGAAAACGATAGAAATTAGCTTCCATCATGCGCAGCAATTTTTTTTTATTTTGAATTTTTACTTAGTCCTTGTTACAAACTATATATAAGTCATCGTTTGTCTAAACATGATGGAATACATATTTCTTCATCATCGTCTTCAATGGATTTTCTGAAGAACAAAGAACAAAGTAATAAGAAACGGAAAGTGATAGTACAACCTAAGAAAAATCGAGAAACCATTTTATGTGTCTTAACAGATACGTGTACAAGATCAAAGCCACACACACCAATTATTGATGGATCAAATCTGGACCGTGTGATAAAAATGAACAGCTGTGATGAAGGCTTCTAGAAGACATGTGCAATGCACATGATGGCATCAAATTTGTTGAGTCTGTTATTTAGACCAGCCAATAGAAATAGGACAAATAGTATAGATTTAATAATTTTCTTATTCAGTATTTTTTATTCTTATACATGATATCAGTATATACGAAAGAGAGCAGAAAATTCAGAAAATACTTCCCATTGCTTTCCTTTATGGTATCAGAGCAGTGATTCACAAATCACAAATTTAATACGTTTTCTTTACAAACCAAATAAAAATGACGAATGAAACCAACAATTCTGGATCTTCAACTGGAACTGATGCAGCATCAGAACCAGCAGTTATTAACTCCAATCACGCCTATTTTTTGCACTCTTCTGATTCTCCTGGTATGGCCCTTGTGAACAACCTCTTTGATGGAAGAGGTTACCAGGGTTGGAAGAGATCAGTCTTAATAGCTTTGTCAGCAAAGAACAAGCTAGGATTCATCACTGGTGCCCATCTTCCACCGGATTCAACATCACCAGATCTGCAACCTTGGAGTAGGTGCAATGATATGGTAACTTCCTGGCCTCTTAATTCACTTTCTAAAGATAATGCAGACAGTGTAATATACTCTAGAACTACTAAGGAGCACTGGACAAGCCTGGAACACAGGTTTGGCCAATCAAATGGGGAAAAACTGTTTCACCTGCAACAGGAATTAACAAGGTTGGTGCAGGGAACTAACAATATTGCAGGCTACTTCACAAAACTTAAAAGATTATGGGATGAACTTGACTCTTTGAACTCTAGTTTCAAGTGTACTTGTGTGTGTAACTGTGAAGGAAAAGAAAAATTGGAGAAATCTTTGGAAGATGAAAGACTTATCCAATTTCTGATGGGGCTAAATGATGTTTATGCACAAGCTAGGGGTAATATTCTGATGCTTAACCCTTTACCCAACATCAACCATGGTTACTCACTAATCTCACAAGATGAAAACCAAAGGGAAACCTACATGAGTTCTATTGTTCCTTCTGATTCAACATCCTTTACGGTAGGGAACTTTAATCAATACAAAAATGGGAAACAAGTTCAAAGATATCCAGGATCTGGATTTGGATCTGGACCCAAACCAAATGCTAACTACCCAAGGATGAACAATGCTCAGCAACCAACTAACTACTCAAGGATGAACAATATTCAGCAACCAACAAGGTTTTCAAAACAAAACCAAAAATTCAAAGGCAAAAAGAAATTTAACCCCAATGTTTCTTGTGCTTATTGTGGAAAAGTAGGTTATGTTATGGATGACTGCCACAGGCTGCATGAATATCCTGATGATTTTCAGTTTACAAATGAAAAGAAATATGCAGGAAACATTAAAGGAAATGTAGTTACATCTGAGGAACCAGAAAATAACAACTATATTGATCTTGAGACTATCAATCAGCACATGAACAAGGAGCAGTTGAAGCATTTTGTTCATATGGTCAAGCAGTTCAAGGGACTAGAATCTTCACAAGCAAATACAAGATCTGAAATTAATGCTAATGCAGTCGTCGGTACTATTACAAAATACTTTGGAAAATGTTTTTTAGTTTTTAATTCCAGCACCTGGATCATAGATTCAGGTGCTTCAGAGCATATGTGCTTTAATTCAGCCTCTTTTATATCAATGTCACCCCTTAAAATCCTGTAAATATAAATTTACCTAATTCTGATTCCATAGTTGTCACACACACAGGTAAAGTGTCAATATATTCTGATCTAATATTGCACAATGTGCTTTATGTTCCTAGTTTCAAATACAATCTTTTGTCAGTCCATAAGTTCACTATTCAATTTGAATGTGCTATGTTCTTTACATCTACTGCATGTATGTTGCAGGGCTCTTTAATGAAGAGAATTCAAGTTTTTGGTCAAGCTAAGGAAGGTCTTTATCTACTACAACCCAATCCTAAGGAGTCTAGTTCCAACCATGAAGTTTCCCTGAAGTCTCAGTCATTTTCTAGTTTTTCTAGTCAAGATCATTTACCTGTTTCAGTTTGTTCTAATGTTAGTAGCAATGTAAACCTATGGCATGTAAGACTTGGGCATTTGCCATATTCATCAATGAAAAATGTCAGTTTCATTTCTATCCCTCTTGATTCTACTTGTCATTGTGAAATTTGTCCTCAAGCTAGGCAAACTAGGCTACCTTTTCCTACCAGTCAAATCACTTCTAAATCTGTTTTGAACTAATTCATATTGACACATGGGGACCATATAGAGTTCCTACTCACAATCACTATAAGTATTTTTTGACTATAGTAGATGACTATAGTAGATGCACTAGGACTTATTTGCTTGCAACTAAGAGTAATGCTTTCACTATTTTCCAATGTTTTCAACATATGGTTGAAAGGCAGTTTGGCGCAAAAGTCAAAATCATCAGATCTGATAATGCCATGGAATTTGGAAAAAGTGAAGCTATTTCCAATTTTTTTAGCACACAAGGAATAATCCATCAAACCTCTTGTGTTGCCACCCCACAACAAAATGGGGTGGTTGAGAGGAAACATAGGCAACTTGAGATTGTCAGGGCATTACTTTTTCAGTCTAAGGTACCAATGATTTATTGGGGAGAATGCATCCTAACAGCTACTTTTTTGATCAACCGATTGCCTTCTAGAGTCCTTTATGTAAGAACACCTTATGAGATTTTGTTTAATCATCCACCAACTTATCAGTTTTTAAGGTGTTTTGGTTGCCTATGTTATGCAAGTACTTTGGCCCATGGTAGAGGAAAATTTGATTCAAGGGCAAAGAAATGTGTGTTTTTGGGATATCCTAGTACTCAAAAAGGTTACAAACTTCTTGATTTGGAGACCAAGAAATTGTTTGTGTCTAGAGATGTGCATTTCTTTGAAACTATTTTTCCTTTCCATTCCTCTATCTATTATGTTCCTACATCTTTTTTCCCCTCTCCCAATATGGAAAATGATTTTACATCATCTTACTTCTCTAGCAATGATGCAGATCCTAACTCGCAGTCTTCTGAACCTTCTTCTTCTTCTATCAATTCATCACTTCCTGATTCACCTACCAATTTCACACCCAATGATGATTCACCTCCTAGTTCACCACCTCTAAATTCACCATCTCCTGATTCTTCATCTATTAATCAGTCATCATCACCTCATGATTCACCAACTATTATGCAGCCACCACCAACTACTAGAAAGTCTCAAAGGGAGAATTTTGGGGTTCTCCCTTCTCATCTTTGTTATAGCCCGTATTTTGTGCGTCCGGATAATTCGAGATAATTGCGAGAAGTCAAAGGCAAGACTATCTTCCAAAATTTATTTTAATGTACAAGATGTTTATGAATATTATTTATAAACATTATTAGTATGGAAATATTGAGAAAGGCTAAGGGTAAAAAAAGGAAAATTCACAAAATGGCTCATGGTAATATTGCGGAAGGCTAGGGGCAAAATGGAAATTTCACAAGAAGTCTTGAAAATTCTTGAAGAAGCCAAGTTGGCCGTGTGGCATATAAGTATATGTCCACATTTTTATTTAATGAGGCTAATTATAAATATTATAAATATATATATTTAATGACGCTAATTATATATATATATATATATATATATATATATATGGACCAAATTGTAGCATGTAGAGACGGATGAAATTCATGAAATAGATGTATATGGGTGGTGGATGAATGGGATTGTATGATGGTAGGATGTGATGAATTGATTTTACTTAGAATTTTAATTGTTGTTGTGGTAGATTCTATGATGAAAAATGAGGATTTAATGGTTTGAAATGAAGTGGAAGTCGTTTGTGAATTGTTGAAGAAGTTAATGTGATATTAGTATGGTTTCTTATATTATATAAATGATATTGTTAATGTGTAGGTTGTAAATATAATTCATGAATTTGGAAGTGAGACATGTGTTGGAAGATTGTAAGTTGGGTTGTTGTGGTTGAATTTGAAAAAAGGAAATAGGTTGTTATTGTTCTTGTTGAATTTGGAAGGCTTCGGGTGAAGTAGTATGTTGATTGAGTCGTTTTGAATGCTATGTGAATTGAATCGAATGTAAACGAAATGTCGTTGAATTGTATGACAAAGGTTGTTAATGTTAGAATGCGTCTTGAATTGATTGTTGATGTTGCTGGCACGATTGTTGGTATTGTTGTTGATAGTTTGGCCAAGTTGAATTCTCGGATTGATGATTTGGGCCGAGTTAGATTCTCGGGGATGGTGTATTTACAGGGGAGATGCTGCCGAAATTTCGGCAGATCATAAGTGAATTTATTTGAAAGACTAAGACAAGTGTGTGTGACGATGAATCTAATGATTATGTAAATCTTCTTGAA
Organism: Lycium barbarum; assembly: GCF_019175385.1. Classification (NCBI taxonomy): domain Eukaryota; kingdom Viridiplantae; phylum Streptophyta; class Magnoliopsida; order Solanales; family Solanaceae; genus Lycium; species Lycium barbarum. The sequence continues at coordinate 57,152,673 of NC_083339.1, forward strand.
TGTAGACTAGAGATAACAAGCTTGGACAATTAAGAGTAGCTAATAGGACGTGGAGCAGGTATGTAAGGCTTACCCTTTCTTTCTTTTGGCATGATCTTTATGAAACGAGCAAATGACGTATATGTATGATTTCAAAGAAATTCCTGCTCTTAGAACCACTAGGATGGCTAACGTCCTTGATTTCCATAAGCTACTTCATATGATTTTGATGCGTATTTATGATGTCCGAAGACCTATTTGATATGTTTCCGAATGGTATTCGAAAGATAATCGATATGACTAATGTCTTGATTTTTCAAATGCTAGCACGTTCGACTATTCCATTGAGTCTTTGATATATTTTGATATGTACATATGATTCCAAAAGCTATATTTGATTTGATCCATACGATATCCGAAAGATACTTGATATGATTATTGCTTCGATTTTTCAAAAATGGCTTCTGAAATGTTCGTAGAAGGTTCTGTACTTCAAACGCTCATAACTTTCTCATACTAAGTAGGATTGACGCGAAACTTGTTTCTGAGCCTTCAGATGTCGGTAAGTATACTTATCTATCGAGTCTTGATTTATGTGCATATAGTTTCTCACTACTCTGCTCGTGGATGCCTCAATATGTCCTTCACTGAGCCCGGGCCAGGATATGTTCTCGTGCGTACTCTCCTGCATTGTTCACCGAGTCCCTCTCACTTGCGGGCCGGGACACGTTATATGTATATGATGATATGATGATATGGGGATGGCGTCCAGGATGGCATATGATGATTTCATTCACCGAGACCCGCAAAAGAGGGCCGGGACACGTTATATGTACCCACCGAGTCCCTCGATAGAGGGCCGGGACACGTTATATGCATACATGATATATGATGTTGACATGCATGATTCCATCCACCGAGTCCCTCACGGGAGGGCTGGGACACGTTACGCATATATGATATATGATATGGACATGTATGATTCTATCCACCGAGTCCCTCACAGGAGGGTCGGGACACGTCATCCGTATATATGATATATGATATGGATATGCATGATTTTCATTTAAAAAGGCAAGTACTTTGATGTTTTAAAAGGTCATATTTGATTCTGGTAATTCTCTGTTTCAGTTATGATTTTGTTTCCTATATTTCATGTCTTACATGCTCAGTACATTTTCCGTACTGACCCCCTTTCTTCGGGGGCTGCATTTCATGCCACGCAGGTACACCCAGATGAGTTGAAGCTAATATAGAAGATGTTCCAGCGGAGATGGCAAGCTCCATTTGCTCTTGGAGTGTTGCCGAGTCAGAGTATATGTGCTATGATGTCTGATTGATGTTAGAGACTTTGCAGACAGAGTCGTGGGTATAGAGTGTCAGTTATGTAAGCGGCTCCATCAGCCGATGTGTCATTCTGTATTATGTGATAAAGTCCGTGTGATTACAGATTTTGTTTGATTTGAGAACAAAGAAAAAGAATATTTCTGAAAGCCTTACTATGTATTTCATGTTTATTTGATTTAAAGGTCCAATGAGATTATATGCGTATTAAGAGTCAGAGGGTTCGCTCGGCTCTAAGTAAGGGTCGGGTGCCCATCACACCCTAGGTAGATTAGGGTGTGACAAAGTGGTATCAGAGCAGGTTGTCCTAGGGATTGTTTGCAAAGTCGTGTCCAGTAGAGTCCTGTTTATGGTGTGAAGCCGGCCACATTCATAAACAGGAGGCTGCGGGGCATCTAGGGATTGTTGACCTTCTTTTTGTCTTAAGATCGTGCGATAGAGCCAAGTCATAGGAAAATGAAATTTCTTATATAAGCCTTACATACGATGGAAGGAGGTAAGTGATGATATGGGAAGTTATAAAAGTAAACCTCGATATACTTGTTCTGTTATCTGAAATTGGAAGTTCTGGATGGCTAGAATGTGACATATAGTCGTATGCTTTGTCATGCATTGTTGGTATTTGCTGCGTACATGTTTGAATGGTAGGAATTTGTAAAGGAGACCCGGTTAGAATTTTTCAAAAATCAGGTTATTTGATCTGGAACACCTAATAGGAAGAGCATGGGAAGGAAATATCGTAAATAGACAATAAGCGGGATGTAATATTTTAGAGGAGCTTCGGATTTGGGCATGGCGTGAAAAATGATTGTGAGAAAGACAAATAGCAGTCTGAAGGATTAAAATGGATGACATTCGAGGCTTAGTAGGACCAAGGTCAGTTGAGGGATTCAGAGAAAGTTGACAATCAGTTTGCTATAGATTATTATGTAAGAGTGGTAAAGTGGAAATTCAAACAGACTGATACTCAAAGTATTCATAAGTAACGGCGATGAAGGTATGTTCGCCACCATCGGGAATCTGGAAGTTCAGGACAAGAAGTAGTCATACACACAGAAGTGAAACGTGAATATTGAGGATTAAAAAGGGTAAAATAGTAATTGCAAAGGGAAAGACGTATTACGAACATGCCTCGGAATCTGTAAGACTTCGACTTGCTTCAGATCATGTAATAAAGGCCATATGAGGAAGTGGACGCGGTTATATCAGCATTAAGGCACCGGATTCCATCGAAGTTTCGAGGTTAAGCGTGCTAAGATGGGGGAAATCTTAGGATGGGTGACCCCCTGGGAAGTGTGCAAGAAATTTTATAGATTTAGACGTAAGAGACAAGTGGGAAACCAGAGTAGCCTAAGGGAAACTAGAGTATACAGGATGGTTGGAGACCATAAGAGGCCACATAGGACGAGACTAAGGGAAACTAGAGTATACAGGATGGTTGGAGACCATAAGAGGCCACATAGGACGAGACAGGCTAGACTGGAGAAGAGACAGAAAGTGCATCACAGCCCTGGAATTAGGATAGGCTTGAATAGCGTTTGGAGTTATTCTGTGGGCAAAGTAGTAGCAATTATACATATTTATATATATATATATATATATATATATATATATATATATATATATATATATATATATATATATATATATATATATATATATATATATATATATATATATATATATATGAATGCGTAGGATATCCCACATTTGCTTGTGTCGGTGGACATGTGAGTCCCAACAACCGATGCCACGGTAAATAAGGCATTAATCAAGTAAGGGTGCCGAAGTTCGAGCGACAGCAAAAATAAATGGTCCAAGTGTTACAAGGTAAGTTACTATTATTTTCACTACAGGTTAAAACTGGAAAGGTTATAATACAATGATATTTGAAAAAGAAAGTGAGTGAGTAGATGGGAAATAAAGAGACCAAAATGTCGGAAAAAGGTGAAAGGTAAGAAAACATCGGTGAGTGAAACCCCCGAGAGAAATTACCAGCAAGGTACGAGACTATCTGGATAAAAATTCAAAGGTAGGCATGTGAAAAGGATAAAGTGAGGCCATATGGAACAAAAGAGGAATGTGTGGAGTTCGAGAACCGATTCCAATAAGTAGGGCTAAAGAAATAGTGACTATGACAAGGAAAGTGAGGTGAGAGAAAGAATGTTTAGGCTTTGCGACGGTATTAAGAGGTTCCCAGCCTGTGAGAGGTATATAAAAAGATAAGTGTAGGATAAGGTTAATGTGGTTGCCTCAGATATGGAAGTGCCTTTCTGAAAAGATGACTTAAGAGTGAAACGGAATTGCGTGTATAAAGTAATATTTCACGAACTTCAGAGCTGGTGTTGCAATACCGAGAGGAGAAGAGTGTTCAAAGAGGAAGAAACCCAAGAGGGTTAAGGATGAAAGTAGGAAAAGTATACTAACGGGTTGGTCAAAGGAAGAGGAGAATATTTGGGAGCAAAATAATTGAGGATCTTTAACTATAGAAGTAAGAAGGATACCTTAACGAGTTAGCGGTAGGAACTCGGTTACGCATCAAGAAAAGAACAGGAATGATGGGACGACACTACTGATTGGGAAATTAATGATAGGGAATGAGAACTTGTGCAAGGTCTGAAGGATTTGATCTTAGCGGAAATAGAATGAAGTGAAAGGAACGTGCATGGGAGACCGCTCGGACGTAGCATTATAAATACAAATGTAAACTGTAAGGATCCTGTGCTACGAGCAAAAGTAGCGGGACGCTCGAAAATGTGGATGCATAATTGCAACACAAGTGCATGGTTAAGAAGAATTACGAGTAAGTGAGCTAAATGAGTGAAGGGACTAATAGTGGACGGAAAGAGTATGGAAATGTGGACAAAATGATGATATAGGCGCAAGATGAAAGAAAAACTTATGGTAAGAAGTTTCGATATGTTATGCACAGAGTTGGAAAAAGATTTCACAAAAGGACTGTTGGCATATAAGGAGCCCCTTAAAAGGGGGGCGGGGGGGGGGGGGGGGGGGAGAACATATTATATTAGGCCTCAAGTCCAAGGAGGAAATTTAATAGCTCGGGGCCAGAGTTCAAAACATATCGGCATGCCAAGAGAATACATGAAAGGAGTAGAAACGAATTGACAATGAGTATACCGTGAGGCCGACATGAAGGGAAAGAATGAAAGACACCTTAAGAGAATGCTTTATGCCGACATGAACTATGATATGGTTGGACCATAATTTGAATCCCTCGTATCGAGCAAAAATTGTGTAGTATCTAAGTACGCAGCGACATGCGGTAAAGAGTAATAAAAGAGCAAGAAAATGCTTACAAGCTAAGTTTACAAAGAATAATGGAGAGAATGATAAGACTCAAAGGATATTTCGGATGACAACGACTATTGTAATAAAAGTACCTACGATTGGTGGTTTGGAAATTTTTGAAAGAAAGAAAGAACGCAGCGTTTGTGAAGGAGCTAAAAGGGTTCATTGGATACTAGAAAATAGTTCATGGACCATTAATGATACGGAGCATAAGAATATACGCTATGAATTTATATGAATCATCGATGTGAAGCGATGCTCGATCATATTTGTAAGGAATCCCCACCGGAGAGCCAACAAGAAATAACGAAGGATGAAATGAGCGCCAATACAAAGAGATCAAAAACAAGTATACTTATGTCGAGAAATGTGAGAGAAGGAAATAAAGAAAAAGTTGTAGTAAGAATTCAAAGATATTGCGAACTAAGAATTTAAGTGAACTCGGATCATAAGCTACCATAAGTGTAACTGGACTGCTAAGGATAGTAAATGAGGAAACATTACATACATACGTCTTTGGATAAATATTTGGAATGAAAGATTAAAAGGGATAGTGATAAAGACATAAAGAAACAGGGGGAAAGGAAAAGAGAACACCAAAGGATGATGAATATTTATAGCATGATAAGCGAGACCGCAATACTATAGATAAAATGAGGACAAGGAACAGCCGGTGGCCATGTTGGATCGTCAGATGAAAAGGTTACGTACCAAAACATGACTTCTATTAAGGCATTGTGGCGAAACAGTAACAGTGAAGAGATGACCTGGGAAGGACAAGGATAATAAGTTGGCACAATGGATTAGGAAACCCATGACACAGAATGAAGACTCATGTAAAGACCGAGGAGTTCGATTATAAAGGAAATAGGGTGAAGGATAAGGAATGGGGCGTGAAGGAAAGGACAACTATAAAAAAAAGGGACCCTCCCGAAGTATTATAACACCCCATGAGATCAGTTGAACATTCGACGACGAATGTTCTAAAGGGGGGGAGGATGTTATAGCCCGTATTTTGTGCGTCCGGATAATTCGAGATAATTGCGAGAAGTCAAAGGCAAGACTATCTTCCAAAAATTATTTTAATGTACAAGATGTTTATGAATATTATTTATAAACATTATTAGTATGGAAATATTGAGAAAGGCTAAGGGTAAAAAAAGGAAAATTCACAAAATGGCTCATGGTAATATTGCAGAAGGTTAGGGGCAAAATGGAAATTTCACAAGAAGTCTTGAAAATTCTTGAAGAAGCCAAGTTGTCCGTGTGGAATATAAGTATATGTCCACATTTTTATTTAATGAGGCTAATTATATATATATATATATATATATATATATATATATATATATGGACCAAGCTTGTTACATAAGCCAAGTGGTCATATTTGCTATTTTAAGAAAGTTCAAGAAAAATGGAGAAGGGGACATGTGTCCACCTTGTATGGGTAGAATTCATAAGCCTAGCCGAATGAAGGAGTCAAGTGAAGAAGGTATGTATTCAATCTTCTTTCCCATGTGTTATGGATGATTTGTGAGTGTTGTATCATGTAGAGACGGATGAAATTCATGAAATAGATGTATATGGGTGGTGGCCGAATGGGATTGTATGATGGTAGGATGTGATGAATTGATTTTACTTAGAATTTTAATTATTGTTGTGGTAGATTCTATGATGAAAAATGAGGATTTAATGGTTTGAAATGAAGTGGAAGTCGTTTGTGAATTGTTGAAGAAGTTAATGTGATATTAGTATGGTTTCTTATATTATATGAATGATATTGTTAATGTGTAGGTTGTAAATATAATTCATGAATTTGGAAGTGAGACATGTGTTGGAAGATTGTAAGTTGGGTTGTTGTGGTTGAATTTGAAAGAAGGAAATAGGTTGCTATTGTTCTTGTTGAATTTGGAAGGCTTCGGGTGAAGTAGTATGTTGATTGAGTCGTTTTGAATGCTATGTGAATTGAATCGAATGTAAATGAAATGTCGTTGAATTGTATGACAAAGGTTGTTAATGTTAGAATGCGTCTTGAATTGATTGTTGATGTTGTTGGCACGATTGTTGGTATTGTTGTTGATAGTTTGGCCAAGTTGAATTCTCGGATTGATGATTTGGGCCGAGTTAGATTCTCGGGGATGGTGTATTTACAGGGGAGATGCTGCCGAAATTTCGGCAGATCATAAGTGAATTTATTTGAAAGACTAAGACAAGTGTGTGTGACGATGAATCTAATGATTATGTAAATCTTCTTGAATGTAGACTAGCGATAACAAGCTTGGACAATTAAGCGTAGCTAATAGGACGTGGAGCAGGTATGTAAGGCTTACCCTTTCTTTCTTTTGGCATGATCTTTATGAAACGAGCAAATGACGTATATGTATGATTTCAAAGAAATTCCTGCTCTTAGAGCCACTAGGATGGCTAACGTCCTTGATTTCCATAAGCTACTTCATATGATTTTGATGCGTATTTATGATGTCTGAAGATCTATTTGATATGTTTCCGAATGGTATTCGAAAGATAATCGATATGACTAATGTCTTGATTTTTCAAATGCTAGCACGTTCGACTATTCCATTGAGTCTTTGATATATTTTGATATGTACATATGATTCCAAAAGCTATATTTGATTTGATCCATACGATATCCGAAAGATACTTGATATGATTATTGCTTCGATTTTTCAAAAATGGCTTCTGAAATGTTCGTAGAAGGTTCTCTACTTCAAACGCTCATAACTTTCTCATACTAAGTCGGATTGACCCGAAACTTGTTTCTGAGCCTTCAGATGTCAGTAAGTATACTTATCTATCGAGCCTTGATTTATGTGCATATAGTTTCTCACTACTCTGCTCGTGGATGCCTCAATATGTCCTTCACTGAGCCTGGGCCAGGATATGTTCTCGTGCGTACTCTCCTGCATTGTTCACCGAGTCCCTCTCACTTGCGGGCCGGGACACGTTATATGTATATGATGATATGATGATATGGGGATGGCGGCCAGGATGGCATATGATGATTTCATTCACCGAGACCCGCAAAAGAGGGCCGGGACACGTTATATGTACCCACCGAGTCCCTCGATAGAGGGTCGGGACACGTTATATGCATACATGATATATGATGTTGACATGCATGATTCCATCCACCGAGTCCCTCACAGGAGGGCCGGGACACGTTACGCATATATGATATATGATATGGACATGTATGATTCTATCCACCGAGTCCCTCACAGGAGGGCCGGGACACGTCATCCGTATATATGATATATGATATGGATATGCATGATTTTCATTTAAAAAGGCAAGTACTTTGATGTTTTAAAAGGTCATATTTGATTCTGGTAATTATCTGTTTCAGTTATGATTCGGTTTCCTATATTTCATGCCTTACATGCTCAGTATATTTTCCGTACTGACCCCCTTTCTTCGGGGGTTGCGTTTCATGCCACGCAGGTACACCCAGATGAGTTGAAGCTATTATAGAAGATGTTCCAGCGGAGATGGCAAGCTCCATTTGCTCCTGGAGTGTTGCCGAGTCAGAGTATATGTGCTATGATGTCTGATTGATGTTAGAGACTTTGCAGACAGAGTCGTGAGTATAGAATGTCAGTTATGTAAGCGGCTCCATCAGCCGATGTGTCATTCTGTATTATGTGATAAAGTCCGTGTGATTACAGATTTTGTTTGATTTGAGAACAAAGAAAAAGAATATTTCTGAAAGCCTTACTATGTATTTCATGTTTATTTGATTTAAAGGTCCAATGAGGTTATGTGCGTATTAAGATTCAGAGGGTTCGCTCGGCTCTAAGTAAGGGTCGGGTGCCCATCACACACTAGGTAGATTAGGGTGTGACAATCTTAAAGAATATTTTTGTAATTCTATTTTCCTAAGTAATGTCACATATTCATGTTTTGTAGTTCCTACTCCTCCACCTTCTATTTCCTTTCCTAATCTTTCTTCTTCTATCCGTTTCCACAATTTTTACCAAGCCTGTACTCATCCTGGTTGGATCAAGGCTATGCAAGATGAAATTGAGACCCTTCAACAAAATCAGACCTTGGATGTTGTTGATTTACCAAAGGACAAGAAAGCTCTTCCTTGTAAATGGGTCTATAACGTTAAACAGCATGCAGATGGTACGATTGAAAGGCTAAAAGCCAGATTGGTAATCAGGGGAGATATGCAGAAAGAAGGGATAGATTTTAACGAAACATTTTCCCCAGTGGTCAAAATGACCACTATTAGGTGTTTGTTAGCTATTGCAGTCAAAAGGGGATGGAAAGTTTCTCAATTTGATGTTAACACTGCTTTCTTGCAAAAGGACTTGCAAGAAGAGGTTTATATGAAATTTCCTACTGGTATGGATCCCATTCAACCCAATCAAGTTTGTAGACTTAAAAAGTCTCTTTCTGGGCTCAAACAAGCCTCTAGGCAGTGGTATGCCAGGCTTGTAGGAGCCCTTAGTTTCAAGGGATTTACAGCATCTCTTAACAATTACTTTCTGTTCTTTAAAGTCACTGGAAATTCTATTGCTATTGTCGCGGTATATGTTGATGATATATTAATTACAGGGGATGATGTCAATGAAATCTCAACACTAAAGTCCTTTCTTCATCAAGAATTCAAGATAAAAGATCTTGGACCACTACATTATTTTCTAGGAATCGAAATTCTAAGGGAAAATTCAGGTTTCATAATGTGTCAAAGGAAATATACCTTAGACTTATTGAACGAGTTTGATGTTTCTCATCTTGGTTCAGTATCATCTCCCATGAATCTTTCTCACAAACTCTCTGTGGATTCAGGAGTTCCAATGTCAGATCCATCAGTTTATAGACATCTTATTGGGAAGATCAACTATTTGACACATACGAGACCGGATTTATCATTTGCAGTTTTGACTCTTAGTCAATTTATGCAAAATCCAACCATTCCTCATTTTAATGCGGGATTAAGGGTTCTCCGTTACCTGAAGAAATTTCCAAATCAAGGCCTCTTCCTTAATGATTTGTCTTCCTTCTCTCTCAAAGCATTTTGCGACGCCGATTGGGCTTCATGCCGCGATTCTCGTCGATCAATCAGTGGTTTCTTCATCAGCTTGGTTCTCTGATTTTGTGGAAATCGAAGAAACAGGCTAGCATCTCTTTATCATTTGCAGAAGCAAAATATAGATCAATGAGGAAATTAGTTGCAGAGTTAACATGGTTGACGAGATTACTTACAGATCTATCGATTTCTCCTTCACTTCCAGTGCCGATTCACTCCGATAGCCAGGCGGCTATTCATATTGCTCGAAACCCCGTGTTTCACGAACGAACGAAACACGTTGAGCTCGATTGCCACTTCATTAGGCAACAATATCTGGCTAGTTTGATTTCTTTAAGCTTTGTTCCATCAAAAGGCCAACTCGCCGACATCTTCACCAAATCTTTGTCGGGTCCAGCTCATCGGACTAATCTTTCCAAGTTGGGTATCACTTTGCTCCCCTCCAACTTGAGGGGGGATGATGGAATACAGATTTCTTCATCATCGTCTTCCATGGATTTTCTGAAGAACAAAGAACAAAGTAATGAGAAAAGGAAAGTGATAGTACAACCTAAGAAAAATCGAGAAACCATTTTATGTGTCTTAACAGACACGTGTACAAGATCAAAGCCACAAACACCAATTATTGATGGATCAAATCTGGACCGTGTGATTAAAATGAACAGTTGTGATGAAGGCTTCTTGAAGACATGTGCAATGCACATGATGGCATCAAATTTGTTGAGTCTGTTATTTAGACCAGCCAATAGAAATAGGACAAATAGTATAGATTTAATAATTTTCTTATTCAGTATTTTTTATTCTTTCCTGTATAAATACATGATATCAGTATATACGAAAGAGAGCAGAAAATTCCCAAAATATTTCTCATTGATTTCCTTTAAAAGAAGTTCTTGTTCAATTTCCCCGAGAATAAATTTTCAATTTTGTCTCTGTCGCCAACACTTGAGACTGCATATTCTCTTTTGGGAGCTAATAAGAGCTTTTTTATGAGTTTAAATTTTATATATTGACTGTTAAACAATATTTGCACATGAAATTACTTATAAGATAATTATAGCTTTATGATACACATTAATTGATAACCTGTAAAAGTGGTAACCAATATGCTATAAGACAAATCTTAAAATTACCTTGTCCACTTGCTTTATAGTTTTGCAAAATGTGTTCTTTTTCTATTATAGAAACGACTGATTAATTTGAAAGTTTTTATTCATCAGTAATAACTCTCAACATATAATTTAGTTGATAAACATCTTGGAGATCGAAACAATATAGTGCCACCGAACCTTTTCCCATAGTCCAATTGCATGATTTAAATGAATTTATTTGGTATATTCAAGTCCCTATTGTCATTAAATTGAAAGGGAGTGACCACCAACCTATCTAGACACCATATGTACTCAAATTATTCTTCTATATAAGCGTCTTCCTTTAGCCAAACCATGTATCTCCACTAAACTTTCTGAGTTCCCAAAGTTTGTGGATACCTTTTCCCTTCCTTTTTCCTTCTAAAAATGGCTCATTCCACATTTCAAGAGATTCCAAAACAAAAATGAATTCAGAAACAGAAAACAAAAACAAGGCCATAGTGAAAACTCTTTACAAGGCATTAGCATGTACATATGGTGACACTAAAAATGTCACCGGACTTATTGCCGATGACTTAGAATGGTGGTTTCATGGACCACAAAATTGTCACTATATGATGAAATTGCTCACTGGAGAAATATCTAGTAAGAATAATTCTTTCAAGTTTGAGCCAAGAAGTGTAGATGCTATCGATGATCGTGTGATTGTTGAAGGATGGGAAGGTGCAAAAGCTTATTGGGTACATGTTTGGACATTGAAAGATGGTATTATTACTCAATTTAGGGAGTATTTCAATACTTGGCTTACTGTGACTGAATGAGGCCTACCGGTAGGGTACGCTCTGCCACCACGTTGTGGCAGAGCCACCCTCGAGACCTCGCGAAACGTTCACTGCCAGGGATTATGCTAGCAATTTGATGGTGGTGAATGAATGTTTCATGTAGTACTATAGTCCATTAGGGAAATGAAAGCAGGGTGTGTTTACCTTCTTCCGTACCTAAGTGTGAAAAAATGGAAATGTAAGAAGTTTGCTTATATATCCAATCGATTTTTTGATGAAATATTATACCCCTGTTTCACTTTATTTGTTTTATTTTTCTGTTTAGTCCGTTTAAAAAAATAATGATTTTTTTCTTGTTTGACGACTCTTTAATTCAAATATTTTATCAATTATGTTTAAGATTACAAGATCAATTAAAAAATATTTTGATACATTTAACATGTATTTAATTTAAGATTACAAGATTTATTTTTATTTTTTTAAATTTTTGAACTCCGTATCAATTTAAAACTAGACGATTGAAACGGAGGGAGTGCTTATTATGAATTGTTGGTTTAAAACTTTGTATTCAGAGTTTCATGTTAGGACACACCACGAGGAATGACATCTTTTTTGGCAGCAATAAGTGCCAACCACTTTGGTCTCTGCAAAAGTACACTTTTCTCCTGGCGATTGATCGAACAAGTTGCCGTAGAAAGAGCTACTTCCGTCAGCCCCAAAATAAATATTACCAAACAAAAATTACGTCCATTAAAAAATTAATAAATATAATGTGAAGTAAACTAATTCATCTTTATTTATTAGATATTTTTTTGAAAATTAAACAATATTAAAAAAGACTACTTCTTTAATGTTAAGGGTATAATTGGAAACGCTTGTCAATTTTTGTCTTAATTTCTTAAGACGACATTTATTTCTAAATATTTTTTGTTTGTTAAGATGACACTTATTTTGAGTTGGAGGAAGTAGTTTTATTAGTGGTCGTGCAACATTGAGTCAATTCCTCAAATAGTCATTGAACTTGTTAAAAAATCCTACTAAAGTAACTTTTGATATTTTTTTGACAATAAGGTCATCAAATTATGCCCTTGTTTCCAATAAAGTAAAACAATCCATTTTTGAACATAATCCCCTTAACCCATTTTTAAATTACAAAATTCATTATCTAGGCACAATTTTTCGGTACTCCGAAATTCTTCTTCAAATAATATTTTCATGTTTTAATAATAAAAAATCAAAGTATTATTTCAAGTTATAAGAATAAAACAATATAACAATTCAAACTCTAAGTATGCTATAAGATTTTCTTTGTTATATCAACTTCTTTTGAATTATTTTAATATTTTTCTATTGCTCAACGCAGGAAGTTAAACATTTTACTGAATGAAAGTGCTTGGACATAATTGAAACACATGTGACGTTATATAGATGCATGATGCATGTATAATATTTGGATAAATTTTCTCAAAGAACAAATCGTGTTGGATAACTACTTCGTAAAAATAAAAACATTTTTACAATTAGTTGTATATATGCTTTCTAAAAATATAAAATATTATATTAATTGTAATCCACTTATTTGTAGTAGTTAAATAAAATCAAAATATTACAAGTTCATCTCCAAAAAAATAAAAATAGTAAATATTTTTTTTTTGATAATCGAAAATTTTATACATTAGGAAAAATTATTTATAATCAGTTAAAAAACTATAATTAAGCGCCGTACTTAATTCTACTATCATTCAACTATATCCTTTTATTTTCTACTTTAGACACAATTTTGCAATATTCTAAAAAAATTGTTTGAATTAATATTTTTCACATTTTGAAAATAAAATAAAACTATTCAAATAGGTTATATAATTTAAAAATAAGTCAAGGGGTCTTATGTCCAAAAATGGAATGTTTTACTTTTTTAGAAATATGAACATAGTTTGATGACCTTATTGTCCAAAAAAATTCAAATATTACTTTAGTAGGACTTGTCTACAAGTTCAATGATCATTTGAGAAATTGACTCGTGCAACATTATACTAATGACGATTACATTTAGGTAGCTATGAATTTGTACACAATTTCCCTTTCCCCACAAGAAAACAAAATATTAGTATGGGGACCTTTAGGAGTCCCCACGAATAAGTTCAAATGATTTGACTTAGGCCTGTGCACAAATCGGTTCAATTCGAATTTCTGAACCGATTCGAAACAATTCGGATAATTTAATTTGGATAATACAATTCGATTTCGATTTACAAATGCAATTATAAAATATTACGGTTTAACGGTTCGGTTACGGTTTGCTTCAATTATCAACCGAACCGATCCGAACAAACCGAATTTATATGCCACTAGTGACTAATTTGGTATATGTAATGTGGTGTTGGCAGATTTGTATGCTTGCACAAGTTGTCAAGCTCTTGTTTTGCTATTTATATGCTATTATGCTTGCAAGTTTATGTTTTTTTCTTGGTTAATGTCTTCGTTATAAGGCTGCAAGTTTAGGATCTCATTATTTTTTGTTATGTTTACTCTAAAACTGAAATGAAATAGTTGCTTGTTTAAATTTCGAATAAACCGAACAAATCGATTTGTGTAACCGAACCGAAATAATAAAAAACGAATCAAATTGAACCTAGAATGGATCGAGTTTGGTTGAGAATTTTAGAAAGTCGAAATTCGAAATTTCAACTCGATGATGGCCAAAACCGAACCGAACCGATTCGTGCACAGGCCTAATTTGACTATTCTCAATGACATTGAGATTGCCGTTAAAAGCCTATGCAGGCGACTGTTCCACTTTTTTGGCACCAAAAGTCTGCATTTCTTGATGTTACACTTTGCTTTACGATGATATTGTATCTTGCACAACATGTTATTCCAGGCATCACATATTTTTTGCTTATATAAGAGATGCTTCCTCGTATAAAAAAGAAAATCTACTTAGCCTTTTTTTCTTGGATAAAAAAGAGTTCACTTAGCAAATCAAGAAAGATTAACATTATTTTTTAATATTTGCCCTTATTAAGTGTTATATGATAAAATCTCAATGACTATTTAATTAGGAGTAATTTAGTCAAATTACCTATTTTTGTCTAGGAGTTAGTATTTTCTTAAGGAGTGTGCAAATGGTTAAGTGGACTTTTTTTTTATCCGGAGGGAGTAACAAATATTAATATCTGAAATTAAAGATGTAACTAGTAGAATGTATGGGTTCTAATTAACTTGATAACTAATTACTGCTCAAGTCAAGTATCTTGACCAAGGATAAGGTGATACAACTCATGTAAAGAAACTATCCAGTTTAGCAAACAATACCTACCAACATTAGCCAATTCAAAAACTAATATCAGTATTAGCCAATTATCATAAATGCTACCAAATTTAACCTTAAATCCTATTACAATATTATACTCATCTCTATTACAGTGAATGAATCTTCGTTTCATTCCTTGGAGCAGCAATTTTTTTCCGAATCATTTTTTCCTCTCTATATATTACTATGAGTTTTGATGAGCCAATTTCGTTGAACATTATGGTGTTTTTTATTACAAGAATGAAGTCTTTCGAAAAGTTATGAAGGCCTTCTGCTTCTCTTCTACTTCTCGAAAAGAAGCTAAATCAGTTTGGATTTCATATTTGAAGTAGGAAAAGTGAGCTAAAAAACTAAATTGTTGTTTGAAACAATGGAAAAGTGAGCTAAAAAACTAAATTGTTGTTTGAAACAATGGAAAATATCATGGCTAGCCATAGAATGAAAGCTGGCTTAAGCTTGAGTTTGAATATTTCGGTTTTCGAAATTGGAATTTATTTTCAAGTGGGTGCTGTAGGAATGAGTCGATTCATTTTAAGGAGTTTGAATCTCAATTTTGGGACAATATAGTGGAGATTTGAGGTGGCTTGAATTGAATTTGAACCAATTTGAAGTAAAAGATGAGCATGGAAGAAGATAAGATGTATATCCCCGTATATCATTTGTGTATCCCACATGCATCAATTGTGTATCCCCAATATATCCTCTGTATATCCATGTATACCTATGTGGAAGATACGTGTGTTGCCGCAAAAAGTTTTAAACTCGATTTTCAACTACGAGTTTGATTGGATTTGCTGTTTTGATTACATAAAGAGCCCAAGCGGGCAACAAATTTATTTGAGAAAAAAAATAATTAAAAAAAAAAACTACGAGTTTTGACTCCAAACCCGTCTAAATGACCTCCAATCTTCCTTAGTTTTGTATATTGCTTCATCTATGTGTTTTTAACGAATTTAACTATATCCGTTGAACAAAAAAAAAAAAATTACCTAGGTTTTTTAAATGTTGTATGTCACTGATAACTTCGTTTTGGTTAGCTTTGATAGCATGCTATAATGGCTAATTGTTGGTAAGTAGTGGTTATTTGTTGTTATTTCTGTAGTTCTCTCTACACTATATAGTACTAGTAGTTGAATACAGTGAATTAGTGATACTGATTGGACTGGATATGAATTAGAAGGGTCCTTATAATCCGAAAGGGATCATTTGCTATTAGGCAACAAAATAAGTAAATAACGCGCATATTGAATTCAAAGGGGTTGTTAATACATGTATATTACCCTTTTGATTATGAACATGGTCTATTCATTATTTGGTTCAGTGAATAGGGGACTAGATACATGTCGTACAAACTAATCATGTGTTTAGTTTAGGACCGGATTAACTCAAATTTCTATAACTGTCGAGTCATAACATTTTTTTCATCCTATTCTCACTCATAACACATTCGGACTGAAGCTGCTTTTTGTCTCATAATGGCGCTATTGAGCTTGTTGGTCGACTAATGATCTTAATGCAATTCCATAAGCTACTACAAATTGGGAAATTGACACATATATATCAGGGATGGGAGTTAGGTAAGGTTGAGGGGTTCATCCGAGCCCTCTTCAGCAGAAAATTACATTGTATATATAAGGTAAAATTATTTCTATGTATATATAGTTGATGTTGAACCCCTAACTTCTTCGTATATTTATTTCTTCATATTTTTGAATCCCTTTAATGAAAATCCTGACTCCCCCATGATAAGTATAGGTTTAAAAAAATGGTAGCCGTATAGCCAAGGTTAGCGTATGGAAATTGTACAAAATATAATTGGCATTCGGTTATCAAAGGATACAAAATACATGAAAATGACAGATTTTGAAGATCTTTCTGAATTCATGCCAAAAATATGTATGTATTGCTTAAAATAGGAGTTGTTTCATCCGCTTCCAAAATTTAGATTACCAAGGCTTGCCCCTTAGCTTGTTTTGAATATTTATGTCCCAGTGTATGTTTTGAACCTTTGTACAAGTTGTTTTTCTGTATCGGACTTATAGGGATGGTTTGGGTTACAATCTGAAGGACTCGGGTTGATTTTCCGCACTATGGAGACCTTTAGGAATTGCAGAAAAATTCAGGTCGCTGGCTCTGGTGGACGCTAGGCGCCTAATTTGGCGCCAAATTGTAGACAGTATATTAAACTAAGAATGCGAACCAGTTTTTTTATTTTACCATTTTTAGACTGAGAGAACGGATTGGGAGATTTTGGACTTGGGAATCAAGCTTAGCTTGTGATTGAGTTAAGTGTTCTAAACGCCCTTTTGAGATTATTCCATGAAAGTGTGCTCAGATTTACAATCAAAATAAGAATTGAATGGTAGAAATTTGGGATTTCAGACTCATGTTGCTTCCAAACGCACACATAAGTATACATAGTCGTCAAGTAATATCGCTCCCACAGAGACTTGTGATTAACTATTATCATAATTAAACTACTCTAAATATTTATTCTAGCATTTTCCCTAGAGTTGATTTTTTGATAAACTAAAACTACTTCAAGAATTTAAAAATAGGAAATTGAAATCAAATGTCATGACCAAAAATTCACATTAGCTGTGAAGACACCTACTCCCAACCCGATAGGCGATTAAGCCAATTTTAATTACTTAAACAATTAATCAGCGGAAAACTTGCAGTTTGACTATAAAAGATAACTCAACTATGTCTCGACTCATACAGGTTCACCTAAGAACGATTAATTACTTTTAGGTGATCTTAGAGAATTTGCTAACCTGTATTAACTAATAGCAAAAGAAACATGCATAGATACCTCTATAGTGAGAAAACAGATCGATAATGAAAACTAGAATGAACATCAAGGACAATTGTTGTGAATTCGCTGCTTCCTTCATCGAAAATATCATTAAGACTTGTCATCAACTCCATACAAATGAAAGGGAATGATGGCTCATTGTTTGACTTACATATGAATTGGAACAACTTTTTTTTGGTTTTTCACCCGTCCAGTACCCGCATTGGAGCTTGACTAAATCCAGATCGCACACTGCAGGGCCCATTTCTTGGGGCGGCGCTCCCAATAGAATTTTTTCCATTCCCAAGGGCTCAAATCCGAGACCTCTGGTTAAGGGTGGAGGGATCTTAACCATCCCACCACAATTGGCGTTGATCATATGGATTGGAACTACAATCTAGGGAAATGAGGGCTTAAATTTTCTAACTTCAGCAAAAGTCAAAAATTAAAACCAACGCTCTGTATGAGGCTTTGCACAACAAAGTAAAACAAAAGAAGAAGAATAGCAAGGGGGAGAAGACTAATAATGCACCTCATAAATAATTGCCTTAGGTTTCTTGGAGAATCATTAAGACCATATATATGCAACACTGCCTACAACGCTTGATCCTTCCTAGCTGGATTGATCGTCTAAAAGGATAAGTCACTGCTGTGAAACTACTAAAATGAGGCCCAAGAACAATGAAACATGTTAATATCAAAACAACTCACTGCCTAAGAGAGGCTAACCCTCTGTTTGGATGGTTGTTTCCCGTGGTTCATTAATGTACAGTATGGTATGGTATAGTGTGGTGTTGTACTGTATTGTACTGTATTAATGAATACAATGTTTGGATAGACTATATCGTTTGTTGTGGTTTAATAATATTTGTATTGTTTGATTTGACTGTATGATACTGTATAATAACTTGTAAGTTTACTAAAATGCCCGTAACTCTTAATTAGAAATTAATTTATATATATATTAATAAAACTCAGGTAAAGTATAAAATAGGAACTTTAAAAAATAAGTAGGTAGTGGGTGGGGGTGATGGAGGGGTGGGTGGTGTGAGGTGGGTGGTTGTGGGATAAGAGTGGGGGTAGTGGGTGGTAGGGTGGGGGTGAGTGGTTGTGGGGAGAGGGGGCTGGGTGGTGATGAGAGGTAGTGGGTGGGGGTAGTGGGTGGGTGGGTGGTGTGGGATGAGGGTGGGGGTGAGTTGTTGTGAGGTGGGGTTGGGCGGTGGCGAGGGGTAGTGGGTGGTGATTGGGGTGGGTGGTAGAGGAGTGGGGTAGTTAGGAGTGGAGATGGGTGGTAGGGAGGGGTGGGTAGTGTGGGATGAGGGTGGGGGGAGGGGTGGGTGGTGTGGGATGAGGGTGGGGGTGAGTTGTTGTGAGGTGGGGTTGGGCGGTGGTAAGGGGTAGTGGGTGGTGGTTGGGGTGGGTGGCAGATGAGTGAGGTAGTTAGGGGTGGAGGTGCGTGGTAGGGCGGGGTGGGGGTGGGGTAGGGTGAGTGGTAGGGTGGGGTGGGTTGAATGGTGGAGGATGGGGTATAATGGAGAAATAAAATACGTAACCACGGAAAAATCACCAAATCCGTGGTTTAAAAAATGAGGATTTTTCATGGTTATATAATTATGGAATGAACCACGGATTTACAACACCATACTATATAATTTTAAAAGTAATGAAAAGAAACATGGTTTCATAGAAAATCATACATTAATAAACCACGGGAAACCACCATCCAAACAGGGGTAACAAAGTCGCAGATCATTTGGTAAAGCTGGCAATGAACAGTCAAAATAGCTCTTTTTTTTATTCTCTACAGCATCTTCCAATTGGAGTGAAAGGTTCTATTTACTTGGACAAATGTCAAATGCCTTCCTGAAGACTAAAATATGATAAGGCCAACTTTTTGTTAGCTAATCTTGATTAGCTTCATATTTGCCGGGGTTAGCGTGTAGATAGTAGTCTCCTAATCCTCCTTTTGTCAAGAATAAAGTTTCTATCCTTATTCTGTATTTTGAGGTAAGGTCAAGCCCGCCTGTTGTTGGATTTGGTTCACCTCCAGTGAGCCTTCTCTCCATTTGGTCCAGTTGCCCTCTTGATTTTTGACACCTGTCACTGACTGAATCTAATGGCAAATAATTATTCTATCACGTGGACCTTCACTCAAACAAACTAACCCAGCTAGCCCCCTTTCTCCTTTCACTCTCATGTCCCAATTTGCATTTTAAAGCACGGTAATTACATGGGTAAGATTCTTGTTGTTGCAACATAGATGCACAGAACAAATTGAGCCACTGTATAATCACTATATGGCTATTTTCATTTTATTGTGGTGGAGAAGAATCTTAATTTTGTTGAAGATATAGAAACTTGAATTTTTAGAATGACAAAAAAATAGTTTTCAAATATATTGCTGAGAAGCAGTTTTATTTTTGGAATTAAATGGGCTATAGTTTTCGTTGTACTTTGCTGCTTTTCCACGACTGTTTCAGTGACGGATTTAGAATTTTCACTCAGGGTGTTCGGAAAAATAATTGAACCTAAATATTCACTGTAATATATGTTTAGGGTGTCCAAAAGTTAATATATGTATATAAACACATAAACTTTACCCTAAATATACACTGTAATTTTTTGTCCAGGATATTCGGGTGAACACCCTGGGCTCTTGGTACATCCGCCCCTGGACTGTTCTATAAATATGTACTACAAGTGATTATTAAGCTCTTTCATCATTTTGATTCAGTTCGTAATAATCCCGCAGCTGAAATTTTCCAATCTCACAAATAATCTCTGTCAATTTTCAATTGAAGATTGAAAGTTTCATTATTCACATATGAAAAATAGTTAGATGCTCACTAGTTTAGTATCATCATTCACTGGATAAGTTGGGAGGGAAAGGAGAAAGAGGGCTAGCTGGGTTAGTTTGTGTGGGTGAAGGTCCATGTGATAGATTAATTATTTGCCATTAAATTCAGTCAGTGACAGGTGTCAAAAATCAAGAGGGCAACTGGACCCAATGGAGAGAAGGCTCATTGGAGGTGAGCCGGATCCCCTCTTGTACTCTTTCTTTTGGGATTTAACACCCCGCTTAACAAGGAAAATTTTTCTAAAAAAAATCGGTTAACTTAAAGAAGCAAACAACACCAACACAACCCTTCGAACAAAGAAGCCATTAGGTCTCCATTGCAGATCTGACTCATTCGTCCATGCACCCAATATCCTTGAACATTGCCTTCCCATCATAGAGCAAAAGAGATTCGACCAATTGAGATTCTTCATCAAAGGATGAACGCTGAACTAACTCCACCAACACATTTAAAGATTGTTGCTTCATCTCCACCTTGAGGCAGGCCATTATTACTCCTCCAGAAGGATCTTGAGGTCTAAGGAAAAAACACCACGAATTTGCCATCTTGTGGGAGGCCAACCAAAATAGGAATATGGCTGTAGAAAACCAGTTCGGGAAATTGATGTAAAAGACATTGTGATATGAACCACCTACTAGCCTTAACACTACTAAAAAACTGCCAAAAATCGACGGACAAAAACCGATGGAAAACCAACTCACTGCGTCGGTTTTTTGCATTTCTATTTTTTTTTAATTTTTTTAATTCAAAAACCGACGGACGACTTTGGTTTTGTTTGGCAGAATTTTGAAAATATATTTGCACCAAAAAAAAAAAACCGACGTCCCAGCTCGGTTTTATTAAAAAAATAAAAATAATAATTAATTCCGTCAGTTTTATTTTTAAAAATATTTTAAATAATTTGAAATTCATTTTGTTTTTTAAAAAATTAATAAACATTTTTTTAAGAAACCGATGGACAGGGTCGCTTTTATATATATATATATATATATATATATATATATATATATTGGTCAAATACTGATCAACATTTAAAAAAAACCAACAGACAGGGTCGGTTTTGTCCGTCGATTTTTTTTTTTTTAACAAAATGGCCAGACGGGTTTATTTCTCATTTCTCCTCCTCTTCCCTAACAAAACTCCCCATTCCCCTAAAACCCTACCCGCCGCCCAACCCCCTCCGCCTAGCCCCGCCGCCTGCGCAGCCCACCCCCAACTACCCCAGACCCGTTTTAACTTAATAAATTGAGGTTAGTTTCTTTTAAATTAGGGCTTTTAAAATTCTTTCAATTTTAGTTTTATTTGTAGATTTTAGGTCTAATGTTAGTCTATTTAGCTTTATTAAACATCATTTGCAATGTTATTAATGTTGAATTTGTGAAAAAATGTAAACTTTATTTGACTAGATTTACTTTTCAATTTTTAGAATTGGTTGGGATTGTGCTTTTCAAGGTTAGAATTATTAAGTTATGTTAGAATTATTAAGTTATAATATTTTTATATCCTCAAAACTAAAATATAGACTTTATTTGACTAGATTTACTTTTCAATTTTAGAATTAAAGTTAGAATTGTTATTGAGAATTCAAAGTTAGAATTGGTTGGGATTGTACTTTTCAATTTTAGAATTAAAGTTAGAATCCATAAGTTATTAAAGTTAGAATTGTTATTGAGAATTCAAAGCTAGAATTGGTAGGTATTGTGCTTTCTTAAATTATTGATGTTCAATTTATGAAAAAATGTAAACTTTATTTGACTAGTTTACTTTTCACACACACACACACACACACACACACACACACACACACACACACACACAGATATATATATATATATATATATATATATATATATATATATATATATATATATATATATATATATATATATATATATATTTGTTGGGATTGTGCTTTTCCAAGTTATATTAAAGTTAGAATCCATAAATTATTAAAGTTAGAATTGTTATTGAGAATTCAAAGTTAGAAGTGGCTGGGATTGTGCTTTTCAACGTTAGAATTGTTAAGTTATAATATTTCTATAACCTCTAAACTAAAATGTAGACTTTATTTGATTAGATTTAATTTTCAATTTTTAGAATTAAAGTTAGAATCCATAAGTTATTAAAGTTAGAATTGGTTGGGATTGTGCTTTCAAAAATTATATTAAAGTTAGAATCCATAAGTTATTAAAGTTAGAATTGTTATTGAGAATTCAAAGTTAGAATTGGTTGAGATTGTGTTTTCTTAAGTTATATTTTAAGTTAGAATTCTTAAGTTATAATATATTTCTATAACCTCAATAATTTGTGGGTATATTTTTGTAGATGGATCGTATGTGGATGTATAATATGAATAATAGTAATCGTGTGGGTGTACATGATTAATTTGTTGAAGGTGTTGATAGGTTTATCACACATGCAATGTCACTTCACCCTTTTCAAAATGAAGGGGTAATTAGGTGTCCTTGTTCTCGTTGCCGGTATATGAAGTATTTGAAATCGGAAGCGATTAGGGTTCATTTATATAATCGTGAGTTTAAGCAGAAATATTATGTTTGGCCTGATCATAGAGAGACTGAAGGGGTGAATGGTATATTTTATAATATGGTTGTTGGAGAAAGTAGTGTGTCGCAGGAATATAGTCATGTCCAATATGATAGAGCTAATGCTATGGTTAATGATGTTTTTGTAGTACAGTCTGGGTTTGAACCTGGGCAAAATTTTGAGGAACTTCCTAGTGAAGAAGCAATGCGCTTCTATCGAGAATTAGAAGAGGCTAGTCATCCACTTTGGGTAGGGAGTAGCATTCTAAGTTTTCTGTTGCAGTTAGAATGATTAACATCAAATCAGATTGGACAGTTGCTGAAGCTGCTACGGGCTCAATGATTAAGCTTGTGGGGGAACTAGTTAGTCCGGAATTCGACATACCTAAGAGTTACTATGAAGCAAAGAGATTGGTTTCCAAATTAGGATTGTCGTATGATAGAATTCATTGTTGTCCAAATGGGTTATGGGGGAACTAGTTAGTCCGGAATTCAACATACCTAAGAATTACTATG
This sequence comes from Lycium barbarum, assembly GCF_019175385.1. Taxonomy (NCBI): domain Eukaryota; kingdom Viridiplantae; phylum Streptophyta; class Magnoliopsida; order Solanales; family Solanaceae; genus Lycium; species Lycium barbarum. Next base: position 57,176,261 of record NC_083339.1, read on the forward strand.
AAGCAAAGAGATTGGTTTCCAAATTAGGATTGTCTATGATAGAATTCATTGTTGTCCAAACGGTTGTATGTTGTTCTATAAGCAAGATGCTGATTTAAATGAATGTAAATTATGTGGACATGCGTGTTATAAGCGGACACCTAGTGGGAAGATGGTTCCAATTAAGGCGATGCATTATTTACCTATTATACCTAGGTTAAAGTGGTTGTTTGCATCGCCGAGTTCTGCTCCTCACATGAGATGGCATAGCAAAAATAGAAGGACACCTGGTGTTATGTGTCATCCACTGGATGGAGAAGCGTGAAAACACTTTGACAGAACTTATCCTGATTTTGCTAGTGAACCAAGAAACATTCGTTTGGGTTTGTGTGCGGATGGTTTCACACCATACTTTGTTTCGGCTGCAACCTATTCTTGTTGGCCTGTATTTCTTGCTCCATATAATCTACCGCCTGAGATGTGCATGACAAGTCCATATATATTCCTAAATTGTATTATCTCTGGTCCTCGTAATCCAAAAGTTTTGATTGATGTCTATCTACAACCTTTGATTGATGAGTTAAAACAATTGTGGTGTGAAGGTGTAGTGACATATGATGTATCAACTAAGAGTAATTTCAATATGCGGGCTTCTTTGATGTGAACTATTAACGATTTTCCTGTGTATGGGATGTTGTCTGGTTGGATGACTGCTGGAAAGCTTGCTTGTCCTCATTGCATGGAAAATAGTAAAGCTTTCACTTTAAAACATGGCCACAAAATTAATGGTTTGATTGTCATCGTCAGTTCTTTTTTATGGATCACCAATTCAGGAAAACGAAACAAGCATCTAGAAAGAATAAAATTGAAAATGATCCCCCCACCTTGAACATTGTCAGGAGAAGAAATTTGGGGGAGGGTTTGTCACTTGCCTAAGGTCACAGAAGTTGCCCCTTATAGACTACCTGGTTATGGTGTTGAACATAATTTACTAAACAGAGCATATTCTGGGAGTTACCATATTGGAAGGATAATCTTCTACGGCATAATCTTGATGTGATGCATATTGAAAAAAATTACTTTGATAATTTGTTCAACACTGTTATGATTGTTAAAGGCAAGACAAAAGATAACCCAAAATCTAGATTGGACCTAAAGGAATATTGTAGGCACCCTGAATTGAACTTGCAAGAGTTAGCGAATAATAAAGTGTTCAAGCGCAAGACTAGTTTTTCATTCACTTTGGAAGAGAAACGAGAGATTTGTCAATGGGTTAAGAATTTGCGGATGCCAGAGGGGTATGCGTCTAATTTTGACAAGCGTGCTGATATGAATGAAGGAAAATTGATTGGTATAAAAAGTCATGATTGTCATGTTTTCATGGAAACTTTGATTCCTATTGCATTTAGCCGCCTACCGAAAAGAATATGGAAACCAATCACAGAGATAAATTTGTTCTTCAAGGATTTATGTTCTAACACGTTGACGGTTGAAAACCTTCAATGAATGGAACATAATATGCCAGTCATTACAACTAAGCTCGAGAAGATCTTTCCATGTGGGTTTTTTTGATGTGATGGAACATCTTCCCATTCATCTTGTACAAGAGGCACGCCTTGGAGGCCCGGTTCAAACTAGGTGGATGTATCCTTTTGAGAGGTAAGGAACCAAACTTACTACCTCTTTCTTTAATGTATTTTGTTAACTAATTATTGTTCCTATTGATATTAAACATGTGCAGGACCATTGGCAAATGCAAAAAATTGGCTTAGCAGAGATCTAAGATTGAAGGATCTATTTGCAAAGCGTATCTCGCAAAGGAAACAACGCATTTCTGTTCATTTTATTTTGGAGAGCAAGTGTCGTGTATGAGAAATAGGCCCAACCGTAATGATGAGGGTGGGGTTGATCCTAACTACCCACCAATGTCCATCTTTAATCAACCAGGACGAGTTTCTAAAAAGCCTCCAAAATGAATCCTGAGTAGTATGGAGAGGCAATCAGCTGTGACACATGTTTTGCTCAATTGCCCTGAAATTCAAGTATATATTCGGTGAGTGTCGAATTATGTTATTGAATTAAATGGGTAACTGATAAGGGTGAAACTAATAAAAATCTTGCATATGTCGAACAGTTACTTCGTAGAACTTGAGTGCGATGAAGCCATATATTCTAAGCTTTCCCATTGGCTATACGATTTTGTAAGTGTGGAAATTCATTGCATAATTTCAATTAAATGTAGGCTACACATAAGTTATTGAATTTTAATTTTCCTCCTTATTATATAGGTTTATCATACAGGAGAACATTCCCAATTTGTGAAAGATATAGCTCTTGGACTAGGCAATGAAGTTAAGACAATGAAAAAGTACATTGTTAATGGTTACAAGTTTCAAACTGAAGAAGTTTCTCAATATAAGAATACGAATAATAGTGGAGTGTGCATTAAAGGCGATGCTGATGGTAGCGGTGTAACTGTTGATTATTACGGTGTGCTGCAGGAGATCATACAACTTAAGTATCCAGGTTACCCTAAGAAGAAGATAACATTATTTCGGTGCGAGTGGTTTGATCCAAGCCAAAGAGGTACAAGGGTGAATCGTCAACATAACGTAATTGAAGTCAAAGACACAAGACAATACAATCGCTATGATCCCTTTATAATTGCACAAAATGCTAAGCAAGTGTATTATGCTCCATATCCTTTGCGTAGGGATAAGGCTGATTGGTGAGTGGTTATAAAGACTAAGCCTGTGGGGAGGATTGAGGTCGATAATGCATTAGATATGGCGTAAAAAATGATGTACCAGTTGTTCATCAAACGGTGGACACAGAGTTAGAAAATAGTCTGGAACATCCTCAACACATATTAGAAGAAGTTGATAAAGATGATGTAACTATCATAGAAAATGTTGAGGAAGAATCGACCGATGGACCTGAAACAAGCGATGGTGAAGAATCATCTGATGAAAATGAAAAAAGCGAGGATGAGTGTGAGGATGACTAGTTGCATGTTAGTTTATTTTATACTTGATAATAACACAATTCTATACTTGTTAAATTTTTATTCTAATGTTATTAACTTTCTGTATGCAGATGTCATTATGTGGTAGTGATCAAGGTAGAGGTAGAGGTAGAGGTGGAGGTACTAGTAAGAAAAAAGATAAGAGACCTATAGATCCTACAGCTACTAGTAGCCAGCCCATTCCCTCCGCTCCATGTATGCAGTCTACTCCGCCTCCTTTTTTTATGCCTGGCTCTTCTATGCAGGCCCAGTCTGGTCCGTGGGTCTTTCAGCCGGCACCACCTCAGCCGGCATCATTTACCCATCCTACTTTTATACCTACACCTATGTATTGCCCACCACGTGGCAGATCTCCTAGCACATCGGCCACTTTGTCTCCTTCTCCTTCTCTAAGTGGTACACCTCCCAGTGTATCTAATTTGCGCCTTAGAGATAGCAGCTCTGAGCCTGAGTCACTGCCATCCAGCCAGTCTCAGACCCATATTCGTCCTCCTGCACCGGTTCCTGTACAGGCACCGGTATATCATGGTTTACAACCGGGAGATAGAGATTCGATCGGTCGAATATTTATCGTGCCTGAGGGAGCTGGGTAAGGTTGTCTTTTATTAAGTTTTCCTCAAGTTTTTTTCATCTTAATCTTATATGCATTAAATTTTTTAACTGCAGGTACTATCAAGAAAACCGACGCACTGTGTCGGTTTTTTATTTAAAATAAAAAAATTTAAATCAGAAATTTATTTAAGATAGAAAAATCAGAAATTAAAAAAATCGGCTCAGTCCGTCTGGTTTTTTTTTTATTTTTTTTTTAACTATTGGATAAAAACCAACGAACCATGTAAGCAACTCAATCCGTCTCAAAAAATCGACGCGGTCCGTCAGTTTTCAAAAAGCGACGCTATGTAAACCGACGGACCGTAAAGGGTCGGTTACCCGTCGGTTTCATTGAAAAAACCAACGCGATCCGTCGGGTTTTGTCAGTTTTTTAGTAGTGTAACATCATATGCATACAAGACTACAAGTACATGTCGTAGGTGAACCAATAGCATGTATCGTTAGCGAACACTGCTCGTACATTCAACATAACCCTAGGTAGTATATTTAAGTTTATAACATCCCTTATACCTGGTGGTGGAGAAGGATCCAAATAATGTTCCCACAAAGCAAACTCCTCGGATTTAAAATACTTCAATATAATACCATTAATTGCATCGAATTAAAAACAGCATAGAAGCCTCTCTCAGTCTCAAGCAATAAAACACAATTTGTGTCGTCTCATCCCCATGTTTTTCCACAACAACAGCAACTTGATTAAAACTACTATAACGACTAAAATATTTTGAATCAGCATCCAGCTATTTCCAAGTTTTTTCTTGGATATCGTAAACTTCACCACCTTTGCTCCGTAGAAGATCAGATCGCTCATCATCCTCAACACTTAGCCTTTTTTATAATCATCAGGTGACCGGTGCTCGCCCCCCACAATACGTAGTTTTTTTCTACCAACAGCCACGACAACAAGTGATCTACGAGGAAGATTCAGGGAAGATTACTCTTTCCCAAGAATCAACAGCATTATCTTGTGTCATCATGTTATGTTTAATCAATTCCATATAAGGGATAATCTTCCCTCGATCAGTCGCGTATCCACCAGCATATTAGATGTTGTTACCAGTAACGTCCCATTCTCCTGCCCATCCATAAGCACGTCGAAGTAGCTTCGCAACGGGAGAAATCTTTTTGTATGTCAATTTGTGATGAATATCATCCTTTGTCAATACCGGCACTTCGATGCAAAACCACAAATCAACCTTATTAGCAATACCGTGGAGATAGACAACAATTTCCATTGTTCTTTCAAATTTAGGGATCTGTTAGTCGGCTGGGTTAAATTGCTATGCTGGTCCGCTAATAATACGGCATTCCCGCAATAATTTCGGTTAAGCTTGAGTTAAATGCTTAACTTTGTACCAATTTTTTAGCTAATTATTGCTGCTCCCTCCGTCTAGTTCATGTGACACTGTTTGATTTAGCACACAACTTTAAAAACAAAAAAATTTAAAATTTATGGTCTAAGAAATCTTAAACATTTGTGTGGTTATAAAACATTTCATTAACATTAAAAGGAGAATTTAAAAGTTAAATCATTTCATTAAATTATTTCTAATTATTTAAAGTGACATTTTTTTTTGGGACAAAGAATTTCACATAAATTGGGACAGAGGGGGTAGTATGTTAGGAATTACTCTCCCGGTTCATTATTTGGTCCAGAATAAGTGTCCACTTAAAAAAGAAATTAATTTTATTTTTTCATACCTGACCTTATTAAGTACTAAATGATCGGATCCCAATGTATCAAATTAATAGTAATACTCAAATTTTAATTAAAGGTAATTTAGTCAAAATATCAAAAAAAAAAAAATTAGGAATTACTACTCCCGTCCCATTTTATATAAGGGTGTTTGACTGGGCATAAAGTTTAAGAAATAAACGAAGACTTTTAAAACTTGTGGTCTAAAACAAATTATAGAAATTTATGTGGCTAGAAATTATTTTATTAAGGAAAAAAAGGTAATTTAAAGTTGAAGTGTTACTAAATATAAAAATATGTCATTCTTTAGGGGATTAACTAAAAAGGAAAGAAAGTCCTATAAATGGGACAAATGGGGTGGTTTTTTTTTTTTTTATAAATACTTTTGACACGGTCCGAATTCATCCAAGTGACTTCCTTGAAAGCAGGAGCACACAATTACTTCTCTAAAATCAGAGGATCCGTCTTCTTAGATTAGTATTGCAAAATCAGAATCCCAACATATATAATCTAATAATAAAAAAAACATTTGACCGGATAAAAATCGCAAGATAATCACGGGGAAACATCTAGATAACATGTCCAGTCAGGTTAAAAAAGATGTGCAGATGAATGCTTGCCGATCTTAAACCTTTAAAAGAAAGTGCGATGTGATGGTTCTTTGGGCTAGTTGAGCACATATCCACTAATCCACGTATTAGCACTTGCACGTGCAAGTATTGAGTAATGACTGTCACACCCCTTTTTTTCTCACAAAAATGATTTATTAAATGTTAAGTTTAAAAAGATTTTCAAATCCAAAAGTGACGAATTTTGTGTTTTGAAAAGAAATTTAATTTAGAGAAAACGAGTCGCCACCTGACATTGAGTTTTAGTGTGTCAAGTCACTGTAAAATCAATATTCCTTTCAAAACAAGTTTGACTCTAAAAACTGATCAGCGACAGAGATTCCGATTAAAAAATTCTATTGACCGAAGGGAAGGTGTGAGGCATCCCTCGATCGAGTCCCGTGATTTTAGTACGATCGCTTTAATTAACTCGTATTGACTTAAATAGAAACACAATAAGATAATATCAAACAACGAACAAGCAAACACACATGAAAAGTTTAAAAATAAAGTCCGAATTATTACAACCAGAAATAAAAGAAAAATGCAAAAAAATAAACCTATACTACACTATGCTAAACTATACTAAGCTATCCCCGACATCCCGGGATCTTCTCCACAGGCGACCACCATTTTTACATTTTTATTTTCTTCCGAGACATCGCACGCGGAAATGAATACATGAGATTGAAAATGAGTAAAAGCAAACAAGCAATTAAACGGCCTAAGTTTGCCTACCAACCCGATTGTTTGCCTACAGTTTAATTGATGTCTTATTCTTGTATTCATATCCATATCAAAGAGTGAATCCAAAATACTTCCAAGTTAACAAATGATAATTAAATATCAATCAACAACATCAAACATTTGGCTAAATCACGACATTCACCAACCAGATCATATTACCTCAAAAATCACATAGCAAGTTAAAAGGAATTTTAATAAACAAAGAAGGGATAAGAATGGACCTCTACAGTAGTAGATGCCTTCAATATTTTGGCATTTGCCAATCGAAAAATGAACTTCAACAATCAATCCATAGCCAAAAGCTGGACCCAAAAATTGAGTCAGGATCGGAAACAAACCCGACTGACGGAGCTGCCAATCGGAGACCTTGACGTAAACCAAAAACCCGACAAAAACTCGTCACTGAATTGACTTCTTTTGTTTTAAACCGTAACACCCAGAACTTTAATGGTGTTTGGTGGTTATATTGGTGTTTTGTAGAAAATAGGGATGGGGTACGATTGTGGCATACGGCGGTTTCTGGTGGTTGTTTCACGATGGTTTAATGGTATGTTTAGGATGGTGGCGGTGAGAGGTGCAGATGACGGTGGTGAACGGCGGTCTCAGATGGAGAAATGGGTTTGAGGATGGTGGCTCACAGTGGTCATTTAGTTTCTGGTGTGGGTGGCGACGATGGGCTGGTGGTTGAAAAAGATCAGTGGGGGTGGTGGTTTAATGGCGGGATAGTGGCGGAGCCAGGATTTTCGTCTAGGGGTTCAAAAATTCTAAAAGGTAAATACATGAAGAAGTCAGGAGTTCAACATCTAATTTTAACTTTAAAAATACATTGTAATTTTTCACCGAAAAAGTTCAAATGAACCCCGGAGCCAATGTGGCTCCGCCCCTGGCGGCAGATGATGCGGTGGTGGTGTTGGTTACAGGTGAGTAAAAAATATGAAGAAGCATTTTTTTTTTTTTTTTGTTTTCTGATCTGTCCGTCCGTCCCTCTCTATGTATTTTTTTGTGAGTGTGTCTATGTATATCTCCTATATCTATGGAGTAGCACCCAGAAAATGCCAAGATGAAAAAAATCTTTTTAAATGGGTCCCACCAGAATATGCTCTATTTGTGGCAAAATAATTTGTTACTGATGTGCGTGAAAAGCCATGTGCAAGTTGTTGCAAAAGATAAGAAGGCATCTTGGAATTTCCACATGGCAAAAACTCATTGGTTCTCTTTTTAAAAAAAAAAAAATCAAAATCAAAATACACTTACTAATCACCTAATTTTAGCCTTAAGTAAATACTCACTTATTTACTCAAAATTTAAAAAGGGAAACATTTATCCGTTTTAAATACGATTCTATTTTTGTAGTTTTCGGTTTTCACAAGTAAAAAATAATTAAAAATGAGATAATACTCAAAAGATAGAAAGATTAGACTTAAAAGAAAAATTTAATGTTAATAGTCGTGTAAAACAACTCAGGGAGGGTAAAAAATTACGTGTCTACAGCCTGTCCCTCTTTATTTGGGAACGCGAAGAGTTCTCAGACAAAGACGTAGACGATGAGATAAATTTGGACCCGACCATTATTTGGAGGAAGAGAAAGGAATGAAACAGAAATGTGATCGAGCCTTGGTCTTAAACATCCTACATATCTCGGGTTATAAGAGAATCAAATCTCGTGTAGTTCAAGAGGTAAGAAGGGTGACGAGACATACTGAGTTGGAGGGTCGAGTGAGGTCCTGTCGAGGTTCCGATCCGCGACTCCTGTTATTACATAAAAAGAAAATACAACTACAAGATCTTATCTATGCAGATTTTCATGAATCTTGACTTGGTTCTTCATGCTGGTTTCTGAACTTAAAATTGAAAGTCATCCATGTTCTCCAAGCGGGCTCCTGAACTTGAAATTGAAAGATATCCCATTTTTCAGGCGGGTCCTGACTTGCTTCCCATTCTTCAGAAGGGTCATAATTTGCTTCCCATTCTTCAGAAGGGTCTTGACTTTCTTCCCATTCTTCAGGCGGGTCCTGACTTGCTTTCCCATTTTTCAGGTGGGTCCTGTAAATCATCAAAGACAAACAACACGAACGAAATTTTTTTGTCCCAGTTTGCACTAGAAAGTTTTTGTGAGTGTTAGCAAAGTCATAAACTATATGTAATGTAATTCAAAGATGAAAGTAAAATCAAATGTACTAACTAGGAAGTGCGTCTCCCAGGGGTGAATCTGAAAACTCATACTAGGAAGTATGTTTCCTAGGAATAATGAATCAAATTAGGAAGTGCGTCTCCTAAAAGCTAAACGTGAAAAACCCAGACTAAGAAGTGCTTCTCTTAAGGGTTAAACGGAAATATTCTGATTAGGAAGTGCGTCTCCTAGGTGTTATGGTTTAAATTAGGAAGTGCGTCTCCTAAAAGCAAAACCTGAAAGACTCATACTAAGCAGTGCGTCTCTTAGGGGATAAACTGAAGGACTCTGACTTGGAAATGCGTCTCCAAGGAGTAAAGGTTTGAATTAGGAGGTGCGTCTCCTAAAGGAAAACCTGAAAGACCCAGACTAAGAAATACGTCTCTTAGGGGTAATGGTTCAAATTAGGAAGTGTGTCTCCTAAGAACGAAACATGAGAGACTCAGACTAAGAAGTGTGTCTCTTAGGGGTAAACTGAAAACTCAAACTAGGAAGTGCGTCTCCTAGAAGTAAAGGTTTTAATCAGGAAGTGCGTCTCCTAAAGTCAAAAACCAGAAAGATCCAAAATAGGAAGTGCATCTCCTATCAGTTATGGTTCAAATTAGGAAGTGCGTCTCCTAAACGTAAAAACTGACTAAGAAGTGCATCTCTTAGGGGTTAAACTAAAAGACTCGACTAAGAAGTGCGTCTCCTAGGAGTAGAAGTTTGCATCAGAAAATGTGTCTCCTAAAGTTAAAAATCAGAAAGAACCGGACTAAGAACTACATCTCTTAGGGGTTAAACTGAAAGACTGGACTAGGAATTGTGTCTCCTACGAGTAGAGCTTTGGGTTAGGAAATACGTCTCCTAAAACCCGAACTAGGAAGTGTGTCTCCTAGGGGTGACAATAGTCATAATTGAAAAGTTGATCAACTTTTGTTGTTTGCAAACCTATGTTGTGACATTGCCTTTTGCATCGGCAAAAATGAGGCATTGTACCTTTTGAAGCTTTGAACCTTTGATTTGAGGACATCCATTCCCGTTTCAAACAAAGAAAATTTGTGAGTTTTGAAATATGGTGGTTGGTTTGTGGCCTTGGTTCTTAAGGTGATTGATCATGCACTTGTCCTATTTAGCTGTGATTTCCAATAGTCAGTGCTCGTTGTCGGCTCATTGGACTACTGACTTAAACTCTAGCTATTGGAGTGAATTTTGAGTTACTTTAAACCAACACCAACACCTCTGTTTCATGAGTTCCCATTAATTCAAACTCTATTGATCCCTTATATTTTCACGGCTCCAGAACCTATGAACGAAAGATAACTCATTGGGTACTCTACCCCACTTTGAATCATGTTACCTTCAGGTACTAGTCAAATGTCTTGCTTTGCAATTAGAAAAGTTGGTAGCAAGTTTTGAAATCTTTTCTCCACTCGTTTTAAATGGATTGACTCAACGAAACAAAACAAGAGAAGTAAAAGATGTAGAAATGGAAAGAAGCGACATTCAATAAGAAATATCCCTTATTGGGAGAAAAGGCAAAAGGACACTTATCTGAATGTGGTAGCTGGCTCTAATGGTCATGAAATGCATTTTGGATTGAGCGGCCTGATCTGTTCAATCAATCTATCCTTTAACTTTTGTTGTGCTCTCATAACTTGTTTTGAAATCAGGGCTTCATGTCCCGACCTCTTCAACAAGTTCGTGACTCTCATTCGTCTAGTGATGCTCTAAAGTGTTTTCACCACTAAGCCTCTCTCATTTGCTTGTCTCTCATCTTACCATCGTCTTACGGTGCCCATGAGGGTTTTCACCAATAAGACTCTCATTTTCCATTCTCTCAACTCACCGTCGCCTTATGGTGCCCGTGAGGATTATCTCCAATAAGACTCTCATTTTCAATTCTCTCAACTCACCGTCACCTTATGGTATCCGTGAAGTTTTTCATCAGTAAGACTCTCTCATTTTCATTTTTCTTCCATTTTCCTTATGCTAATGCAGACAAGTGATGCTTGTGATGCAAATGTCTTATGCTCATAGCATGTTCAACCTTGACATTCTCAATGATTGATCTAAAGGTCTTTTATTTGGTTGTAACGTGGCCTTTGGATAGGGTTGAAAAGAAAGGATGGCATGGAGGCTTGAAGACAACACAAAAATAATAAGAGTGAGACTTAAAACTTTTGGAATCGACTCAAAAGGAAAAATAACTTCAGTCCCAGTTTCTTTGAAACGGGAAATTTTGACTTTTCTTTGGTTGGACCGAACCCCCAGAATAGGGTTGCCTACGTATCCTGTCGAGACAAGAATTAGGTCAGACGTAGTTCAGGCAGCTCATTTCTTGTGTTTTCTCTTTTTTTTTTTTTTTGGTTTGATTTTGTTTCCTTCTTTTTTTTTTCTTTTTGTTGTCCTTCTCCCTTTTTTTTCTCGGCTATTTTCTGATTCTATTTTGATTCCAAAAGACGGGTATGAAAGAAAATAAAACTAAGGCTTAACAGGGCTAGCAAAAGGGTGACACAACATTTAGCTAGCAGAATGAAATGCCTTCGTCATACCAATCCTTAAAAATGTCAAGTTCAAAACATGCAATTTGAGAATGAGAAATGAAAAAATCATATGGTATCTCTTCACAATGAATGCATTGTTGGATATTGTCTCTCATTTTTCCTTCATACTTGTCTCTGCTTGTTTCCTCAAATGTTCTTCTTCACAATTTAAGTTTTGGGGCATTTGTCCCCTGGTTAGACCAAATCCGCATGCATGCCATGTCACTAGAATCTACCTGAAACAAACTGCACAAAAGAAAACTAAACAAAATGAATAAAAAATTTGGCAAAAACAAAAACTTTTTTTTTTCATTAAACAAAAAGGATAGAAGGGTGTTTGAACATTAAAACAAGCAAGGTAAAATCCAGATTGCAACCCTGAATAATTCGGATAACAGAAAGAACGTCAAAACAAACTACCAATACTCCTTTCAAGTGGGAAAAGGAGTGACTTCCCCAATTGCTAAGCTTGACACCTTAGCCACTAAGTTGCATATCAGCACTACTAGAACCTTCACCAATGTCAAATACATTATCCTCAACAAATAGGTTCTGGGTCTCTTTGGCCAACTCGTTCATTGCCACGAAGTGTGCATTATTATGTGCTGGTAAAGCATTCTCTGCGACGCTTGGAGTATTGCTGTCCTGTACCACAATTAGTTTTTCTTGAATCATTCTTTCTATATCTCTTTTTAGAGTGCGACAGTCTTCAATACTGCGTCCCTGAATATCAGAATGATATGCACATCTTACGGTGGGATTAAAACTATTTGAATGCGGGTCAGGAGTATACCCAAGTATAGGAGTGATTATGCCCAAATGTCTCAATTCCTGGAACAAGCTCGTATAAGATTCTCCGATCGGCGTGAAACTATCCCTTGGCCTCTGTCTCCTTTTATACTCTTGCCTCGAATGGGGATTATATGGTGCTTGGAAATTTTGTGGAGACGGATAAGGGTTTTATGGTATTAGCGCTTGCCATTGTGTATAATTTGGTGATCGACGTTGAGGCAGAGTGTATTGACGATGAAGGCCCCTCGGACTATGACTTTGTCCAGATGCAATCATTGCAACATCAGAATTTCCATCCCTTTTTATCCCAAGATTTCTTGATCCACTTTGAATTGCATGTGTGGTGGATTTAACGGTAACAAAACTCACAATACGTCCTGTTCTATTCCCATCTTCTATCATCTCCCTTATTTTGATGGCTTCAACAAATGATTTACTCGAGGCAGGAAGCATGTACTGATAATATTCTTCATCTTGAGCTTGAATGAAAGTTTCCACGACCTCACTTTCTTTCAGCGGTGGTCTTACCCTAGCTGCCTGCTCCCGCGACCTAATGGCAAATTCTTTGAAATTTTTTGTAGATTTTTTCTTCAAGTTGATCAGGGACTTCTTGTCAGGGACTAAGTCTATATTGTATTGAAATTGCTGCACAAATTCTTGAGCCATGTTTTCCCAAAAATGCCACTTAGTGAAGTCTTGATCAATGAACCATTTTGAGGCTAAACCCGTCAAACTCTCACCGAAGTAGGCCATAAGCAACTCTTGCTTACCCCCAGCTCCTCTCAATTAATTGCAATACCTCTTCAAGTGGGCCACGGGATCACCATGTCCATCATATTTATCAAACTTTAGGACCTTGAAATTAGTAAATGGACATTAGGAACATGCATAGGTCTTTGTACGAAACACTTCTATGACCTCCAAGACCTTGTAAGTTCTTCATAGATCTTTCCGAACTTTTTATTTTCCTAAACATCTCCTCATGCTCCTCTGTCTTGATATGATTCTCAAATTCAAATGGGTGCTTGAGCTGAGGGTATAGCAATATGAATCAGGCACCTTAAGTGTCGGTTCAGGAGCATAACACTGGGTCTCAAGAATATTGAACACATGTGCACAAGTAGATCCTGAAATCATAACTGGTAGATGAGTTGCAAAAGCAGAGTAGTGGGTAAAGGGGCTACAAAGGGATGAATAGCAGGTGGTGCAGGCATGCAATGGTTTTGGCTTGTTGGGTAGTGAAAAATGTGACAGAGCTGCTAGGATAGTTATGGTACGGGATGAAATCTGGTGGGTGTGGTAGCGAAGTGTCAATGGAAGTGGAAAATAGCGGTGGGGGTTGCCCGCTAGACCATGCCTGATGCATTTCAATCATTTGTTGTTTCACCCGTTGAACCTCATTATTTGACCCTGAATCTTGTTTCACGGGCTGCTTTGACGGATCAATGATGATAGTGTTTGATTCTTTGCTGGTCATGACTACTTTTCCTTTGACCTGGTGTTATCCAGACGACTCATCAAAATGCCACAAACCAACCACTTTCTTTAATAAATCATAAATCAGATACAATGTGTCAGTGTTAGGGCATTAAACGTACAATATCACATTGTATGCAATGCACCTAGTCACAATTATCAGTTCTAGAATGACTTCGATCGCATAAGGTCATTTAGGCATCATCCTTATTTTCACCACTTTGGCATTTCTCCTTTCATTTTTCTTTTTGTTGCCATGACTCGCTCTTTTCTTTCCCCATTCTTTCCATTTTTTTTTGGAGTAAAGATCACCGAACCCGAGAAGGGTTGCCTACGTATTGTCGCCCTGAGGGACGGGAATCAGGTGTGCGTAGTTCATGCCGATTAGACTGTTAAGGATATTTTGAAAAACTGACCCCTGACTCGAAAAGAACAACTATTTCTCTCTTCTTTTTTTCTTTTGTTTCAAAAACATGGAATAAAACAAAAACAAAAATCTTTTTGGGTTTTTAACTAAGACATGTACTAAAGAGACTAAAACGAAACAATTGAAATTACGAAAGTAAAATCTTTTTGGAATTTTATTTTTTGAACAAAATGCATAGAAATAAGTAAATCTTTTGTTTTTTTTTTCGATAAATGACAGAAAGGGAAAATCTTTTTTTTTTCTTTTCTTTTATAAAAGACACTAAAAATCCTAAAGCTACTAAATTTCTTTTCAACACCCACTTACTACTTCCAAGTCTTCTCATTTTTTCATTTTCCTTTTCAAACACTTCTCACAAAATCAGTCCGCCAAATGACCTTTTGTCACGACCCAACAGGAGGGCCATGACGGGCACCCGGAGCTAACCTACCGAGCGCCACTTAACATACTTCTCCTACTCATATCTTGGTGAGCCCCATGGCTTACTCATAATTACCACAAACTGGAAAGAGACAAGTTCCAACATGTGCACGTCTATATAAACATCATTAACTATGCCCATATGTACAAGCTGACAAGGCTACACAAAAAATGATATCCAAAATATAGACCGATAAGGTTATGGGATATCTAGCTATGTACATCTGTCTACGAGCCTCTACATGGAGTATGTAATATCATAAAGACGGGACAGGACCCCATCATGCCCAAGTATGTACACAAAAGAATAGTACCAACTAACTGCAGCTTCGGATCAAATGGAGCACCTCTATGCAATCACTGATGAAGCTGCCTAAGGGTCTGTTCTGTCTCTCTGTCTACCTACAGGCATGAACACAGCATCCACAAACAAAAAGACATCAGTACGAACAATGTACTGAGTATATAAGGCGTGAATAACAACATAATGGAAGCATGAAGATAGCATAAGAATAAGAGAACAATTTATACCTCATAATACCTTTTAAGACGACTGTCATGCATACTTAACCTTTCTCTAAGGAAACATTCCATACATACACATATAATAGTACCGTACTCAGCCATATAGGCTCGGTGTAATGCGTATCCGGCCATAACAAGGCTCAGTGTTATTCATACCCAACTGCAGTGGTGTACGCGCAAAGATATCATACCCGGGCATATAAGCTCAGTGTCGGAAAACAACTATATACATATATAACATACATGAGAATCCAAAGGAAACATTACAACTCTATCGGAGTGACATAAAGTTGGTGAACCTCCGATTTCATATTATGGAATCATTCTCATCATCATCATCATTAGCATCATCAATATCATCATCAATATAGAGAGTATTTGTGAACAATATCATGAGAACATTGAGAGTTATGAGCTTCTAGCGTTTCTAGGAAGTAGGATATTATGGACATCTTAGATGGATTCACAATAAGGAAAATCATGCCTTTAGAAAGAAAGGGTTAGCCTTAACATACCTTTTCGTCTCCTCAACTACTTAACATTTCTCCTTCCAAGCTCACAAATCTACATTCAAGAGGATTCACACTAACGTCAAGTCTTGGAAATAAGCTAGCGGAAATTGGGCAGCACTTCCCCTATTTCACCTACTTCCACCATACTCCGAATCACCTCCTAAACAATAATGACCACTTCAACAATATCATGATTGAGAGATTTTTATTCAAATTATAGCCAATATAATCCCAAAACTCATTCTCATAATCAATCTATATCAACAACTTCAACACAATCCTTTATACACTTGTATAAAACACTTCCCCATCATCATTATTACCCTTCATAAGAAGATTATACTCAAAACTTTCCAATAATAACTCAAGTTACTTTAATACTCAAAATATCATCAAATCCATATTTGAACTTCCTCTTTCACTTTCTTCTATCAATCAAGTTGTATAATAATCAAACATCCTCAACAACATGCAATAGATGTGAAAACTTACCTTAATCACACGCAAGCAAGATTTGGGTCAAATTATTCCACTTGAGTGAAACCCCAACTTCAACATCAAAGGAATTCTTGGACTTTACAAACCTTAGTGAGCCTCCCAACACTTGAATCTCTTGATTTTTGCCACTTGATCTTTGATTTCACTTGGGTTTGGTTGGGTATGTTTAGGAGAAGGTTCTAGAGCTTTAGTGGACTTGGGAAATGTTGGAAATGAGTTAAAATGAATAAGGGTCGGGTATATAACATAAAAAAAATTGGTACCGACTCAGATTTACGGTCCACTTTTACAGACCGTAAAAATTATACGGTCCATATAATTGGACCGTAAAATCCAAGCAGTTGCTTACCCCTTCTGGAATAAATTTATGGTGAGAGTCAGCCAGATATACGGTCCGTAAAAATTATAAGGTCAGTATATCTGACCGTAAAACCCATTTTTCCTGAAAATATATTCTCTTTGATTTGATCAACCTTTAATCCTTTGAATATGTCACGACCCAAACCGATAAGCCGTGACAGGAGTCTGATCTCTAGCGACCAAACACCCCTAAACACGTAGCTGGAACATACTGAACATCAAAAGCCCATAAATGGCATAAATTGATCTCATAAGAGAGAGACATCAGAACTCTGTACAATCTGCATATATATACACGACATGTGGAAGAACAATGCAAGCCCGCTAGGCTGCTACATATACTGTACACAAAAGAATAGAAGCCGACAAGGCTACATCATCTCACTACTACATACAACTGTCTACAGACCTCTACTAGAATAAAAGTTGTAGAAAGGACGGGACAGGGCCCCGTCATACCCATATGCATACACATCTCAAAAGGGGCATACCAAAACTGACTGTAGCTTCGGATCGAATAGAGCGTACTGACCACTGCTAGATTTAGAGGTCCTACTGAGCTGGACCACCTGCCTGTCTCCCTGTAACTGCGGGCATGAACGCATCCCCCCGAGCAACGGGGAGTCAGTACGGATAATGTACCGAGTATGTAAGGCATGACTGAAATGACTGACTGCATGAACTTGTATGAACTAGTATCTCCATAAATCTGCGTAACTGACAATGTCTCTGTGGGCACATAATATTCATGCACATACCTATCAATGATGGTCGTGCATCTATATGAGTGCGTATATAACGCCTGATGTATGCACGTATATAACGCCGGTAAGCCTCTATGACATCTCGTCATATCATATTGGCTCCTCTGTGGCCATAATCAATATCATCATCATAGTAGTAATGCGTATATAACGCTTATGTCTCTTCTCATACTTTACATATATCTAATATTTGCGTATATAACGCCTGATATGAGTGCGTATATAACGCCGTCTAGTCACGGGTCAATATACATAATATATAATGAATGTATGCATGAATAAACTGTATGAGCCGAACTGGCTACACAACACTGGACCCATGAACAGAAGGATTAATCATAAATGGGGTAAATGAACATCAAAGACTAAAGTGCTCATAATACTTCTAAGAGTAGAGTAATATGAAAACTCGCTTACTTGCTTGTTGGATCGTATCATAGGAACATGCCAAAAGAAGAAAGGAATGACCTTAACATACCTGGAAGTATACTCAATCGCCAAACTTCTACCTCTCGAACTTGCAAGTCTACAATTAAGATAACATAGGGCTTAATTAGGCTATTTACTTCGCTTATTAACCATCCTCAAATATGTATAAAGCTCAACGAACTATAGGAAATAATTTCCTTTGTAAGCATACAACTCTCCAACTTCTCATTCGATCCCATATCAACTACAATACTCACATCAACAATGACAACACACACACACATGTATATATATATATATATATATATATATATATACGTAAGACCGTTTCCAATCATCTCTTATAATAACCCTAAGGCACTATCTTGTTTTTCATCAACTCGTCACCTCCACAACTATCCCCTCTTTACTTAGAATCACGAAAACTCTTGATACTCAACTTAAATATAAGGGTAGAAATCATTTACATACCTTGAGGGGTCAAGAATCCCAAGAATCACTTCAACTTTAACTCCCTAAAATCCATAACTTAAAGAAACCCTAGAAGCAACCTTCTTCTTCACCATCTCGTGTTTACGAGGTTCGGGTCTCGTCCAATCTTCACTAATATGATGAAAATTATTGGGAGAGAATATCTTAGGGTTTTTCTGATTTGGAAAGGAGTAAAATATGAAATAGGGTCGTGGACCACCTATTTATACTTGGAAGCAAAAAAAGGCTACAGCGTCTGGTTCGACGATCGGGTCGACGGTCCGTCGACTTGCCCCGTCGACCTGCGGCTGCAGATGTATGGCTGCGGGATCCTGTCGACGCCGCACGTTGACGGTCTATCGAATATGTCGGCGACCTGTCGACGATGACTGGTGTCCTGCAGATTTTCTGATTCAGTTCAGATTACGTCGATTCAATTCGTTCAACTTCTAACTCCGTAAATTGACAGGAATATCTGCTGGTACCCTCGTACACGGGGTAAGACACTTTCTTCTCCAAATTCGGGCTCAGGTCTCTATTCCAAGGGCATACCCGACTAGAAAACCATAGGTTCTACTACTACAAACACGAGGGATGTAATATTCTCTCCCCCTTAGGAACGTTCGTCCTCGAATGTTCGGACAATCCTGGGTTATAAAAATTTCGAGAGAGTTTCCCCTGTACTTATACTAATCCATCCTGCACTCAACAACCCAAAATAATGCCACACAGGGCCACATACTATAACACACAATGCCATGGCCTCACACGACCAATCATGATAACTGAAATGAAATATTACCTGTGGGCGATGATCTCACGGATTGAACCTCCTGTACTGCTGGGAATAAATGTGGGTATTCAGTCTTCATTGCCTCTTCCGCTTCCCAAGTCAGTTCCTTAACATTTTTATTCCTCCACAAGACTTTAACTGAAGCTACATCCTTGGTTCGCAACCGACGGACTTGTCTGTCCAATATAGCCACTGGAACTTCTTTGTATGATAACTGCTCGATCACCTGAATGTCATTCACTGGTACCACTCTCGAAGAATCTCTGATACACGTATGAAGCATAGATACATGGAATACCGGATACGCCGACTCTAACTCCGAAGGCGATTCTAGCTCATATGCCACCGTACCCACTATACGAATGATCTTATATTGCCCAATATATCGAGGGCTCAACTTATCCTTCTTGCCAAACCTCATCACTCCCTTCATAGGTGAAACTTTCAGGAACACCCAGTCGCCTATTTCGAACTGTAGGTTACGTCGCTGATTATCTGCACAGGATTTATGTCGGCTATGAGCTGTTAGCAACCTCTCTCTAATCACTTTCACCTTATCAACAGCTTGCTGAATTAAGTCTGGGCCTAGTAACTAATTATCCCCGACATTGAACCACCCTATGGGTGATCTGCATCTCCGCCCATATAAGGCCTCATAAGGAGCCATCTGAATACTGGAATGGTAACTGTTGTTATATGCGAACTTGATAAGAGGCAAATGATCATCCCAACTGCCTTGAAAGTCAAGTACACAAGCTCTAAGCATATCTTCAAGGGTCTGTATAGTACGCTCTGCTTGTCCATCTTTCTGGGGGTGAAATGCAGTACTAAGACTCACCTGGGTCCCCAATCCTTATTGAAAAGACTTCTAAAATTTGGTTGTGAACTGTGCTCCCCTATCTGAAATAATGGCTGAAGGAATACCATGAAGTCGTACAATCTCCTTAAGATAAAGCCTTGCATAATTCTCGGCTGCATAAGTAGTTCTGACAAGCAGAAAATGAGCTGACTTTGTGAGCCTGTCAACTATGACCCATATCGAATCTCACTTCCACCGAGTGCGGGGAAACCCTGTAATAAAGTCAATATTAATTACCTCCCACTTCCATGTCGGAATCTCCATAGCCTGCAATAGACCTCCAGGCTTCTGGTACTCTATTTTGACCTGCTGACAATTTGAACACTGAGCGACAAATTCTGCTATATCTCTCTTCATACCATCCCACCAATAAACTTCCTTGAGATCATGGTACATCTTTGTTGAGCCTGGATGAATAGAATAGCGGAAGTAATATGCCTCCCTTATAATCTGCTAACGAAATCCTGCAACATTAGGGACATACAATCTACCTCGATACCTGAGTACTAACCTATAATCACAAAGGGTGTCTTTTCTTTCCGAGGAACTGTATTTAGGTAATGAACTAAAACATGATCCTCATACTGACGCTCATTTATCTCTGCTACCAAAGATGATACCGTTGTGTCTTGAACGGTAACTCCTATATCACCTAAATCTATCAATCGAACTCTGAGGCTACCTAATCGATGAACCTCACGGACCATTTCTTTTCTTTCTGGCGGCACGTGTGACAAGATACCCATAGATTTACGACTGAGGGCATCGGCTACCACATTAGCCTTCCCGGGATGGTACAAAATATCCACATCATAGTCTTTTAACCTTTCCAACCATCGTCTCTGATGCAAGTTCAAGTCCTTCTGCGTAAAGATGTACTGGAGACTCTTATGATCAGTATAAATATCAACATGTACACCGTATAAATAGTTCCTCCATATCTTTAAGGCATGAATCACTGCCGCTAACTCAAGATCATGGGTTGGATAATTCTTCTCGTGCTTCTTCAACTGTCAAGAAGCATAAGCAACAACTTTACCGTGCTGCATCAACACACAACCCAATCCAACACCCGAAGCATCACAATATACCACATAGCCATCTGCTCCTTCCGGAAGAGTCAAAACTGGTGCTGAAGTTAACTTATCCTTCAACGTCTGAAAGCTCTGCTTACAAGCATCTGTCCATTGGAACTTAGCTGATTTCTGAGTCAATTTGGTCTATGGGGCTGAAAGAGAGGAAAATCCTTCTACAAACCTTCTATAATAACCTACCAAGCCCAAGAAACTACGTATCTTTGTTGGTGCCGTGGGCATCCACTCTAATCCCTTCCTCTGAAATAATGTGATCCAGAAAAGCCACAGAGTTCAACCAGAACTCACACTTAGAAAACTTGGCATACCACTCTTTACCTCGAAGAATTCCAAGCACTATCTGCAGATGTTCTGCATGATCGGCCTCTGACGACGAATAAACCAAAATATCATCTATGAACACAATCACGAACAAATCCAGAAAGGGCCTGAATACACGATTCGTCAAATCCATGAATACAGTTGGGGCATTAGTTAGTCCGAGCGACATGACACGAAACTCATAGTGGCCATATCTAGTCCTAAATGTCGTCTTCAGAATGCCCTCTTCCTTGACCCTGACCTGGTAATATCCTGATCTCAAGTCTATCTTCGAGAAATATTTAGCGCCTTGTAACTAATCGAATAAATCATCAATCCTCGGGAGTGGATACTTATTCTTTACATTCACCCTATTCAATTTCCTATAATCAATACACATTCTCAAAGAGCCATCCTTCTTTCTCACAAATAACACCGGCGCTCCCCACAGTGATGTACTAGGCCTAATAAAGCCCTTCTCGAGCAAATCTTTCAACTGCTCTTTCAATTCTTTCAACTCCGTAGGTGCCATCCTATAAGGAGGAATAGATATTGGTTGAGTGTCTGGCAATAGGTCAATAGTAAAATCAATCTCCCTCTCTGGGGGAATGCCTAGAAGCTCATCTAGAAATACTTCTGGGAACTCATTAACCATAGGAACAGACTGAAAAGTCGGTGACTCTGCTTGCACATCTTGAACTCGAACTAGGTGAAAAACATACCCTTTTCTGATCATCTTCTCTGCCTTAAGGTAGGAAATAAACCTACCTCTAGGCGAAGCAGCATTGCCTCCACTCTAGGATTGGCTCGCCTGGAGACTGGAATCAAACCATCTTTGCTCTACAATCAATATTACCATACACTACAACAAAGTATAGAATTAGCAACAATCTTTTAGCAACAACAATGATATTGTTGCTAAATATTAAGAAATGGCAACAACTTTAGTTAGTTGTTGCTATATCATAGACCTTTTAGCCACAATTTGTTTTTGTTGGCAAATATTTAAATTATGTTGCCATATTTTATAATTAATATAATAAATTAAAATTAAAATAAATTGACAACAACTTTTTAGCAACCACCATGGTACTATTGGCTAAAGTCAGTAAATGGCAACAACTTTATTTCAGTTGTTGCCATATCGTCAAGCTTTTAACAATGATTTTTCCTTGTTACCAAGAAATTTAGATTTTTGTAGCCATAACTTACAGTTAATATAATTAACTTAAAATATAAATAGAATTGGCAACAACAAAATTTTATTGTTGGTAATACTATTAATTTTCTCAACAACTTAAGTGCATTGTGGCCTAAATTTTTTATTTTTTCGCCAAAACCAAACGCGGCAAACTTTTTTTTCCTAAAATCCTTAGCGCTCTTTTCTAGTTTTTATTCTACCGAGGTTTTCTTTTTCTATTGTTGAAACTGAATCCTAAAATCCTTTGCGCTCTTTTCCAGTTTTTATTCTACCCAAATTTTCTTTTTTCTATTGTTGAAACTGAATCTTTCTCTGTTGGGTTTTGTTGCTGCTCAAAGAAAAAAAGTTGTAAGCACTCTCTCGTTCGCTCTTCAGGTTCAATGTTTCAATTTGGTTTGATTTTAGTTTCCAGCAGCTTGTAACCCAAGGTTTTGTTGCTGCTGGGTTTTGGGGATTTTGATTTTCCTATTAGATTTTATCTACTTGTTTTCTCATCTTTGCATCTCTTGAAAAAGAATCTAATCTTTTTCAAGAAAGAGTACATTTATAGCAGAGTATGTGAAGGTTGTTTCTCTCTGTTTAAACCTTTGCTTCAGATCTCTCTCACTTGTCTAGTGAGGACTGATGACCCTCACTTCAAATTTCTCACTTGGTAATCAGCTAAAGTTTTTATCTTTTTCTTTTTCCATTTTTGTGCTTTACTGCAAAGTGTTTTGGTCTCTGTGTAGTACTGATCCAAAGTTTACTGTTCAGTTTCTTGTTGTTTGAGCTTTCATCTTTTTTGTATACCCATTTGTGTTATTAAATATGTGGATTAATAGGTATGATTTTATTTGAGAAGGTTTTTGTTTCAGTTTCATTAGTTGTGTATTTGTGAATTCTTGTTTCAAAGAGTTCAGTTCATTTTGTTAATCTGTTAATTACTAGATGCAAGTTTTTGTCTTATCTTCTAAGTTGTTAGATATTCCCTTTTTCGGACTTCTTTTTAGTTTTCAAAGAGTAGTCAAAATTATGCTGATGTAGTATTTAGGATTTAATAAATACATATTTAGGTCCTTTATGGATGTTCTAATGAATTTGCTACTATTTCTGGTACTTCATGAGAAGTTTGCTCATTTATCCATGTTTTAAATTACATGTTTAACTCCCGATTTCATGAGAAGTTCATCAATTAGTTGTTGCTTTTTTTAAGTTTTGGATCTGTTCGGTTCCTAAAATGTCTGGTGTATGTCGATTTTCTGTCCAAGTTTTGGTTCTTCGAATATTTTATTCTTGTATGTAAATATTCATTGAATCCAAAGTAACACTTGAAAGTATTATGCTACTCTTATAATGCAATAAGGTCCGGGAAAAGGCCACACCCTCAAAGGGTGTGTCATGAAATTCTTCTCGATATCTTTATCTCTCTATGTCCTCCTAGTTTTGTGTCAACTTACTCCATAGTTGTAATCACTGGGTAAATAGAAAAGGTAAAACATTACATTAGATAGTTCGCATTACTTAAGACTTCAGCTCAATGAAGATAATGCTATTTTTTTATACTTCATTGTAGGTAAGTATATGATGGATAAGAATTGGATACTTATTAAGAATAGGAGATTACCAGAATACTTGACCGGTATGGAACAATTTTTAAACTATGCATTTTCCAATCCTGAGGTTGGTGTAACAATCCAGTGTCCGTGCATTAAATGTAACAATGTGCTTTGGAAAACAAGAGAAGAAGTGGAGTTAGATTTACTTAAATGGGGAATAGATCCAACATATGATAGGTGGATTTTTCATGGTGAGTCAGATTCATCTTCGGATGATGAAATAAATTCTGGTGCAGATTCAGATTTAGGCAATGACGATGCTTCCACTTTTGAAATGTTACATGACATGTATCGTGGTTTTCCTTCTAATAATTATGAGTTTGATGAGACCAATGAGTCTAGAAACGAAGAGCCTAACACAGAAGCAAAGAGTATTTATAGTTTATTAAAGGACGCAAAGAAAAAGTTATATCCAGATTGTCAAAAGTTCTCGAAACTCTCTTTTGTAATGCGCCTTTTTCAAATGAAGTGTCTACTCGGCTGGAGTAATACTTCGTTTGACTCATTGTTGAAATTATTGGGTGACGCTTTTCTGAAAGAAAATGTGCTCCCTAATTCTATTTATGAAGTTCAAAAGATCATTAAAGATTTGGGTTTAGATTATGTGAAGATAGATGCATGTGTTAATAATTGCATCTTATATAGAAAGGAATATGCAGATCTTCAGCAATGCCCTAAATGTGGTGAGAAACGATGGATAGTAAGGAAAGAAAAAGATACTGATGATGAGGTTGCTTCAAGAAATTTGACTAAGAAAAATAAAGGAATTTCTAGAAAGATTCTTCGATACTTTCCTTTGATACCACGATTACAACGGTTGTATATGACAAAACAAACGGCCGAAGATATGAGGTGGCATAAAAATAAGCGAGTTGAGGATGGAGTACTAAGGCATCCAGCTAACTCATTAGTGTGGAAAACTTTTGATGAAGAACATCCGACATTTGCTTTAGATCCACGTAGTGTAAGGCTTGGACTTGCTTCAGATGGTTTTAATCTGCTTGGTTCTATGAGTAATGCTTATAGCATGTGGCCAGTAGTCTTGATTCCATATAATCTTCCCCCGTGGCTATGCATGAAACAATCTAATATTTTGTTGTCCTTGCTTATTCCTGGCCCAAAAGGCCCTGGTATAAATATTGACGTGTTCCTGCAACCTCTGGTTGATGATTTGAAAACCTTATGGGAGGGTGGAATCGATACTTATGATGCTTTTAGGAAACAAAATTTTAAATTGCGTGCTTCTTTGTTGTGGACAATTAATGACTTTCCAGCTTATGGTATTTTGTCTAGTTGGAGCACTAAAGGTAAATTAGCTTGTCCTGTTTGTCATGTACATACTTGTTCCATTTACTTAAAACATGGTCGAAAGCTTTGCTATATGGGTCATCGTAGGTTCTTGGAGAAAAATCATTCTTATCATCGGAATAAAAGTTCTTTTGATAACACAAGGGAAGAAAGACTTGCACCAGAAGCTTTGAGTGGAGATGATGTGCTTGCACAACTAAATACATCCTCAGAAGGGTCAATCGACTGCAATGCAAGAAAAAGAAAATGAGATGTTGGAAGATCTGACAATTGGAAGAAGAAAAGTATATTCTTTGAACTTCCATATTGGAGGACTGTATTATTGAGACATAATTTGGACGTAATGCATATTGAAAAAAATATTAGTGAAAGTGTGATTGGAACACTGTTAGATATTGAAGGAAAAACAAAGGACACATTGAAATCTCGATTGGACATACAAGAGATGAGAATAAAAAAGCCACTCCATCCAATAAAAAGTGGGGATAAGTATATACTTCCTCTGGCAAGTTATACAATGTCTAAAACTGAGAAGCTTCAGTTTTGTCAGCTTATCAAAGAAGCCAAGTTTCCTGATGCTTATGCTTCTAACATTAGTCGTTGTGTCAAGGAAGCTAGAATTTTTGGACTTAAAAGTCATGACCACCATGTTCTTTTTCAGCATATTTTTCCACTTATCATCAAAGGGATGCTTATGATCCATTAATTGAATTGTCATTGTTATTGTTATTTAGTGATTTGTGTGCTAAAGAGTTGCATGTAGAAAAGTTAGATCAACTAGATAAAAGTATACGATGACAATCTGTAAGTTAGAACGTGTGTTCCTGCCGACCTTTTTTGATGTTATGATTCACTTGGCAATTCATTTGGCAAACGAGGCGAAGTTGGCTGGTCCCGTTCAATATCGATGGATGTATTACATCGAAAGGTTTAGATTCTTACTCCTCTGAAGCTTTCTTTTAATTTAAATATGCTACAAAACTGATATATGTTTACTCACTGATATATGTTTACTCAATAGATATTTGCGCACATTAAAAAATTATGTACGCAACAAATCTCGTCCAGAAGGATCAATTGCTGAAGGCTATCTTGTAGAGGAGTGCATGACATTCTGTTCTAAATATTTAACAGATATAGAGACCAAGGAAAATCGCCCGGACAGAAACTTTAATTCTTCCAATATAGATCCCAACGGGTTATCCATATTCAATTGTCCTTGTAAGCCATTACCAGGGGATTCCTGGGAAGAATTGAGTGCTCTTGAAATAAAACAAGCTCATTTTTACATCCTCCAAAATTGTGAGGAAGTCCGTCCTTGGACTGAGTAAGATACCTTTCACTTAGTTTACTTCCTTTTCTTCTTATGAACCTCTCAATGACTATGTTCTAATGCTTTTTCTTGTTTTTTCTTAAAAAACAAATCATAATCCATAGGGAACATCTAGAAATATTAACAAAGGAGAACAATAGAAATGTTTCCAAGAGGCACAAGGAGGAATTTCCTTTGTGGTTTGAAGAAAAGGTAAATAATATCATTTGAAGCTAGTTTATCTTTATTTAGGACAATTTGTGAATTTTACTTTCAAAGTAGTATTAATGTTTGAGTTTGTAATTAACATAATATAGGTGGTACAGTTAAAAGAGAATGGTGATGGACGAATTACTGATGAATTACTAGCTTTGGCAAGAGGTCCGGATCCTCGTGTTTATTGTCATAATGGTTATACCTTGAATGGCTTTAGGTTTCGAACAATGGAATATGAATTATGTTTAAAAACACAAAATAGTGGTGTGGTTGTAAAGAGTGATGAGCATACGGAAAATGCTGATTATTTTGGAAAGATCAGAAAGATTTTAAAGATACCTTACATAAGCAATAATTCTATCATATTATTTCAATGTGACTGGTTTGAGGTTCCGTCTCAAGGTCGAAGTCAAACTAGAGGTTACAAAAGGGACGAATATGGATTCATATGTGTAGATGTGACACGGATCCATTACACAAATGATCCATTCATTTTAGGCTCGCAAGCTCAATATTTGTATTATCTTAAACATGGTCAAAAGAGAAATGGCATGCAGTGGTAAGGGTCAGACCACGAAATCTGTACGATGTACCTGAACAAGAAAATGAAACAGAGCCTTATCAACTATTTGACTTGGTTGAAAGGGGAGAAGCAAGTCTTCAAGTAGAGTTGGACGATGATGTCGTTACAATACAAAGAGAAGACATTGACGGAGTGAGTGTTGAAGCACCTTCTCTCAATAACGAGGAGGAAATAGACCTAGAAGCTATAGATGAATCTGATCATGATAATGGAGATGACTTCAGTGATTCTGCAACAGATGAAGAATATATTTTTGAAGATGAACATGATGCAAATGAGGATGATGATTGGTTGTGATTTTCAGCTACTACAAGACAACTTTGGTTATTACAATCACTTTCTTTATAGGATTTCGGTTCTTCCATCATCTAGTCGCTCAATTAATTTAACCTGTCAACCAAGGTAACTATAACGTGAAACAAACTCCTTCCGTTGTCTGTTTACAATACTTTACATTTTAAATCTATGTCTTTTAGAATATGTGCATAAACAGGTTTCCATCAATGATCTTTTCTTTGTAATTTGTGTTTGTTTCTCTCATTTTCTGAGCATATCTCGTATATTTCTGAACATTTTGTTTCCTTTACTTCTACTTTAGTTTTGAATAGTAAAATTCTTAGCTTGTTGCAGCCTATCATGATGACAAATGTGCTTATTTCTGATAGTACTGGACCTACTGATGTAATTTCACATCCACAATCAAGTAAATTACTTCATTTGTTAAAAATTATCCCTTTAAAATTTCTAAATTTTACATGTTTGTTTACTATACACCTAAATACTTTCATATACTTTTCAAGGAAAAAAGAAAAAGGGAAGGGGGAAGACAACAGGGCATTCAATCCAAAAGAAACGCAAATACAGTGACAATGGCAAGTTGGAGGTGATTATCCCACCGGATCGAACAATAGCAGTAGGTCCTGGAGCTAATGATTTTGTTACCGAAATTTCGGTCAATGTTTTTCAGCATGTTAGGCATGATGTCAAGAATTGGAAGAACGTTTCTAATCTAGCAAAAGATAGGACCATTGCGCATATGCTGGTAATTCACTGTATTTCTCTTAAAGTTTCTGATCTAGCCTACAGAATGATAAGTCCTCATAACTGATAAATATATGTTCAAATGTTTGAGTATCTTATTGTATTAAGGTCACCAAAGTGTAAGTTATTATTGTTATAAGAAACTACTACAACAATTTTTGGCCTCATCTTCACAACACCTATTAAGTTTTATTTCTTAATTACTTGCAGACAATCAAAGTTCTATTTTAAGTAAGCTCACTTAAGTTTTATTTTGAGTGCAGGACACCTTTGAACTTCCAGACAACCGACACATTCGGGATACTATCCTTGAAAGAGCTAATCATTTGTATCAATATCGTCGTAAAAGGCTCCATGATCATTTCAAGAAATTTGCTACACAGGAGGAAAGATTACAGAACAAGCCAAAAGAGGTTAATGAAGTTGAATGGAAATTCTTGGTAGAATATTTCAACTCCGACGATTTTAAGGTAATTAGAAGTACATCAAAATTAAATAAATTTAACTGTGTAATATTTTTTTTTTCTAATTTTCCTTGTTACACTTATATCAAAATACATTTATGGATTCATATTCAATGCAGAGAATGAGTGAAAGAAATAAAACTAATAAGGAAAACAAGGATTAAATCATATTTGCGGCAAAAAATCCTTCCAGGCAATATCTTTTGAAAAGGTGAGATGTATACTTATTTTGGTGCCTTTTAATTATTCTTCATTCAATAACGTAATTTGATTTGTTTTGTTAGAGAGATATAAATACTGGAAAAGAGCCAAACCTTCAGAAACTTTGGGAATTGACTCACACGAAGAACAGGCGTTGGGTTAATGATGCATCGGCTGAACTGAATGTACATGCATAACTCTTATCTTTATTCCTAAAAGATAAGTCTATTGAAACAAATATTGATGCTAACGCTGGTATAACTTTTTTGCAGGATAAGTTGAAAGAAATTGTTGCTGAACAAATTCAAGATGTTGAAGAGGATACTGATGTAGATCCTATTATTAATGCTGCATTTGTGAGAATTATGGGAGAAACGTCAGGGTATTGTCGTGGTCAAGAATCGGGAATTAAGCGAATGGGTAGGAGATATATGAATGGAGTTCTAGAGCAATTACAAGCACAACAAAAAGAGATAGAAGAAGAACGTCGTAAACGAGAGAGTGTAGAATGCAAGCTAACTGAAGTAAAAAATCAGCTAGAAGAGGAGTGAAAAAATCGAGAAGTCATGGAAGCTCGTCTGGTACGTGACCAGAAAATGTTAAAAGGAGGAATCATGGCACTAGTATCTCATCTTCAAAGTTCCAAGGTATAGGTGTTAAAGGTTCAATTACTTGCTTTTGATCCTAAGAACATTTTTTATTAAACTGTTGTGCTATGGTCAATAAAGTTGTCCTAGTTATTTTGATGTTACAAAGTGGTTTCTTTCTCAGTTCTAAATGTTTAAATCCCTTAGTTGTATTATATCTAACAGAATGGACTTCCGTCTGCAATTCTCAACATTATTATTGATTCAAGTGATTCAGATGTTGCAAGTCCTACAAGTTTTATGGATGACATCAGTGTAAGTAGCCTTATGATGCTTTTTAATACAAGAAGGGAATTTGAATCACTACTAATTTAGTACACTCTCTTGGAGTATGCATTTGCATATGTTGAATGGAAGTCCTGGAAGTTGTTAAGTCTTAATCTAGAAAATGTTAAATCAAGGGCATCTGGTTTTCTCTTTAGTAAGTAAACCTTAGCTGCGATGAAAATACTTTGAATATGTGTCAGCATGTGGTATATTAATGGACTGTCTATTAATGGTCACACTGAAACTTCAAATGTGGATATTTCAAATTGGCAAGCCGTGGAGATAACGTAGAATGGAGTTGCTTGGCTTCACTATTCTCTTTATATTGAGCTTGTGAAATAGGAAAGAGCGTTGTTTCCTTTAGCTACAGTGAAGGAATAGTTTACAGAATGAAAAAACCAGTTTGTGATAAATGCTTATCTTGGAAATCACTGATTATTCTGCTTCATTGTTTCTTGACATAATGTGCATTGTATGTGTTATTTTGGGCAAGCCATAATTTATGTGTTGCTGATGCATTAGGTGTGCCATAACTCTAGTGAATTTTTTCCTATGAAAGAATAGTAAACTATTTTACTGCTTCTATTATCAATTGAGGAAAACAAATGTTGATGGTTGTATAAACAAATTGAGATAAGGAAAATTGAGGATATGTTATCGGACAGGTTTACTAGAATCGACTATAGCTGAATAGTTTCTCACTCTCGATGGTTGTATAAGTTGGTTAAAAGTAGTTATGTCCTATGCTATATATTTACAAGTATGACTCTAAAAGTTGAATGGTTTGGCCTCTGTTTACTTGCTTTCTACTTCCTGTTTGGTTTTGAAGTTGTTCAAATTTGAATCATGTTATTATTTGACATGCTTGAGGCTTAATTTTAATTTCTATGCATGAGACTTAACTTTTCACTTATCAAATAGCTTGTAGTTCCTAAAGCTGTTATTATTTTATTTTATTATATTATATTTTGTGTGTACTTTATAGAATCCTTTTATAAAAATGTAATTATATTTATCTTCTTTTTTTTGTAGGGTGAACGTGCTTAAACCAGCACTGATAGCAATATGATTCATGTCATGCACAAGCTATCGGAGGAATATTTACTTTTGAATTAGAACTTAATGACCCTGTTTATATGATGTTTTGGTTCTTTTTGTAATTAGTTAAACATACTTTTTCGAATATTCAGTTGTTTACTCTAGTGCATTAGTTCTATGTATTGACCTTGCAAATATATATATATATATATTTATTTATTAATTTATGTGCATTCCTGAACATTTTATAAGAAAATGTGGATTGTGTATTTAGCAACTACAAATAAGTTGTTGCTAAAGTTGAATGTGATGACTAATATTATTGGCATTTACCACAATAATAGTTGTTGCTAAAAGCCTTCATAACAGAATATTAACAGCCTTTCTGCCCACTTTTTGCTAATGATTATTTTGTTGGGAAAAAAAAATAATTTTTGGCACCAATATTTTTTGTTGCTAAATATTTGCATAAGCCACAACAGTTCACTTTTTACCAACAAAATCTGATTTATGGCAATGAATTTTTTTGTTACGAAAGTTAGCTTTTGGCAACAATATTTTTTGTTGTTGCATAAACTTTTCGCAACAGCATTTATAACAACAACATGCAACAACTTTTTTCTTGTGGCCAAAAGTACTTTTGGCAACAATATTGAATATATTTCAACAACAAATTTTGTTGCAAATTCCATAATTTCTTGTAGTGATAACAAGAAGCCAACCAGTCCATGTCCATAATAATATCAAAATCAACCATATCTAACTCAATCAGGTATGCTACGATATGGCGGTCACAAACTATAACAACACAGTCTCGGTATATTCGCCTAGCTATAACCGGATCACCGACTGGCGTAGACATCACAAAAGGTTTAATCAACTCGGGTTCTATCCCAAACTTGCCAGCAACAAAGGGCGTAACATATGATAAAGTGGAACCTGGATCAATCAGTGCATAAACATCGTGGAAGGAAACTGATAATATACCTGTAACGACATCAGGAGACGTTTCGCGGTCCTGTCTACCAGCCAATTCATACACGCAGTGTTGAGGACTGCTCGAGCTGGATGCTCCACTCCTCCCCCTACCTCGCCCTGCTGGTGTCTGAAAATTTTGCCCTGAAGGGCGCACTGCAGAAGATGAGCCAGCCACAGACCCTGTAGGCTGAACCATACCTGAATTAACCCCCATCGGGCACTCCTTCATCCTGTGGCCTGGCTGTCCACAAGCATAGCAAACATCTGAACCCAACCGACACTGACCTGCATGTAACTTGCCACACTGAGAACATCGCGGCAAAGGGGGCCTCATCTGGCCTAACTCTGGTCGGTACTGAGAACCTGACGCTCTAGAACTCTGGCCCGCTCCGGAATAAGAAGACCGGTCAAATCTTGGACCTGGGAACCTCGGAGGTGCACTCCTTACCGGCTGATAAGAATACCTGGGATGCTGCTGTCTCTGTCCTCCCCTAAACTCACTAACCATATCAAAAGATCTAGACCTCTTACCACGGCTCCGGTCACGCTCACACTGTATTCTCCGCTGGCATTTACGATCCTCCAAATTCTGTGTATACGTCTGTATACGGGAGATGTCCATGCCTGGCTGTAGTGCAGCGGCCGTGCACTCATCTATCAAGTGTGGCCCTAGACCGGCCACAGAGCGATGAACTCTATCCTCCATCTCAGCCACCACGGCTGGGCCATATCCAGCTAGGGAATCAAAATGTACACAATACTCTTGCACATTCATACTACCTGCTCAATACGTAGGAACCTATCTGCTCGGGCCCGTCGGACCTCTGGAGGTAAGTAATGGTGAAGAAAAGCATATGAGAACTCTCGCCAACAACTGGAGGGGCATTTTCTACCGTAGATAACTCCCACGCCTGATACCACTATATCGAAATATTCCGGAGTCTATATGAAGTCAACTCTACTGACTCAACCTCATCCGCGTGCATAACCCTCAAAGTCCTCTGCATACCATCAATAAAATCCCGGGGATCCATGTTTTGCTTTACCACAAAAAACTCAGGAGGACCTAACCCAAGGAAGGTCTTAACCCTCAAACTACTGGCCCTGTCTGCTAGGTCAACACCAACTCCCTGCCGCTGTGCCTGAGCGGCTACTAATCTGGTCAACAACCGTACAGCATCCCGTACATCCTGGGCTTCTGCATCCGGCTGAGGAACTGGGGCTGGTGCTGGAGACGGTGTATGCGATGTCTCAGACGGCCACTCACTCTGAATCTCCTCCTGGGCCCTCGTGACCTGTCGAGTACGGCTAGTGGCCTCACCGGTCACCCTCTTGCCCTTCTGGGCGGCTGTAGCTTTCTTGCGGGGCATCGCTGAAATCAGAACAATTCATCAGAAGCGAACGCTTAACACAGGGCTCTATCGCATAATCTAAGAGAGAAAGAACGACATCATCCTAACTGTCCTGTAGTCTCCCATTTATAAGTGTGGTGCACAACACGCCCATAAACAAGTCTCTACTAGAAACGGTCTGTAGACAACCCTAGGACGAAACTGCTCTGATACCACTTCTGTCACGACCCAAACCGATGAGCCGTGACAGGAGTCTGACCTCTAGCTACCAAACACCCCTAAACACGTATCTAGAACATACTGAACATCAAAAGCCCATAAATGGCATACACTTATCTCATAAGAGAGAGACATCAGAACTCTATGCAATCTGCATATATATACACGACATGCCGAAGTACAGTGCAAGCCCGCTAGGTTGCTACATATACTGTACACAAAAGAATAGAAGCCGACAAGGCTACATCATCTGACTACTACATACAACTGTCTACAGACCTCTACTGGAATAAAAGCTGAAGAAAGGACGGGACAGGGCCCCGTCATACCCATATGCATACATATCCAAAAGGGGCATATCAAAACTGACTGTAGCTCCGAATCGAATGGAGCGTACTGACCACTGCTAGATCTAGAGGTCCTACTGAGCTGGACCACCTGTCTGTCTCTCTGTACCTGCAGGCATTAACGCAGCCCCCCGAGCAACGGGGAGTCAGTGCGGATAATGTACCGAGTTTGTAAGGCATAAGAACAACACATGAACATAAGAATCATGGATAAGATCTGAACTCATAACTGAAATGACTGATTGCATGAACTTATATGAACTAGAATCTGCATAAATCTGCGTAACTGACAATGCCTCTGTGGGCACATAATATGCATACTCATACCTATCAATGATGGTCGTGCATCTATATGAGTGCGTATATAACGCCTGATGCATGTGCGTATATAATGCTTGTAAGCCTCTATGGCATCTCGTCATATCATATTGGCTCCTCTGTGGCCATAATCAATATTATCTTCATAGTAGTAATGCCTATATAACGCCTATATCTCTTCTCATACTTTACATATATCTAATATTTGCGTATATAACGCCTAATATGAGTGTGTATATAAGCCTTCTAGTCACGGGTCAATATACATAATATATAATGACTGTATGCATGAAACAACTGTATGAACAGAGCTGGCTACACAAGACTGGACCCATGAACATAAGGATTACTCATAAATGGGGTAAATGAACATCAAAGACTGAAGTGCTCCTAATACTTCTAAGAGTAGAGTAATATGGAAACTCGCTTACTCGCTTGTTGGATCATATCATAGGAACATCTCAAAGGCAGAAAGGAATGACCTTAACATACCTGGAAGTATACTCAATCGCCTAACTTCTACCTCTCGAACTCGCAAGTCTACAATTAATATAACATATGGCTTAATTAGGCTATTTACTTCGCTTACTAACCATCCTCAAATACGTATAAAGCTCAACGAACTATAGGCAATAATTTCCTTTGTAAGCTTACAACTCTCCAACTTCTCATTCGATCCCACATCAACTACAATACTCACATCAACAATGACAACATATATATATATATATATATATATATATATATATATATATATATATATATATACACGTAAACCCATTTCCAATCATCTCTTAAAATAACCCTAAGTCACTATCTTGTCTTTCATCAACTCATCACCTCCACAACTATCCCCTCTTTACTTAGAATCACGAAAACTCTTGATACTCAACTTAAATATAAGGGTAGAGATAATTTACATACCTTGAGGGGTCAAGAATCCCAAGAATCACTTCAACTTCAACTCCCTAAAATCCACAACTTGAAGAAACCCTAGAAGCAACCTTCTTCTTCACTATCTCAGGTTTACGGAGTCTGGGTCTCATCCAATCTTCACTAATATGATGAAAATTATTCAGAGAGAATATCTTAGGGTTTTTATGATTTAAAAAGGAGTAAAATATGAAATAGGGTCATGGACCACCTACCACGAATCTTAATGTACAAAACTACGAGGTGTAACACACTTTTGTCCTCAAGATGCAACAAGTAACACATGGGGATGATTAATGCCTTTTTGGGCCGAGGGCCCAGTTTGACATCATTCTGGGGCAAGTCTCCTACAAAGGAACATGATACCAAGGATCGAGTTCTTCTAGGTCCAAATGGCATGATCCACATAAGAGTGTCCTAGGTTCGAGCTTACTAATAAGGCTATTAAAGGAGGCACGTGGTCGATAGTGGCTGCTTTGCTTTCCGCCTACTCTACACTTTTCCCCCTCCCCACAAATTTGGATGACTCTCAAAAAGGTCGTGTACGCTTACAACACACTTCGAACTTGTTGCAGAAACAATTGGAGGGGTTATGCAAATGATGTCAGATATAAAGCAGTAACAGTCAATGAAAATGCGATAAACAAATATACTTAGAAAAATAGCAAATAAGGCAAAACGTTCACCCAAGAGTTTCTAACTAAGCCAGTACGAGTCATTTTTGAAAATCTCAAATTCTAAAAATCCTCAGCAGAGTCACCAGAGCCATCACACCCCTTTTTTTCCCACAAAAATGATTTATTATATGTTAAGTTCAAAAGGGTTTCCAAATCAAAAGTGATGAATTTTGTGCTTCGAAAAGGGATTTAATTTAGAGAAAAAGAGTCGCTACCTGGCATCGAGTTTTGATGTGTCAAGTCACTGTAAAATCAATATCCCTTTTAAAACAAGTTTGACTGTAAAAACTGATCGGTGATAGAGATTCTGGTTAAGGAATTCTGTTGACCGAGGGGAAGGTGTGAGGCATCCCTCGAATCCCGTGGTTTTAGCACAATCGCTTTAATTAACTCGTATTGGCTTAAATAGAAACTCAATAAGGTAATCTCAAACAATAAACAAGAACGCACACAAGAAAAGTTCAAAAATAAAGTCTGAATTATCATAACCTGAAATAAAAGAAAAATGTGAGAAAATAAAGCTATACTATACTAAGCTATCCCCGACATCCTAGTCTCTTCTCCACAGGCGGCCCCATTTTTATTTTCTTTCGGGACATCCCACGCAAAAATGAATGCATGAGATTGAAAACGAGTAAAAGCAAACAAGCACTTAAACTGCCTAAGTTTGCCTACCAACCCGATTGTTTGCCTGCAGTTCAATTGATGTCTTATTCTTATATTCATATCCATATCAAAGAGTGAATCCAAAATACTTCTAAGTTAACAAATGACAATTAAATATCAATCAACAACATCAAACATTTGGCTAAATCATGATATTCACCAACCAAATCATATTACCTCAAAAATCACATAGCAAGTTAAAAGGAGTTTTAATAAACAGAGAAGGGATAAGAATGGACCTCTACAGTAGTAGATGCCTTCAATATATTGAATTAATCCTCCAAGCAAGTAGAAACATCGACAATATTTTGGCATTTTCCAATCAAAAAATGAACTTCAACAATCAATCCATAGCCAAAAGCTGGACCCAAAAATCGACTCAAGACCGAAAACAAACCCGACTGACGGAGCTGCCAACCGAAGACCTCGACGTATACCGAAAACCCGACAAAAACTCGACACTGAATTGACTTCTTTTGTTTTAAACCGTAACACCCAGAACTTTAATGGTGTTTGGTGGTTATATTGGTGTTTTGAAGAAAATAGGGGTGGTGTGCGATTATGGAATACGGTGGTTTTTGGTGGGTGTTTCACGGTGGTTTAATGGTCTGTTTGGGATGGTGGCAGTGAGAGGTGGAGATGACGCTGGTGAATGGCGATCTCAGATGGAGAAATGGGTTTGAGGATGGTGGCTCACGGTGGTCATTTATTTCTGGTGTGGGTGGCGACGATGGGCTGGTGGTTGAAAAAGATCAGTGGGGGTGGTGGTTTAATGGCGGGAGATGATGCGGTGGTGGTGTTGGTTACAGGTGAGTAAAAAATATGAAGAAGATGATTTTTTTTTTGTTTTCCCTCTCTATCTATTTTTTTGTGAGTGTGTATATGTATATCTCCTATATCTATGGAGTAGTACCTAGAAAATGCCAAGATGAAAAAAACTCTTTTTAAATGGGTCCCACCAGAATATACTCTATTTGTGCCAAAATAAATTGTTAGTGATGTGTGTGAAAAGCCATGTGCAAGTGGTTGCAAAAGATAAGAAGGCATCTTGGAATTTCCACATGGAAAAAACTCATTGCTTCTTTTTATTTTTATTTTTTTAATTAAAATCAAAATCAAAATGCACTTACTAATCACCTAATTTTAGCCTTAAGAAAATACTCACTTACTATCTTAAATACGACTCCATTTTTGTAGTTTTCGGTTTTCACAAGTAAAAAACAATTAAAAATGAGATAATACTCTAGATAGCAAGATTAGACTTAAAAGAAAAATTTAATGTTAAAAGTCGTGTAAAACAACTCAGGGAGGGTCAAAAATTACGTGTCTACAATGCCGCCCATCAAGATTTAGGTAGATGAAAAAACTTGACCTATCATCGCCTCTATTGTGATTCCAGCCTTTGTTTTGAAGGTTGTTGCTCCAACTCATCAACTATTAGGCCACCCCCTTGGTGAACCTAAGTAAAACTTGTTCTCTTATGGCTAGATTTCCAGTGGATAAGGCTGACAATTTTCTCTAAGTTTTCTGTATAGGGAAAAAGACGTATTTGGGGCTAAACTGTGTGGTCAGGCGCTCGGGAGATCTGAAGGTGTCATACAGCTGGACTCCACTCTCTCCTACTCGGGTCGTATCAGCTGACTTCGATCAGAGTGCCACTGTACATGAAAACGCCAGGGTTGCTGTGAGGTCACATCACCAGCATTTTAGGGGTAGAAAAGGATAAACTTGGCTTATATAAAGATAGCTTAGGATGGAAGGAAGACACCTTCTTGCTCACATTCTTGTTACTTTTTTCTCTCAAGAAGGCAATATACACAAGTTTAGTATTTACTCATTTTGAGCTTCTTGAATCATCGTTTACCTATTTTTGTAGCTTATTTGTCCCTTACCTGTACTCACCATTACTCCGAACCAGACTTTTAATATAGTTCTCGGGATTGGATACGATCTACTTATCCTCTAACCCTACAAAAACAAATCTCTAACTGATTTTTTGATTAAGTCTATTTTCACTGGAAAATAGTTTGACACCGTCTATGGGGAAAGACAGTTGTGGTGTTGTCCTGATCTGTAGCAAGAACTCTCACGTAGAGAAGTAAGTAAGATAGTGGTATTGAACCAAACATTTCAAAGGTAAGTAATAGCTCTCACGAGTCTCATGGACGGGAAAACTAGTGAGGCATAACAAACCTGGTAGAAATATCAATATCTGAACATAACGATGAGCTTGCTCGGGAGCAAAGAGATAGCGGGGGTGAGACCCCATGAAGACAACTTAGCGAAGAGCAGAACGGAGGCATTTTGAGAAATGAAGGGGCAGAGGAGCACCAGAGATGCATGTTCAGAGAAAGGGGTTGACCTAGACCCTGGACGAGAATGCAAAAACCCGCCCAAAAGGGAGGCCTTCAAAAAGGAGGCTCCCTAACAAACAGCGAGATTATGGCCACTCTCAAGGCACAGAACGAAATGATGCGGCGTATGGAGATGCCTGTGGCCACCATAGCCAATCATTCTAGGGATGGGACTCCGGTGTCTAATCAGAACGTGGAAAAAGCCTCCGCAGACTAAAAAAAAGGGAGATTGACGGTGCGAAAGAGCGACTGGACGTGTTCAATGAGGAGCTCATTAGGGTCGAAAAAGTACACGAGCGGATGAACCAGATACCGAGAGCACCGTTTATCTTAAAGGGCGCGGGAGCCTGAAAATATGAAATATCACAATACTCAGAGAGCGCGTCCCCGACCCCTATTTCGAGAAGGTTTACAATGCCTGACATACCTAAGTATGACGGAACAAGACTCGGAGGAACACATTGCGACCTTCGAAGCGGCCACCACCGGGCACAATATCAAACAACACGAGGTCGAATCAGCCATGCTGAAAATATTCCAACACATGCTCATTAAGGGAGACCTTTCCTAGCACACTCATTCATATGAAAATTCTATTGATTATTTTACTTCTCTTGCAGATGCTTTTGTCAAAGCTCAGGGGGGAGCCCGAAGGGTTGAACCATACAAGCAAGACGTGTTCGCCATAAAACAGAGGGGGATGAATTGCTAAGGGGATTCATGTACAGATTCCAGAGGTAGAGAATGCAGTTGCCATCCCGAAGGATTGGGCCACAGCCGCCTTCGCAGATAGTCTGAACTCGAGGCCAAGTTCCCCGATGAGATACGGACCAACCTAGCTAAGAGAAACACCGATTTATGGTGCCTCTTTCATAGCACGCACGGGCATGCCATAGAAGACTGCGCAAGCCTAAGCGTTGAGATAGCCCAACTGTTACGAGCAGGGCACCTAAAAGAATACATCAGTGACCGGGCACCTTGATCCGATTCCTGGACAAAAGCCGGACAAGATGACGCAACTTACCTACACTATCAACATGATTGTCAGCGGCGAAATGGTAAAAAAAGTCACATACACGTCGCTCGAAAAATCCAAAATCTCTGTCACAATGATGAGTCATGCCTGGGAACCTGCTGAGAGTGGAAGCATCTCTTTCTCCAACAGTGACTGCCGGGGACTTGCATCCTCCCACAATGACGCCCTAGTAATGTCTATTTGAATTGCTAATTCTTTAATTAAGCGCGTGCTCATTGATCCAGGGAGTTCGGTGAACATAATTTAGTTACGGGTCCTGAAAAAAATAAGATCAGATGAATCGATCATCTCAGCCACTAAGGTGCTGGCGGGAATCAACATGTCAATAGAATTAACCCGAAGGGAAATCAAACTGTTGGTCCACGCTGACGGCATACAACAGGATACAACCTTCGATGTCATACTCTATGTCATGTCTTATAATGTGATATTGGGAAGACCATGGATACATTCAATGCAGCCGGTCTCCTCCACTTTCCACCAAAAGATCAAATTCCCTATTCCTTGGGAGTCGGGGAGACCAGACGGGAACAAAGCGCATCTCGGTAAATAGAGGCTGCAGCAATAACAACGGCCAAGAGGGACGAACCCAACAAATAGCAGTTACTGATACCGGGCTCAGTTGTTGAGTCTGGACGAAAAATGAAACGGCATGCTGGGGTGGAAACGGTGGAAGAAGGAGCCAAGGATCAGACCATCCGGAAAGGATTCATTGTCCTGGTGGACAAAGACCCCGCGGACTGGAAGAACTTACGCGTGGCACTTTTAGAAGAATATCCCGAAAA
Source organism: Lycium barbarum (assembly GCF_019175385.1). NCBI lineage: Eukaryota > Viridiplantae > Streptophyta > Magnoliopsida > Solanales > Solanaceae > Lycium > Lycium barbarum. Next base: position 57,216,881 of record NC_083339.1, read on the forward strand.
GAAGGTACACCTGGGCTCGGGACTTTCACCCGAGCTCAGGCATAAATTTTTATGTTGTGTAAAAACTAACTCAAATTGCTTTGCTTGGTCTCACCTAGACATAACAGGAATTCCCCCGGAGATAGTCGTGCATCGGCTGCGCTCTGACCCTAACCATCCTCCTGTACAATTAATCTTTGCTATCCGGGACCAGTTTTTCAAAGAAGTGACACGACTGCTCAATATTGGATTAGTCTGAAGAGTGAAGAATACGGATTGGCTGGCGAACGTGGTGGTGGTCCTTAAGAAGCTCAACAAATTTAGGATATACATATATTTCAAGGATCTAAATGAGGCCTGCCCAAAGGACTCATTCCCACTCCCGCACATCGATTAAATGATTGACGCCACAATGGGGAACGAGTTACTCAGCTTCTTGGATGCATATTCCGGTTATAATCAAATCAATTTGCACCTGGAGGATCAGGAGAAAACATCATTCATGGTAATTTCTATTATAATGTAAGGCCTTTTGGTCTAAAAAATGTAGGTGCAACATGTCAAATATTAGTGAACAAGATATTCGAAGGGAAGATCGGCAAATCTATGGAGGTTTACATAGATGACATGCTGGTTAAGTCTCGAGAAGCAGAGACCTACCTGACCTCCCTACTAGAGACCTTCGACATCCATCGCCAACACGGTATGAAACTGAACCCAGAGATATGTACTTTCGGGGTCAGGTCAGGGAAATTCTTGGGTTTTTTGGTTTCCAGCTGAGGCATTAAGATGAAGCCGGACAAGGTCAAAGCCATCCAGGAAATGTCCGATGTATTGGGCAATGTCAAAATAGGGCAAAGGTTAACTGGAAGATTTGATGCCCTAGAAAGATTTGTATCCCGTTGTTCGAACCGATGCCACTAGTTTTTCTGTTTGACGAAACAAGATAACAAATTCAGGTGGACACGGGAGTGCCAACAGATCCTAAAAGATCTTAAAGCGTATTTTTCCAAACCCCACGTAATGGCAAAACCTAAAGAAGTGGAACGTCTGTTCACGTACTTGACAGTTTCGGTGGTTTCGATCAGTGTCGCGCTGGTACGGGAAGAAGGCAAAGGCAAACTTCCTATCTTTTATGCCAGCAAAACAATGACGGGGGAGGAATCTAGGTATCTGGCCTTGACCCTGATTATGGCCACTCGAAAGCTTCGCTCGTACTTCCAATGTCACCCAATGACGATGGTCACGACGGCCTCGTTGCAAGCAGTCCTGTAGGTGAGAACCTCATGAGCCGGCTATCGAAATGGTTCGTCAAAATAAGCGAGTACGATTTAGCATACCAACCTCGCATGACAATGTGCACGAAGGATCTACCAGAGTTTTCGGATGACTTTGCCACCACTGTACGGCCTTGAAGGGCACGGTAAGCACCTTCAACCTGCCTCTCCAGCTATTTTCCTTAATTTTTTGGTTGCAGAACTAGTATTAGGACTAGCTGAAGGGATGATTGGTTGTGGTGAAAGCAGACAAGGACTGGAAAGTACGTGTTGCACTCTTTTCCTTAGCCGAGTTTTCTTCCCAAAAAAGGATTTTCACCGACAAAGTTTTTAATAAGGCAACAACCGTAAAGCGTATTTCCATGCTGCCTGAAAGCTCCACGTCAGCAACCGGAAGCTCTTTCCATGCTACCTAGAAGTTGATGTTTTTTCTTCCCTTTTTGTTCTTAATGTAAATATACATGGGCACTGTGCCCCACCTTTATGAATAAAAGAGGATCATAACACGACAAGCTATACTATAAATTTATTGACACGAACGTGTCCTTCGGGACCCGCAAACATCCGCCTAGAACATACGACACGACCTATGGGCCTTAGAGTGTGAAGGAAACATAAACCTTATGCCAAATAAGATGAGGACGAGATGTCCTCCTTATCGACGTCGAACAAAGGGGCCAGATCACTATCAAGAGAGACTTTGGTATCCGGATCCTCAGCCTCTCCCGAAACCTACGAAGATCATTCTTCTCTATCAGATGTCTGGGGGGATCGTCATCTGGGGGCTGAACGAGCGAAGCTTTGGCAGCAGCCTCCTCCAAGGACAACACTAAAGTAATTTGGGCTTCAATGTCAGCCATCCCATCTTGAGCTTCCTCGAGAGCAAAACTGCGGGGACAGTATATAGCGTGGGCCTTCTCCAGAGCAAACTGCTTCTTTTGCTTTAGCATGTAGGCATCGACATTGGCACAACTCAGCCAGTTCCGGTCGAGAGTGCTCCGAAGGGTAGCGTTGGTTTCAGAAAGATGTTGGTTGGCCTCAACGTACACTTTGTTTCGAGCTATCTGAGCCTGGAACCTTACTTCAAGAGCACCTCGGTCTTCTTATGTAGCCGCTTTCTCCTTCTGGCATGTCTGCAAAGCAGCTTCCAGGATCCAAACCCTCTCGATCAGACCGGTCTCCTTCTGCAAGACACTGGCATAGCGATCTTGATAGGCCTCCCATTTCTTCTGCAATTCAGCGAGCTCAGAGTGGAACTTTTTGGCCTCCTTTCTGTGAATTTTCCTGTACTGTTCTGACTGAAACAATTTTTCCTCTAGCTTTTCCAAAGACACCAACTTTACTTCCAGGGTAGGAAGACACTCCAGCAGCTTGTGGTACTCCTCCCACTTCTTCCTTTCCTCAACAAGATTGCGCTGGAAGCTTTCAATAGTCAAACTATGTGCCTAGGAAAAGAGAAGCATTTGGGCATTATAAACCGACACATGTTGGATTTGAATGAAAGGAAAATAAGTAAAATGCATACCTGGGCGGTAGCGTGGGAACCGGCATTGAGGAGATCATCCACAGGCACAACGTTCATTTTTCTTCTATCCTTCTCTGTGGCCAGAGGCTTCAGATAATTGGCAACTCCCACCGACAGAGACAAAAGATTTCACTCTTGAGGAACGGACAGAGTGACTTTCCTCAGAGATGATAGGTTGTGGACAGGAGCCGAAAAGGTACCTACCAGGCCTTTCTTCTGAGCTTCCAGGGGATTGATCGGCCCCAGAGGAGGAAGGTTCGCCTCTGTGGAGTTGATGGAGGAGCTGTCTAAAAGGAAGAAGGAACAGATGAGATGGGCATTGAGCCCGGAGTTTCATCCCGATATTAGAGGGAACGAACAAAGGTCGGCGAGTGGAACCAAGCATTGGAGCAAGTTCCACCTCTTTGTAGAGGGCATCGTTAGAAATCTCTTGGGGGGCCTTTCCCCTGCATAGGAGCTCTTGAGTAGGATCAGCTTCATCTTCACTGGTGTTGGCCTCTAAGTCAATTGCCTCTTGAGAACCAGTCGGTGTCTCTAAGGACAAACCCCCATTTGCTCCGATCAGGGGCACTCTGCCTAGTTCTCTTTACTGAAGGATTGGGGCTGGCAGACACCCTCTTAGTCTGGGCCGGAGATATCCTCTCTTGACCCCGGCCAAGTTCAGATGTGGCCTGAAGAATTTGTTGCATAGCCACGGTAAGGTCATCAGATACATCCACCACGGGACGAACCGCGACTCATTTGGAAAGGCCGTGGTTCTTTCCCTTCCAATTATTCTTAGTGAAAATTTCTTTTCACACTCGAAAAGCGGGGTGGAGGAATCTAGGATCCTTTGGACCCCTCTAGCCAGGTCTGTACTAGGCCCGATCTCCACACCGCGGCTGAAAAACATAATGAAAGAAAAGATTAACAGTCAAGTTCAGAAGCATAATAACGAAAAAGAGTACAGCAAGGGATTAAACTCATGATGCGGTTTCCACTGCTCGGGAATGGAAGCCTCCGATGGTTTGACTAAATCCGCGGTCGAAACCATGGTATATCTCTCCGTCCACCCTCGGTTAGAGTCGTCATCAATGCTCATTAGCCAGGCCAGTCAAAAAACCCCAGCTCTGAAGATTTTTGGTGAGTAAATGTCAATAAGGTGGGAAAGCATGAAGCCTTCTCCTACTTGGGAAGAGAGATACCAGATACATGCTACTGTCCTCCAAACAACCAGCCCAAATCTAGCCAAGCATATCTCATATTGCCTGCAAAACTCCAGGATGATGGAATCGATCTTGTCACTCATCCGAAGTGAGAAAGGGTAAGTGTAGATGTTACACCCCGAAAAGCTTTCGCGCTACCAAGATCATAGACAGCTTAGTATGGGCCCAAGGAAGAGTAAATTTATACGGGGATTAAGGAGGAAGGCAATATTATAAGAGTGTAATAATAATATACATATGATATTTGGAGACCATATGGGGTGAATCGGTTCATATGTTGCTGGATGAAAAGCCCTCGTTACTATAAGCCAAGTGAGGCCCATACGTCGGGATTTTTATAAAGGACATATGAAACATTATGAGTAGTACATGGGAAGTTGAGCAAGTCTTAAGGAGGACCCTTAAGCCGAAAAGGGACATAAGCCCTTCCAAGGGATGATTTAAGTAAATGTTTTCAGACGACCTGACTTGAAGAGGCTAAAACGTCATTATAAGTTTGGAATTTGGAAAAACACCAAGAATGAAAGTTATAGATAATTGAAAGAGCTTTCCAACCATAGGTCGTAGGCTCTCATACGATATGGGGATCAAACTTTATGGTCGTTTTACGATCGGCTGTCTGGGCAGAAAAATAACCCTGCGCGAACGCTCCAGAAGGTGACGCGAACGCGCAGGGCAAGACCCAGTAACTTAGCGCGATCGCGCTGAACAATTTTTAAGTCGGTCCAGGCAGAACCTGGACCGTTATAAAAAGGGCACAACCCCTAACTTTTCAGCCAAACACACCCAAACTCTCCATAATCTTCCAGAAAATTCCCCAACATTCCAATATCAATTTTTAAGCCCAAAACCAGGTATAATTCCCAAATCCCGGTCCAAACGGTGTATAGTTGCAACTACAAAACTGTATAGCGGCGCGTTGTGGTTTAAGCTCAAGGCGGAGAAGTGAATATATAGCAATATTACCAAGAGAAAGGTTTGAATCTCTTCCTACTTACGTTAATACCAGCTTATTCACGAAGATAGCAAGGTTAAATAATTGTATAATGGGTTGATTAGTTATGGAAGTTGAAAAACATCGTGTGGGCTGTTTTATGGAATACTTTGGTATTGGAAATGATGCTATTGATGTTGGTATTGTTATTGTTGTTGTTGGTTGTTGAATTAAGAATTCGGGCTAGGCATATAAACAGGGGAAATGATGCCCGATTTTCGACAGAATATAGAATAGTTTGATTTGAAACTTGGAACAAGTGTGCGATAAGGAGGCTAACGTTAGTGTAAATCCTCTTAAATGTAGACTTGTGAGCTCGGACGAATAAGCGTAGCTAATAGGAGGTCGAACAGGTATATTAAGGCTCATCCCTTTCTTTCAAAGGCATGACTCCTATGTTATAATTTCATAAATGTTTCCATATCTTACTTTTTTCCAAAAGTTAGATGTTTATGACTCCAAAGTATGATTCCTTTTCCGATAACCCATAAATGTTTTTTCCAAAATGCACGTATTTTCCAAACCAAATGTTGTGATTATGTGAGCTCTTATGATAACAACGATGAACCTGTTTTCACAATGATAATGATGATGTCAAAGATGAGAATATTCTCCTATGATGATGATGATTCTGTGTTTAAAGATTCCAAGTTTACGATTTCAATGACGATATAAGAATGTTGAGCTATTTCTTGATTTCTCAATTTTATTCATGGATGATGACTATTTTTAAAGATTCCAAAGTATATGAACTGACGCTTTGTGAGATTTATGATTTTATTCTATGCTTTCCCTTAACGTTATTCTTCATTGATAGTCTCACCTCATAATGCTAGTTTCTTCAAGGTGAGACATGACGATCATGATTACACCATAATACAATCGGTTACCTACCTTACGTCACTCCGATAGAGTTATAACTTTCTTTGGGCTCTCCTGCTATGCTACTTATATGATATATGTATATGATACATGTATATGTATATGTGGAATATGGGAAAAAGGGCGAGGCGCTATAGACGCATGGCCACCTGATCAGCTGGTATAATATAGCATGATATCATCCCGGACGTGGGATGCCCGAACGCGGGGTAGATGGTTAAATGGATCGGAGCCGACGTTCCTCGGCAATATGATATGTTCTATTTTATGTATACATGTATAAGAAATGTTTTTCAAAGAAAGTTAAGCATGCATGGCATCCGCCCTAAGAGGCATCCTGATGTACAGGTTATTTCCTTATCTCATGCTATGTTCCATATGTCTTATTATATTATTGTTCATGCCTTACATACTCGGTACATTACTCGGACCGACGTCCCTTCTTGTAGACGCTGCGTTCATGCCCGCAGGGTCAGGCAGCCAACCAGACGATTCACAGCAGTAGGACCTCCCCTCAGCGGCAGTTAGTATGCTCCATTGATCTGGAGCTGCAACCTTTTTGGTATGCTATCTTGTTATGTACATATATAGGTATGGCGTGCCTTGTCCTGTCCTTTCTAATGTCTGTTTTCCATGGAGGTATGTAGACAGTGATATATAGCCATGATGTTATGCAGCCTCATCGGCGCTCATTTTGTTGTACAGTATTTGTATATCTATAGCGGCCTAATCGGCTTGCGTTGTTACTCTCAGTATGCATGTTTACATATATGTGTTGGCCGTGAGTTTTCGATATGGTGTCTCTTGTGTTGATTGTCTGGGAGACAGTACAGCTCAGATACAGATTGTGTGTAGGCCCAGGGTAGCCAGAGAGAAATAAATGCAAGCATAGGAGTGCTTGGCCAGTAGTGGTCGGGCATTTGTTACGGCCCATCAGTTTGGGTCGTGACAGTAGACGAATGAATAACCCAGCCTATGAGAGGTGATTTTTCCCTCCCTTCAGGGATGAGCACCTCGATATCTTTTTATCTGTGGTCTTCTTTAACCTGGCCAAGGCTGCCGTTGCGGAGAGAGGAGCGAAATAGGCTCGCCGACCAGTCTCGGTCGTTGTCAGGGGCGGAGGAAATAGAGCTCTCAGCAAGATCTTTCTTACTGGTCCACTCCCTGGGAATAAAAGATTTGGCTTGCTGGCCTGCGGTGCTCGAAGATGGGGCCTTTTTCTTCGACGCCTTACGCAGCGGTGGCCGACGACCCCTGATCGAATCTTACTGAATAGAGACGTCGAAATCGTTGTGACCGGTGGTCCGTACCCGCGTGGCGGCCCCCCCATCAATAGATGAATTAGAAGATATGTTGGAGATTATATGTGGAGACGAAGAATGCGTCGAGTGTCTGCTGAAGGAATAGAAAGCAAACGATGAAGCAATGAAGAATTTTCTGGAGAAAAGTAGAGAAAGAACAATGTGGGTTGATTTTAGGAGAGAGTAGGATGTAATTGGAATAAGGGTAATGGGATGGTCATATATACGGAAAAAATGGACAGAACCCTTTATGCGCATCAATCACACCTCAAAAGAAGCGAGGCTCATCATCATTCCAGTGCCCCGTACCCGAGAAGATGTCATGACTAAGGGAGAGATACGTGGGCAGTAACGTCTGATGAAGGGATGAGGTAGAAGGTGTGCAGAGAAGATGAACTATCTGATTAGGCATACGAAGATTGGAAGTGACTCAGCTACGAAGATAATACAAGGTAAGGCTCCTGGAATTCTTCCACTTCTTGGGCCCACGCTACGGAGACCCGAAAAGTGAGGGACTATCTGTATTGATAAAGAGATGTATCCGGGGTTAAACCGTGTGGTCAGATGCTCGGGAGATCCAGAGGTGTGATATAGCTGGACTCCACTCTCACATACCCAGGTCACATCAGCTGACCACGATCAGAGTGCCACTGTACAAGCGAACGTTGGGGTTGCTGTGAGGTCACATCACCTGTATTTTCGGGGTAGAAAAGGCTAAACTTGGGTTATATAAAGATAGTTTAGGGTCGAACGAAGGCACCTTCTTGGTCACACTCTTCTAATTAACCTTTACTTTTTTCTCTCAAGAAGGCAATATACACAAGTTTAGTATTTACTCATTTTGAGCTTCTTGAATCATTGTTTACCTATCTTTGTAGCTTATTTGTGCCTTACCCGTACTCACTATTACTCCGAATGGGGCTCATAATAGAGTTCTCGGGATTGGATACGATCCATGTGTCTTCAAACCTGATAAAAACAAATCTCTAACTGATTTTCTGATTAAGTCTGTTTTCACCGGAAAACATTTTGTACCAGCACGATTTGTCATGGTTTGAGAATCTTGATGCCTGCGTACTGCAAAGATCATCCGGAAAACATGACTAAAAGGTATCTGGAAAATGGGCGAAAAGATTATTCTATGCTTGTTTGTCAATGGTTAAGTATGTCCTTTGTGTTCAATTTTTAACGTAGCTACTGTCAGAGAGATGAAATTGTAGTTGGCTGCCAGAATTTTTAAAGGTCCTCAATTCTCCATTTCGCTTGTTAAACTTGCTCTAGCATGTACACTACATATACTATATGGCATAAGCGAGACTAAAGATGGTGGTGTAAGAAGTGATACATATGGTTATGAAAAGACTTTCTTATATGGTACACTGCTGCTTAAATTTGGAAACCATTTGGTTTCAAGATGTTGCTATTGTACTTCTCCAAAATGTAAGACCCTGCAATATGTGTTCATCGATTATGAAGTGGCTTTAAATTTATATTATGAGAAGTTTATGGTGAACCTCTGGGCATCAAACACAATATCAGACAGTGAGGGAGGTCTTACAGGTCTAGTTTGGTACTAAGGCAATTAACAGGGTTCATAAAATGATTCTGCAGATTACCCCTTTGGTGATTTGTTGGGATTATATATGAAAAGGTATAAGTTCTTGTAAATATGGGGACATTAAATTATACTATCATAATATCTTTTGGATCCTTAGGTAACTCTGAATTAGCATTTTCTAGCTGTGGTTGGGATCAGTCTTGTCCTAAAATTTTTGAACTAGTTGAGAAGCTTAGACAGTTCTGTGGAAACTTTCTAAAAATGAAAATAAATACTGATGCAATTTTTCTCCACTCATGAGAACAGTCTGGTATGATGGGAGGTATAGTAAGAGATTACAGGGGAAATATATCATGTGCAGTCCCCAAAAATTATGGCAGCAATAATTTGGTTGAAACTTATGCAACCAAATCTGATATTGAATGGTGTATACAATAAGGTTACTTTGATATCATAGTGTTTGAAACTGACTCCTTCATTGTTGCTACAATGTTAAAGGACACAATGGAGAATTGTAAGTTTAAATATATAATTCAAGATCCTAAGCAGATTTTGTCTCAAGCAAATACGAAGGTTATGCAATGTTTTGGAGAAGCCAAACAAGTGGCAGATGTCCTAGTAAAATATGCAGCTACTTTGCAAGATGCCACAACTCTTTTTGAAATTCAACATCTACCTAGAGATGCTAAATGATCATATCATTTAGATAGATGACAATTTCCTAGTATGAGGATATATATATATATATATATTAGCAAACTATGCCCGTGCGATGCACGGGGCCGCAATATGATTAATTTGGTTACTCAATTTAGTTAGTCTTTATAGTTTGTATATTTTGAAAGGATATTACGATTCTCCTTAGTGAGTCTGCATATTTTTTTTCTTTTTCTCTTATTTTTTCCCTTAATTTCTCAATTGTTGTTAAAAAATTTCTTAATTTGGTTATATCCGCTTCTTTTTATATTTAGTAAGTTGACAATTCAAATATCCTACATGTCAAGTTTATAATCACAAGATTCAAATGATATTATACACATTTTTAATTCAGAACCACAAGATTAAAAAGTCTATCTTTATTTCTTGAACTCAGGGTCTAGTCAAACGTAGACACTTAAATTGAGACAGATGGAGTATATGCCAAATGAATGAAATGAAAGGACAATTGAGACACTGCGAACACGCGGGGACTTAAAAAATAAACATACAAGAGATAGTATTATTGTTAAACTTCTGAAATGTACACATATTAGTCCTGGCTTAGAGTACAATTTACGTTGCTTTTTGTATAACTTATTGTTGCTGTGTTCGTCCACCTTGGGCGTTTGTTGTTAAATAAAAAAAAAATCTTATTTTGCTTATGTCCACCTGTTTTTATATTTAGTAAGTCGACAATTCAAATATCTTACATGTCAAGTTTATAATCATAAGATTCAAAGGATATTTTATTATATTATACACACTTTTAATTTAGAACTACAAGATTTGAAAGTCTACCTTTATTTTTTAAACTCCGTATCTAGTCAAACGTAGACACTTCAATTGAGACAGAGGGAGTATATGCCAAGTGAAGAAAATGAAAAGACAATTAAAACACTGCGGACCCGTGGGGACTTAAAAAGTAAACACACAAGAGGTAGAATTAATATTCAACTTCTTAAATGTACACATGTTAGTCCCTGCTTAGAGTACAATTTCAGTTGCTTTTTGTACAACTTATTGTTACTATGTTCCTCCACCTTGGGCGTTTATATATAATAATAAGAAAAATATAGAATAGAAAAATAGACATATATTTTTAGTAATGTGGCCAAATAATATGGGACGAAGGAATACTTCATTTATTAATTCTTAAAGAATGTGAAAAGTCAAATATAGTAATGTGACCAAGTAATATGGGACGAAGCGAGTACTTCATTTACCAATTCTTAAAGAACGTGAAAAGTCAAGTACTGTGGCCAAGTAATATGGGACGGAGGGAGCACTTCATTTATTAATTCTTAAAGAACGTGAAAAGTCAAAAGTGAACAAGTAAAAGTGCACGGAAGAAATAAATATGTGTCGGAGAATTAAAATTGAAGTGCATACATGTATACATGAAAAGAGGATAAATATTCAGCAAGAAGGTGAAAAGTCAAAAGAGAACAAATAAAATTGCACGGAGGAAATAAAATGTGTCGGAGAATTAAAATTGAAGTGCACACGTGTATACACACAAGAGGTAGAATTAATGTTCAACTTCTGAAATGTACACATGTTAGTCCCTGCTTAGAGTACAATTTCAGTTGCTTTTTGTACAACTTATTGTTGTTGTGTTCGTTGACTTGGGGCGTTTATATATAAGAAAGAAGAAGAAGAAGAAGAAAAATATAGAATAGAAAAATAGACATATATTTTTAGTAATGTGGCCAAGTAATATTGGACGAAGGGAGTACTTCATTTTTATTAATTCTTAAAGAACGTGAAAAGTCGAGTACAGTAATGTGGACAAGTAATATGGGACGAAGAGAGTACTTCATTTATTAATTCTTAAAGAACCTGAAAAGTCAAGTAATGTGGCCAAGAAATATGGGACGGAGGGAGTACTTCATTTATTAATTCTTAAATAATGTGAAAAGTCAAAAGTGAACAAGTAAAAGTGCACGGAGAAAATAAATATATGTCGGATAATTAAAATTGAAGTGCATACATATATACATGAGAAGAAAATAAATATTCAGCAAGAACGTGAAAAGTCAAAAGTGAACAAGTAAGAGTGCACGGAGAAAATAAATATGTGTCGGAGAATTAAAATTGAAGTGCACACGTGTATACATGAGAAGAGAATAAATATTCAGTACTATGACATATATGCACGTGGGATTTATTAATTCATAAAGAACGTGAAAAGTCAAAAGTGAACAAGTAAAAGTGCACGGAGGAAATAACTTTGTGTAGGAGAATTAAAATTGAACTGCATATGTCTATACATGAGAAGAGAATAAACATTTAGCAAGAACGTGAAAAGTCAAAAGTGAACAAGTAAAGTATACGGAGGAAATAAATGTGTCGGAGAATTAACATTGAAGTGCATACGTCTACACATGAGAAGGGAATATAATGTGGCCAAGAAATATGGGACGGAAGGAGTACTTCTTTTATTAATTCTTAAATAACGTGAAAAGTCAAAAGTGCACGGAGAAAATAAATGTGTCGGATAATTAAAATTGAAGTGCATACATGTATACATGAGAAGAGAATAAATAGTCAGCAAGAACGTGAAAAGTCAAAAGTGAACAAGTAAAAGTGCACGGAGGAAATAAATATGTGTCGGAGAATTAAAATTGAAGTGCACACGTGTATACATGAGAAGAGAATATGACATATATCCACGTGGGATTTGTTAATTCTTAAAGAACGAGAAAAGTCAAAAATGAACAAGTAAAAGTGCAAGGAGAAAATAAATTTGTGTAGGAGAATTAAAATTGAACTGCATACGTCTATACATGAGAAGAGAATAAATATTCAGCAAGAGCGTGAAAAGTCAAAAATGAATAAGTAAAAGTGCACAGAGAAAATAAATGTGTCAGAGAATTAAAATTGAAGTACATACGTCTATACATGAGAAGGAAATAAATATTAAATATTATGATATATGTTCACGTAGGCTAAAAAAATAGTTGGATAAAGTGTACAAATTATATAGCTAATGGAACAAGCATTCACTGTGTGTACAATTTGTAAAGCTGCTGGTACAAGTTGGAGCAGCTATATATATATATATATATATATATATATTACTACTATTAATAAGTGACAATGTAAATATTTTGTCGTCCATAGTTCCCTTAGAACTGTTTGGTTGTGAGTTTGCCAACCAAAAAGGTTGTACTTACTATTTATCTCTTTACATATCAAAGCATGATCAAGAAACTTCCTAAGTCATTTGGTTACATGGCTGCTTGAGCCTTTTGCACTCATTCACTTTTTCAGATCATTTCACTGGCCTTTATAATTTGGTCTCACGTGGACCCGTGGTAGTTTCTATTGCATTTACCATCATTCTTTCACTTGGGCCTTGGTAATTAATTTTATTATAGTAACTTTTTGTTTTTTTTTTTCCTTTATCTCAAAATATTTATCACATTTCATTTTTTTAGAGTCAAATTATATTAAATATTAAATACTATGACATATGTCCACGTGGGCTAAAAAAATAGTTGGATAAAGTGTACAAGTTATATAGCTAATGGAACAAGCATTCATTGTGTGTATAATTTGTAAAGCTGCTGGTACAAGTTGGAGCAGCTGTATATATATATATATATATATATATATATATATATTACTACTATTAATAAGTGACAATGTAAATATTTTGTCGTCCATAGTTCCCTTAGAACTGTTTGGTTGTGAGTTTGCCAACCAAAAAGGTTGTACTTACTATTTATCTCTTTACATACCAAAGCATGATCAAGAAACTTCCTAAGTCATTTTGGGTAGGGGTGTTCATGGTTCGGTTTGGGTCGGTTATTGGTTAAAACCATAACCAAACCAATTTAGTCGGTTTTTAAATGTCTAAAATCATAACCAAACCAAGTAAAATAATAACCACCGGTTTGGTTATTGTCGGTTCGGTTCGGTTTGGTTCGGTTTTTCGGTTTATGACTAGCCGTGACAATTCAAATATTCTCTCTCTAAATTCTTCAAATTTCTTATGAAGCTTTTTTTTCCTCATGGCCCACAAGGGTGAACTTTGCTGTATATTGAGGGAAAGACACGCTGTTGGCAAATCAGGTGGACCAAACTTGCAACACAGTTTAGATTCAAAAGAACAAGTCAAACAGAGGTTTCAAAATACAAACAACCCTTATGCTTACGACTTATTAGAGTTGGGCTTGGATTGTTGGACATATTCTTTTAAGACATGGGCCTTAAAAATAAGTAGACCAAAATTAAATTAATAATTACAAGATATAAAATATCTTTAATTATTTATGAAAAGCTAATATTATACATATAAATAATGATAAATTTTATGTATATAATTATCGGTTTGGTTCGGTTATTTATTCGGTTATTTTTTACTATAACCATAACCAAACCAAATATTATCGGTTTTTCAAATTTAAAACCAAACCAAACCAAACTAAACCAAATGTCGGTTATTTTATTCAGTTTGGTTAAATTTTCGGTTTGGTTTTGGTTTTAACCAAAACTGTGAACGGCCCTAATTTTGGGTAATACATGGCTGCTTTTTGCACTCATTCACTTTTTCAGACCATTTCACTGGCCTTTATAATTTGGTCTCACGTGGACCCGTGGTAGTTTTTATTGCATTTACCATCATTCTTCCACTTGGGCCTTGGTAATTAATTTTATTATAGTAACTTTTTGTTATTTTTTTTTTCTTTTATCTCAAAATATTTATCACATTTCATTTTTTTAGAGTCAAATTATATAAGCTTTGACAAATATTTTAAGAATCTTTACATTGTGTTGATAGGAAAATTGCAATTTATAGTTTTTTCTGTATATTTTTTGAATATCTAAATTTTAATTTTAAAAGATTGAATTAATCTAACTCAATTTAGCTCCAAACTAATCAAAGTGCTTTATTTTGGGATGTAGAGAATATATTATTTATCCATATACGTTCTGGTAAAATCTTGACAGCTTTGGAGCCAAATTTTCGTTTACAACTGAGTAATTTATTAGGTATTATAATATCTTTTATCCTTAAACTTCCTATATCTTAGCTTATTTTTAGCGAGCTCATATATGCTTATAAAGATCTGTCCTAAAATCATTTGAAATATAATTTTAAAATCTTTTACTTTATTATTATTTACTAATTGTAGGATCACTAGGTTAATTTGTATAAATATTCTAAGCTAAGGTTATAAATATTGTAGTATAGATTTGAAGTTATTGGAATTTTTTTTCTTGTGTTAGATGATTCTAGAAGATGAAAACATGAGTTTTGGTAATACAGGTAAAATAAAACACATTATCAAAATCTTAAATGAATTCAAGATAATCACCAAAATGAGTTTGAAGTTGGGTGGAGTTAGAGTGCTGGTGATGATTTCGATCGAATCCGGTAGCTTTGGTTCACAAACTTTGTATTTGTCTATAGGTTATTAGTACCAAATAAATTAAAAAATTTAAATTCAGCACCCATAAACTCCAAATCATGGCGCTGCATCTGAATTCAAGTATATAATTTAACTAATAATTAACAATGAAAGTTAAAACAAGTAATTGCACGGTTTGCCCTTTAAATGGGCTGATCTTCGATTTTTGCTCTTCAAATGGGCTGATCTTTAATTTTCATCCTTCAAAATCAAACTTATATCTATAGGAGCATAAATTCTTTAAGGGCGCTCACATAACTTATAGATATGACATAAGTTCAATTTTGAAAGGCAAAAATTAAAAATCAACACATTTGAAGAGCAAAAACTAAAGACCAGTCCATTTAAAGGGGACCCAAGTTAAAATATTAAAAGTTTGAGCCCGGACTTAGCACGGGCCTCATAAAACTAGTATATATATATATATATATATATATATATATATATATATATATATATATATATATATATATATATATGATAAGGAAAATTTCTTTGTAAGTTAAATTGCCTTTAACTTTGTTAGTGTGTCAGTAATTGACGTAATACCGCACACAATATTTTGGCCATTGAGGTAAGGCCATGCCGTCCTCATATATAATTTTCACTTATGCTATGGCAACGCAGTACTAAAAATTTTATTTATGAGAAAAATGAACAACTTATTTCCAAAGATGTAGTTCTGCGATCCTTAATACTATCTTTAATTCTCAGTCTAGCTCTATCATTGATTTAAATTTTTATTTTAAGTCATTTTTGGAATATCTTTGATTCCAATAGGCATGTTGGATGAGATATAGGTAGTCTAAAATGGATTGAGAATGAACATGTTATGATATATTAGTCTAAAGTATTCTTATGTCAAAATATCTTTTGAGTCACGATACAAGAATTTCATAATCCAATACACTCATCTGTTTGTTTTACTCTTGTTCTACCAGCTAGCTAGTTGTTAAAAAGTGAACCATTATGTAACTCTGTAAAATGATTATGTTCCAATTCGAAACCATTTGTTTTCTGTTTTTCTATTTTTAATCGTACAAAGTACACTCTTAGTTCGACTTTTAATTGTAGTGAGCGTATGTGCTCATTCTCCTCTTTGCAAATGCCCTATTTAGATCGGATCGGTGTTTGCAAAAATGTTGAACCAACAAAACTAGATGTCAGTAGTGATTCTTTCATGTTGTCAAAAAGTGAAACTATTATCTTTTTCATGTTGACAAAAATTTGAAAAATGAAAATAGATGATGAATACTCATTCGAATTGGTCATGTCTTGGTCTATGAAATGTAAAATAAGCTGACCCAATTCTTTGGAATCCTTATACAAATAGCCTTTTAGATTCACTGTTTATTTTTTCTAATCCGTATTTATACATTATACATTGGTTATATGCGATTATATACATTATTATATATGGATTATATATATATTATACATCTTAAGCAATTGAGTTGGATGTTATTTAAGTTAATTCTCCTTTTTTACAAGTTATTTGGATTATATTTCATTTTTAAATGAGTACATACGTGAAATCTGTAGTGTGCGAATAAAGTACCATATTGGTAGCTGAAAAGAAAAAAGAGCTACTTATAAGGTGTTGAAGACTCTTAATGGTGTGAGGCCTTTTAGGAAAAACTGTGCGAGCTTGGCTTAAAGTGGACAATATCACATCATGTTAAGAATATCTTTGGACCGTTTAGCCTAACAGCTGGTATCAGAGACAATAGTTTGGCGCCTTTGCCCTTCTATGGGCCGGTTTACGACCTTTACTCATAGCTTTGAAATGCATACGTAGCCTTTTGGCTTCGGTGACCGAAAATACTTTGACGATGTGTGTGGCACACAGACATGTTGAGTCTTTGACCCGTGAATTATGGTAATGAGTCATGTGGAACTTAGTTTGAGGGGGGAGATTATTGGGTGTGCGAACAAAATACCACATTGGTAGTTGAAAAAAAAAAACTACTTATAAGGTATTTGATACTCTTAAAGGTGTGAGACCTTTTAGGGAAAACCGTGCAGATTTAGCCCAAAGCGGACAATATCACACCTTGTTAAGAGTATCTTTGACCCATTTAGCCCAACAAAGCCTACTTTTCCAAGCTTGGACGAGCTAGGTGAGTTACATTTTAGAGTCAAATCTTCAAATGGTCACTCAACTTAATCAAATTATCTAGTAAAGTCATTTCTCTATCTTTTGTTCCTCATATGGTCATTGAAGTTAATACATTTGCCTTACAAAGTAACAAAGGTTAAAAGTCACTTTAAAAGTAAAAGAAAAAGGATCAAAGTAGTCCTTAAGTTTGCATTTTCAATTAAAATAGTCCTTATTCTTTAACATAAAACACTAACAACCTTTTAATGATACAAAAATAGTACAATTTTAGTTCAACTTTAATTGTGGTATTAAAAGTAACGAAACACACAAAAAATTGTGACTAACAACTTTAGAAATGAAAAAAAAAATCATTTTATCACTACTAAAAAAAGGAATACGAAATAGCATATCTACTCTATTTGTTTGGAAACTAAGGAATTCAACAATAAAATAATATTTTCTATTTATTCATTTTATGAGTAATCTTTATTTTGACAAAATAGCTTAAATTAGTTGTTAGTTTCTTCTACGGTAGAAATTATTGTCAGGACATTCATAGCTAATAAGGAAGACGATGAATTCCTACAAACAATAAAACTAGGTACTAATAGGAAAAGAATTCATGTATAAAGGTTAATCATAAAGGATTTTCATAAGGAAAAAAAACATAGATGCATATTGAAGGACATCTTCATAATAATATAAATTATTCATCACATAAAATAAGAGATTCTATATCATCACTATGATGTACTAAACTTTTTAAAGTTTTCAAATATTATTTTTGTCAATCTTGTAATATTATTTGAGTGAAAATTATTTTCCCCCTCTAGCCCTACTAAAAAAATTAAATAGCTCTCACAACTTTGAACAATAGTTGTTCCTCCCTTTATCTCATTTAAAAATTTTAGTACTTATTTTACTCTCTACATTACCACTCTTCCTTTTTACTTTTAAACATTATGATTTGTTTCTTTCTTTTTTAATCTGTATTATGAACTTACCTATACGACGAATACAATCTAATTTACGAAATAAGAAAGAGTTGGAGGACTTATTATCCGGTGTTAAAAAATAAAGGATGTTTTAACTCAAAGTCCAAGCTTAAGGGACTACTTTGGCCCTTTTTCTTTTATGTTAAAGTGACTTTTGACTTTTGGTACCTTATAAGGCAAATGTATAAACTTTAATGACTATATGAGGAATAAAGAAAAGATAAATGACTTTATTAGGTAACTTTCTTAAGTTGAATGACCATATACGGAATTGACTCTTACATTTTATGCCTAAAAATTGACACTATATTCGAATCCTTAATCCTTTCCGAGTCTTCTTCTAAATAATGACAATATATCTCAGTTTGGAGCAAGTAAAAAACCATCTTGTTTTGAATTTTCTATAAATGGATAATCGGAGTTATCCTTGAACTTACCAATTGATTTCTTCAAACTGATTAACTGCTATTTGATTAAATTAAGGCCCCGTTTGTTCATAGATACAAAAAAAAAAAATCACTTGTTTTTGGAAATTTGGAATTGGAGTTGGAGTTGTGTTTAGCTATAGTTTTTGAAATTGTAGTTGGTGGTGAAATGTAGTTGTAAAAAAGTGAAAAAAGTGATTTTTTTTTAAAAAAACAAATTTTTTGAGTTATTTGTATTCCAGAATACAACTTCAAGTTATATTCGAAATTTTTATAACCAAACCTTAATTCTGGAAAAAAGTAAAAAAAAAATCGAAATAAAATGAATAATTTTTATGACCAAACGGAGACTAAATGCAGTCAAAGCTGAGACTAGACAAGATGTGATGCAAATTAAATCAATGTGTCTCTTCATGCTCAAATAATTAGAAATTTGGAATGAAGATCGAGTTGTAAGATTTGAAAATTTTAATTAAACAAGACGTGTCGTGTGAGAATGCATGTCATCTATGGATTACTTATCAAGGAATTAAGACCAGAGAAAAGCATATTATAAAATAGACACACTTGACTGCTTTGCTGACTATATGCCTATATCTGCCTAGACCGTTGAACACATTGGCCAGAGGGCCAAGCCACTACAGCGGGGGGGCTTTGGGTCCCCAAATTTTGGGAGCTTTTTTTTTTTTTTTCCCCCATTTAGTATTTGGTTTCATATTGAATTTTTCGATTCATTTGATTTCGAGACATGTAAGGCCAATTAAAGAGGGAAGCATTCCCTAACAAAAATTTTTTTTGTTATGAGGCTCAAAACCAAAACCTCTAGTTAGTGGAGGATGATGCCTAAATTTGATCTATAATAGATTTATAGGTTAATTTTTCTTTTAAAAAAATAAAACAAAAAAAAAAATAAAGCCTCATATTAAAGTTGGCTTTGGCCACCGATCTTATTGAGTCGCCCCTGCATTCTATACATATCGAATATGGAAAGTGACAAGTCAATTATTTCTATTAATCACATAACATCAAGAATCTTTTGGTTTCAAATCACTAATGTGCTTCTAAAACTTAAGCTTGTAGTATTAGCAAAATAAGCTACTCATTCCGTCTCAATTCATGTGACACCGCTTGACTAGATATAAAGTTTAAGAAAAAGAGAAGATTTTTTAAATTTATGGTCTAGAATAAATCTTAGGTATTTGTGTGTGGTTATAAATCATTTCATTAAAAGTAAAAGAGAATTTTAAAGTGAAGTTATTTCTACATATAGAATATGACTTTTTTTTCAGATTAAAAAGAAAAATGTATCTCATAAATTGACACACATTTTCTTCTTTAAAGTTAGATTTCTAATCAAAGAACACTTTGTACAGCTCAATCTAGGGTCAACTGACATATCTTGTCAGCTACTCTAATCAAATAAACATATTGACTAAGCCAGATAAAGTGAGGGGAAACTTCGATATAAAAGTTAAATAATTGTAAATTAAGATCTTATTAAAGAATGCATGGGTTTTGCTGCAACCTTTTATTTGATCTGTAACCCAATTATTATTTTCCTTACATTACCATTACATCTTAATCCCTCAGATTATAAGGAACGTAACCTTGGTGTTATTTGAAGACCTTGTCACTATCTCCTCTTTTGCTATTCTATATGAGATAATAAGTCTATCTCCTCTTTGGTTATTCAATGACGAGATGCATGTTGTAATGTAAACCATCGAGTATTCTAAGCTATTTATATACGGTAAAAACTGGATATATGCAAGACCGATGAGACCGGGGACCAGAGATAAAAAAAGATAGGCATGATTACCGAGTCTACCCTTAGAACTGATGGAATTGCACCGGCCGCGGCTGACCTGAGAAAAGTGAAGCAAATCTGTTTGGTCCGATATCTTTGAACCAAACTCGACATCATAGTCAGTCCGGTTTCTCCATGACCGAGTTGATCGTGGCCGTTAGTCCGGTTTCTCCATGACCGAGTTGATCGTGGCCGTTAGTTCGGTATCTCCATGACCGAGTTGATCGTGACCGTTAGTCCGGTTGATCAGTTATAAAATTGTCACGCGTCAAGACCGTTCTGTCACATTGTACTGCCAATCGTACGGGTGTCAGACCGTACGGCCCAACCTTATCCTTTTAGGGTTTTCTTTATTCTAAAAGTGTTTTATGTTGTATGCAAGACCCATAAGACAAAAACTATAAATAGGGGACATTTCCCTACTTTTAAGGGTTAGCTTGTTGGAATCTAGAGCATTGTAATAGTAAGTCAAAATATTATTTATCTCTTTAGTCCGAATCTGTGGAGTATTATTGTTTAGCTTCACTCTTCTAATATCATTTTACTTAATCATCCATAGCAACATATGCAACGTATTTATCCAAGTTATTAACGCATATATTCATATCTATAAACCATTGTACACGAATCCATATATATATATATATATATATATATATAGATATATATATATTTCCTCAAAAAACAAAATAGATTAAAGTTTATCCACATATCCTATACTTCACTTACAAATTCAATTGATTACCTAATTTCGGGGTAAACAATTTGGCGCCCACCGTGGATCTAGGATAATAGTGGTCTTTTAATCTTGGCTTTTCTCTTACCCGTTAAGTCTAAAAAATCTTTTGTTCATCTCTGTGAAAACGGACCAAATGGCAAGCAGTGAACAATCTGGTCTCATCAACAACAATGAGATTGTGACCGAAAATGAGAACAGTGGGCTACGAGGCTTACCAGCAGATCCCATTGACCCAAACTCCGTTGATTCGAGGGAGGGCCTCAACCGGCAGAACACCGTGAACCAGGAGAATGCCGCCCAGCCGGTCACTGATCCCTTAAATACTCACAATTCAATTACTTTGTCCCGGGCACAAGGCCGGAAAGTGTCGGATACCCCGGATGATATTAACTTACGTTTAATTTTTGAAATGCTACAGGAACAGAGAGCAGCTATTGCTGAGCAAGGGGTCGCAATAGCCCAGTTGCAAAGTAAAAATGATGAAGTGACCCCAGAGAGGATGAAAGGTGTTGCCGAGCCCAAAAGGGAAGAAGCACGGACGATCGAGAGTAATGGGTCCGGAGCTGGTTCATCCACCGAAGTTCTGAGAATGCTCGAAACATTGGCGAAGCGGGTAGACTCAACTAAGAAGAGGGTGGAAACATATAACTCTCGAGTGGACCAAATCCCGGGGGCACCGCCTATTCTGAAAGGACCGGATTCGAAGAGGTACATTCAAAGGCCTTTTCCTCTGAGTGCGGCTCCAAAATTAATCCCGAAAAGGTTCAAAATGCCGGATATCCAGAAATATGACGGTACAACGGACCCGTAGGAACATGTGACTTCATACACCTGTGCCATAAAAGGCAATGACGTCAAAGAGGATGAAATTGAATCCGTGTTGTTGAAAAAGTTTGGGGAAACTCTATCGAAGGGAGCACTACCTTGGTACGACCATCTGTCCGAGCATTCAATCACTTCTTTCGAAATGCTTGCAGATGCGTTCATAAAAGCTCATGCCGGTGCCAAAAAGGTGCAGGCCCGTAAGGCGGATATTTTTCATATAGCCCAAAGGGATGATGAGTTATTACGTGAGTTTGTCAACCGGTTCCAAAGGGAACGGATGGAGCTCTCTGCGGTTCCGGAGGAATGGGCTGCGCAAGCTTTTACCAAAGGGCTTAATCCTCGAAGCTCGACGGCCTCGTTCAAACTAAAAGAAAACTTGTCGGAATACGAGGCTGTGACCTGGGTTGATGTTTATAACAGGTATGAATCAAAGATCCGGGTAGAGGATGACCAACTTGAGCTCCCCCCGGGACCTGCAAATATGAGTAAAGGTTCTGAGAGATTGAGGAAAAATTACGAGCCAGAGTCAAGACCATCGAGGGAAAGGTACAGGTCGTACTCTTATTCAGAAAAGCCAAGCTTCAGGTCAAAAAAATCGAGGGTTGGTCCCAGCCAATTCTCTAGTCGGGGCGATAAACGGACCGAGCAGCTATCGAACAGCCGAGGTCTGTCATTTAGAAGTGATGCTGGGAGCACGGCTACCAACAGAGACTTGCCGAGGATATTGGAGTACAACTTCAGCATCAACACCTCGAATCTCGTCTCAGCCATAGGTCGTATCGTAGAAGCAAAATGGCCGAGACCATTGAGATCCGATCCCGGTCAGCGGAACCCGAACGTGATATGTGAGTACCACGGAACCCATGGGCACAGAACTGAAGACTGTCGCCAATTGAGAGAGGAGGTGGCCCGGTAACTGAAAAATGCTCACCATCGTGAATTCCTGAGTGAGCGAGCTAAAGGTCATTACAAAGAAAGGGATTCAAACAAACGAGCTGAACTGGTGGAACCTCGGCATGTAATCAACATGGGTATGGATGCGCCTCGGGGCCCGGTGATGAAACGGACAAAGGTTTCCATTGTACGTGAGAAGCGCAGCCGGGATTATATGCCCGAAGGTTCCATCTCCTTCAGCAACGAGGATGCAGAAGGCATCATTCAACTGCACAATGATGCTTTGGTGATTTCTATTCTTATTTTTAAATCACAAGTCAAGCGTATTTTGATTGACCCAGGTAGCTCAGCCAATATCATCCGGTGGAGAGTGGACGAACAACTGAGACTACTCGATCAAATTGTACCTATGGCTCGAGTGCTCAGTGGGTTTAATGGCGAGTGAAACCACGAAGGGGGAGATTTCTTTGCCAGTCAACATTGACGGCACCATTCAGCAGACGGTGTTCTATGTAATCGAAGGAGACATGAAGTATAATGCTTTGCTTAGTAGGCCGTGGATACATATCATGAGGGTTGTTCCGTCGACATTACATCAGCTGCTGAAATTCCCAACACCGGAAGGGGTAAAAACCATCCGAGGAGCACAACCCGCTGCAAGGGAGATGTTCGCGGTCGAGGAAGTGCCGCTCATTCCCAAAAGCCCGGACCTGACAGAGGACGAGTCAATCGGTGGCAAGGACTCTAAAGAGCAACTAAAGTGTACGGGTTCGACGGCGGAGAAGCCGGGGTCAGACCCGGGGTATAACGAGGATGATTTCGGTGTACCTAGATCTTTCGTCTTACCGGATGAGTCAGATGCAATCAAGTCTATAGTGGAGGAGCTGGAGCAAGTCGTCTTGTTCGAATATCTACCGGATAGAAAGGTATATCTGGGCACGAGGTTAACCTCGGAGCTCAGGAACAAGTTAATTAAGTTTCTTCAAGCTAATGATGATTGCTTCGCATGGTCCCATATAGATATGACAGGTATGCCACCGGAAGTAACAACTCACAAGCTCAGCCTCGACGGGAGATTTCCCCCGGTGAAGCAGAAGCGGAGGCCTATGGCAGAACCGAAGCACGCCTTCGTAAAACATTGGGTAACAAAGCTTTTGAAAATAGGCTCTATTCGGGAGGTAAAATACCCGGACTGGCTGGCTAATGTAGTGGTGGTGCCGAAAAAAGGTAATAAATTCAGAATGTGCATTGATTATAAGGATTTAAACAAAGCATGCTCGAAGGATTCATTTTCGATGCCTCACATCGATAGAATGATCGATGCGACGGTCGGGCATGAGATGTTGAGTTTTCTTGACGCTTACTCCGGGTATAACAAAATCCGGATGCACCCGGAGGATCAAAAGAAAACGTCTTTTATTACCCGCTACGGGACTTACTGTTACAATGTCATGCCCTTCGGATTAAAAAATGCCGGTGCAACTTACCAACGCCTAGTTAATGGGATGTTAGAAGAACAGATAGGAAAAACAATAGAAGTTTATATTAATGACATGGTTGTCAAGTCCCTAGAAGCAGAGGACCATTTAAAACATTTGCAGGAAACTTTCGATGTACTCCGCAAATACAATATGAAGCTCAACCCAGAGAAATACGCCTTCGGTGTCCGGTCGGGCAAGTTCTTGGGTTTCATGGTGTCTAACCGGGGAATTGAAATCAACCCGAACAAGATCAAAGCCATCGATGACATTGAGGTGGTAAATAACGTCAAAGGAGTGCAGAGGCTCACCGGAAGGATAGCGGTGCTGAGTCGGTTCATATCGAGATCCTCGAATAAGAGTCACCGTTTCTTCTCCTTATTAAGGAAGAAGAATGACTTCACCTGGACACCGGAATGCCAAAAGGACTTACAGGAATTGAAATGATACTTGTCCAGCCCGCCTCTGTTACACACACCGAAGGCGGATGAACAGCTTTTCCTCTACCTTGCCGTATCCGAAGTAGCGGTAAGTGGTGTTTTGGTCCGGGAAGAATCAAGTACGCAATTCCCCATATATTATGTGAGTAGAACTTCGGGGGATGCGGAGACCCGTTATCCCCATCTTGAAAAATTGGCATTGGCATCGGTAAGTGCTTCTAGAAAGCTCAAACCTTACTTTCAATGCCATCTGATATGTGTAGTGACTACTTATCCTCTAAAGAACATCATATAAACCGGAATTGTCAGGTAGATTAACTAAATGGGCCGTAGATATTAGTGGATATGATATCGAATATAAGCCTTGGACGACCATCAAGTCCCAAATCTTGGCCGATTTCGTGGCAGACTTCACCCTGACTATGATCCCCGAGGTTGAGAAAGAACTTTTCCTAACCTCAGGAAAAGCTTCGAGTATTTGGTCGTTACACACGGACGGAACTTCGAACCTCAAAGGTTCCGGGTAAGGAATCGTCCTTAGAACTCCCGCTGTGGATGCCGTTCGACAATCCATTAGAACTATTAAGTTGACTAATAATGAAGCCGAGTATAAGGCTATGATTGCAGGTTTGGAATTAGCTCGGAGTATGGGGGCTGAAATAATCGAAGCAAAATGCGACTCTCTCTTGGTCGTTAACCAGGTGAATGGCGTCTTCGAGGTTAAAGACGAACGGATGCAAAGGTATCTGGAAAAAATTCAAGTGATATTGCACTGGTTTAAAGAATGGACCATGCAGCATGTACCCAGGGAGCAGAACAGCGAAGCCGATGCATTGGCCAATTTGGGCTCTTCAGTCGAAGGGGAAGAGATTAACCCCGGCACCATGGTACAATTAATGAATTCAGCGATAGAATCCAGGCATGTTGAAATAAACACGATGGGTCTAACATGGGATTGGCGCAACAAGTACGTCGACTACTTGCAGGATGGAAAGCTCCCAAGTGACCCAAAAGAATCACGGTCATTAAGGAAAAAAGCAGCACGATTCTGCTTAGTGGACAACCAATTGTATCGACAGTCTTTCTTCGGGCCCCTGGCCAAATGTTTGGGTCCCGGAGAAACCGATTATGTCATGAGAGAAGTCCACGAAGGGACCTGCGGAAACCACTCCGGTGCAGAGGCATTAGTCCAAAAATTATCAGAGCCGGTTATTATTGGAACCGGATGGAGAAAGATTTGAAGAATTTTGTCCGGAAATGTGATGGGTGTCAAAGACATGCCCCAATGATTCACTAACCGAGGGAGTTGCTACACTTGATGATGTCACCTTGGCCCTTCATGAAGTGGGGAATGGACATTATTGGTCCACTGCCATAGGCACCAAGTAAGACCCGTTTTATTTTGTTTATGACTGACTATTTCTCTAAATGGGTTGAAGCGTAGGCCTTCGAAAAGATTAGAGAAAAGGAGGTTATTAACTTTATATGGGACCACATTATCTATCGTTTCGGCATCCCGGCCGAGATAACTTGTGATAATGGTTCTTAGTTCGTTGGCGGCAAAGTCAATGATTTCCTTGAAGGGTTGAAGATCAAGAAAATTGTATCAACCCCGTATCACCCAAGTGCTAACGGACAGGCAGAATCTACAAATAAAATAATAATTCAAAATCTAAGGAAAAGACTTGAAACATCGAAGCATCACTGGAGGGAGGTGCTCCCGGAGGTATTATGGGCTTACAGAACCACAACAAAATCAAGCACGGGAGAAAAACCTTTCTCGTTGGTCTACGGGGCTGAAGCCCTCATCCCGGTAGAGGTCGGCGAACCGAGTCTCCGGTTCAGATACGCCACCGGTGAATCAAACGAGGAGGCCATGGCCGTAAAACTCGACCTCACGGATGAATTTCGCGAAAATGCGTTGGTCCGAATTGCAGCCCAAAAACAAAGAATGGAAAGGTACTACAACCGGACGGCCAATTTTCGACATTTCCAAGTTGGGGACTTGGTGCTTCGGAAAGTTACTTTGAACACCAAGAATCTCAACGATGGTAAGTTAGGTCCGAACTGGGAAGGGCCATACAAGATAACCGGAATAACGGGTAAGGGTCATATCAGCTGAAATCCATGGATGGACAACGGTTGCCCAATAACTGGAACATGGCGCATTTGAAGAGATACTACTCCTAAGGTATGAACACTTGCCCTTGTGTTATATTTTGCTCACCTTTCTTTTTTGCAGGAATTCAAGTACCGGATGAAGCTAGGTGTTAGGTCTGAAAACACGTGTTCCACTCTTTTCCTTAGTACGGTTTTGTCCCAAAATGAGTTTTCCGACAAGGTTTTTAATGAGGCAACAAGTACAACATGTTACTTGATAAAAACAAAGTTGTGTCCAGAAACCCGGGGGTATACCCTACGAGTGGGACTGGATAGTGCTTACTCGATCATGCAGCTCGGATAAACACTAGGGGACTACTATACCCACATCGAGGCTTACCCCGATAAATAGGAAACGAAACAGCTCAACAAAGCAGAACGCCGTTGGGTTCTCGAAATTTTATTTCTCACCTCCGTCCAAAACTGGACCTTCTGTATTAGGTTTCGATGTAAGGACCAAACGATCAGAATGAATTGTGTCCACTTAGTATTTATTATGGCAAAAACAGAAGGAAACAGACGAAATTCTCATATCATGCACGTACAAATACTTGCAATACAAAGATTATTGAAAATTCTGATTATTGCATTTTGGATATGTCTTCTCATTAAACACCCTACCCCGATGATTACCGCGGAATTTCGACATCGCTTTATTCATATACCCTACTCCGGGCACTACAGTCAAAATTCGACAAAGGCAACAAGGTCACATTGAACGAGCCAAAATCTTTAACACCCTCGAATGGGAACTGCTACATCAGAATTTGCTAAGGCTGGGATTCAGGTATCCGAACTTAATCCATGATAAATGAATTGGCGAAAAAATATCGGCCCTAAAATGCCTAATGTGATTCGGAGCCGTCTGAATTCACAGAGCATAATTAAGTCCCATGGGCAAACAACTTGATCAAATCCCCGGACAAATTATACCGGACAAAGTGAAAAGCCGATAACGAGGCATAACCCGAAAAAATATCTCCGAGCAAAAGTCATAATCAACACAGATCAAAGAATAAAGAAAGTCAACAAGAAAAATGCACATTCCATATATGTAAGGTTTTTTACACCTGAAATTTCTACGAAGTTGAAAAACAAAAATCAAGCCAAAAAGGCAAAGACAAAATAAAGGCTAAGTGCAGGCCCTGATCTATCCGGTGCAACTGGATCCAAAATGCTCGGATACTGTCCGCTCGGAATCTTCGGAGTCAGTATCGAGGGTTCTCTTGGCTTCTTCCTCGATCCTTTTAGCTTCGAGTATCAAGACTGGAGATCCGCAAAACCATGTTCGGCTTGCTCAAGGGTGGCCCTCTGGGACTTCCACCGTTCATACTCCACCGCAATCGTGGAATGAGCCTCGGCAACCTCCACACTCCTAAGGGCTTCTGCTAAATCGGCCTCAGCCTGGGCCAGCTTGGCCACTAATTCATCTCTCTCTTCATCGAGGATTCTTTGGATTTGAGTGGCCGACTCGAGCTCGGCTTTGAAAGGGTCATTAGCCTCGGCTGTCTCCTCGAGTTTGATTTTCAGCTCGTTGCATATCCGGGCCCTGTCCTCGGCTTTTTGCTCGAATACCCTCATCCTCTCCTTATACTTAGCACTCTCGGATTCAAGCAGCCGATGCCTCTCGGCCATGTTCACGGCATCAGTCTTGACTGAGTCAAGCTCCCTCCGGAGTTGAGAGATAGTGGCTTCGAGTTCACCAAGCCTCGAAGAAAAACGAGCATTATCTTGGCTAAGGCCGACCTTGTCCGCTTCGAGAAGCCGGTTCTTCTCGACCATCCCGGCCAACTCATCCTTTAACTGAAGGTTTTCAGCCTTCGCTGCTTCGAGCTCGGGTTGAAGGTTGGAAAGGGCAGCAACTCGGTTCAATTGATCCTCCTTCACTTGCAAAAGGTGCTGGAACTTCTCCGTTTCCCGACCCTGGGCGTCCAGCTGGAACCTAAGGTCGTCAACCTCTTGCTGAGCACGGATGAAGGCTTCATTGACGAGCACCACACTTTGTGAAAGAAACGAGACATTTAAACTTGGATAAAACGAGAAGGAAAAGTTCACATCGAATTATGGAAAGATAGGGTGATAAGCTTACCCGGTTACCCGCGTGCATGCCCTCGTTAATAAGACTCTGCCAGGGGACCCCGTTCATCTTCCGCTTATCCGAATCCGAGACGAGAGGCCTTAGGTAGCTTGCAACCCCTACAGGACACGATAAAAAACTACAGTCCTCGGGGACGGTAATCACGGCCGATCTTGTCCTTCTAGGTTCCATACTCGGGGCCGGGAAGATGCTCACTAGGCTATCCCTTGCACCAGTTTCGGTGGACCGGCTAGCTGCCCTCGTGACTCGAGGGATAGGGAGATGTCCGAAACCGGAATCTTCCCCGGCAGCAGGAGGAGTATCCGAGAACATATCATCAAAGTTATCCGACCTCGGAGCTGGAGTCGGAGAAGCTGGAGTT
Source organism: Lycium barbarum (assembly GCF_019175385.1). Taxonomy (NCBI): domain Eukaryota; kingdom Viridiplantae; phylum Streptophyta; class Magnoliopsida; order Solanales; family Solanaceae; genus Lycium; species Lycium barbarum. The sequence goes on from NC_083339.1 coordinate 57,246,041, forward strand.
GGAAAAGTCGGAGCAGCCTCAGCAGTCTCGGTAGAGGCAGTGACTTCGAAGGTTACAGCAGTTTCGACACCGGGCAGTGGACCAGCATCTATTGGAGCCTCGATCTCGGGGATCGACTCAGCCCTCTGATCGTCTTCGGCAGCTGTTGCATGCCCGGACCTTCTGGTCCTTTTTAGGGGGGTCTCCTCGAATGAGGCATCACCTGAAATGTCAACATATTCAATCGACCTTAGAGGAGTCGGGTAAAGAACTTCTTCCCCACCTGTGTGCAATCCCGGTGCTGACGGCCCTTCCCCGGCTTAAGGAAGTGGTGGAATGGTAGTGTCCTCCTCCGGAATAGAAGCAATGGAAGGGGCTACACCAACCCTCCGAACGAGGAATCGAGCTCTGTTTCATCTCTTAGAGTCCGAACGACGCTTCTGGCCCTCTTCTTCGGTTTCTGCCCTTTATCCGAAGGCTTTCTTCGCCTTTTGTTAGCAGCAGCAATGATACGGGATGTGCCCGCTGAATCAAATTTAAGAGTCGGTGCAGCTGGCGCGGCTGCTGGCTCCGGTCTGGGTTCCACTGAACCTTTGGGTAAACCTGAATAGCGAAGAGGTTACGAAAAAAGGGAAAGGAAAAGGTAGAAAATACGATAAATTCCGACCCAAGCATAGTATTATCGTGGTTTTGAGCGACCCATCGGCCACGCGACAGGAGTCCCCATGTCCGTGCTTCATGGGTGTATTGGCTAAGGAGAGCACCAACCCATTCATTCATGTTCCGGACAGCCAGAGGTATCCATGCCACGGCTGGTATAAAGAAGGGGACAAATCGTGTTAATATGAAAGGACAAGCGTTTGACAAAGCATTCAAAGGTAACTATTAAAAGAACTAAGAGACTTACGATTATCATTCCACCTCTCCGGAAAGGGCATATAGTTGGCCGGAATAATGTCCGCGATTCTCATCCGGACGTAGCGCTCTAGCCAACCTCAGTCTCTGTCTTCATCCATCTTCGAAAAGATCGGGTTCCGGCTTCGCTTAACGAGCTTTATCACACCCCCTCGGAACAACCTCGGGGAATATAATCGGATGAAGTGAGCCATCATAAACTCCTTCTTCACGTTGTTGGCCAACCGCCGGAGGCAAGCCACGGTCCTCCAGACTATCGGACCAATCTGGGCCAAGGTTACATTATATGTCTGGTACATATCCAAAATAACCGGGTCGATTGGGGGGTCGAGCTTGAGTGTAAAAGGATAGGTGTAAACGTACAGGAATCGCTCCCGATGATCGGTGATCGATTCATCGGGTCCAGGGGCAAACACTTGCACCGGACGGTTATCCCATCCGCAATCAGCCCGGACTTAATCAAGTTTGTCCTCGATAATGGACGATGGATACCGCCTTACATCAAACCCTCTGTCATCAACCGGAGAAGGCTTCTCAACTTCAAACTCCTTGTTATAGTTGGGTTTGGACGGTACAATGTCCAAAGCAGTGGGCTCAACGACGATTTTTCCCATGGGTTGTGAAGTTGGCTCGGTTCCTTGAGAAGAAACTGAGGGAACATCCTGAGAGGTGGTTTCGGTGTTGGCAGACATTTGAATTAGATAATGAAAAAGGAGGTTCGGTGAAATCGATGAGGGAGAAGGAACAAGTTACAAAAAATAAAGAGTGAAAAAGCAGTTGAGAGAAAATTTCTAAATGGCAAGATGAGAAAAGAAGCAAAGTAGCACTCTCAGTCAGAAGAACGACAGTAGAAAAGTTGACAAAGTTGGCCTTTTTATGATCGAAACAAATAGGAAGGGGGATAATCACGATCAAAGAAGAAAATTGGAGAGAAGGAAGATTAGTGAGTGAAAGAAGTGAAGAAGGGGAAGTGAAAATGGTGAAAAGAGGGGGGTTAAAGGCCTTATATAGGCATGGGAACCGAGACGGTTACAGATCCCAGCTAACCGAGGGATGCCACGTGTCCCACAATTAATGAGACGTGATTTGAAACGACGTGCGTTACGGCGGTTACCAGAGTTGGCCGTTCGGGATGAGACACGTGGCTGATGGCAGAGGGACGTGACATAACTGTTCCTGCCAAAATGAAAAGATAAGAACAAGCTTATGGAACCACCGGTTTCGTGACTCATCGACTTCCCGTTACTCTGATAAAACTACGATTCGGAAAGTGTGGAGACTATCTGTATACGGTAAAAACCGGATATATGCAAGACCGATGAGACCGGGGACCGGAGATAAAAAGAGACAGGCATGGTCACCGAGTCTACCCTTAGAACTGATGGAATTGCACCGACTGCGGCTGACTTGAGAAAAGTGAAGCAAATCTGTTTGGTCCGATATCTCCGGACCAAACTCGGCATCATAGCCAGTCTGGTTTCTCCATGACCGAGTTGATCGTGACCGTTAGTCCGGTTGATCAGTTACCAAATTGCCACGCATCAAGACCGTTCTGCCACATTGTACTACCAATCGTACGGGTGTCAAATCGTACGACCCAACCTTATCCTTTTAGGGGTTTCTTTATTCTAAAAGGGTTTTATGTTGTATGCAAGGCCCATAAGGCAAAACTATAAATAGGGGGCATTTCCCTACTTTTAAGGGTTAGCTTGTTGGAATCTAGAGCATTGTAATAGCAAGTCAAAATATTATTTATCTCTTTAGTCCGAATCTGTGGAGTATTATTGTTTAGCTTCACTCTTCTAATATCATTTTACTTAATCATCCATAGCAACGTATTTATCCAAGTTATTAACGCATTTATTCATATCTACAAACCATTGTACACGAATCCATATATATATATATATATTTCCTCAAAAACCAAAATAGATTAAAGTTTGTCCACATATTCTATACCTCACTTACAAATTCAATTGATTACCTAATTTCGAGGTAAACACTATTAATATTGAGTGTCCAAGAAATTAATGGGCATTTTATTGGATCCATCTTTCATGTAAGATCTTTAACGGAGTGCAAAATAAGGATCCTACAAGTCCATACTTTTCTGGAAAAAGACACTACGTGTGAATTGTGATTTATTTATATTTGTCCAAGTTTAGGTAGGTAAAATTGCTCTTTTTTTTCTTCAGTAATTGCTCGTACATGTGTTGGATGTAAAATTACCGACTCATGATAAAATAGTCAATTGAAGGGTGCAAACAAGCCTGAACATCACAATTAGTTCTTAAAAAAAAAAAAAACATTTCTTGATGACTTGAAGTTAAACCTGTCTATTGGGCCGTGTCCGTCCGTGTCCGGATCGTCACAATCATTACTAAAAAATAAGAATTAGTAACAGACAAATTCTGTAGCTAAACATCAAAATTTATTTTTTATCGTATTTAGTAACTGATTAGCGACGAAGTTCATAGCTAATTTCAGTTATTTTTGTAGTGGGCCCGTAGAAATCATGAGGAGGCTGGGGAGGGAGAGGGGAGGGCAGGGGAGGATCCACCCTTTAGGGTGGGGTGGCATGGCACCCCCTAGAGTAATAAATTTTTTATATACTTATGTTGTAATTTTCTTAAATTAGGAAAATATTTGATCCTGCCACCTCTAGTCGTATATTAGATAAAGGTGTCACAGCTGGTATACACAAGTTTGAATCTATCTTGAACATGTTCCGACTCCCGTTTTTCTTTGTGCTTTTTACTTTATACCAGTAATTCCCTTTTTGGCTCTCCCAATTTCCTATTTTTTTTAATTTATATTGTCTTTCCTCTTTTCTATTATTTTATCTGTGATCTCTAGCGAGAACTCACAAACAGAAACTTCAAAATCCCTTAAATTAAGCATTTCTCGTAATCTCAAATCTGTGAGTATTTAAATCGAAAAACTTGGCTCTCAATGGGAATTTTGGATTGATATCAAAATTCAATTTTTTTTAATAATTTCTTTTGTTTATTACTCCCTCCATCCATGTTTACTTGTCTATATTTGACTTAGGACACTCTTAATAAGGAATAAATAAAATGAGAAATGAATTGGAATACGGGTAAAATAGGTATAAAATAATAAATTATGTCTTGATTTTCAAACTATATAACTTACAAGTAAAAGTGGATATATATTTTTAGTATAATGGACAAATAAAAATGGACGGAGAGAGTGTATTATAAAAATTTATGTTATTCTATAATTGTTAAATTCAATTTAAATCACTTTACTACTTAAATTGTGATGAAAATTTCGTAAGCACTGCTTAGAAAAAACATGAAATTTATGATTTATTTTTGAAAAGTTGTAGTTTATTTAATTCTACATTTACTTATTGGGTGTATTTACCTATTGAAGAGTTTTTCTATTATTTTTCTTATTTTGATTGGTGTAATTCCCTTACTTGTTTAAGATGCTAATTATGTTCGTTTCTTGATTTTTGAAATGTAATTTTCATATTTGCAAATAAAAAAAAAACCTATTAAGTTGACCCGAATAAACTAAAAAGAGATAGACTCAATCCAAATACATGTTCCTAATAAGATGTACATTGTATAAAATTGTGGCACCCGCCATCTTCAAATTCTAGATCATTTTTTTACGCGGATTGCCCTTCTTTTGGGGTGGTCTTTAAATTTTGTCATTCAAATTTGTAGTCTTTAAATTTTGCCCCTCATATTTGTGGTCTTTAAGTTTTGTCCTTTGCTTGAAAAGGTGGGCGAATACATGAAGTTCTGGGTTCGAACACCCGCTCAGGCATAAAATAAAAAAATAATTTTGCCAGGCAGGACTGGGGAGTGTATGACGGATCCAGCATACAATCTTTAAGGAAAAGCTAAAGTTATGCCGGATCCGGCATAACTAAAAGTCTGCCCCATAAGACAGAATTTTTCCTAAGACATAGTTTAGTTATGCCTTATGGAGCAGAATTTTAGTTAAGGCATAACAAAATTATGCCCCATAAGGCAAGAACTTTTCTTAAGGCATAGACTTTGCCTTATAAGGCAAAGTTTTAAGTTATGCCTTAAGGAAAAGTTCCGCCTTAAGGCATACTTTGAGTTATGTCTTTGGGACACACTTTTTAGTTAAGGTATAACTAAAAGTTTACCTTAAAAAGTAATATATATATATATATATATGGCAAACTTTTAGTTAAACACAACTAAAAGTCTACCCCCTCCGGCAGACTTCTAGTTAAACACAACTAAAAATTTGCCGGAGGAGGCATAGGAAAATTTAAACTTTGCCTTATAAGGTAAACTTTTAGTTATGTCTTAAGAAAAACTTACGCCTTATGGGGCATACTTTAGTTATGTTTTATGGGGCACACTTTTAGTTAAGGCATTACTAAAATATAGTTAAGGCATTACTTTGAAAAATTAAAAAAAATATATGTATATATGCTTCAAGGCAAAGTCTGCCCCCTCTAGCAGACTTTTAGTTACACATGTCTAAAAGTCTACCGAAGGGGGCATAGCGAAATTTAAAATCTGCTTTGCAATTTTTTTTAAAATTTTTAACTGAGCGGGGGTTCGACCCCGAAACCTATGAATTTTAACCGAATGGCAAAATTTAAAGATCACAAATATGAGGGGCAAAATTTAAATACCACCCCCAAAAAGGGGCAATTCGCAAAATTGCCCATTCTAGATCCGCCTCTGCGCGAGGGGCTGGGCCGGAATAGGTCCTGGGCTTGATAGACAGGTACCAAACCTATAGGGGCTCACTTCGTCTTACATGAAGTACTAGTATATCAGAACAAAAGTACATAAAGTATTGTGACGAATAGGTTAAAGCACACAGATTTATATTATTCTTGAGGAAGGAAGTAGCTTTTAACATGATCGAACAACAAGAAAGTATTCCAATACTGGATAACAGAAAGTTCAAAACTATATATTACAAAATCATGCAGGTGATGGTGGCCTATATCAATTGTGATTGTGGCCAGTGGGAGAGGAGATATATTGATCAAATGAAGACAAAAAGATCTTGCTTTCCTTCTTTGTGAAAACCTAATTTCCATTTTTGAAGCTTAAGATATTTATTTTTGATTAAGCACCGGGTGTCCGGGTCTCTTTGAGCCCCGACTAATTCCGGGGGTGCACAGGCCCTCGGCAAGGAGTTTCCCGCAAGTGCATGAAGCTTAAGATATTATACATATATTTTCTTGTAAATTAGCTTATAGATTCAATTCCACTTCTCCAACAACGCATTAGTCTCATTTCACTTTCTTTGAGTGGAATTTACACAAACGGACACACACATATTGAAATGCAAAAGTTAAATACAAGTACTAATACCGTCGTCATCTCCTAACTGTGTAATTCCGTGATATGTATGAAACCAATATACATAAGTACGATCTCACTATGAAAACTCAAATTAAAGAGGTGATCTGAGAATGTAATTTTATATTGTCTGTGTATACTACTTAAACTACAGAGTATATGATAAGAATGTTTTTCTTCTTGAGTTTTATTTCTATGCACTGATAATGTATAAATTTTTACATTGTCAGGTTAAGTTGACTACAACCGTAGATAAAATCTACATGGTAATCTTGATATAATAACCTAATTAAAAAGTAGAGTTATAACCTTTGTGTGAGGGATTGGAAAGGAGATTTGGTGTATGCTCAATGTGCAGATAGGAGATAATACAAACATTGTAACAGAAGCTAAAGCGGTGTTAGAGGGTCTGATTTGGTATGTAGAAAATGACTGTCAACTTTTGATCTTGGAAACAAATTCTCTGTTATTAAAGAAGGTGGTGGAGGGACCGTGGGATCCACCATGGTGCACTATATCAGAGGTTGATAGAGTAAAGAAGAGGTGAGTTGCAATGTGATAATCCAGCATATCTGGGAGGGCAATTGTCTGGCTGAATTTTTAACTAACTTTGCTTTTGATTTTGCAGGTACATCTGAATTTTATAGTTTTTATGAACTACCTTGTGTAGGGAGGAAAATCTTGAATTTGGACAAGCAGCAAATACCTAATCTTAGAATCAGGAATGCTAGGATTAGCAGGTCTAGTGGATTATAAGTGTAAAGTTGTAACTTAGTTATTGACAATCCTTCAATGTGTGGTATTAGCTTTGGTTCATCCTATTAAAGGCCCGACCATAACATTTGAAGCATAGTTTGAGGTGCTAGCAAAGTACTTAGCTTGTTGAAATCAAAATGAGTTTATCTATTTAAATATTGTTCAAAGCCTAGAGAAAATCTCAAGATGGTTGTTAATCATGTCTCTGGTGAGAGCTTAGAGGGACATATTAATGGGGTCAACCACGGGCTACTGAACTGACACTTATTCAAGATATAGAACAGCTGATTATTCACACAAGCAGGGTAATGCTAAAAAGCTCAACAATCATGGAGTATCAAACCACAACAAATACAGCAATAGCAGACACAGAAGATCGAAGAAACAATGGCAAGTTCAATGGATAACCAGTACAAGGGGATGCTCATATGGATTCTTACTCAGCAAAGCAGATAAGCAAAGATCAACGGGAAACGTGAGATTAAAAGCTCAAACCTGAACTCAGTAGCTTCGATCTTCATCCTTCACAACTGATTAGGGCAAAGATCTACATCGACTGGGTCAGCTAGTTCTTGCAGCTCGATTTGAAGATGGAGAACCCTAATTTATAGGGATTTTTTGAGTGATGGTGTAATAGAGAGGTGTAGTTTCCGTCTTTTTGTTTTCTTGTATGGCTGGAATACTTTATTAAATAAAATAAAAGCCACTAAAGCTTAGTGGCTGATTCAATTTTTTTTTTTTTAAAAAAAAGTTATAACCTTTTTATAGCCAGTTAAACTATAAAAATTATTTATACTTATTCGTATTTATAATTTAAATCTTTTTTTTCTCTCAATTGAAAGCTAAGAGTATTCGTGGGAAATCTTTTGGTGTTTGTGCTCTATATATAGTGGGAAATGATTCTACCAAGCATATTCTAGTCACAGGCCGCTCCAATACATCTTTCACTTAGCCTTTCTGGCTTCCACAAAATAGAGTAATTTTTTTGTATTGTATACTGAGGTGCTCTCCATCCACTAAAAAGATAATTATATTGTTTTTTGTTTTCTTCTCTTATTCTTGGTTATTTATATACTTGACTTTCTTTGATAACCCAATTAGGTTGGTATATATTGAGGTAAATATTCCCTCTATTTCAATTTAGGGGTGACTTTTAACTTTTCGCGATTCAAAGTATGTAAATTTTGACCAACATTAGAATGCATTTTATTATTATATTAATATGAAAAAATTGAAACTTATAGTAATAGTACTTTTTGTATAATTATTGAATATCTAAATTTGAATTTAAAATATTAGATTAATCTAACCCAATCTAACTTCAACTTCAGTCAAATTAGCTTTTGAAAAATGAAACTTAATTATTATTTGGTTGTTGATACATTTATATTCCATTCCATCAATCTTATCAATGTTGCAGATTGTGTAGCTCCCACCAAGTTATTTCCAGTTATCAGGTGGTCCTAATATATTATATATTCTGCAGATTCCATTTGTTTTATAAATTATGTTATTTACAAAATCAACAATGGTGTCGAAAATATCTCAGTCCACATCGTAAAGCAATTGGGAGAGGCCGTAAGACATCAAGTTGAAGCAAATCTAAGGCAATATTTTCTTGAAATATCACGTGGTGAAATGATGATTTTCTTTTAATTTCTGGTCCTTCATATATAGCTTTCAACCACGGATTTTATCAATAAATTGATTGTAATTTAGACCACTCGATCACTCCAATGTTTTATCTTTTATTTGACATTACTATTGCACCTTTCCATCACCACCGAATCACATTTTTCACGAGTATCATCATCATAATCATTAAAGCGATTGAGGTTTTATCTCAACATGAGAATATAACAAACATCAACATTGTTTACTGGTAAAGAAAATAAACCTGGAGCTAATTCAATTTCAAAAGTTATCATAGAACAAGAATTGATCACCTAAAGATCATAAGCATACAACAATAATTTCGCTCGGACGAATGCGAACTTAACAAATTCTTGGCACATCCAGAACTAAACATCTGGAGTATGCGTAATATAATATAGACTCAGAATTTTGAATTTATAAATTCTATATTATAAAAAAGATAGATTGTTGGGTGCCAGATAAATTATTTATCCATATTGAGTGAATTTCTTAACTCTAATATCCGATTTTGATTAAAGCTATTGAATTCTGCAGAGTCCCTAACTAAAAATCTAGCTCCGCTTCTAGACCCAATATTAAATAAACCAAGAACTATAAAGAGTCGACTCTGCAGACAGCATGCAAAGATGGATACTGGGTCCCCTACTTTAACTCTTAAAACTAGCTCTACAAATAATAACTATCCAAGATCATATAAGGAGATAACAACACATTCCAGAAATCAGAAATATTTTTCAAAGGGTGAAGCCAATCAAAAAAAAAAAAAAAAGCAAAATTCGATTTGGATAATAGCGTTTCTTATGACACAAGATTATTCTGTTCCGGGACTGTAGTGAATAAAGAGGGTCAGCTCTTGTTAACCCGGTACAACAAAGTAATAGAAGAGAGTTAGTACTCATTTAATTGACCTCCTTTTAATTACTTACCTTTCAATGGCCACTGGTCAAGAAAATTGGATTGACACTGAATCATATCATATAATGATAAGGTTGAGTGGTCATGATGGGGAAGACAGGCACATGAATAGCTAACTCATTGTTTTGCACATACATGTGCAGTACCACAAGTACTATGCTCCACTATGCTGGGAAATACAGTAATAAATGGTACTATCATAGCACATGAATGCCATAAATTTGATCACCGACAATTCTTGTGCATGAGTTAGTAATGCACGTGCCCTGCTTCTCCATCTTGCTCAACACTCACCTTTTTCATATATTCCTCAAACACAGGCTATTTGCTCAAGCAAGTTCATATATAGGGAACTTTGAGAGAGAAAAAAGGGGAAGTTTGGGTTGAAACTGAGATGCAGGATTATTTGCTCAAGCTAGGCTCACATTTATAATCAAAGAAAGAGAACTGGGGACTGATGTTTGGTGTAGGTGTAATAAAAGAGCAACTAAGAAGATTAGTTGACAGTGGGACCTATTAAGATAATTAGAATGCAAGAAAGTTGCCTGTCTAAACTTAGGACCACTTCACCAGTCACTATGGCACATGTTGTACATTACTAACCAGATCACCTTTCCACTAGGACATATTCACGTAGGGTGAGATGAATTCAAGATTTCAAGATGATTCATCATTAGCTATGGAATTTTTTGATTTCTTTTACCTTTGATTCGTTGCAGCGTAAAGCTTGTGGGGTTTTTTGATTTCTTTTGCTTTTTGGGATTTGGGTAATTAGAAATAAAGGAAAAAAAGTCATTAGATGTAATATAAAAAATAAACACGTTTTTTACTTTTGAATAATTAAAATTATAGAAGAAAAAGGATTCAGGCCTCATTTATTTACACTTATTGGAGGTCTGAATCTGAATGGTTCAGACCTTAGATCATTAAGTGCATTTGTTTGTATTAAGATATAAGCACTTATTGCGTTTGAATAAGTCCTAATCATTAAGATCTTGAATCAAATTTTAATATCATTAAGAGTTACTTTTATATAGAATTTTTTTACCACCAGCTCCACCATCAACCCTAACCCCACCACCCACTCTCCACTCCAGCCTCACCCCTCCACCTCAACCCACCCTACGCCTACCAACCCCCCACTCCCACCACCAATCCCGCCCCATACCCCTCACCCCACCCACCTACCCCTCCACCCCCACTCACCACCCACCATGACTACAAAACATCTCCACCATTACTAGTGAACATAAAACGTGTAGGAGCTCGGTGCGATCCCGATACCTTGAGGAAATAAACACAGCCCCTAACCAGTGCTCCACTCAGCCTAGTTTGATCATGTGTTCCTTCAGTTAATATTAGATATATTTTCATAATTATACACATAATATATCGAGTTTAGTCGAGTGACCATGTGTTCACGTGACCCAAATTTTATACCTAAATTCGCCTCTGCATGTAGGTACTCTATGTTTTTAGCACCTGCAAATCAATGAACAATTTTGTAGTATAATATGTACTACTTCCTCTGTCCCAAATTTTTTGTCATGTTATGCTTCTCGAGATCAGTCAATTTGATTAATCTTCAAAACTAAATTGAATTAGGTTAACTTGAATTTTTACAACTAAAATTTAGATATTAAAAAATTATACGAAAAGTGCTACATATTACAACTTTTCTCATGTCAAATTAATGAAAAAATACGTTTTAAAATGTTAGTCAAAATTCAAATAATTTAACTCTCGAAAAGCGAAACATGACAACGAATTTGAGACCAAGAACTAGATAAAAGGAATTGACAGGGCTGAAATAAAGTCTCAATCAACACGAATAGAATGTCCCAAATACAAATTTTAAGCATTTTCCTTCTTCCTTCCCGTTTTCTCCTTGGGGAAAGGGGGTGGTGAGAAGAGGGGGGTAAATATTATCGATCATCATTCAGTTTTGACATTATCATTCAAAAATTATTTTCTTACTTTTTGTTATATATAAGTCATTCAAGTTTATAATTTATTACACAATAATCGCCTTTATATCTTTTTATCACATAAAAATCATCTAATTTTAAAGTTTATCACACCAAAATCACTTATCTATGTTTTATCACATAAAAGACATCCTTATATTACTAATATATACTCATTTGTTTAAGGAGTTTGATATAGTCTATGACTCCAAATTGTTACAAAAAAATCAAAAAGAGAGATAAACATAATTTCATAACCATAAGAGACCAACGTTATCGAGAGAAATTTGGGGGAAGGTATCTGAAATTAATCCATCACATTCAATATATATTATGCTATCTAGCTATTTGGGAATGTCATGTCATACTTGCAATATAAAATAGAAAAATTCAGGTAATATTAAGTTTTTTGTTTATTGGCAAAAAGTTGGATGATTTTTCTGTACCAAAAAATAACTTTTGTGTGATCAACTTTAAAGTTGGGTGACCATTATGTAATAAAAACTAAATAAAATAATTTTTTGTGATAAACTCAAAGTCGGATGACAATGGTAAATTTTACCCTTTTATTTTCTCTGTTTATTTTTTCTTGTTTTCTTTCACTGTTCCTTTTTAATTGGTTTAATGGGTCGTTGTGGAAATGGAAGAAGGAAAATGCCTAAAATTTGTATTTGGGACATTCTATTAGAGTATTAGTGTTATATTTGCGGTTTGTTGTAAGAAATATGATTTGACTATTTTGCTCTTATTAATATAATCATTTGCTTAGTAATTTTCATAAAACCTTTTTAATAAGCAAAAGATTAATTCTTAGAGTATTAAAGAATTCAATGACAAACACAAAATCCAAAAGCTTGTTATGATCATGGCTTCAAATTGTTACAAAAATATCATAATAAGGAGATAAACATAATTTCATACAGGGGTGGACGCACCCTATGGTAAGGGGTGTCATCCGACACCGATTCACCGATATTTTTTGTAAATATGTATATGTATATAATATGAAAAAACAGAATTTCACCTACAGAATCCGTAAATGACACCCCTTGAATGAGCTTTGTGGCTCGCTGGTTAGTTGCGTCACTAATGCAGGAATTGTCTCGAATTCGAGCCTAGCAAGTGCATTTTTCATGTTCGTGATTGCATTTTTCCTAAGTGCCTTACCCTAAAAAGTAAATGCTGTGAGTGGAGGTTCTGAACTTTTGACTCCTTGTCAAGTTAGGATAATACAGACCGGCCTAGGACTCATTTCTTCAACTTTTTTATTAATATAAAGTTGTTATATCAATTTATTTGTTTCTTTAAATGTCGACATTGCTTAAAAAAAATCATGTGTACGCCACTGATTTCGTAAACCACAAGACATATCTGTGTGTTATGAATAGAAATCTGAGGAAAGTCTCTAAATTAATGTATTACATTTAAATATAGTTGATTGAGCTAACTATAAATTTTGGAGTTCCATGTCATATCTTCGGTACAAACTATAAAAATTCAGGTGAAACTTATTTATTGATTAACATGGCAAAGTTGGTGTAACGACCCGTTAGGCCGTTTTGGTTGTTTTGCCTATTTTACCCCTATTGACCCTTCCCCAGCTACTTTAAGTTATATTTGACTTGCGGGGATGGGTGGTGCGTTTCCCTAGGGTTTTTTTTGGAAATCGTTAAGTGTTTGGTTGACCAAAATCAACATCGGGGGTGAATGAGTGTTTTTAGAAATTTCATCGATTCCATTAGGTCCAGAATGTAGATTAGGACTTGGTTGAGTAGTTGGTTCGGTTCCCGAGGGACTCAGGGCATTTTTGACCTTTGGTTGGAAATCTAGCTTTATGAGAATTGAATTTGACCTCGGTCAATACCGGCTCAAGATGACCTCTTTTAGAAATTCCAAATGCGCGAGCAAGTTTGTTGAATGTTTTAGGACTGGTGTGCATATTTGGTTTGTGTCCGGGAGGTCTCGGATGAGTTTCGGATATAGGGTTGAAGTTTAGGACTTTGCTGATTTTCTGATTTTTTGGTGTCTCGCTTCTGCGAGATTTGGGCCGCACCTGGGCAAGGTGGGCCGCAGGTGCGAGAAGGTTTCAGCTAGGCTGAGCCCGCTTCTGCGTGAAATGGGCTGCAGAAGCGAGGCTGCCCTTGCGTAAAGAGGTCCGCACGTACGGACCTGGGCCAATTAAGTGGACCTCGCGGATGAGAGGCTTGGGCCGCAGAAGCGGCCCGCTGGTGCGTGAAATGAGCCGCTTTTGCGGAAATCACTAGGCAATTAATTATTTAATTCCCCAATTCGAGTTTAGGCTATTCATTCATATATTTGGAGTTTTGTGACTCGGTTTAAGGTGGTTTTTGAGAGATTTGGCAAGATTCATCAAGTGGGTAAATTTCTAATCCTCATATTTCCATATCATCGATTATTAAGTGATTTCATGTTAGAGATCATGATTTAGGATGAGGATATTGGGGTTTATGAACCCTAAGTTAAAAAGGAGTGATTCTTCAGTTAATCATCGAATTGATGTATTGGTTCATCTTTGGTATTAAGACTCCTTGGGTCTTGGGTAGACTAGTTTTGGGGCGAACTCCTGTTTTACCCTTCGGGGCTCAGAATCCTATTTTGGGTGATTTTTGGGTTCGAAACTTTTACATAGCAATATAGGAGTCTACGAACTGGTGTTCTAACGTAGAATACGTATTTGAACATATTGGGATCGTTTGAAGGCTCTATGAAAGGGCAAGGCTTTGTTGTGTCTGTCAGACTTCAATCTAGGCAAGTTCAGACTTTCAAACTTTAGTTAAATCATCGTGATTGGTTTAAGTGGATTAATACGAGGCGATAATGGGGTAATTAATCAAGGGGGTCCCGATATTTACGAGGTGACGAGCACTTGTATCGGGTACCGGTGCCATGATAAGGTTAGTTGAGTAATTTTCATTGTATAGTCCAGTCTGAATGCCATGCTTTGGGCATTAGCTGATAGCATAGATTGATTTGTGTCTGTGATTGGGATATGACGTCCCTTATTTATTGCTTCTATGTTTATTGCCGGTTTTTTTTTTTTTTTGTGATTTTATGTTCTTATCACTCTTAAATGCTTGTTTAAAAGTGGAAAAGTGCTAAAGATTGAGTCTCTATTGCTTAGTTTGATTTCTTATGCTTGTGCATGTCATATTCATGTTTTGTGTAGTATCTCATGTGCATTGAGGATACATGTCTAAGATCCGAGAGGACATAGTTCTGGACGAAGTAACATTGATGATATAAGGCAGATTGGCTAAGTGACAGGTAATGTGGGCCTACGAGCTGAGTTTGATGATTTGGAAGCCTAAAGGGCCTAGGAACCCAAAGGGAAATGACTCCGGGTTGTATATGGACCTCACGAGTCTCCTATGGGTCATGATTGATAGTATTTGAACGTGAGTGTACCGGGTGATAGAACATGCCTTAGATTGCATAGCATTTGCATATTATGTTATTTCATTTGTTCCTTGTTTGTATGACTTACTTGAATTGTTGTCTGGGTAGTCTTACATGCTCATTTGAATACTTTACGGACTTGAGGATTTAGAAGCTTTTACCTAGGCTTGTAACAATAGATTATTGTGCTTATTATGATCATTATTGTGGACTAATAGCGGTTAAGTGTGGAAGTAGTAATCGTAGACAAACCTTCGTCTCCGTTTTCGTTAGGATCGGTCGACGATGCTGCTGAGTACACGTTATTTTCCCGTATTCATGCTACACTTGTTGCACCCTTTTTGTGTGCGAATTCTGTTCCCAGTACTAGTGTATCTCAAGAATACGTCGGTCATTGAGGAGGCTATCTAGATAATTCGGGGTAAGCTACATGAGGATCCTATCACACCCTAAACCCGACCTTGGCGCAACAGGCATCCGATGCTATAAACAACACCGGAAGCACCTTATAAGCTCAATAAAAGTCTATTCTCTTTTAAGTTTTTCAGCATTTATCTAAAATAAGCCATGTGGGGCTAAATGAAAACATGCCCATACTCATAAGAGTAATCAGCAGAAGTCTAATATAAATAATCAATTGTAAAACGTAGCAAAAGCATGAATAAGTCAAACGATGACTTCAACAACTACGCACAGTAATAACATCTATCTATGGAGCTTCTAAGATAAATAAATGAATAGTCTAACTTCGGGACTTGGCTTGGAAACTAAAATAATAAATTAAGATAGAGGGTTGTCCCAGTAACAAGCATGTGGGCTCACCAATAATCTGGAAAGCAACAATTTCTCCTACTCCGTACGTGTACCACGAACCTGCTCTTCTGTGTTACCTAACACACCATCAAAACCAACAATGGTATGCCTGAGTACTGGGTACTCAATGAGTGTCTCCGGGACAATAGTTATATAACAAAATATACATGTCATAAGTGTAATTGAAAACAATATTAAGAATAGTTCAAGCAAATGATAACATATCATGAATATCTAGTATAAGTCAATGATGAAGAAATAATCACTTTAAAACCTTAAGTCGTTCTCGTTACATTAAGTTCTTCTAAAAACAGTTCGAAATGCAAAGATAGTGTAAGCCAGTAACCTTAGTAACATCACTAGTAAAAGACAATAACACATGAATATATCAATTTCAAATTATTATACCGTTTATCACGTTAAGTCTTCTCACTCATGAATTCAAGATCATCAACAAACAACTCACACAAAACCAAACCATAGCATATGTCAATACAGGCCCAAATCAATATAACGAAGAGATGACCACTTAAAGTTCCCTAAATTTCATAGAAGCACCACATTGGAGCTAATAACTCATTATGGCTACCCTTCCTCTCAAATAGCTAGGCAAAGACCACACCGGAGCTACCAACCCTCGATGGCCACTCTTCCTCCCGAATGACTAAGCTAACCCGACTAGGATCCATAGTGATTACCCTTCCTCCAGAGTAGCTAGGCCAAACACAAACAATTGAGTCATGACATATTAGTCGAGCCACAAACCATGGCATTGAAGCCGAATAGCTCATTTTTGGATTATGTTAATCATCCCGTTACTAGGGCTATACCAATGTCCTTAATCGATTTAAAAAAAAGTTCAAATCATTAATCAAATATCCAAACCGTCAAGTTCAAGTTTAAAGCATCCCTCATAGAGGTAATTTATGTTCAAAGTTCAAAGCTTTATTATTCAATTTCAATCGTCCCTTTATAGGAAAAATCACAGATACAAAAATATAATGTAATACACATAAGATTTAATGCGGGCTTGTCCCTCACGCACACTAACCTTGCAAAATAAACCATTTTTTAAAGGTTGAAAAGTATGTTTGAAAAGAGACATACCTCGATTCCTACTATAACGCTACCAAACAGGTTTTCCGAGGTTTAACAATCACTCCACAATTGATCTAGATAAGAGAGATTAAAACTTTACACTTTTTTCTTGAATTCCCATCCTTTTCGAAAACTATGGGTTTTAAGGAAATTTCATGTTCTTGAGTTCATACGATTCGTCCATGTATTCTAACGTATTTAGGATGATATATGAGCCTAAAATACTCCCCATAACTATAATCATTACACCTCGGAAAATTCCCCGTTGATGCACAGTGAATAGACTAACGAAGGGCATGAAGTATACGGTATTGCAATAAGTAAGAAATGACATTTGATGACCCTAATTAAG
Organism: Lycium barbarum; assembly: GCF_019175385.1. Classification (NCBI taxonomy): domain Eukaryota; kingdom Viridiplantae; phylum Streptophyta; class Magnoliopsida; order Solanales; family Solanaceae; genus Lycium; species Lycium barbarum. Next base: position 57,263,242 of record NC_083339.1, read on the forward strand.
ATTTCAAAGACATTCGGAGTAAGAGAAGAAAGTTTGCTAAGAAAAGGCAAGGCATACGATAGGTATCGAAAAGGATTTACGTGTAACAAGTTAATGATGATTTAATAGTTCCTTGGAGAAGAATTGTGACGCCTCTTAGATCATTAATGAGGTATTAAACAAGTATCAAGAAGGTTCCATAAGGATTGGAGATCAAACGAAGTGACGAGAACAAGATCAGAGAAAAGATGGGTTCCACGACCAGTTATACGGTCCGTATAATGGTCCGCAGAATCATCACAGTGAAGTCCCTCGCTAGTGGGATTATACGGTCACTTATACGGACCGTGTAAAATTACACGGCCCGTACAATGTGCCGTATAATGGTCCCAGAGGCGAGATGTGGAAGAGGTAATTTCACGGTCACTTATACGGACCGTATCAAATTATACAACCTGTATAATGTGCCGTATAATGGACACAGAATCGAGAGGTTGAAGGGGTGATTTCACGGTCACTTATACGGACCGTATAAGTGTCCGTATAATTTCCCGACGGATATGATTTCTACGTTATTAAAAAGGGACCAAGTTCATAAATTCATTTCATTTTTCATCCAACACTTCAAGAACTCTCTAGAAACCCTCTCCGCTCTTCATCCATAAGAAGACAAGAGAAATTTATGATCAACTTCATCAAACTAAGAAAACCAAGTGTAAGAAACTCATTAGAGATCATCCAAGTTAAGAAATTTCATTGGAGGTGAACTAGGGTTTTTGCTCAAGTGAAGTATTTCCACCCAAAGCTTATTCCTAAAACATCTAAGGTAAGTTTTATGATATTTCCATGTTATTTAAGGTATTGAGAAGTTAAAACACTTGGATTGTAGAAGGAGATAGAAAATGGGTCATGAATGTGGGAATAGTGTCATTTTTGAGTAATAGCTTGGGTTGAGTAATGATTCTTGATATGTTATGATTATAATCATGTTATAAATGATATTAAGAACATGGGATAAACATTGTATATGAGTGAATGTAATAGCATGCTATGACCATGGATATGGATGATTGGAAGTGAATTGAAGAGTAAGGAGTAAGGATAATATAGGTAAATAAAGACTATTGTTATGATGTTGTGAATGTATTATTAACGTTTGGGAGTTGATATATGATATGGAGGAAGTCGTATAAATAAAGGGGATGCTGTCCAATTTTCTCTAGCTTTAAGTCATGTATGCTAAGCTATCGGTTTTCTAATGATAGTATAACTCTAATGAAGGTAGAAACGTGAGCATTGAAGGAGAACGTGCAAGTGATAGAATAGTTGAACGGAAAGGTATGTAAGGCTAACCCTTCTTTGATAGGGCATGGTTCTTTGGCCAAATATCAAATCTTCTATAAGCCTATGATGTCCTCCAAATAATGTTATCTTCAAAAGCTACTAAGCTCATAATTCTCGATATGTTAAGATTGTACTAAATTCCTCATACGATGAGTAATCCTCTAGGGATAGATGTAATGAATAACGGTAGTGATGACGCTAAAGATGCTTATGGGCTTTTATGTATGTATGCCTATGTATGGCTATTATGAAACCCCGAGCTTATATGGCCAGGTAGAATATATATATATATATATATATATATATATACATATAATGCGCGCGCACCACTGCAGTTGGGTATGGATAACACTGAGCCTTGGTAGGGCCAGGTACGTATGACACCGAGCCTTGTCATGGCCGGGTATATGAAACCACCGAACCTTCGTGGTCGGGTATGTTATGTAAATGATATGTATATGAATACGAAAATGAGTACGAATATGAATACAAATATGGATATGGATGTATGTACACAATCACACATTAGAAATGAAAAGTCCCTATGAAAAGCAAGTAAGTGTTTGTGACGATGATTCTACTATCTCCCATCCTATGCTACCTCTTATGTTGTCTATTATGCTTTCATAATGATGTTGACCATGCTTTACATACTCATTACATTCTTTGTATTGACGTCCCTTTGTTTGTGGACGCTGCGTCATGCCCGCAGGTGGCCAGGGAGACAGACTTTATCCATAGTTGTATTACTCAGGGACTACATAGCGGAACTCCATTTCATTCGGAGTTACAGCTTTTGGTATCTTATTCTTTTGTGTACATATTTATGGGTATAGCGGGGTCTTGTCCCGCCTATATGATATGACATACTCTCCTTAGAGGCTCGTAGACATGTGTATATGGTTAGATGTGTTTGGCCTTGTCGGCCTATATTTTGGATGTCATTTTGTTAGCCTCATCGGCTTATGTACTTCTATACGGGCATTGTTATTAATGATGATATATATGTATTGTTGCCCAATGGAATTAGTATGAATAATGGATGAAAGTATGATTTAGCTATGTGGTTCGCCTAGATGTAAATGTGATAGTATGATAAGAGGTGTCCGGGTGGGTTAGCACCGGGTTCTCGTTGTGGCCCTCCGGTGGGGTCATGACAAAAGTGGCATCAGAGCAGTTCTGTCCTAGGGTGATTCTACGAGCCGTGTCCAGTAGAGTCTTGGTTATTGGTGTGTTGCGCGCCACACTTATAAACAAGAGGCTACGGGCATTTTAGAAATGACTGACCTTCTTTCTTCATGACATTGTGCGATAGAGCTATGATATAAGAACTTCTTTCTCCTTAACCGCGTGTTATGTGTTTCAGAGATGCCGGTAAAGAGAAAGGCTACGGCAGCCCAAAAGGGCAAGGCAGTGGCAGAAAAGCGGGCTGGAAGAGCACCGCCAACAGTTGTAGAGGAAGGTGAGTCCCAGAATGCGGCTCAATCTCAGTCCCCCCATTTAGTGCCTATTTCTGAGGAGCGTGAGGGAGCCTCAGCCCCAGCTCCAGCACCTCCGGCTCCTCCACTGGATGCTTCAGGCCAAGATGTAAAAAAGGCCATTCATTTTCTTACTCAATTGGTTGCTGCCCAGACTCAGCGACAACGTGCAGGACAAGGTGATAGGGCTGTTAGTGCAAGGGCCCGTGATTTTATTAGCCTGAACCCTTCGGAATTCTTTGGATCAAAGTCGGATGAGGACCTTCAGAATTTTATTGATGGAATGTTGAGGACACTTCGGTTGATACAGGCTTCAGACACCGAATCTGTAGAGTTAGCATCCAATAGATTGAGGGATGTTGCGGTCTATTGGTACACGGTTTGGATGGCTTCACGGGGAGCCAATGCGCCTCCCCCGGTATGGCAAGAATTTGTAGATGCCTTCCTCCGACATTATTTACTTCCAGAAGTTCGGCGAGCTAGAGCCGATAAGTTCTTGAATTTGAGGCAAGGAAGCATGAGTGCTTTAGAGTATAGTCTCCGCTTCAATTCTTTGGCCAGGTATGCTTCGGCCATGGTAGAGGATATGGGTGACCGAGTGCACCAATTTGTGAAAGGCCTAGGGCCACATTTGATGGATAGGTGCTTGACTGCGTCCCTTCAGGACAATATGGATATTTCACGCATTCAAGCCCGTGCTCAAAATTTTGAAGAAAGCCTACAACAACAGAGGAGTGAGTGTGAGCATGATAGGGGACATAGCAAGAGGGCTAGATCTTCGGGTCCGATGAGTGAGTATAGAGGCGGGCAGAAACAACAGTTCTAGAGGTATTCAGGCCATTCTATGACTAGTGTGCCTCCACGGCTTTCGGGCCAGAGATTTGATAGGTCTACTCATCCCGGGCCGAGTCAGAGCTTTTCGGGATCTCAGTTCAAAGGTGATTCGGGTCAGGCGAGGCCACTCGTGCCACGATGTCCCCAGTGTGGGAAGTGACATTGGGGTCAGTGCTGATCGGGTTCAGAGGGTTACTATTCATGTGGTCGACCAGGCTATATTATGCGTGATTTCCCCTCAGTTGGTGGTAGAGGTAGGACCCAGCCTTCAGGGTCGGTAGCCGGATCTTCATCATCTGTACGCCCTATGGGCCAGGTTCACATGTGCCTGTCGGCCATGGTAGAGGCAGAGGGAGAGTCCCCAGTTCTAGTGGTCCTCAGCACCGTATTTATGCTTTGGCTGGATGCCAAGATCTTGAGTCTTCTCCTGATGTGGTCACAGGTATATTATTGGTATTTTATCATAATGTATATGCTTTGATAGATCTGGGCTCCACATTGTCATATGTTACTCTGTATATTGCGAGTCGGTTTAGAGTCAAACCGGAGTTGATCAAAACTTTTGAGGTATCCACACCTGTTAGTGAATTGGTGATAGCTAGCCGAGTATATAGAAACTGCATAGTTGTGATTTGTGACCGTCGTACTATGATTGATTTGCATGAGTTAAAAATGGTGGATTTTGATGTTATTATGGGCATGGATTGGTTGGCTTCTTGTTATGCCAATGTTGATTGTAGAATGAAAATGGTTCGTTTCCAATTTTCGGGAGAACCAGTCTTAGAATGGAAAGGGAATACTGCGTCGCCAAAAGGTAGGTTTATTTCCTATCTAAAGGCAAGGAAAATGATCACAAAATGTTGCATTTATCATCTAGTTCGGGTTCAAGATATAGAAGCTGAACCGCCAACTCTTTAGTCAGTTCCCGTAGTGAATGAGTTTCCGGATGTGTTCCCGGAAGAGCTTCCAGGCCTCCCTCCCGAGCGGGAGATTGATTTTGCTATTGATGTGTTTCCAGACACCAAGCCTATATCTATTCTTCCTTATAGAATGTCTCTCGCAGAATTGAAAGAGTTGAAGAAACAATTGAAAGACAAGCTTGAGAAAGGCTTTATTAGGCCTAGTTCGTCCCCGTGGGGAGCACCCGTATTATTTGTCCGAAAGAAAGATGGCTCCTTGCGAATTTGCATTCATTATCGGCAATTGAATAAGGTGACGATTAAGAATAAATATCCTCTTCCGAGGATTGATAACTTGTTTGATCAATTACAATGTGTCAAATAGTTTTCAAAGATAGATTTGAGGTCCGGGTATCATCAAGTGAGAGTTAGGGAGAAAGATATCCCTAAGACAGCCTTCAGAACAAGGTATGACCATTTTGAGTTCCGGGTAATGTCATTTGGGCTAACTAATGCACCGGCAGTATTTATGGATTTGATAAACAATGTGTTTAGGCCCTTCCTATATCTATTTGTGATTATATTCATCGACGATATCTTGGTGTATTCTAGATCCGAGGCAGAACACGCGGATCATTTGAGTACTGTCCTTAGAGTTCTTCAAACTCGAGAATTGTTTGCCAAATTTTCTAACTGTGAGTTTTGGTTGAACTCAGTGACATTTTTGGGACACATTGTTGCAGCCGATGGTATTCGGGTAGATAGCCAAAAGTTTGAGGCCATGAAGACTTGGCCAAGGCCTACAACTCCTACGGAGGTTCGTAGCTTTCTGGGTTTAACAGGTTATTATAGTAGATTTGTTGAAAAATTTTCTTCCATTTCTGCACCACTCACAAAGCTGACCCAGAAATCAGCAAAGTTTCAATGAACAGATTCTTCTGAACGTAGTTGCCAAGAGCTAAAAGATAGATTGACTTCTGCCCCAGTCCTGACACTTCCAGAGGGATTGAAAGGTTATGTTGTTTATTGCGATGCTTCAGGCATTGGGCTAGGCTGTGTCTTGATGCAACATGGTAAGGTGATTGCGTATGCTTCAAGGCAATTACGGAAACATGTGAAGAATTATCCAACCCATGATCTAGAATTGGCTGCAGTGATTCATGCACTAAAGATGTGGAGACATTATTTATATGGTGTCCATGTGGATATTTATACAGATCATAAGAGCATTCAGTATATCTTCAAGTAGAAAGAGTTGAATTTGCAGCAACGACGATGGTTGGAATTGCTAAAAGATTATGATGTTGATATCCTATATCACCCTGGAAAGGCAAATGTTGTGGTTGATGCTCTTAGCCGTAGATCCATGGGAAGTTTTTGTGATGTACGACCCGAGAAAAGAGAAATGGCTCGTGAGCTCCAGCAGTTAGCTAGCCTAGGAGTTCAAGTAGTGGACTCAGGTAGTAGGGGAATTACCATTCAGAATTCAGCAGTCTCGTCGCTAGTAGTGGGAGTGAAAGAGCGACAATACGAAGATCCCATGCTAATGCATTACAGAGATACCCTCCCTCAGAAAGGGAAGTCATCATTTGAGATTGCAGGAGACGGGGTTCTCCAATGCCGAGGCAGATTATGTGTTCCCGATGTGGTAGGTTTACGCCACCAAATATTGAGGGAAGCCCATTGCTCCCGCTATTCTGTCCACCCCGGAGCAACGAAAATGTACCATGATCTTAAGTCTATATATTGGTGGAAGGGAATGAAGAAAGATATAGCGGAATTTGTAGCTCAATGTCCCAACTGTCAACAAGTGAAAACCTAGCACCAAAAGTCGGGCGGATTGTTGCAAGCTATAGAAATTCCAACTTGGAAGTGGGAAGTAATTAACATGGACTTCATTACAGGCTTGCCCCGTTCTCGACGTAAGTATGATTCTATATGGGTGATTGTGGATAGACTCACGAAGTCAGCTCATTTCTTACCAGTCAGAACTACATATGTGGCAGAAGACAATGCAAAGCTTTATGTTAAAGAGATAGTGTGACTCTATGGTGTTCCAGTATCTATTATCTCTGATAAAGGAACTCAGTTTACAGCTAATTTTTGGAGGTCCTTCCAAGAGGGTTGGGGACTCAAGTGAGCCTTAGCACGACATTTCACCCGCAGACTGATGGACAAGCTGAACGTACCATTCAGACTCTTGAGGATATGTTACGGGCATGTATGATAGATTTTGGAGGTAATTGGGATGATCACTTGCCACTCATTGAATTTGCCTATAACAATATTTATGCATCCAAATGGCACCGTATGAGGCTTTATATGGGCGAAAGTGTAGATCCCCAATTGGGTGGTTCGAGGTAGGAGAGACTAAATTGATAGGGCCAGCTTTGGTCCAGCAAGCCATAGAGAAATTTAAGCTCATACAAGATCGGTTATTAGCAGCCCAGAGTCATCAATAGTCCTATGCGGATAATCGTCGAAGGGACTTAGAGTTCCAAGTGAAAGATTGGGTATTCTTAAAAGTGTCACCAATGAAGGGTGTAATGAGATTTGGCAAAAAAGGAAAGCTTAGTCCCCGGCACATTGGGCCTTATGAGATTGTGCGCAAGGTAGGCAAAGTGGCTTACGAATTAGATCTACCTCCTGATTTTGAGTCAATTCACCCAGTTTTCCATGTCTCAATGCTTCGTAAATGTGTCGGAGATCCTACTAGGATCGTGCTAGCAAATGATTTTCAAGTGACAGAAAAGTTGACTTATGAAGAGGTACCCATTGCCATATTAGATAGGTAAGTACGGAGGCTTAGAAACAAAGAAGTGACCTCAGTTAAGGTTTTATGGAGAAACAATAACTGAGAAGAAATGACATGGGAAGTGGAAGAAAATATGAAATCCAAGTACCCGCACTTATTTCAACCCCTAGAAGAGATCCAAGATGAGACATCAAGATCATAAGGTATGTATGTTTTCCTTTTTATGCATTTGGGTCGTGTGTGGCCAAACTCTATTGCTATCATGTTGTGGCCCTGTGAGGCATTGTTATTATGGGCTGTTATGACAAGATGACAGTGCCATATTACAGGGGAAACTCTGGCGAAATTTTTATAGAATCCCCGAGGACTTAACATTCGAGGGCGAATGCTCTTAAAGGAGGGGGGGGGGGGGGGGGGGAGAATGTTACACCTCGAAAAATTCCCCGTTGATGCACAGTGAATAGACTAACGAAGAGCACGAAGTATACGGTATTCTAATAAGTAAGGAATGACATTTGATGACCCTAACTAAGATTTCAAAGACATTCTGAGTAAGAGAAGAAAGTTTGCCAAGAAAAAACAAGGCATACGATAGGTATCGGAAAGGATTTACGAGTAACAAGTTAATGATGATTTAATAGTGCCTTGGAGAAGAATTGTGACACCCCTTAGATCGTTAATGAGGTATTAAACAAGTATCAAGAAGGTTCCATAAGGATTGGAGATCAAACGAAGTGACGAGAACAAGATCAGAGAAAAGATGGGTTCCACGGCCGATTATACAGTCCGTATAATGGTCCGCAGAATCGTCACAGTGAAGTCCCTCACTGGTGGGATTATACGGTCACTTATACGGACCGTATAAAATTACATGGCCCGTATAATGTGCCGTATAATGGTCACAGAGGCGAGATGTGGAAGAGGTAATTTCACAGTCACTTATACGGACCGTATAAAATTATACGGCCCGTATAATGTGTCGTATAATGGACACAGAATCGGGAGGTTGAAGGGGTGATATCACGGTTACTTATACAGACCATATAAGTTTATACGGACCATATAAGTGTCCGTATAATTTCCCGACGAATCAGATTTCTATGTTGTTAAAAAGGGACCAAGTTCATAAATTCATTTCATTTTTCATCCAACACTTCAAGAACTCTCTAGAAACCCTCTCCGCTCTTCATCCATAAGAACACAAGAGAAATTTATGATCAACTTCATCAAACTAAGAAAACCAAGTGTAAGAAACTCATTAGAGATCATCCAAGTCAAGAAATTTCATTGGAGGTTAACTAGTGTTTTTGCTCAAGTGAAGTATTTCCACCCAAAGCTTATTCCTACAACATCTAAGGTAAGTTTTATGATCTTTCCATGTTATTTAAGGTATTGAGAAGTTAAAACACTTGGATTGTAGAAGGAGATAGAAAATGGGTCATGAATGTGGGAATAGTGTCATTTTTTAGTAATAGCTTGGGTTGAGTAATGATTCTTGATATGTTATGATTATAATAATGTTATAAATGATATTGAGAACATGGGATAAACATTGTATATGAGTGAATGTAATAGTATGCTATGACCATGGAGATGGATGATTAGAAGTGAATTGAGGAGTAAGGAGTAAGGATAATATAGGTAAATAATGACTATTTTTATGATGTTGTGAATGTATTATTAACGTTTGGGAGTTGATATATGATATGGAGGAAGTTGTATAAATAAAGGGGATGCTGTCCAATTTTCTCTAGCTTTAAGTCATGTATGCTAAGCTATCGGTTTTCTAATGATAGTATAACTCTAATGAAGGTAGAAATGTGAGCATTGAAGGAGAACGTGCAAGTGATAGAATAGTTGAACGGAAAGGTATGTAAGGCTAACCCTTCTTTCATAAGGCATGGTTCTTTGGACAAATATCAAATCTTCTATAAGCCTATGATGTCCTCCAAATGATGCTATCTTCAAAAGCTACTAAGCTCATAATTCTCGATATGTTATGATTGTACCAAATTCCTCATACGATGAGTATCCTCTAGGGGTAGATGTAATGAATGACGGTAGTGATGACGCTAAAGATGCTTATGGGCTTTTATGTATGTATGCCTATGTATGGCTATTATGAAACCCCGAGCTTATATGTCCAGGTAGAATATATATATATATATATATATATATATACATATAATGCGCGCGCACCACTGCAGTTGGGTATGGATAACACTGAGCCTTGGTAGGGCCAGGTACGTATGACACCGAGCCTTGTCATAGCCGGGTATGTGAAACCACCGAACCTTCGTGGTCGGGTATGTTATGTAAATGATATGTATATGAATAGGAATATATATATGTATATGAATACGAAAATGAGTACGAATATGAATACAAATATGGATATGGATGTATGTACACAATCACATATTAGAAATGAAAAGTCCCTATGAAAAGCAAGTAAGTGTTTGTGACGATGATTCTACTATCTCCCATCCTATGCTACCTCTTATGTTGTCTATTATGCTTTCATAATGATGTTGACCATGCTTTACATACTCATTACATTCTTCGTACTGACGTCCCTTTGTTTGTGGACGTTGCGTCATGCCTGCAGGTGGCCAGGGAGACAGACTTTATCCATAGCTGTATTACTCAGGGACTACATAGCGGAACTCTATTTCATTCGGAGTTACAGCTTTTGGTATCTTATTCTTTTGTGTACATATTTACGGGTATAGCGAGGTCCTGTCCCGCCTATATGATATGACATACTCTCCTTAGAGGCTCGTAGACATGTGTATATGGTTAGATGTGTTTGGCCTTGTTGGCCTATATTTTGGATGTCATTGTGTTAGCCTCGTCGGCTTATGTACTTCTAAACGGGCATTGTTATTAATGATGATATATATGTATTGTTGCCCAATGGAATTAGTATGAATAATGGATGAAAGTATGATTTAGCTATGTGGCTCACCTAGATGTAAATGTGATAGTACGATAAGCGGTGTCCGGGTGGGTTAGCACCGGGTGCCCGTCGTGGCCCTCCGGTGGGGTCGTGACAATAATAGAATTACATAAACTTACCTCATGACGACTTCTCAACTGTTCTTCTCTTCAACCATTCTTGAATCGGATTCTAACAATCTATGGAATATATGAGGTTTCTAGTATTAATCTTTGTTGAATTGAGTTAATAATCATAGGATTTGATCATGAACTTACCTTAGATGTTTTGGGGAAGACTTAGGGTTATTTTCTCTCAAAGATTGTCCAAAATAAAGTGGGGAAGGGTTTTCACGAAGTTAGAAGCTTAGATAGTTCCAAAAAATAGGGTCGTGCAGCACCTGCGCGTCGCACCCCCATCGTACGCCTATGACCGTCTGCCACCCCTGCATCTCACAGGTGGCATACAAGGCTAAATATTATTTAGAGACATGAAATTAGGGCAACGGATGTCCCGAATGCCGATATCGTTCAGTAAAATGAGCATAACTCCTAGCCCAGAGCTCCTTTTAAGGTCGGTCATGTATGGTTGGAAAGGTATTTCAAAGATCGACAACTTATATGTTTTAAGTTCTCTCAAATTCCTAAAATATTTTCATACACGGGCTGGAAGTCAGACCTACCGTAAACTTAGTCGATTCTATC